>NC_089979.1:127961414-128561414 GCF_036417845.1 Apteryx mantelli
TGGATACTTTATAATGCAGTCAGTCATGTTCCTTGATGTCTATGCAGTTCACAGTTTAGGAAACATTCTTGCATGGATTTTTTTTTTTTTTTAAGATATTTTTATCAGTCTAGATATTTTTATCAGCCTTTTTCTTTTGTAGCTAGACCAGTACACACCATCTTCATTTTCTACCCATTTTAAAGAACACTTTCGCTCAAAATTGCCCTTTCTTCATTTATTGCACATAGAGCTAAGCACTGCAATAATGATTCCCATGCTTTAGACTTTGAGATTGATATGTATTATATTAGCCACCAGTCTGAAATAAAAAGTGGGATAATTGAATGAAATTTTAAAGAAAAATTTTCATTTTTGTAGAATAAAATAAGGAGTTGTGGGACAAGATATTTCTTGCAGCAGGAAAGACAGATTAAGAAATGATTTTTAATTATTAAAGGATTCGTGCTTATGACTGTGAAATAATTAAACAAGTCAGAGGAGGGGTAGTAGTTTTACTAATACTGCTTAACATTAGTATAACACTTCAAAGCTCTCAAAAACATGAATTAATTGAGTTCAGTGTGTAACTCCCAGGAAATAATTTACTCAGCATATATAGCCTTTTCTTTCTGCTCTCAAACTGCCCAAACCTAACTTTTTTTTCTCTTAATCCATTTATTGCTCATATTCTTGTGATAATTCTTGTTCTAGTGGTATTAAAATATATCTATATATCAAATACCCAGTAACAGACTTTAGGTGGCGTTGAACTGTTGATTGATCATGTGGTAGTGCTTCTATAACTCACTGCCACAGGCAAAGTTTGGAAAAGTCATTGCAGCTTTGAATCTGAGAGGAGGAAATATCAGATAAGCTTGGTTAATTCTTTTAAATTGGAAGGTTTTATTTTTGGTTTGTGTGTTTTCCTTCATTATCCTGCTCCTCTCCTTCTCTTATGGTGAATTTTCACAATCTTTAATTCTGAATTGTGTGCTTCTGTGTGATCAGGAGGTAGAGTTTTTGGTCAATTCACACTTAGGTATTACACAGAATTTTGAATAGATACTGCAAAATTAGTACATGATAATGCTAATTTATTGCAATGGGCGAGCTGCCTGGACTCCCAGGCTGCCCTGTGCACAGCCCCCTGCTCTGCTGCCCGGCACATGCTGAGACACCAGCCATGAGAGTCTGCAGACATGCTAGAGTGGTTCTCTGATTTTCTTTTTGAAGTCAGCTACAACCTCAGCAAACAACCTTATAAAAACCGCTTCCTTGTGCCACTGCCAGGCCAGCCTGCCATCAGGTCTGAAAGAGCGATATGCAATCATTGCCTCTCTCCAGGGCAGCCGCAGTGGTATAGCAGGACTCCTCCAGGCTGGAGGGAATTTGCCGGTTCAGCACAAACTGCAAACAGCCAGAAGTGGAATGGGGCAGATGGAGCTGAAAAAAGCTAGCTGCTTTGCTTGGAAATTTGAGTGATGAATGAGTCCTCACAATAATTCTCACAAGTCTAAGTGAGCGGTCACTCCAGCATTGCAAATGTGACAGGATCACCGATGAACAGGGAAATTCATCATGGGGAAGACAATGTTTATGGAGATCTGTGCTAAGAAGCAAAGTCAATAATTATTTAGTTGATTCCTTTGAGTTTACTTTCCTTTAACTCATGCTAGTTTATATTTGCCTTCGTAATGTAACGAAGAGCAGAAATGCCAGAATAAGCAGAGACTTTGATGAAAGAAGGTTAATGTAACACCAAAAGCCTAGTTTTAGCTGACAGCACTGTTGATCAGGCCAAAGAATAGACGGGGACATCAGAGTGTCTTTCATACCTGACTGCTGCAGTAGCCAGCACAAATTGTTGGCAGCTGACATCCCATTGCGTGCCATGAAGGCTGCTCTGCTCTGTGCTGAGACAGAGAATGATACTTGGCAATGTTTGGAACAGGGGAAATAAAAGTCTGTTATAATTGTTCTTGCCATTTCTCCTTCAGGCTCAGGATAATCATTGCTTTGCTAGATCAGAGCATTCCAGATTAAATGATCAGCCCAAGGTCATGCAAGGAGGTAAAGGCAAAGAAATTATTAAAAACAAAGTTCTTGGTTCTACCACTCAGGTTAAAAAATAGGCCATCTAGTTTCAGTAAAGGGTACAACTGCTAAACTAATCTTGGCATTATTCTCCTTCAAACCATTCTCTTGCTTAGAGGGGAAAAGAGCTAACAGTTCATGGTATTAAATAGTTCAAAACACACATCATGGAAGTGACTGTGATAATCTGTAAATGCAGCAGAACAGATTTTAGAACTGGTCATAGAATTTTGTTAAGGAGCATTGAAAGGTATTGTAGGGAAATTCCAAAATAATGGGATGTGAGAGTGTTAGGGAAATGTGTGGAAATTGTCAGGGTTGTATTTATCTTAAAGAAAGATGAACCCATTAGTCATTTAAAGTACAGGCATACCTCAGAGATATTGCGGGTTCAGTT
Organism: Apteryx mantelli; assembly: GCF_036417845.1. NCBI lineage: Eukaryota > Metazoa > Chordata > Aves > Apterygiformes > Apterygidae > Apteryx > Apteryx mantelli. Next base: position 127,963,888 of record NC_089979.1, read on the forward strand.
CCAGACCACTGCAATAAAGCGAGTATCGCAATGAAGTAAGTCACGCGAATTTTTTGGTTTCCTGGTGCATATAAAAGTTATGTTTACACTATACTGTAGTCTATTAAGTGCGCAATAGCATTATGTCTAGAAAAACAATGTACATACCTTAATTAAAAAATACTTCATTGCTAAAAAAATGCTAGCCATCATCTGAGCCTTCAGCAAGTCGTAATCTTTTTGCTGATGGAGGCTCTTGCCTCGATGCTGATGGCTGCTGACTGATCAGCGTGATGGTTGCTGAAGGCTGGGGTGGCTGTGGCAATTTCTTAAAATAAGACAGCAATGAAGTTTGCTGCATCGACTGACTCTTCCTTTCACAAAGGATTTCTCTGTAGCATGCGATGCTGTTTGATAGCATTTTACCCACAACAGAACTTCTTTCAAAACTGGAGTAAATCCTCTCGAACCCTGCTGCTGCTTTATGTAATATTCTAAATCCTTTGTTGTCATTTCAACAATGTTCACAGCATTTTCACTGGGAGTAGATTCCATCTCAAGAAACCACTTTCTTTGCTCATCCATAAGAAGCAGCTCCTCACCCGTCAAAGTTTGATCATGAGATTGCAGCAATTCAGTCACATCTTCAGGCTCCACTTCTAATTCTAGTTCTCTTGCTATTTCCACCACATCTGCAGTTACTTCCTCCACTGAAGTCTTGAAGCCCTCCAAGTCGTCCATGAGGGCTGGAATCAACTTCTTCCAAACTCCTGCTAATGTTGATACTTTGACCTCCTCCCATGAATCACAAATGGCATCTAGAATGGTGAATCCTTTCCACAAGGTTTTCAATTTACTTTGCCCAGATCCATCAGAGGAATCACTATAGCCTTATGAAATGTATTTGTTAAAGAATAAGACTTGAAAGCCAAAATGACTCCTTGATCCATGGGCGGCAGAATAGATGTTGTGTTAGCAGGCAATGAAAACAATATTAATCTCATTGCACATCTCCATCAGAGCTCTTGGGTGACCAGGTGCATTGTCAATGAGCAGTAATATTTTGAAAGGAATCCTTTTTTCTGAGCAGTAGGTCTCAACAGTGGGCTGAAAATATTCAGTAAACCATGTTGTAAACGGATGTGCTGTCATCCAGGCTTTGTTGTTCCATTTATAGAGCATAGGGAGAGTAGACTGAGCATAATTCTTAAGGGCCCTTGGATTTTCAGAGTGGTAAATGAGCCTTGGCTTCAGCTTCAAGTCACCAGCTGCATTAGCCCCTAACAAGAGAGTCAGCCTGTCCTTCGAAGCTTTGAAGCCAGGCATTGACTTCTCCTCTCTGGCTATGAAAGTCCTAGGTGGCATCTTCTTCCAATAGAAGGCTGTTTTGTCTGCGTTGAAAATCTGTTGTTTGGTGTAGCCACCTTCATCAATTACCTTAGCTAGATCTTCTGGATAACTTGCTGCAGCTTCTACATCAGCACTTGCTGCTTCATCTGGCACTTTTATGCTACGGAGGTGGCTTCTTTCCTTAAACCTCGTGAACCAACCTCTGCTAGCTTCCAACTTTTCTTCTGCAGCTTCCTCACCTCTTTCAGCCTTCACAGAATTGAAGAGAGTTCGGGCCTCGCTCTGGATGAGGCTTTGGCTTAAGGGAATGTTGTGGCTGGTTGGATCTTCCCTCCAGACCACTAAAACTTTCTCCCTATCAGCAAGGAGGCTGTTTCACTTTCTTATCATTCGTGTGTTCACTGCAGGAGCACTTTGAATTTCTTTCAAGAACTTTTCCTTTGCATTCACAACTTGGCTACCTGCTTGGCGCAAGAGGCCGAGCTTTCAGCCTGTCTCGGCTTTCAACATGCCTTCCTCACTAAGCTTCATCATTTTTAGCTTTTGATTTCAAGTGAGAGACGTGCGACTCTTCCTTTCACTTGAACCCTTAGAGGCCATTGTAGGGTTATTAATTGGCCTAATTTCAATATTGTTGTGTCTCAAAGAACAGGGATGTCCGAGGAGAGGGAGAGAGACGGGGGAACGGCTGGTTGGTGGAGCAGTCAGAACACACATAACATTGATCGATGAAGTTTGCTGTCTTATATAGGCACAGTTCGTGGCGCCCCAAAACAATTACAACAGTAACAAAGATCACTGATCGCAGATCACCATAACAGATATAATAATAATGAAAAAGCTTGAAATGTTGCGAGAATTACCAAAATGTGACACAGAGACACAAAGTGAGCACATGCTGTTGGAAAAATGGCGCCGATAGGCTTGCTCGACGTGGGGTTGCCACAAACCTTCAATTTGTAAAAAACGCAATATCTGCAAAGCACAATAAAGCGAAGCTGAGTAAAATGAGGTATGCCTGTAATGCTATGTAAGTTCTACTCTGTGATATGGTTTACAAATAAGACTGAGTCAGAAAATACACCAAATAAAACATTCCTCTTTTTTTATTTTGAAGATGGTGGATGGTAAAAGTTAATCTCTTTAGATCATATTTGATTTCTTCCTTGATTTCTGACTGATCTTGAATGCTCATTAATCCACTTGCGACAGTACTAACACTTATACGCCAAACTATCTAATCATTACAGAAAAAAAGCCTTGTTAATAATGCAGTAAAAATCATTAGATACACACACACACACACACCCCCCCCCACACACGCACACACACACACGCACACACACACACTCCCTACCTTCTACCTCTTCTTCTGCTGTGATGTTCATTCTGCCACTGTTCCTCTGGGTCCAAAAGCCAATAGAGCCAGTACTGTCTTCCTCAAGAAGAAGAAAGAGAGGAGGTATTCTGGTAAGTTTTCAGCATTCTGAGTTCTTCTCCAGGAAAAATATGATGTAGATTGTGGGGATTTTTTTCCTCGCCATCCTAGACCTACCATTTCTTATGCTTTTGCTAACATGCACTACACTTTTCCCTTTTTTCTTTGGTCCTCAATTCCATGTTATATGTGAATTTACCATATATGGGGTGTTTTATACAAGTTAGGTTCTTGTTCTTCATTCTCTTTGTTATGCTTAAAACAAGTTTAACCCACCTCCCAGGGTTTCAATCTTTTGATGATTAATAATAGAGAATTGATGAATTATTTATAGTCCTGGGGCCTCTGAATTTGTCTTGTGCCCACACTTGCAAGAACTCTGCTGTCATCCTGTGCTTATACTCCTCTACACCATATCATTATTCTAGGGTCAGAGGTAGTTCTTTGTGCACTGAATTAATACTGGTTATTACTGTCTATTAGTAACAGAACTATATCAGAATTATTATAACAGTAGATGTTGCACCACACAGTCATACAAAGCTAAACTAAAGCTAAATAAAAAAGGTAGCAGTTGCCTAGTAGCTCAACAATTGCTGTTAGCTAAACAAGCTAAAACAAAGATCCAGGAAGGCTGAGACAAATCAAGCCTGACAAGTCTTACATCTGAGGACATACAGAGCTAATACAAAGCCTGTGACCTGTTACTAGCAATGATAAAGGTACATTTCTTGGGCCAGGATGCTACGGCACACATGCACAAATATTTATAAATACACACCTAAAAACACACACATACATTTATACCTCAAGTGCAGGGAATAGAGGAAGTTATCAAACATTCTCATGGCCACTGTTGCCAAAGCAGGACTGCAATCGGTAAATAAAGCACAAGGATTTTCATCCAATCAGAATTTTCCATTGGAGCAAATTATACAAATTTCTTTTTTCATATATATGTTCAGATCACAATAAAAAAAAAGCCTTGGATTTGTGGATCATGTCCTCCTGTATCTAGCAGCTACTGAGCTGGACTAAAAGCCAATTTATACCAAATGCCAGATGAAAGTCATCTTAAGTTTAACTCAAAACGTTTCCAGTTGAAAACGATCTTTTATCATTTTTAATGTACATGAATAAAACGGCTATTTTCTGGTACATCTAAAACCAGATAATGAGCCTGATAGTAATGAGGTTGAATAGATATGCAATTATCTTTTTTAAGAGGAAGAATTAAACCTCATCTTAAAATTTTAATGTCTGTGGATTACATTGTATATAGCAAAAAATGGTCATAAAGTAGTCTTATCATAAAACAAGTTTTATTGTATATGAACAGGCAATATTCCTCTCTGAAAAAGAACACTTCCAATTAGTTAAGCCAGAGATGAATGGAGCCATTAGATGGAAGAGGATGGAGGGTATTTGCAGTCTTCAACCAATGACAAGAACAAATATAATCATCTGCCAAGACCATGTTAAAAAAAAGGGAGCTAATGCATTTTCCGGCTCGAAAGGACAGGTTTATATACACTGTTGGGTTTTTTTCTACCCATCCTGATTTTTACCTGAAGAAATATAATAAATATAAATCTGATTTTCCACAATTTTGCTGGCAGAGTTTAAGGAATGATTACTAAGCTCTTGAACAGTTTAACTAAAATTATAAGCATGTCTGATAAAAGTAATAGCACTGATATAATATAGTTGGGATTCTGCAAGCCATGGGCATAATACCAGAGAACATTTTCATTAAAAAAGTAGAAAGACATGTAATCAACATATTAAATGGACTGAAAACTTGCCATCAGCTTTAAAATACAGTCATAGGTGAGGAATCCTTGTGAGGTGAGGTAAATGCATTTCTTTTGGGGCATCCAAACACCAGTCCTGAACCTCATTTATTTAGTTTTAAAATCAGCAGTCTTGAATGAAATGTAGAATAATTATAAACAAAGTGTGTAAATTATACAGATATTGTGGAAGTGGTAAATGATAAAAAATGGTCTGCTTGCTTAGCTGAACCCAAGTGTCACAAGACCGTGAAAAGCAATGTCACACACAGAAATGAGGAATGTAAGCTATAATTACAGGAGAGACTCATACACTTGAAGGCAGCAGTGATGCAAAAGATATGGAGAGAGGGGGTGATAGTACATCGTCAGCTAATCACAAACACCCAGTGAAAACCTATAGTCAATGAGCTAATGCAATCCCTGAACAGGGAGTATCACCGGAGGAGGAAATTATATCACCCCTTCTCATGTACCATCCTTTGGTATATGATATCCCAGTCTGACGTCTACAGCACAGAAAGGGCTGGTAAGTTAGAGGAGGATGAGAAAAAAGCTGGAAGATTAAAGAAAAGAAAAACATATCTGAGAGACAGAGTCTCCAGGTGCTCCATCGTCTTAACATACCAAAGGGAAGGTTAACGGGTGACTTCCTTCAAACCTTTAAGCACCTTAAAGTCTAGGAAGCAGAAATCTGATAACAGAGCGTTCTTCCACCTGGCTGGCAGAGGTGTGACAAGATTTAGTGACTGGTAGCTGAAACCAGAGAGGTTCAGCAAAAAATAAAGTGCACATTTTTGACAGTAAAGATAATGAATCCTTAAACTTGCATACTGGGATATAACTGCTATCACTAGGAATTTTAAATCATGCCAGAGTATTAATGCAAGGAAGACATTATATTACCCAGGAGGTCAGACTAAGTGATCACTATGCTCCATTTTGGCCATTTAATGTATGAGTCTGTGGAAGCAAAAGAAATCTTAATGCATTTAACAAAAGTTTCCCTTTCAAAATATTTATAAATCACCAAAGCTAAATTGCTATTAAGGAAAAAAAAAAAGTTTTGAAACAGTCTGAGCACCGTATGTAAATAGCTGACTATAATGTCTGTATATGCAGTGGCCACAGCCAATGGCAGAAACTTAATTTCTAATGTGAAAAGAAAGCTAAAATAACAATGATAAAAAAATCTGGCAAAAGCCTGTTTTTCTTTTCTTATGCATGTCCTATGTAAAGGAACCAGCTTATCTGGTAGGTGTTCTTTAGTTGCTGAAAACTGTGTTGTTGATTCAACAGCAACTATATGTGAATCAATGTTAAATTTGGGATACATTTCCTTCTGCAAAAAAATAGACACAATTAAAATATTTCATTTTCTGCTTGAAAGAAAGTTTCATTGCTAAAGTGAATTAAACAAACTATGAAACCCCTTTTTTAAGGGTTTAAAAGGATCCCTTTAAAAAGGGACACAAATGTCTAAAACTGAAAAAGAACCTTATGTTTTGTGTTCATAGAAACTCCAAACATGTCTAAATGTTCCTTTGTTCCTGTATTTTGTTTTGTAAAGAAGCTAAATGTATTCTTTTATTATTTCTTAAGTTTGGCCATGGAAATGAAAAAAGAAATTGTTTCTGTTAGTTTATGGTCAATATCTTTTTTGTCTTGCCTACAATGGTGTCACAGTCCCTACACTTTTCAATGCACAACAGAATGTCTTCTTCTCATAGTAAAAGATAATAAAACTTCCACATTTTTCAAATAATGAGGAAGACATTCAGGCAAATATTTTTAAAGAAACAGGTGGAATTGACAAAAAAAATTCAGAATCTCATGATCAGCTGGAGAATTAGATACAAAGTCCTATAGTAGGAATGTCAATATGTAGAGCAAAGAATGCTGCTTACATCTGAAACATGAGGGATTGTATTTTGAAAAACAGTAAGTAGCTCAGAAAGTGCAGGAAATGGTGAATACTCAATTTAACTCTGTAACACACTAGAGAGGTTTAAAGGGCAAACAAAATCTTTGGAACAGTAAGAAAGGAACATGAGGACTCCTTCCGTGAATCGACTGAAATCTTTGCATCTGTGATCCCTTAAATCATATCAAGATCTTAACAGGGTAGAAGTAGCAAGGTTGTTTTCCTTTATTTAGCTATTGGAGTGACCTTTGCTGCAATCATATTGATCTAGTGGAAACAAATACATTAAGAAATCAAAGATGATTCAGAAAAGAACTAGACTGATGTGAGTATTCTGAAAACCATGAGTTGTAGATTAAGCAATAAAAAAGTTGAGCCCAGCCAATATGATTAAAATAAATTAGTTTAAAATAGATACAAATATAAGCAAATATACTTATTCTCAGTCATTTCTCTGAGGTCAGAGAATTGAGTAAGAGCAAAATATGAGGCTCTCATGCTACCCCCAGTAATAAGTCATATCGTTTTTCCAGTGCCAGGCTCTTTTCTTACTTCTTCTACCTCATCAACTTAAGCTACAAACAGCAAGAGAAGTCTTAAATGCGATCTAAACTAAACCTCAAAACTAAAAGACCTTCGAACCCAAATGCTTCTTCTCACCAGCTCATAAACTTAATGGCACTTGCTAATTTTCCATTACTTGCTCTTCTTGACATGTCTCCCACCAAAGAAGTATACTGATATGTTACATGAGAAGACTTGGTTCAAACAATAGAGGCTTGAATATTTCTGCATATTTTTAATATACTGCCTTGATATATTCTCACTGAAATACCTCAAAATAAAAAGATACCATCCTTCAAAATACATATGCTAGCATATGTACTCTGTCACTTAGGTTCCATTGGCACTAATGGTAACTCCTTCAACTTCTGTAAATTGACTTTAATTTCAGGGTAAATTTTTGGAAGTTTTCAATAGGCATATGCCAGTCAAGAAAAATTGGGGTGATGGTACTCCCTTAGTGAGCAGCTTTCTGAGTAAATTTATTCATAGTAAGAGATAATGTCTGGACCAAGGTCAGGAAATCTAAATCTCCACAGGAATAGCTATGTGCATACAGCTGAGGAAATAATTATATTGGAGTTTAAAAAAAATAGAAATGGACTGAGGTCAATAATTATTTCAATTCTTTAACCCTAGAGAATTATTGCAGGCCCAGATAATGCTGGAAACTCATTAAAACCTAAGGGATTCATTCCCAGCTGAATTTCTGTTTGAAAATAACAACTGTGCTGTTGTAGCAAATAGGCTACAGAGTTCACTGATCTGCACACACTAGATCCAAGAATATTATAACTCTGTGGGCAGCAAGATAAAAAGTGCCAATAACACAAACAGAAATGTGGGAGTCAACTGGCAGGGCTTGCCTAGGAAGCTCAAGGAGACCATGGTGTTGAAAAGTATGGGTTCAATGGATGTGGAACAGAAATTGAGTTCATTTTATGTACACACATACATAGGGCACTTACTACCTAAGGATTTCTGAATGCTTTGCAAAAGCAGAGCTTTACAGTTGAGTCCTGCCTCTATCAGTCTGTGCAGAGCTCAGGACCTGGTCTTAACACAGCCTTGCTAAGGAAAACATGGCTCAGAAGGGCTTTAAGACTCCCTACACTTACAGGAAAGTGCCTCCTTCCACTGGCTCCACTGTCACAAACCTACCAACAAAAAAAAGTCCAACCCAAAGCATAGGCGGATTTGCTTTTGAAAGTTTTTCAGAGCCTTAAATGTGAAGGAACTGATACCTAACCAGTCAAAGTACAGCTCTGATTTGAAGGGAGGTAATCAGTACAAATGAAGAACAGATAAAAAGAAATTACCATCACAAGAGACCAGGAAGAAGTGAATAAATGAAAATTCCTGGATTGTCTCCAACAGAATTTGGGTCTCGTGTTATTGTAATAGAGACAATTAAGAGAGTCATATGTTGCTATCAGTCCCTTAGATTAGATTAGAAGACTAAAAGTCTTAAGTATTGACCTTTTCCTGCCCTTAGGGAAAAAACCCTGCAGCAATGCTAATGATGGGAAGAATCTCCAAAAGGTATCAGATTAGCTATTTGCTCTCTACCCGCTCCTGTTTATTTTCCTCTTTCTGTTTCTCCAGTATGTCTGCATCTGCACCTGTAGAATTTAGGCTGGGAAATTATCAGAAAGTCTGAGGAATCATGAGATTTCCGTTAACTCCATGTTTGCTAGTAATACTCCTAACTCTATTTGCAATAGAAGGTAGAACTAGGTGGTTTGAAAAGGAAGTAGAAATGAGGCCCTTTTAACAGCAACTAAATCATACTGACTGTCCTATCTGTTACACCCACACATCACGAAGTGCTCTCAAAGGCTGTAATTTGCAATGACAAAGATGGAAAATAAACCATTGGCTGGAAGAATAGAAGTGGCCTTGACTTCTTTCGCAGTATCTTCCTGATGGTGTGTTAAATTAGCAACAGCAAATCAGTGTCAAAGATGTAGGCAATGGTCCTGCATTTGTTTCACGTGGTAAAACTTCCAGCAAGGACCTTCACTGAAGAGACTAAGGGTTAGTGAAAACCCAGGTATTAGCATGTGCAGAAAATCTTGCCTAAAGGGCAAGTTACCAGTTGTCAGTTATCATTTATCTCAGCAGTTGAAGCCAGCACTGTGTGACTGGGGGAAAGGAGAGATTTATGGAAAAGGAGGGTCCAAGAATTGGCAGATCTGGGAATTAGATGAAAGTATATAGTGTAAGAAGAACACCTTGAACCTAATATGAGTTCAGATTAACAACTAGCAGTGTAACTGAGCCAGGTCTGGAGCTGTGAGCTGTATCTATGCAATGCCAACAGATATCAAGCAGTGCAATTTTGCATCAGCTGTTAATTGTGCATGCAGAGGTTATTAGTGAGAAACAAGTATCTGCAGTAGCCTAGCCAGGACAAAACGAAGGCATAGCGAGGACTCTGCATCAGCAGGATTAGGATGTTCTCTTACAATGTTACTAAATTTAAGCACAGAAAAGGAGAGGAAAGGCAGATATGATGGTGTATAAAAAAAACTTTCCTATTCCCTTTCCAAGGCATTTTACATGTCTGTTGTGGTTTCTAAGAGGGTGTTTTCTTTTAATGTAAGGGTAACCAAGAGAAGCTTCTGTTTATTTTTTACTGTTATATATTATCTTAGTACAGTGAAAATATGGCAGTCACCTAGGTTCTTGGCCTCTCATTGGTGATACCTTTACCAATAGAGTTTAGCATTTCAGATGTGTTTAGAGAAGCAAGGAATTGTCTTTCTGACTCCATCCCATCCCTTTATGTTGCCCAACAAAGCTCTGCCCATCCAGGCTGAGAATGGTTGTATTTCAGTCTGTGGCTGTTCTTCTCTGCAGTCTCCTGTGATCCATGAGGACTACGCTTGACTGAATAGGCTCCATAGCCACGTAGGCTCCAGGAAGAAAGATTTTTCTGTGAGTAACCAGGATATTCTCAACAAACTTGCATTATATAGGCAAAATATGACTGTTTTGTACTTAGTCAGAGGTAATCTAGATTCAGACTTGGCTAGTCATCTGCTATCCTCAAAAGGTATGAATTCCATCCAATTAACTTGAGAAAGCTATAGCTCTGGGCAAAGACTGGCATCACCACGTCTGCTCTCAAGTAACTCTGCTAGAGTAGCATTGCAGCAAAACAATTGAAAATGGCCTTACATTCTCTTGATTCTTGTTGGAAGCTACAGGAACTATTTTTGCTCTTTAGAAAGCACATATTCAATTCCCTTTGAAAGCTACCTATAACAAAAAGCAGACTTTTCCTTCTCTACACGTTTTATTTTTTTATTGACATGGCAAAATAAGCATCATTCAAAGGCTTCTTTAAAGCGCATATTCAAGAGGGAGCTATATATTATTTGGCATTTTATACTTCCTTTGGTTTACTCAGAGTCTGCCTTGATTCACTCTTCCTGGGAAATTTTCTGAGAGCTGTCTGTGCAGTTGATGAGACTCATGTGTCCCTGGTGGCTTTCAATCTGAAATACTAGTGTAATGCTGATGAATTGACTTTTTTGTCATTTATCAAATGACATTGTCATTTAATATCAAATAAATAACAATACAAATGATCAAGACATTTTCATATGAGGGGGAGATAAAGTGTAAGGTAGGACAAAAACGAAAGTGGTATTTTCAGATGAAGAACTCAGTCCTGTCTCCTGTGTTGTCTGTTATGTCCTTGTCAGTTGGCACAAAGCAATAGAAGTCTCACAAAATCTCCCTGCCAGGGATACCCCGAATTGCAATCTTCGGATGCATTAAGCAGCGGTATATCATACACATTCTCTCAGCCCTCTTCTAGCCCCAGTGTTTGGCAGCTGGGATACAATAGCTTCAGCTGCTTCTTCTCTCAGGAGAACTCTTGACAGCTAGTGTCACCTTTATGTGTCATTTCAAATTGAACAAAGTTTTATCTGTGTGACAATTTACACCTTAGTTGCCAACATGTAAGGAAAGTTGAAAGACGGTGACAATCTCACAGAATTAGGCCTCCGGTTGCATATGGAGTTTTAATTCCCTCTGTTGTTGCTGCACATTTCCAATTCTTTGTAAAGATGCAAAGGGGATGATGCCAGGAGGACAGATCTCCTCTCTTCCAGGATCAGCTTTCAGCAACAGGAATACTGTAGAGGAAAAACATATACTGAGAAACACCATATATAAATAAAAATAGGTCAAAATACTGTTTTAACTCCTATGGACTTGAGAGTGCATATTGGACAGCTGTGCATAGTTCTGTACATAATGGCCAACTCAATCTAATCTAATACAGCATATAAATCTAGCTGTAGAACAAATCCTGCTGTCCTAATAACATACAGAGATACTAATAGAGTTTCCACTTGTGCAATTGCTTTTTTAAAAGGCATATGGTTCAGGTTGGCACTACAGCTTTTATTCCTTTAAGTGTCAGCAATTTGCTGAAAATATTATTATTAGTTATAATTTATTTATCAACTCCCTCAAAAATCCCTAACTATTTTTTGAACTCTGCCATTATATTTAGAAACACTACTGAGCCTAGCAATTGACAAAACTGTGTCATAATAAGTTGGATGTATGCTGCCTGTGGTTTTAACATAACAGCAATGCCATTATTTTATCTTAAGACTTTAAGGCAAAATTTGCCTCTTTGCTACGTCTAAAATCACATATAGTTATGCAGAGGATATATTATATGCAATAATATGTATAGAAATTATATTAAAAGAGCGCTCAATTTGCACTGTCAAGCCGGCAAATGTTAGAAGCTGCCAAAATTAGGCTGTCCAAATGAAAAAACGCTTTGGCAGAGAAAAGAATGGAACCTGGTTCCTGAGATGGTGGTGGTCTAATGTGTTGCTTTACACCTGCCAGAAAATCATCATTTCTTTTCTTGCAGCTTTCTGTTCTGCTTGTTCTGTATCCTGGGCACTTGCCATGATACCCTAAAGATAGAATAATAATTCAAAATTTGGGGAAAGATTTTAATTCATAATAGAAATTTTTATTCTAGCACTTCCAAACTTATGTGTGCTTACCTGCAAAAATTCATTTCTTTTTTTTAGAAAAAAAACCCTGTAGCCTCTTATATTAAAACTGTGAGATCTATATCAGATGCTATAGCCACATGAACTAAAAGATTAGCTGATAATGATCATTTTCTGTGAGCAGGTCTCCATTGACTAGTAGAGAGTCTTGAGTACTTTTGTTCAGTCTTCAGGCTGACCTAAAGCTAGCCTGCTTTCATCCAGAAACCCCACAATTGTGGTGAAATACTGCTAAATTCTATCACGCCTGACTAGCCAGACCAATTCAAAAACCCTAAGGACACACAAGTGCAAAACTGTGCGTACTGGATAGTTCCTGACCTCTATGAGCTGACGAGAGGGAGATGATCTAAATGTTTGGGCAGTGATATATACACAACCAGGACAGAGCCAGCTGGTGAATTTGGGAAATCAGGCATTTTGTATTGAATTTTAGCTTTGAGGGAAGTGATTCTAGAATTTCACAGGCAGCCAAATCACAAACATAAATCTGCCATAAAGTCTGACTATGATATAGGCCTGTTACTCAATGGAAATGGCAGAATTGCTAATAATGAAGCAGAAAAGGCATGACTCTCTCGTATTTGTGTTTTATATATCATCTGCATTTGGAAAAAGACAGGCTGATGTGTTTGCACTGTAGTAAAAACTTGAAGCTAGAATTCTCCTGGTCTCTCCTGGCACCCAAATCTCACAGCAGTTTAAGGAGGCTGCAGCAAAAGGGGAAACTAACCTTGTCAGCCAAGGAGAAGATTGAGGAGGCAGAAGGGAGCTAGTCCTCCCTGGAACACTACCAAAAATCCCCTCTCCCATTGCCTCACAAACTAAAAGTTCTTGTTATAAAAAAGGTAAAAGCTTTACATCTTTTGCAAATCAATGATAATTATAGTGTGTGATGAAAACAGAGCCACTATAAGCTGAATCTGATCTCAGTGTGACTCCAAGCTGGGAAAGAGCCGCTGCAGCTGTTCCACTGCATTAGAGCCATCAGATTCACCTCATTAGGAGAAGCATTCACCTTCTTATGAAATCTGTGCTGCATAACCTCCTGCCCTGCCACTGAAAAAGACATGATAGGAGCAGTGTCGCTTAACCCCTTACACTCCCAGCTGCACTCAAATGAAGGCAGGAAATAGAAAGCCACAGCAACAGAAACAACTTCTTGGCGATACTGGTGCCTGGATGTCAGAAGATATAAATGTATGGAAGAAAATATTCATGATGCCACTCTGTGCCTCCTTGTCTGACAGACCAACATCTGGTGAAGCACCATGTGGTACACTAGCAAACACTGAGCAGTCACTCCAGCAGAGACAACATATAAGAAAAGAAAGAGCAATTTTAACTAGTTACCTAAGGGCAGTTTAACATAGCCTAATGTTCCTCTCAGATTAAAATCCATTCTGAATTTTGTGAGCAAAGAGGAGTGCCTCCTTATACTGATTTAGATATCTTTTTTGTCAGTCATATTTGATTTTCTTTATTGTCCAGAGTTTTTGTTTCTTAGCGATTTTTCTTTCCAACAAAGGTACAAGCATAGGATGGATATAATATAAACATAAGATGTATGAATTGCTCTGAACTTTTAAAAGTTCTGTCTAAAATCTTCAACAGTTGCAGTTAGAAACATTTATGAATGTTTATTCATAGATCTGGGTTCTGAGATACACTTCACAACAGCTAATGTACATGAATTGCATTCACAAATGTCTGGAGATTGTATGAAAAGAGGCTGGACTGCAACAAGGATGAAATCTTATTTCATGGAGTTCAGTGCTTTTTTTTAAAAGCAATATTTGGCCTCTTACATAAATTTTACTTGGTTAGTGTTTACAGACTGGTGGAGCTGCCTTCACTCTGGATTACTTGATTACTTTTAGGACTTTTTGTGAAAAAGAGTAATATGATCAGGACCTGACTCTCCTTTCACATTATACAAGCTTTGCTACGGAACAACCCCCTGGCTCCAAAGTCATTCTGTTAAGGAAATGAGACTTATCAAAAGGCTCTGTGCTTCCCTGGTGTTCAATTCAACCACTTTCTTTGAACATGAACATGTTCCAACGTAATAAACATATGTTTTGGTATTCCTTCTTCACAAAAGGGCAACAGGGAAGCAAGGTAGTGGAGGAAATGGAGTGATGGACATCTCCAGGCTCTTTTATCTCTGCACGTGCCACCCACATTAAGTTGAGAGCAGCAAAGGTAGAGCTGTGTCCTCATTCTCTGCAGGGCGTTACTGGAACTTTAATCACTTGCCCATAACTGACTGAAGTGGGGATCTGAACCTCACTAAAACTCTTTGCTGGCTGGGAAAACAGCAGGAAATCTCCCTCTTCCTATTGCCAAGCCAGTTAGGGAATGAGCATGCCAATGGAAGACAGACTGATGCAGGCTGCAAGGGTGGATATGTTGCACTGTTACTAGGAGGCAACTGGGCCCCAAATGCAGCCAGAGCACAGGACTGGGATTGTCTGAGTACATGATTCCTTTGAGTCTTTCTATAAACTTCACTTAAGCATCAGCTAGGTCGTGTGTGTGGGGTGGGATAGGATGGAAAACAAGGTATATGTCAGTTCGTGACTCAGGCTAGAGGAAAGGCTGAGACTGTGAGAAAGAGAAGCAGTTGAAAACAATCTTATCATAGGGAAACTCCCATCATATAAGCTTTGATGTAAGCTCTTGCTGTTTAGGGTTTTTCTTTCCTAGTGGTAATAAACTTTGTGCCTATACTCTGGTCTGTGCTATCAGAAGAGGAATATGCTTCCTTCTCATCTATCCCATGAGACTGGAGAGGTGCAGGGGGCATCTGGCCTTTTTTCTGTGGTGGCGGTTTGCTTGGGATGCCTCATAGTGATCTGGATGAATTCCCCACAGCTTTCTCTGAGAGGTCTGGCTGCAGTGAGACCTCTCCCAGCGCTCATCATGAATTCAAGAATATCAGGAGCTCAGCTCAACTCAAAAGTAGGATTGCTTTGTAGGATTGATTACTCAAGCTGTCCAGAAGCTTTCTATTCCTTTCACTTAAGGATGTTGTGAAAACCAGACAATATCCAAAGGCAGTTTCCAACATGAAGCAGAATCTGATAACATGAATTACATCTGAACCCTCAAGAAGGCTAGTCAAGTGTTAACTTGGGTACCAAAGACTACATCTCCATGAAAGTTTTGATCTGGAGTACTAGCATGCAGAACCTCTGTGTCAGTGTCCCTGTGTTCCCTCCGTGTCAGACCAGTTTTGGTATGCACTAGGCAGATTCCTTCTGAATGAACTCAAACTGGATGCTCCGCTCTGTACCAGATGCTGTCCAACCCTTAACGGGTCTGGACCCTTAACAGGTCCAAACTAATGGACCATCAGACAGCTTCAGCCATACGAGTGGTGGGGATGTTCTTTTCTAGTCCAAAATAAAACCGCAGAACTGAATAGACTACAAATACAAGGGCATCAGCACCAACTGATGCACTCTTTTGAGGCCAAATTGCTTGCTAATGTGGACACACTGTGAGTTGGCCACCAGCAGCCTTTTCTCACACAGATCTCAGCAGCAGAATTTGGTGGTATTAGTGTGTATATCCCCCTTCTTACACACATTTTTCCATGGTGATGGCTAATGAAGTAGATGGTTCTTGACAGCAACAATGCATATGTTGGGAAACAGTGTATACACTTTACACAATGGGATAGGGAACAAGGTGATATATTTGGAAACTGAAGTTCAAAGGCTGTGGGAGTAACACAACCCAGCTGTGTAGTCATTTTTTCTGTCGAAAACATGAAATTTACAAACAGGGAAAAAGGCATCTGGCCCAGCACGTCTGCTTTCTTTGCTTTACCGTAATCCCGCTTTCCTGCCTTTTCTCTCTATGACTTGATCCCTTCTGTGTTCAGGAAGGAAATCTGAGGCTCTCTTGAACTCATTTACACTTTTCAGCCCCAGCACGCTCTCTGGTTATGTATTCCATATGTTCAGAACCCTTTCTGTGAAACAATTCTTCCCGAGTTTCCTCAGTTTAGTTTGTTGCCACCAACTTTTGTCTTCTTGCCCATGTGAGCAATTTTGCAAATTAAAAATGTTGCTTTTTGCAAATACAAAGCACTGCATGTCAATGAAAACTGAAAGGAATTTTGTATTATTAAACCAGAGAAAATAGTAACAGGGATAAAATGATAATGCAAAATCTTAACATCTTTATTCATTTTTTTTCATGAGAGGGAGGTGCAGAATCTGAAACATAAAACTGACACTTTCACAAGCTCGTATAATTCAATGAATTAACATGTATGAGAGTCACCTTGCATAAATTTAGATTTCTAAAAATTAGATTTCTAAGTCTGGGCTAGGCACAGTAAGCTCCTTTGGCTAATGGAGAGCACAGTTTATATGACCCATTGTAGACATGTATTTTACTAGGAAATGAACTGCCCTATAGGTGCTTATGTGTCCTCATTGCTTGCAAAAGAAACCTACAGAGTCTTATTCAGAGTTAGATATCTAATTCTAGATGACTTAATTACAGCAGATGAATTCCACACCATGTGTCCACTGCTCCATAATAAACATAAGGTAATTTGAAATAATAGGTTTGAGACTCATAGGTTTTCATTGTGACTCCCCATTCATTACCTTATCCACTGGACCACTAAGCCAGAAAATGTAATTGCTGTAAAAGCAACAACAACTGAATAAGCTTCAACTGCAGTTTTATTAAATATTGCTGAAGAAGTCAGGTGTCTGACTTCTTCCTGCTGGGTAACATGGTGAATCTAAGTCTGAAGATGTGCAGACACTGACTGAGAAATATGGGTGAGAAGAAGAGCAAACAGCTGTTAGCACATGAAAAACTTGAGGCCACTGCAGAAAAAAGATGAAGCCTTCTCAGAAAATGATGATATTGATATCACACTGAGGGGCTCAGATGCTGAGCTCTGTGTAGGGTTTGCTAAGTAGTTCCAGGTCAGGATTTGTCTTCAGCAAAAGATGTTGAAAACAGGAAAAGAGGACTGACTGCCTTTCACTGCATAGGCTGATGAAGCTAGAGACTTTGGGGGTTTGAAATTACATTACAAAATAAGAGTAGAAATAGAAATATCACAAGAGGTCACATAAGGAGTATTGTCACCCTTTCTCCTGGGTAGGAAGCCTCTAGACCCAGAAGTAGAGTAGTAGGAAAAGAAGCATTTCTAATTCACAGTGAGTATTCAGCACCTCTTGATCATACTTTGTTCCAAAGATTTCTGTATTCTTACAGAATCTTTAGATTCTTAGAATTATTCTGTCAGTCCTACTAAGAAGAAGGTTCTTTTAGGGCTATATTTTGGGAAAAACTTCATAAATAAAAAAATCTTACATGATCAGTTCCACTGAATCCAATAACTTTGTCGATATGAGTCACCTTTGCAAAGGATTTAGAGTGTTCTCATTGTGCCTCCACACTCATATGAATGTGTGGAGTATCATGTACCTCTGCTGCCCCAGGAGAATGATTAACTAATTTGTAATGGAAGGTGAGATGCCAGAGATAGACCAATTGGTTAGATTTCTGCTGAGCTGCCTCTCAATCGCAGGAGAAAATAAATAAATAAAAAAACCCCACCCCACTAGGGCAGGATGAAGCTTCGACTCTGTCCAACTGTACTACTACATTGCATTTTCCAGTTGTCTTCTGAGAAGAGCTTTGTCCTTATGCTCAGCACTGTAATCTAAAAATGTCCTAGCAAACAATATCTTTTTTATGAGTGGTATCCGATGCTCCTTTATGCCCTGGACTGTCACTCAGGTTCAGAAGAGACAGAAATTAACCAAGACTGAAGAAAGATTTGCAGGGCTGACTTAAAATTTCTGTAAGTAAGTAATGCACTACAAAATATGTATTTTAATATTTGGTCTCTTTACCTCTTAGGCCAAGAAAAAATTTTTTTAAAAATTGGCTCACTTAAATACTCTGAGTTTGCCAAATACAAGCTTATTTCAAGTCCAAATGTATGGAGACCCTTGGGGAGCTAGGTACATGCATGTAAATCAAAATGAGAGGCCATTATTGCAGAGAAAACAGTGGTAAGAAACACTGTGCTTGCAACTGGGACAGTTCTTGGCAGGCATTATATTTAATAACAATGCTTTCAGTTAAGAAATGGCTAGAATTAGGCTATTGGCCCTGCACAACACATCTAATGTAACTGATATATTATTAAACTGGATTTCTGTTTTATTGCTCTGTAAACTTTGTTCAGAAAACAGTTCAAACTGATCATGCTTCCTTTCCTTACTTGTGACTAGTTATAGGTTCATATGCCAACACGGTCACGAAGGCCAATATTTAATGTGTTATTTTTACATTTTCATAGAGAGGGGAAACTATATGTAATTGACATAAATTCTTCAGTTTTACCACAGGCTATATAAAAAAAGGAATTATTATTATGTCTTACTTTTTGTTTGCATGTTTGGCAGATTGTAGCAAGGCATATGTGCTA
Source organism: Apteryx mantelli (assembly GCF_036417845.1). NCBI lineage: Eukaryota > Metazoa > Chordata > Aves > Apterygiformes > Apterygidae > Apteryx > Apteryx mantelli. The sequence goes on from NC_089979.1 coordinate 127,982,471, forward strand.
TGGAGGGAAAAACTTCACAGCTTGGAGGACAGCATTTGAGTGTGGGGGGGTTTCCCCCTCAAAAGTGAACAGTTTTCACAATTAACCCCATGGCTCTGTTTATACATCAAATAAAATGTGGAGAGTACACACAGTTGTTCTCATTAATTTTTGATAAGCAATAACTATTTAAAAAAATTACTCTGAAGCTTATATATTTCCAGGTCTTGAATTCAACGGTAAACATATGCAGAAACAGACTTTCAATCTTGCTCTATGACAAAAGAGGTGGGAAGCCATGCAATACATACAGACAGATTTCTCTTTTCTGTCACAGTTCCTGTCTCTCCTTCTTGGTGTTTTGACACTGTCTCCCATAACATCCTCATAGACAAGCTCAGGAAGTGTGGGTTAGATGAGTGGACAGTGAGGTGGATTGAGAACTGGCTGAATGGCAGAGCTCAGAGGGCTGTGATCAGCGGTGCAGAGTCTAGTTGGAGGCCTGTAGCTAGCGGTGTCCCCCAGGGGTCAGTACTGGGTCCAGTCTTGTTCAGCTTCTTCATCAATGACCTGGATGAAGGCACAGAGTGCACCCTCGGCAAGTTTGCTGATGATACAAAACTGGGAGGAGTGGCCGATACCCCAGAGGGCTGTGCTGCCATTCAGCGGGACCTCGACAGGCTGGAGAGATGGGCAGAGAGGAACCTCATGAAATTCAACAAAGGGAAGTGCAGGGTCCTGCACCTGGGGAGGAATAACCCCATGCACCAGTACAGGTTGGGGGTCGACCTGCTGGAAAGCAGCTCTGCAGAGAAGGACCTGGGAGTGCTGGTGGACACCAAGTTAAGCATGAGGCAGCAATGTGCCCTTGTGGCCAAGAAGGCCAATGGTATCCTGGGGTGCATCAGGAAGAGTGTTGCCAGCAGGTCGAGGGAGGTGATTCTCCCCCTCTACTCAGCCCTGCTGAGGCCACATCTGGAGTTCTGCATCCAGTTCTGGGCTCCCCAGTACAAGAGGGATGTGGCACTACTGGAGCAAGTCCAGCGAAGGGCTACAAAGATGTTTAGGGGACTGGAGCATCTCTCTCATGAGGAAAGACTGAGAGAGCTGGGCCTGTTTAGCCTGGAGAAGCGAAGGCTGAGAGGAGATCTTATCAACATGTACAAGTATCTGAAGGGAGGGTGTCAAGAGGATGGAGCCAGACTCTTTTCAGTGGTGCCCAGAGACAGGACGCGAGGCAACGGGCACAAACTGAAACACAGACACTTCCATCTGAACATGAGGAAATACTTTTTCACTGTGAGGGTGACAGAGCACTGGAACAGGTTGCCCAGAGAGGTTGTGGAGTCTCCTTCTCTGGAGATATTCAAAACCCGCCTGGACGCGATCTTGTGCAACGTGCTCTAGGTGACCCTGCTTGTGCAGGGGGGTTGGACCAGATGATCTCCAGAGGTCCCTTCCAACCTCAGCGATTCTGTGATTCTGTGATTCTGTGTTCCTTGACAATATAGACCAATAAAACAGATCATTCTTCTAAGCTGCCTCTCCCATTTGATACTAGTCAGCATATAAACTACAAGGTACAGAAACCCAGCAGGAAAACCTACACATAAGGTATTCCACTGTGACCTAATGGCTATAGAAACAAACAAGCTCTTACAGCCTATCTTGATATGTTCAGTACACTATTATAACTAAGAGGATTATGGAGTTGCAAAGATTATGGACTTTTCTAGGAAATGACTTGCCTTCAACCCTATGTCATAATCATATATGGCTGCAGGTTGAATGTGATGCATTGAACATTGGCATTTAAGTGACTTTTTAACTGGGTCCTTTGTATTTTTTGTTTAGGTATGATGATGAGATAGAAACAGAATTTGGCTATTTTGAATATGGAATTCTAAGGTATTGAAATTCACAGCTTTTTGTCATATAAATTATTTGCTAAGTTTACCTGAAAATATTTTAAAGTGATGATGGTGTTATAAGGAACTATATGCGTGCTAAGGTAAATTATAGGTTATGAACTGGATCCCAGATGTGTAGTGCTGTGCACCTAAAGATAGTTGCTCTTTACATCTTTATTTTATTGCCTAGGAAAGTGAGATTATTTTCAAAAATAGGACCTTGATGTTCTCAGTGGTCATAAAAATCAGACCAGTTATTTGGCCACTCCACTCAGTTGCTCTGAAGTTTATGTTGAGTTACATGCTTCTATAAGTGAGAATTAATAGAAAAAAGATGAAAGTTATTTGGGAAGTCTGAAGTAGGAAGACTGAGAGTTTTATCTAGATACGTGGTGTTCCCACATCCACACAAGACTGCATCTAGCCATTTCCAGCATATTTACTCTTTTTTGCCAGCTTCGCAAGTTATTTAGCAGCAAATAAGGGTTTACTAGTCCATTCCCCTCCGTAAGTCTTCAAGATCTATACACAGTGCTGTCCTACACAAAATCAGCACTTGCCAAAAGGTGCCACATGCAGTATCTGAGAAAGAAACTGTTCAGTTTTCCGTTTCACATTACCTGAATCTGAATAGAAATAATCAAATATTAGTAGTTTTTGCTAAACAGTGTTTTTTCCAAAAGTGTCTCAGTCTAACAAGCTCTATCTCTTGACTTTGCTCTTCCCCGTGCCCGATAACATACCCTGCCTTGAGTGCAGAGTGCGTGTGCATGCAATCCTGCCATGGCATTGCCTTCCAAGGTTTGTGCTCTTGGCTTTACTCAGCATCTACTGATGTGAATGGTGAAATGAGCATTGACTGAAATGAGACGATACCAGGCTTGAAGTTTAACCATTAAAGGATGAGAACAATGAGGCATGCATGGGTGAAGAATAGGTGGGTGAGGAGATATCTTCCGCTTCTCCCTTCCCTGCCTTCTCTCGTCCCACACCACGAAGCCAAAGTTTCCAGCCAGAAGGGAGCTGCTCCTTTCACCAGGCTCTAGCATGAGCTAGACTGAACAACCTGCACAAAGGCTCACGCCATGCAAATCAGATCTACTACAGTTCAGAAATGAGTAAAGCAGAATTGCACTAGAGGGCTTGGCTCTGAGTGACAGCTCAACTAAAGGAAGGTCAAGTAAACAGCATTTTTAGTGCAATGCTAACAGTTAAAAGCCCCACTGTTTAAATTCTCCAGAAACACAACGGAAAACTGAAGTAAAGACAGCATTAGCTGTGAGTGATGAAGAAAGAGTTGCAGCAAAAAGAAAATGAATCAGAAAGTTATATCTCATAACAGCTGGTTCTGAAGTAATAGATGTTTTTCATTGTTTTAAGTTAAACTCAGGCAAAAGACGCAGTGCAAGTACCACAGGCTCTGGAAGAGTACATGAAAGCATATGAAAGTGAAATATGAGTGGTATGTTTTAACCAGAGACTACAGGAAGATGTGAATATGTAGAAGAGTTTTTGGATGATCCACAGAAGGGATGTCTTTAAGGAATTGAGTCTCTGATAAGAGATCTAAGCAGCATCTGAAACCAAAACTTAGATAGAAACTCTTAAAAGACTAAAAGTTGGACCTTGATGAAGCAATTAAAATTTGTTAAGCAGAAGTGTATCAGCACAGACTAACTTTAAGGAAGACAAATAGTGATTTGATACACTGCACACAATGACAATTTCAAAATACTGCAGGAGGGCAGAGACAGAGATCTAAGAAGCTCAAAGACTGAATCCAGAAAATGCTGTTCAAAGAGCTGAACACACAAATCAATACAATTTCAGATATTTGGGAAACAGTGCAAAAATTGCACTACTTGGAGCAAGTGAGCAACTGAGTCAAGACAAAGAAATTGGCAACAGCATTGCTACCTCAGATGAACTACTCACAGAAACAGGGACACTGTCTTAGAAATACAACAGTGTTGCGGCAGGTGATGACTGAGCTCTCAACCTGAAACAAACCCTGTATCTACAACATTAAGTTGTAGACCATACACAAGCTAGCATGATTCACAAAATGGGGCCCTAACATTGCAAGGAAACTATGGGGAGCAGAAAGGAAACTGGTTCCCCCTAAAGAAATATTTGTTCAAGCTTATAATGCATTTTAAAAATATATATATATTTTTTCACCTAAAAATGCAACATTTTCAGTTAGAAATCTGAAAGAGGTTTGGAGACCTCAGGTATGCACTCTAGTGCCTGTGCAGGGAAGCAAAGTTCAAAGACAGAATATGTCAGTCCAGTAAAAATCTTGTCTGATCTCAGATGAAATCTGGCTAACGATTTCTAGAAATAAAGTTGAATGAGAGACACTACAGAAAATACTTAAAGCTATTGGCCTGAGATGTCAGGGACAGTGCACTGTGAAACCTTATTATCACTTTAGGAAGTTGTTCTCAGAATTAGGTGAGATTTTATATAAGACCACCCAAGGTTTTAATGGAAAATATGTGGAAAGGAGCACATAAGACTTAGATGGAAGTGAAAGAAATGTAAGAGAAGGTCCAGAGATATTTTATAGTGTCCTCAGAGGAATATTAAGAAACATTTCTATTCTTTCATGTGGCAAAATACTGGTCAAGTCAAGAGGAAAAGACTATTTTGGTAGTAAAGTGGGAACAGGTTAATTTATTTTGCCTGGGAAAAATTGTCCTGAACAATGATTCTCATTTCCATTACATAATCTTACTAAAAATTAACAATCTTAACAGATGATTGTGCGTATTATATTTACTTTTCCTAAGGTGACATACTTTGCATAATGTTGAAAATAATTCAGTGGATCTAAGCAGTTTGCAACAAAGCACAAATTTAAAATATTGCCACCTCATAAAATACTACCGATAAACACTTTGGATTTGGATTCTAAACCAGAGCACTGCTAAATTACAGAAATACTGTACTGCAGCCCATGTGACATGTACCCTTAACATTTTGTATGGACATTGATGTCAGAATCATCAGGAACTTCTGATAAACAAAATAAGAAGAAAATCTATGTGATTTGATGTCTCAAGTGATGTCTCATCACTTCCAGAAAATAATGCAATGCCTATCTATGATAGGAAATGCAGTTTACACACAGCAGTGATGTTGTAAGAAGTAGCTCATGCTCATTTGAGGTTGATTCTTTGGATGGACACAAGTTAGGGAGCCATATTCAAGTTTCAGACAAGAGACTATGTGGGTTGCTTTCCCAAGGAAGTCTGAGATGGGAGACACATTCAACAGCCAGAGGCAGATAGTCACCTGTTATGGCACAACTAGGATAACACTCTCACTGCTGTCTGACAGCAGTGGTGTCACTATTTCAGGGGAGGTGCACCCGACAGCACTGCTTCCCTCAGAGGCTACCTGAATGCTTCTTGGCAGTGTTAGAGGACACATTAATAATAATAATTTGGAAGACTGTATCCAACTAATAGTATTAATCTTCATAAATGGCAATGACTGTTCACTTATGATGCACAATAGGGAAAAGGATTCTCTGTAAAAACTTTCTACCAGTTGCTGTTTTTACATAGGTACATTGCCGGCCCTGCCAAGGTGGAAGGCACTGCTGCCACCTGAATTTCACTCTTTGTGATTTTTAATTTAAATAAAAACTAGTCATCTGCTGCCATCTTGTTTATAGTAGGACCTTACTAAGTTTCTAGGTAACAGTTCAGTAACAGATTCTTCTGTAAAATGTACCTTATATACGCATGGGTAGGTCTCCTTTAAGCTCCATGATTTAATTTACTCCACACTGCAGTAATTCAATCTGATCCCTGTTTGGTTACAGTGTTTGTCAGTGTACCATTGACAATATTTCCATGTTTGTCAGAACTCCTGTTAATCTGCTCACATAATGTCTTGCAGATTTACAGAAGCTGCCTTTTCAATATGTTGAGTGACTGTACCTATGGGAATACTTGAAAAAAAAAAATCTAAACTCTGCACATTTTTCTGTTTAATTCAAACTGAATTTGTAAAGAGTGTTCTTCCCTGATTATTTCTGTTAATTCCTAATGGTATTTAGAACACAAGGATATGTTTTAAGATCACGTTTTATTATGGTGATGTTGTTACTCTTATTTTATAAAAGCTGTAAAGAATCACTCAGGCAACCCCCAGAATTGTTTACTTGCTTACTTTTGATTTGTTATTGTATTGGTAGATAATGAGTTGTTTCTTAATGCTCATAAGTCAGAGGATTGTCCCGATTCCCATTTAAAAGCACAAAAGGGCCCAGTGTTATCGTTAAGCCATTAACCTAAACTTTAAACTCAGTTTTTGAGCACCAAATTTGGCTGAGGCCTGTCACCAAGGCAGCATGCACGGGTCTTGGAGGTGGGTTTGCTTCACCTGTCCTCACATCTCATGAGGCTTATAAGCATATTTAGAGCTGATAAAACCTCTGTTACAATATTTACATGGCTCTGCAGATACATGCACTCTGTTTTTTCAATTCAGCATCTAATTATGAAGTTCAAAGAGTGCACCAGTCTTACTAAAGAAATATGTTCTTTTAAGCTGGAACTGTGATGTCCTTTTGATAATTTTTTGTTGTGTCAATAGATTACACATGACACAGGAAACATATGGCTAAACTGTGTTTCCTCCTGGGGCACACAATCACAGAAGGAAAGAAAACACACCACTGTTAAAGCAATACATGTAGTACATATACTTTTGGAGGAGTTTCATTAATCTTATACTTGAATTACTGATATGATGTATGTGTATGATTGGGAGGGGAAGCGAATCAAGGTAAAACTCAACAGCTGTGCCTTTGTCAACTCAGAACAACTGACTTAGGAAAAACTGGAAATATTATGGTCTGAGAATGTCGACACATATGGTAACCACATGGTTAAAGAACATGAGCTAACATGTTTTAACAGGGTTTGCTAAGCAGTTTTTCAGGAGGGTTTACTCTCTCTTTCTGAACACTGTATACCTCTTGGTCCCTGTACCCCCTTTTCAGTTAGGAAAGAAAATTGTCTTGCTGACTAAATCAAGATATTGTCAAACAAGCTGTGGGAAGCAGGTTTTCCATCCTGTGACAACTTCTGAGACCTGAACATTGTCCACAAATTCAAAATCTGAAATTTTCAGTTGGGTCAGTTTAAATGTTTCATTAGAAAGAAACTTTATGAAGTGTCTTATTTTTTTGTAAATTTTCATTTTTACATAGTTAACTGATCTTAGAATAATATATATTTTGAAACAGCTGCACAAAATCATTCATACCAGAATATAGGACTTTTTAAGTTTAAAATATCAAAAGCAGAGAATTTGATAACTTTTAAATGTTAACTATTTTTTTCAAATTGTTTTGGTTTTAGAGATCTCAGCACACCTTCAAACTTGATGATAAGCAAAGAACTATTAATACATAAGCTACAAAGAAATAGATCATCCAAAGTATTTTAAGATAAACATAGCCCCCTGCCTTGAAGGAATTAACAAAGCAATTGAAGTCATGAAGAGTGCTAAAGCTCCTGGATCCAGCAGAGACATTTAAATACTGAGACATGAATCATATTTAAATATGGAGTTAATTATATAAATTTTTTAGTGACATATGGAAAATGGAACGGTAATTATAGTTCATTACTATCTACATCAGTAAAGACAACAATTCATATTTGGCAGTTACCTTGCACATCAGCATGCATGGTTTCTGGCAGCCTAGGAAAACATAAGATTTCTTCACTGGCTGCACAACCCCAACAACTGTAAGCTATCTAAGTAGCTGTGTGATCTGAGGCACAAATAAGGTACAGCCGATGGTCTATTTGTAGTTAGCAGTTGCAGAGTGAGCAATACTGGATTTCTAATGCTGTCCTCAGTACACTGGTGAAACCATTATATGTTGTCAGTAGAACAGGAGTCAGGCAACTACCATCTAAATCTGGAGGCCCACTGAGATTTATTAACGCAATGAGTGGGATTCATCTGACTAAGTGCAGATCTCTACAGGGCCAGTCAATATAGTCATTGGAGGGTAGAGTGCTGTCTACCTAACTTACTATAGACATCAGCTTAAAGATATGATGAATCATCTTTTGGCCTCATTAATTATACTTATGAGACCACATTTGGTCATTACTATAACCTAAGTTGTACCTTTCCAATGTCTATGTTTAGTCAGGTGAATCCCGTCTTATAAAACAAGTCTGTGACACAGTGTTTGATAACATGGGCATGCAGAGATTTTTGTATGCTTGTTCAGTTGCCACGACGTGCAACAGAATTGTGTGATGCCCATTTTGGGGGCATGCCATAATGGGCAACACGTATGCCCATTAATTCCAAGGGATCTCAGTTCTGGCATTCAGACACATTTGTAGTTATCTGGAAACCTGATGGACTTAGCAGATGCCACATGAAGTACAGTCTGCTATGTGCTGAGGAATACACCTTTAGAGAGCATACAGGCCAAAACATGCCATTGACTAAAATAGTGTTTACATGGTGAATAGATACACACAAATCCCCCATAGGGGAAAAAAAAAAAAAAAAAGAAAATCAAGGATGCATATAGGAAATGACAGAAAGAAACAAGAAGTAAAATTGGCAACATACCATTGAGAGCTATCAACTCATTTTCTATCTTGACAGTATACTTTTGAAAGATGCTTATTCATCAAGTAGTTGACAGATGGCATTAGCAGAGCTTGCACATCTTTTCGTCATGCATCAGGAGGAATTTAGAAGCAAAACAGAATCAAACGTCAGATTAAACACTTTTTAAAACTTCTCGCTGTCAGAGTGCATATAATAGATTTGATATTAATAACTGATATGGCTCCCAGACAAATTTCACCTGTAAATTTCCACCCCCTATTGCACATCAGATGGCAGGATAACTTGGGAAGTGCAGATTTTTCGGGAAATTGAATCCATACTCACTGTAGCAAATCTACAGTAGGCCAGTCATATATTTGGAGTGATGAACACCAAAATGCCAAAGCCATTGCTACAAGATGAACTGAGAAAAGTAATGCATACTTGAAGAGAACATATGAAGCCTTCTTTATAACACAGGCTTAAACAAAAAACAATGCAAAATGGGAGTCAGTACCTGGTAACTGGCAGCAGAAAGACCTCACCGACACAAAGAAGTCCAGCTTGAAGGAGCTCATATTGGAAAACAATACCAAGAAACAGTAGTGGAACTAATGTTTTCTAGTTGGTAAGGATCTCAACCACAACAAGAAAATCACAGGTGCATTGTGGTAGACTTTGTGCATATGTGTGCATCTGTGTTTTCATGCATGTGCATGGATATAACCCAACAGAAGATTAAGAGAGCGGTATAGTACAAAAAAGAACATTAATCATTGTTAAGATAATAGAAGGTGAGAGCATTTAGTTGTATGTTGTACAACAGACAAAATGGCCATTATCTTGTAAAGGATTTTGTAACACTCCCCACTTTGGCTTTTTTGTGCTTAGCCTGAATCACCGTATGCCTGTCTCTGAAGCTGTGGGACGGCCAGTGAAATTCCCACTGCAGGCTGCTGGAAGAGGTGCACAAAATCACCTGACCTCTGAACAGCATTGGGGTGTTAATAAAATGAATTACCAATGGAAACCTGTTAGATGGTGTAACTAGTTTGCATGATGTTTGCAATCACATACCTTGTACAACCTTTGATGCCTGCCTGCCGTCAACAACAGAGAATGACAAAGAAAGATTTTAACAAGGTTTACAAAGTTCTGGTAGGGTTGGACCCCCCTATTGCCAAACTGTGAGCTGCCCTTCCCAAGAGAAGTGGAAGCAGAGATAACTTTGAAAATGTGCAACAGCAACAGTTTCAGCAGCATCAAAGTGTCCAGTGTCCTCTGATTACACACATAGCTGGTGAGGGTTTCAATGAAACCTGAATTTCTAGGGAGAGAGATACATATCTGGAAAATTTCTGACCTTCTCTAAGTTTAGTCTAAGCCCTCGGGTTCGCACAGTATCCTCTTTTCCAACAAGATTTTTTTTTTCATTTCTGCATGTGGACGTACTGTGTTATGGATGGTTATTAATAACAGATCACTAATCTCTGGAGCTCAACAATTATCTCAGCCCAGAATATCCACTTTGCCCTTCAAAAGCCACCCTTTCTCTCAATAATAAACATCCAAAATAACACAGCATAATTGAATGAAATGCAAAGAAATTACTTATGTAATGGAGACATCTTGTTCTCATAAATTATTGAATAAGAAATAGCTGACAACCTGTTGCATTTTCCTAGGGCTGTGCTGACTTTCTCTTTATCAACTTCATATATGATTTATGAAAGTAGAAGCATCAGGGTAAAAATGATAAGAGAACCTGGTTTGCATACTAATAAAGAAACTTCAGTGAAACCAATATTTAGAAGTTATAAATTAGGTCAAACTATTCTGCATTTTATTGTTTATTTTTTCAGTGTTTCGAACAAAATTCTAGGTGATTTCTTTCCACAGTCAGTATTTCTTTTGTTCCAGGTTGGTAGTAAAAAATGAGAACTACTGAAAGCAGGTCTTCTTCATATCCCTTTGGTGGTACAATATGCGAAAGGAGTATGTTGGGCCCCATGCTAATGCTCCCTTCTCACTCTTATTTCTCCCCTATTTCCTGGCCAGAAATGCTGTCAGTAAGCTGTCACTGTACTGCCTTTGAGTCCGAAGCAATGACTTGGTATCAAGTTCTAGTCTAAGCAAAAACAAATATAGATCTCAGAATGCATGACCCTTGAGATGTTAACATTTGGAACTGTTTAAATAAAATCTAAAACAGTACAGTATTTTGAGAGTGGCAAGACCTTTAAAATCCGATATATTTAATATTTATAAAATCTCTTGTACTTCAGTTTTCAGAACACTGTACTGTACTGCATGTGGCAATATTATATCAGCATTCTTTCACGTGCTTGCTTATTTGGCTTACGAGGAAAATTACCGTGCTAGTGCGTGACATAAAATGTCTGCGTTCAGTAATTCAAACAACAGAAACCAACAGTATTCACTATTTGAAAGTAAGTTCTAAGGGAATAAACAAAAGCTTTCAATTTTAGAAGAAACTTCTAATTTTGTAGATGCAGCTTTGTGCCAGGAATACTTTAGGATGATTATTTTCTGCTGGCAAAAATAAGTCAGAGGCAAGTGAATAATATTGACTGGCCTTTTGAAAGCTTCCTTGTCCTTGTTAGGCAGCTATCTGGTATTCCTTGTTTCTATATATTACTATAAGAAGAAATATGCTCTTTAAAAACAGAAGCAATATACAAGGCCAACCATCACCTTTGTTTTCAGGGTTATATAAATGAGAAAACATGAGAATAAGTATCTCATCTTGTCATCAGAAACTATAAGTGGAGATTACAGTTGGAGCTGGATGGCAATCAGGTGGCTGAGGTTTGGTGTGGACAAACCCAATGAAGTCATGGTGGGCTGCTGAAGAAAAGGGAGATGGGAGATGATGGATTTCTCAGATGCTCTCTTACTTGAGAAAATCTCTGTTATTAATTGCAAAAGCTCATAATCACAAAAGCTGTGACTTTAAACAAGAAATTGCCATTAGTTGATAATACAGAGCAGAATATTTTTTCCCATCCAGGCATATCTAGGAGGTGGCAGCCATTTCTTTTGGCTGTGAACCTTACTGCTCACTGGGATGCACTCTACCAGTAGACTTCAAAAACCATGTAGGGCCTGAGGCAGATGTAGAGGTTCAGGGTAAGGAGGTTTATTATACTTTGCCTCTCAGAGCACCTCACAGAGCAGAGATGGTATTGATGCAGAATAGGACCAACCTGCTCAGCCATCAGTTTTGTCTGCCACGAATGTAAAGGTGAGACCAGCTTGTCTAAAAAGTGTCTTTTTCTTACTGGTACTATAGTGTTTAATAGAGGTGTTTGAACTGGACTCATGTCATGTAGAAAACCAAGGGTCTGTGAGCAAGTTGTTCTCAGCAGAAACTCCTGATTCTTCAGTTTTCTCTACTTACAGAACTGATGACTTCCTGAGAGCTGCAAATGGTTTGACAACCCTTAAGTGGAAAACACAGAAGATACATTCCTAGGTGTTGATATAATGTCCTCTTTTGACAATTTTTTGTTTAGTGTATTGGCTTGCTGAGATTTAAGGATTCTGGATGGTCAGTTTGTAAGAAATAAAATTAATTGCCAAAGTGCAATTCACCACCGTTTTTGTGAAAAACCTTTTTACTTAGCTTTTCTGTTTAGAGAAATACAAATAAAATAATCACACATGCTACTTGCAACCTCCTATTGGATTTACTGCTGAATAATTTCTTGCAGAGATGACAGTAAATACTGGTAAATTTCAAACTGAATGTATAATTACCCATGTCGTGCTCACAGATGCCCATATTGCACATAAAAATATATATCTTGGATAAAAGGACGCCAAGACACTCAGGATTTATTTGATGACTATGATATGTCATAACTGTTGGTGCTCTCACTAAATGTAAAAAAAGTTTAAGGCTTTAAATAGATATTTTTATAAACAAAATAAACAATTTGCTGAATAATTCAAAGCCCTATACACAATGTAGCAACAGTGAGGGGACTATAGAAATGAAATTCTTCCGCATGAGCAAAGGGGAGTTCTCAGTTTCCTATGGGCTGGGTATTCCATTTGTTATTATCTGCACGGTACTCACTAGAACTATATCCTAGTTATCATCTGCAATATGTTATGTGCTTTAGGGATTGGTGGAACTTGATGCTGAAAAGTTACAATGCCATGGGCAAACAGCAGGCAAATTAAAATATAACTGACTTAAGCCAGATTTGCTGAATGAAAAACAGCCCCTGCCTCAAGGAAATTGCCACCTTCTCTGTACTGAACAGAATGCCCCACAACAAAGTGGGAGCATTATGCAGGGATGGCCATCTTGGCATAATAAGAAACTCTGGAGAGGAACAAGAAAGGTGGCAGGACACACTCAGAAGCACGTCAAAAAGAGGATTAAAATGGGAGACAGCCTAAAGCTGCTCTTCAAGTGTCTGGAGAAGGTCCTCACTTGAGGGCAGCTGAGATGAGTGTTGGGGTATCTATTTTACTGAGCGACAAGAGCAGTGGGGCTAAGGAAGAAGGTACATTTACCAGTTTTTGTTGGGAGCAAGGGGAAAAAATGGAGAGGTAGTGAAGTGCTATAACAGGCAATGGCATGAGCTGTGAAAAACGGAAGGATCTGAGAACTGTAACAGAGCGGGACGGAAGCCAGTAGCTGCCTTCGAGTGTTAACAAACAAAAGCAATATATGGGCTGCAAGACTAAGATTAAAAAAAATAATTAAAAAAGTTAAACTAAGAGAAAGGGAGAGGGACTGATGGTTACTGTTGATTTTGATGGTAGCAGTTCAATGATCCACAAGTGCAAGAAGGGGAACATTTTCAGGTACAGAAAGCGCTCTGAGCTCCTGTCCTGATGGGCAGGGCACTGTGAGGGTGGTGTATTTTGCTTCTGTCCTTCTCTCCACTTGCAGGAAGCTAAACCATGAAATGGCATGAGATAGTAGGAACCAGTTGTGCTAAACTTTGCAAAAGCTGGGCTAGATCTCAAACATCAAATTAAACAAATCTGTCAGTTTCTGTGGCTCAGACTGATTGCTGAACAGGAGTAAAATGGTACCCTGAAGGCAAAAATGGAGCAGTTCAATAACTTACTGTTCCAGTCTGAAACTTATAGAAGATAAACAATGTCTTGACATTGAGGTCATATCAGGGAACCAAAAATGTTACAAGAAATGAAGCTTGCTGTGGCAAGTCACGTTAAAACAGAGTCCATAAAGCACTGCGGAGCTGTGTGGGCTGTGGTTTGCAATGCAAGCCAAAACAATGACAACACTTGGAAAATGGACTGTACCGTCTCGCTTAGTAGTAGTTTGCAATGCCCTTCACAAAGTCTTGTCAGGAAAGTACCTCTGTTGGAGAGGCCTCAGACCAAAACAACTGTGAACAAATCTGGCATCCCATAAGGGAGCAGGAAGGTCCTGGCAGAAGTCAGGACAGTCAGAGGAGCACTGGCCTCCTGCCACCCTGAGTGCAGAGATGGGAATGGAGCAAGGGGCTGGCCTACAGATCACCATTATAAGCAGAAGAAATACCAAAGTCTCTGATCAGTTTAATAAAGGAGAGACTCAACCCTACGATTCACCATATTCTCCAGACTCAGGATCTTACTGACCCTTGACATAAGTTAAGGTATTTTTAGTTTCATGAGGCAAGCTGGGAATTTTGAAGGATGCAGTTGCACAGCTGTAGTTTTCCTGAGGGGAAACTGATGACCTCCATTTCAGTGAAGACTTCCTCATTTCCATATATCTTTTCCATATGAAAATGGGGTGAGAGAGTAAATATATGGTAAAATAGCATCTAGCCCTAAGTGGGGCTTTTCCACGCTACAGTTATGAACGGAAATATCTGCAGAACATTTACTGCTGCTGGGCTTAGCACAGCATCAGCCCCTTGAAAGGACTTGGTTCTCTGATGAAATATGAATTTGATAGATTAGGAAGAATGGTTTATTTGCTAAAATATGTCACGGGCCTAATGGAAAAATGCCTCTCAGTGCATTATTTCTTAACAATTAATATTTTATACCTCTTGCCTTCAATAATTTAATTTTCTCCAATGAATGAAATGAGAACACAGGAAATGTCTAAAAATACATATTTATTTTGTCAAAACTATATTTAAATTTGCATAGAAAATTCATAAATTGCAGTAAGTGATTGCTAAAAAGAGTCCTTCGTGAGATGTAATAAGTATATAAAAGATAAACCATTTGCATTATAATTTTTACTATATTAGGAATAAATGTTTAGTTGCACTCTTTAATCCTTTATACTTGAATTGTTTAATTTACTTGTAAGGCAGAGCTGGTATAAAATATATAAGATACTGCACTGAAGCTATAGCATGTTGGTTTTTAATTAATATTCTTATAAAATATAAATTAACATGGTTAGCAATTCACTTGAAATCTAATTAACTTGCCTTAGAGCTCTTGTTAGATGTCTGCAATACTAAAATATTTTTTTGCAAGGTTAACATATTAATAAGATTGCCATTATGCATTTTTGCTCATTTAATTATCTTGCAAAACTTGGTTTGTCCTTAGATGAGCATTAAACATCAATTCAATAAGCTGTCCTTTAGCAAATCATTTGATCGCTGACATACAAAATCTGATTTATTAATTCCACATTCATTATTAAGTACTTTTGGAATTAATGCTCTTTTCATATTTTACTGTCATAGTGTATAAAGGCTCTTAAATACCTTCTAGGTTTTTTTTTTTTTTTTTTTTTTTTTTTTTTTTTAAGGAGAATGCAAAAGCTCGATTCAGGAAGAGAGGACTATCCTGCTTATCTTGGAGGGACAACTAAGTAAGAAACCTGCTGGTCCATCTTTACTTTTTGTGACAACTGTCTCCAGCTACAGGTGAGGTGAATCTCTCATTATTAAGGGAAAGGCTGGAAGTACTACCCTCCTTTACTTAAAGAAAGCCCAAGAAGTGTGTCTTGTTCTAGAAATCTTTTTTCTGTGAGAACCCTGTGCATAACTGACGTGTGCTTATCAGTCAGCTGAAATGTATATATTTTTTAAGACATTAAACATATTCTTATATGAGCAACTGAGGTCCTCATATGAGATATATGACTATGAAATGGTGAAGGTATGTATTTATGACCTTCATGAAGTAATCATCTTAAGGAGTTATATTAAATAAGCAAGCATTTTACTAAGGTGATTGCTATCTAAGTTGATTGCTGCCTCCTCTTCCTTCTCCTGTTTTTGCTTGGTTACAGACTGATTATGAGCAGTACACTGCTGTCTGACAGAAACTTAATAGGTTTCATGTGGCTCCAAGACTATAAATGGTAGACCACATAAATCATAATTTTACCTTTCCTTGGAATTCAAACAGTAGAAGATATTTCTCAAGCTTTTTCAGTTAGTTCTTTTGGGGTCATCCTGAACTTTACTACAGATAAAAATATAGTCTAGAAATTTTATTCTTTAGTCATTAACTGTAGTCAATAAACAAGAACAACAGAAACCTACAAAAACCTTTTTACATATTAATGGAGGCATGCTCAGTTTTCCTCAAGAAATAAGATGATTCTTTTAGTGAGTACTATAGCTAGCTATTATTTTGCAATAGATGAACTTGTTCTTCTGACTTATGTAGTTTCTTTGATTTCAGTGCAGCTATGCTAATTTGTATCACAGACCATTAATAACTATTTTTTCATATCTCTATTTCTTGCGACAATTTTGGCCTCAATCACACCTGTAAAATTTGCATGTACATACACATGGCATACAAATGTATCCCCAGCAAGTGCTGACATATATAATGTGATTCTGTACATGAACAAGAAATAAATAAATGAACAAGAAAACTAGTCCATAAATGTTTTTTTTTGCATGCTTACTTTTGGGTTTGCATTAAGAAAACAACTGTTACACTGTGTTAAAGTTTTTCTAGTTTATTAAAGGAGGTCATTATTTAAATTGTCCCAAAGAAACTATTTAATAAAAATAACTGTTTAAAGCTGAATGAATTTTCCATTAGAAAACATAGCTTTTTCTGAAATTCCTCATAATGATTATTCTTTTGTTTTCAGAATGAATCTCAAGCATTTTTGTATTGTATAAGAAAAACATATAGATACATTACAAGAGTAATGAATTTGTTATTCCCAAATTTTACTTTAAGGGCTTGCAAAATGATTGAATTAGACAGAAAATTATTAGATTTCTGTGCACTTTTCTATAAGTAACCGTGAGTTGTGAGGAATAAGATACAAGTAAGCTCACAAACTATAAATCTCTAATATTACTGCATAGTAAAACTGCTGTACATAATTCTTGTGCAGTTTATCTAGAAAAATGGATTAAAAGATACTGCAAAAAGAAATGGCTGATGCCTGAAAATTTATGGGACTATATGGGGCCATATTGGCTAAATTCCATAGCACTGATTTGTACATGAAACGAAAGGGGTGTTGATTGATTTGCCATTGTCGTGATTCTGTACAGGCAAGTCATGTGGCTATACGTACCATTTGATATTGGTGCTTGCAGGCATGCACTGTGCACAAGTAGAGATGCCAATTTCACTAGGAGAAAGGCTTGATCTTTTGAAAAGAAGATTTAGCCCTAAAACAACTAAATTTTAATAGAAGCCATAGGTGAAGATCTGTGTGACAGCCATTAGTGGTGATTGCATAGTCCTATCATCCAAGCCCTACAGTATGGCAATTCAATACAGCAGTGACATGCTGATCAAATTGAGGATCCTAAGGATATTATTTTAGTAGAGAAAGATGGATTTTTTTCTCCTAGGAAGACAAACTCTGTGAGCTCTAAGGGGTTTCTCCTTCTGCATTTCAGAATAGGGTGAACTGAAAGGACACATCTTTCAGATGGCAGCTCACACTTCCCATGCATCCAGTCTGAGTTCCCATAACGTCATATGAAATATGACTCGGTAAATACAAAGCAGAAATGTAAGCAGCCTGAAGTGTAGCAGATCTCAGTCCAAGGCAATCTTAATTCAGTCCCCAAAGTGCACTTTACTTCACATGACCAACTGTGACATTCATGCACTGTATTAATGGAGAATTCTATATCTCATTTCCTTTTGCATCTGAAGAAGGAGGGCCAGACATACCAGATGAGGAAGTCATGGTGTAGAGGTAGCTCAAAGTATGGCAGAACATATGGACTGTGCATTAGGGAATCAAGCCGGGACATGCAATGCACCTTCTGCACTCGATGAGCTAAAGGGAGGCTTAATTTCCTATACAGATCTGCAAAATATAATTTCCTCCATCTTCACTTCATTTACCTGTATGTTGCCAGTTGATCTTTGACTGTATACTACAGGTGAGCACAACTAACCCAACATGTTACTGTCTTAATGTGTGCGCTAAGCTGTAATTGCATGTTTCATTGTTACTCCTATAAAATATGACAATTAAATAAATTAGTCTTGAAGATGCCTGGATATGCTTCAGGGACAAAAGTGACCTGGGATTTCATTTTTAAACCATCTAGATTTTAAACAGCCTAAAGGCATCTTTTAAATGTGCTAGTGTCTACTTTTATTTGAAACAAATATTTTTAGAATCAAACAATTCTAAATATGCATTTAGTTTTTCTTAGGTAAACCTAAGAAATTTGGCCCTTGATACATTGGAAAAAAATGGACATGTACCTCCTAGAGAATAACTGGTGACTGCATATCCTTTGTGCATGAATTTTCCAGGAAGGAAGGATTCACTATTTCAGTGATGACATAAAGGACATTTTATTGTATGTTTCTTAATTCAGAGGAGCTAACATTTACAAGTGATATAAGTTTAACTTTCTTGTCTGCGTTTAGTCATCCTTTCACATTTGTGCCATGGGACATGTCATGTTTTTCATTCTTTGCTTTCTTTTTTTTAAAAAAAAGTCCACAAAATGAAACAGACAAACTTATTTTTTATTTACTGGAGATTATCATGTGATCAGATTACTTTGGACTGAGGCAAATACTTACATGTATGATAAAGATTTTCAGGGTTATCTTTAGAAAGGGAAAAGAGCAACATAATCATAATAATATGAACTCACCACCAATTAAAAGAA
Source organism: Apteryx mantelli (assembly GCF_036417845.1). Taxonomy (NCBI): domain Eukaryota; kingdom Metazoa; phylum Chordata; class Aves; order Apterygiformes; family Apterygidae; genus Apteryx; species Apteryx mantelli. The sequence continues at coordinate 128,001,057 of NC_089979.1, forward strand.
TGGAAACAACAGTTGCTTTCTAAATAATCTTTCTATGTTCCCCTTTCCATACAAGGCAACTGTATATTATCTTTGAAGTGTCCTCTCAAAATGAAATTTGCCAAAAAGAAAAAAAATGGCCCACCTTATCTCCAGTCCACATAACCCTAAAAACAAAAGAATGTAGATTTGTTAATTAGGGAGTAAACTCTCCTCCACTGGTTCAAGAAAGTTATTCTTTATTAATGGCCCTACCTATGGCTAATGTATGAAGTTACTACTCAGTAGTATTAAAAAAAAAAAAAAGAATGGGTAGGAATCTGTCTTAAGGACATGGTGGGCTCTGATAAATTTTCAGTCTGTGCTAGATTCTATCTTCTCTTCCTATGAGGATGAGTAGCATTTGTGCAAGAAACCTGATTAATTTCATTAAGGCTGCTGAGATTAACTGGTCACTGTTAGGCGCATGATAGCAGATATGATGATGCACAGGCATCTAGCCTGCATTTCTGTCTGGAAATCATCTCCAAGTTTTAATTCTTGCAAATTCTCAAAATTGCTACCATTAGCAAAATGGTAAAATTAGTGAATTAAAAATGCCATGAAAATTATGGATAGATATTTGTCCTTTGGGGTAAGCAATCATCTTTCTAATTATTTATTAAGTAATTGCTCTGAAGAATTCTTGATCTGAAAAGAGATACAATTCTAATAGAAAAATTTTTTAAGGAGGGCTAGCACTTTAAAGAGTACTAAAGGCATGAACACAACGTATCACAGTGCAGAGAAAGACTGAAAAATGTGGTAAGAGTTCAGCTTGTTTCAGCCATAAGTTCTTCATTGACCTCAACACCAGATAGAAGCAAACAGTAGAAATTAGGTCACATTGTTGAAGAGGATTGTAAAGGAATAGTTCAAGCTGGTAGAGATAAATCTGAAGGGACAAATTCAAAAATAGATGCAACTAGCAAGATACATCAGGAGTAGCAAGGACCACTTTATAAGTGCGTTAATAGTCCAAAGAAAGTATTGGCTTACCCACTCTGTGAAACAAGGAAGCTAATTGCAGGTGATGCTAAGAAGACCAAAATGTCAAAGTCTATTTTGAGATAGTCTTCACTAGAAAGGTCAATTTGTAATGAGATGATTAGTGCAGCTAATAATAGAGACGAAAGAGCAAGATCTTCAAGCAGAAGAGGAAAGACAGAACTTTGAGAGTATTTGGATGGTTAGGTGTTTGCCAGATCCCTGAGCACATCCCCTTCTCCGAGGGAAAAGGGCTGGGGCTGCCCCCAGCTGCCCCCCTGCCTGCCCTGCTCCCTCACGGGGCAGTGAGCAGGGACCCCCACTGACACCAGCCCCTGGGAGCCCCTGACCCACACGGTGCCCCATGTGAGGACCTGGATGACTCCATTTCAGAACCATTAGGGTCTGTGCTTGAGAATCCTGGAGGTAGAATGAAGAACTAAAAAAAGAAAAAAAAAAAGGGAAAACTGTGTGTGTATCTTTAGAAAAGAAAACAGAGTATTTTACTTCATTACCCATAAAAGATATGAAGCAAATGACTGAACTATTTATAAGCCTGGAAAGTAAAAAGAGAGAGAGAGAACACTCAGGATGGATTTGTCATGAAGAATCATACCAAATAATATAATTTTCTTCTGTGTCAGATCAATAATCTTGATGATGGGAAAGAAGCAGGAGACTTCTTTGGGTTTGCTGACTTCAGTAAGCCTTTGGCTCCATCTCACTTGACATTCTCAGAAACAAGCTAGGAAAACAGTTTAAAAAAGTGCCTTGAAATGTGTGCAAAGCAGGTTGGACAGTCATATGCAAGAAGTAGTTGTCTATCATTCTCTATCAAAAGAGAAGGAAGTTATCAGATGGAGCTCTGTAGAATCAAACTACATCCACTTCTGCCCAACACTTTCACTAATGAAGTGCATGGTGTAACAGAATGTAGGCTTGTTAAATTTCAAGGTGACATTAGAGTGGGTCTTGAAGTGTATCTGAGGACAAGATTAGAATGCAAAAGGGCAAATTCTTGATAAATTCAAGAAATAGGCTGAAAATATAGGATGAAAATCAATAAGGAAGTGTGCAACGAAAATCAATTGCACAATAAAGAACACAGGAACAACCAGTTAGGGATCATTTCTGAAAATGATCTAGAGTTAGAAAAGAGCACAAGCTGAATCAAAAATGTATTGCTCTTATGAAAAAGAAATTGATCTACAAGAATCCTAGAGGAATCCTACCTTTTTTATTTTGCTCTAGCATGGCTTCAGTTAGATAGGCATGCAATTAGGGGTAGTGCACTTCCGAAAACATGTTCCCCAGTTCAAAAGAGCCCACCAGAGACCCATAAGAATGACAGGAAATAAAAAAAAAATCCATTGAGAAAAGGGTAATTTATTTGAAAGATAAAAAGACTAAAGAATAGAAATGATTTTTTTTTCACATGCATAAAGGGCTACTACAAAGGAGAAAGCAGTAATCTGTTTTCCACACACCTTGTGAACAAGAAATAATGGATTTAAACTGCAACATAAAAGGCAAAGCCAGACAATAGGAAACATCACTACAACCAGGAAATAGATTGCTTAAGAAACTGAGGACTTTCATCACTGAAGTCCTTTGAAAGCAGTGTAGACATATAGCTGTAAGGTGTGACATAGACTAGTACAGCTGGTCTGCCAGCAAATGTACTAGTTGTCTTCTTGAGATTGCTTCCGATTTCTCTGTGATTTCATCATAAGCAAATGGTTATGCATATTCAGTGTTTCACATTGATCTCATCTGGTACATGGTACAAGAAAAACTGGAGTTTCTAAAGGCGTATCTGGAGTCAGAACAGTGCCTTCCATAAATTAGAGACTTGTCCCTAAACTTTCCTCTACTTCCCCTCTCAAGCAAAGTTTGTCTCAATGAGGATAAAAAAATTACCCAGGGCTTTTAACGTTAGATGTCTAAGGAGTTTAATTTCCTTACACTCTATGTCTCGGTGGTTAGAATTAGATTCTCCAAAAGACAATTCAGAGTACTCAGAATTGTCTTTTTCTCCACTGGTTATAAAATGAACCTAAAGAACCTCACCTTTTCACTTAGTCACCTACATTTGATGGTGTGACTATCTGCTGCCCCAACAAGCACTAGAATTATCTGCAAGCAGAGTAAATTTATGACATACATGAAGGGCTGAAAAGTTTCTAATCCAAAATCTCATTTGAATATTCTTTATGAGTAGTAGAATAATCTTACTCAGCATTCATTAATGTTTATAAGATAAATATGATAGGTGTTTCCTCTATAGGAAGCAAATGTAGCGGAAAATCACAGATCCCTGTAGCACAGGTGAATTAATCACAGGCAAATTCAAAGGCAAACTGAGTCTAAAGGCTGTCATAACAATTGCTAGGGACAATAATTCCTTCTTCAAAAGAGGGAGTATACTTTACTGTTAAAATTATTTTTTATCACTTAGCACATTCTTTGGCAGATTGATTTTCATTATGTTAGGTGTAAAGCCTTTTTTTTTCTTTTTTCATGTCCAACACATGATTTGGTGAGATTGGGTACATCTGCCCTTATAATCAGTATGTGCATGTCAGTCAATATCAACTTTCCAATGACTTGAAATTTTCAGAATTTCTGGTCATAAACATTCATGAAGGTTGACTCATTGACCTACAAGTATACAGAGAAAACTTGTTCAACTCATATATTTTGTTATAAAACCTTGTTGTCTAAAAAAATCACCATTTCTGGCAGTCAAGTGTATTAGAAAAGGGGAGTGGTATGTTAATTAAGTGTGTTGAAACCACAAGAAAACAATGATTAGCTTGTGGACTGACAAGGAATGTATGTTCCTTCATGTACCAAAGGAGAATTCCCCATTATGTCCGTGTGGTTTATGTGTAAGCACATCCAAAAATTAAATTTTGCCAAGAGAAATACTGACTATTGAAACATTTATTTTCCATATTATTAAATGTTTTCACAGACAAAAATTTCAGAAAAAGATGTATTTGGAAATGTTGGAAAGTTTAATTTCAAGTCAGCTAAAGATCATCCTGAGCTGTCATCATGTTTCCTGGGAAATGTAATTTAGTGTTATGGATACAGCCATATCCCCAGATGGATTCTATCTTCCATAAACAAAACTCCTAAACAAGAGTGGAAAGTAAAATATGACGTGGCAGACATAGTCCAGCATAAGCAGTCTATAGAAGAGAAAGAGGGATTGATGCAACACAGCAGTTTTTGCAGATAAGCATCAATTTCAAACTAATTCAAAATGAAATTCAGATTGACAATCAAAATGTTAAAAACAAAATATTGCTGAAATCTAAATTACTTTACAAAATTTTCCAGACATAAATTTATTAGCGTAAATAAATAAATTTAAATAAACAAATAAATTTAATTTAATTTAATTTTATATTTAAACAAATTTATTATGTCATGTGGGAAAATTTAACTGCATAGCAGTCAGATGATATTTTGAAGAGAAAAAGGATTTTCAACCAAATGTTCAATGATTTAAAAGGGAAAAAAATGGCAGCAAGATCTGCCTAAGATTATCCTATGATTGTTTTAACAACAGGTATAAGGTGACAAGGCAAGACACAGAATGAAATGGACTCTGAAATATAAAATCTCTGGCTAAAGATGATTAGGATTCAGCTCTGAAAATTGGCCAAATGGAAGTCCTTTAAAATTATCATGGAAGAGGAATTCAATTTGGACATTTTTTCCATCAATGGAAAATAGTGAACCAGTTAAACTGAGAAGTAATGCCACTGATTACAACAGAGTCACTCCAGATTTGTGCTGCTAAAAATTAGAAGGGAAGGAAAAAAAATGTTGCTTTAGGGGAATCGTCAAAGAAATTTTTTTCTGTATTTTGCTCAAATGCACTGCTGAGGAATTTTCTTGGATTTGACTGAAAAAGGGCCCTGCTACCCCATCCAAGAATCCAGATATAACATAGGTGATCATTTGCTTGGCAGTATCAACATTTACATGCCCAGACAGATGCTCGGTGAAGAAAGCGAAGGTGACCCAGGAATTTCACTAATACAAACATAATCTCCTGAGGCATGCTGACACTGCTTAGGTTTAGTTTTAAGGACCTGCAGTGTGATATGGAAAGCGTGTTAGGCAATCACATCCCTTTTTAATCTAGTCCACTGTTTTGAATGGACCTTCTTTAGGAAGTACTCTGCTGACTTAATATGCATCTCAACATTTATATCTGTTTCTCGCTAAAAACAAAGTCTCAAATAATGATTTTACAAGCTAATTATTTCAGGTGAAATGATGAAACCCACAGAGTTTTTAGTGACTTTTTTTAATAAAGCAGAATAGTTAACATAAAAATGACACAGAAAACCACCTCCTTTGAGGGAAATTGTTGCTGAATGGAAAATGCAGTAAAACTGAATAAATTAAAATGAAAAAAATGAGAATGTTGTTGCCTTCATCTATTATGGATTTTCATGTTTTGCTTTGTGAGTGTGAAAAGACTATCTTCATTGAAAAAGCAATAAACCTATGTCTTGACCATTCCTAAACAAGTAAATCTTTATTTTCCTTCACAAATTACAGAGGAAGGAAAAAAACCTTTCTTCGTGTAAATGTTTCATAGTGAGTGATCAGACATACTCAACTTTGAAAATGCAAGCTGAAAAAAATTCAGCACAGAAAATAGAGTGGAGTGTCAGGCAGCCCTAGAGGGGAGAAATACTCTCTGTGTGTGTGTGTGTGTGTGTGTGTGTGTGTGTGTCTGTCTGTCTGTCTGTCTGTCTGTCTGCAGGGAGAAAGGGAACTGAATGTTTAAGGCTCAACAAACTGAAGAGGTGCCTCTGCTACTGCCATGTGGACACCTGTATAATCTCTGGTGGAAAACCAACTGAAACTCACTAGTATTGAATATACTTTGGCCCCCAAAAGCATTTCTAAACTTATGCGTTAACCACACAGAATGGCTTTTAACTTCTAGCTCTGCAGCTGGATCATCCAGTGCTAAAACCAAAAAACTTTGATAAGATTATACGGTAATGTTATTGCACCGTAATTAAGAATGGAAAATGGAAAATATAGTTACCAGTTGAAACTGATGAGAGTTAGAAAGTAATTACCTATGTTGGAATTTGACCGGGACACCAGGGTGTCAATGGTGTAAACTCCCTAATTATAATAAACAACTAAAATGCACTTCTCATTTAGAGACTTCTATCTCTTGAAGAGCCAACGTCCCAAAAGCTTGATAGAGAATTTATTTGCCAGCCCTGCAGAGAGATAAGTGCCATGTACTGAATCAGCACAAGTAAATCCTGGAAGACACCTCTCTCATCAGACTGAGCCTGTCTCAAGCCAGCTTGGCTTTTGAAATCTAGTACAAAGGCCTCATTTCACAAAGGGACTCATTCCCCTCTCTTATTTTATTTTTGGTTTCTTTATTTTGTAGCTGCATGTGAGGCTGCATTTAGCTGCCTCCTGCAAGCAAGGAGGCTATGGATCAGAAGTCTGCATTCCTCATTTTAATTTGGAAGGGAAATAGCTACAATCTTCTGAGAATGGACCTTTTCATCTTTTGAAAGCTTTAACACAGTGTGGAAATAAAAACAGAATATGAAATTGTTCTTCTCTACTGTGATACTCCTTTTCATAAAAGGGTTATGTTGTGCTGTTTTTCATGTTATTATCCTAAAACCACTTAGGCAGAACAGACTTCTAGCAATTGGTTTAGCAATTCTTGACATAGGTCAGGGCTGACTATATTAGTCTTTCAAGCCCTAGTAAGGCCAATGTCTTCACATTTTGTGGTAACTAGCAGGAGGAGTTAAAAGAGTTCAGCTAGAATGGTGTGAGACATGGTGGGCATTTGTTAAAAGATCAGATGAGGTGCCCATAAAACATGAAATTGGTTTAAAATCATGAGACCTAGTAAAGAAGATCTGACACACTTTGATCCATGAGACATTTGTAGGTGCCTCATTTCATGCTTTCAAGCTCTTCAAATGCTGAGAATCGGAAATGTACTCATCTTTTACATGAGAGCAAACGTCCTTGTTCAACCTACTGGTTGAACTCTAGGAACCTACTAGTTGAATTCCAAGATCTGGGACCTTATGAAAAAAACTCAGTATCCTGCAGGTTTTAGAACCAGCTACATATAGACAAAATTGAAATTTGTTATCCTGAACATGGCTGCAAACATAGGCTGCTTGAATACAGCTTGAACATTGGCTGCTAAGGATGAGGGTGAAAAGCAAGCTCATGGAAAACACCAGAAAGCCAAAGGTACTGCTCCCACTGCTGCCAGAGGAACGGGGGGAGTTACACGATGCCATCCTTGATGGAGCTTGTCCCTGGCCTCCTCCACTCACAGTGGTCTGCTCAGTTCCTCCACCAGTGCTAAGGACAGAGCAGTGGCCAGTCAGACTAACCAAGGTCTTAACCAAAGTCAGAACAGTCAGTGAAACCATGGTTATTTTGCTGTTCCTGACTGTCTGCTGCTCTGAGCAACATTTTCCTTTACAACCAGCCAGCACCAGCTACAAATAGGGACAGGCATCTCTAGAGGCAAAATACGTGTGTTTGTGGGAGGGGATTTAATTGCTTATAATACAAAAACTGGAGATTTGGATACTGTCAGTGTCTTCCGATACCTACCAATCACCAGTCATCTGAATGTGCTCCTGTCCTCTGCTGAAGTGGGGAGTCTCACACTCAGCAAAGGACTGTTGAAGAAAGAGAGGAAAAAAATGGCATTTACATTACCTTTCGAGGAAGTGAATCTTTCACCCTCCTGGGTGGTGCAAGTTCCTTGGCAGCGGAGGGCACCGCTGCTGCTCTCACGGATGGTGCAAGTTCACTGCCTCACCCTCCCCGCAAACGCAAGCAGAGGTCTTGCAGAAGTGCACACTGGGTTATATTCTGACCTGTTTCATGCATGTTTGTGGCAATATGTTTTATTATATAACCTGAGAAATCAGTTGACATCAGCTTTCTAGCCTGAATTTATTTTGAAGCCTTAGAGTTTCCCACTGTAAACTGAAGCCAAAGAAATTAATTTGTTTTTCATTTATCTGCAGCAGAGAAGTGCATGATTTGGAAAAAAAAAAAAATCACATCTCCAAAGAGCTAATTTAATTTCTGGTTTTATTTCCCATGCTGGTAGTTTGCTGCAGAAACTCAGTTCTTGATTAATATGTATCATTAATCATTAAAATAAAAGTGGACCCAGTTATTTCAATGAACAAACAATGCTACTTGATTGCTAATTCAGCATCATAATTAGAAGTCTTCAGATGTGCTAGATGACACTATATTTTTTATTAAAATGATTAAACCTTGCTCCAAGGGTCATTTAGTCATGAATATCACTAAGCTCTTCCCATTTTTATCTTATATATATATATACATTTAAAATCAGATAAAGGCAATCTTAGAAGAGAAGTGAATAATGGTTCTTATAATTAGAGCCTGAAGAAGGTGCAACTGAAAAAGCAGCAAGTCAACATGTCAGTGCATGCCTGGCTTTTTTACTCATCAGTGAACATTTTGCAATTACAGTGTGGCTTTTTCAAAAAACAAATGTGCAAGCCTGGTTTGTCTTTTTGAGAAAAATTACTTGCCATAAAACTAATGTGCTAATTCTTTAATGCAGATTATCTTTACTATAGGAAAGATACCAAGCATCAGGTAAATGACTGAGTAATTATTTTGCAGATCTTGTAAATATAGACAGGTTATAAATTAAGGTGAACCTCACAGATTCGAGGCTGTTTCATGCACTATTTACTTCAAATGAATTACCTTGCTTTATACGAGATCAGGATCTGGACCTGAATGTATTTTCTGAAGGGCAGCTTTAGGAGCTAATCCAGCACATAATCATTGTTCTTCCAGTTTTGATTATATCTGAGGGATGCAGCCCAGATGCTAAGACAGATAAAGTGTTAGAGGATTTTCTCTGTTTTGCTGTGAGGAATCCTGGTGTCTTGGGAAATGTGCTGTCCTAGGTCATGGCTCATGTGAAGAGGGGAATGAGGACAGGTCAAACTGACTGGGAAACACTGCAGTCCTAACACCAGCTCTGGTGACTGGTACATGTCACAGACAATCCTGTGCTGGGCTGGTAATCTGAGCTTGCACAGGAATCCTACGGACTTTGATTCCATTCACTGTTGATTTAACTACCTCAGCTAATTAGGCTGGTGTAAATAATTCAGCAAAATATAGGACTGTATATTTACATGATTTTTGATCCCATTGCTATATGTATAATTGAATGCCATTTTCCGTTCCACATATATAGATGAGAGATACAGAACCTATAGATGATGATAAGAAGGCTCAAAGCCTTAGCTAAGTTTTCGAGGCCTTAGCATATGTCTGAATCTGTTTATTCTAGGAATGGTTAATACAGGTGTGACTCTAGGAGTTTTACAGAAGTGGGAAAATTACAATAAATATTAATGAGACTTTGATACTTCAGTAGTAGAAACATGAAATAAAACCTTGTGTAGGCTGGAGAATGTAGATAAGAGTTCAAAAAATAAACTGTCAATTAATATTATAATCCATGGTCTGAATGGATTGTAATGATCCTTAAATATCCTTAAATCATAAAATGATCCTTAAATCATAAAATGATCCTTAAATCATAAAACTGAATGATCCCTAAATCATAAAACTGAATTGTAAAATTATGAATTGTGTTATGATCAAATAATTAAACTTGTATTGATATTAAAGTAGGAATTTATATTTCTTAGATCTGGAGATGTTTCAGGAACACACCTGATCCTGCTTTTCATTATAAGATACATTATTAGAAAAACGTGCCTTTAAGTTCTGTTTATTTTTTATTCAGATATGCCACTGGGCAGAGTGACTAGATTGGCACAACACAAAATGGAACAGGAAAGTGCAGGTTGCGACAGGCCAGGAAGATGAAGGGTCTGAGGTATTTGTACAGGTTGTTACTGGCAGTATGTACCAATCTGAAGGGACAAGTCTGCTGTAGGAGCACTTTTCTCAATGTTCAACCTACTCACATACTATTTCATCCTTAGCTCATAATCCTGGTGAATATTGTGCACAGCAAGAGCTTAGTTATGATGTAAATGCCAAATTCAGAAGCCTGAATCAATGCATTGATTATGTTGCCCTTCATGCTTACAGATGACTCTAAGATGAACATGAACAGCTGAAAACATTAAGGACAGGAAAGTTTGGACAGAACTTCTGGACTAAATGGAGGTTATTAGGATCAGATTGTGTTTGGAACAAGAAGTCTTAAAGTTAAATGGATTTCCCATCAAGCTCAATCCATTATAATTAGAAAGCACCAAAGTCTCTGACCTCATATAAAATCAAGATATATTGGTGGAACAGCTTTCAATAATACATCAAGTATCAAAGTTTATACTAAGGTCACTTGTAACTATGTCTATACCATTTCAACGCTTTTGTCAATCACTCCCTGAATTGGTCATGAAATGCTTCTCTGCTCTCATTTGCAGCTGTGGTAATTGGAACATAAATCTGGAAAGTGGTCAGGGTAGATTAGCATGTAACAAAATGGTGTGTTCGCTTGTTGGACTTTATCTCAGCACAGTATTTTCATGTTTTCTAGCGATAGATGTGCTGTGTTCTCAGGCAAGATAAAAAATAGCTAGTACAATAAAGCCTGTTTTTTAAAAGCTTTTTGTTATTGTCATTGTACTAGATTTGTAAGGTTCAAGTAATCAGTTTTTTACAAAATATCATTAGAAGACAGTGAAATGTTTTCAGTAAGATTCTTCTCTTTTAGTCAGTTAGGGAAGCTTACAATGTTAATTCAGACACTGTAAGAGAAAACAGAACAGGATTCATGTGTCTTTTCTTCTTGTCTATACTTTTTTAATATAGATGGTTCTTAAACTTAAGTAATCTTTTAGTAATTAGATGTAAATTAGATAGATTAGATCTAAATGTAATTAGAATCTACCAGAAATGGCATTAATGCTAAAAAAAAAATGTTTTAGAAGAATAGTTTAGTAAATGGAGCGTGAGACATGGAAAGTCTCATGGATCTATTCCTGGCTTTGCCCTTTACCCAGTGTATGGTGCTCAGCAACTCATTAAATGTCTTTATTTGTTTCTCTGCGAGCAGAATGGGATTGACAATATTTTGCAAAGTGCTTAGAGATCAGCAAAACATAAACCCAACAAAAAAAAGTTTGAGTGCTTTATTCTATTGCTACTAGATATCTATATGAAAAGTAATAACAAGACCCTTGCTTGTGAAGCTGGGTAAGGCTTAAACTAATGCTAAAGGCTACATGATAGTCCATCCCTTCAGCAGAAGTACTGACCAGTACTTCTAAACAACATTGTTTGTTAGCTTCCTAAAGCTTGACATCAATGTACTTGTTTACAGACTGAGGAAGCAAATCTACAGTCCAAATTAAGATTCATGTGCTATGGGCCAGGAAGAAGCTTACTGTCAAGTTACTCAGTACCACATAATTACAGCTATTATTCATCTATTTCACAGGAAGTAAAACTGCTGAAGTATGGCTGTAGGATTAGTTAATAGTGCTGTAGAGAGATCTAAGCCCAATAGCAGCATAAGAGAAAATAATTGATTCTTTGTAGCACCAAACAATGGACTGAAGACAAACGTACACTTTGCCTTTGTGGACAAACTGCTGTAAATTCAAGTCCTCTACTTTTGTTCTGTCAGCAAAAAACACATAATTTTTCCTCTTCTGCAAAATACTCTATGCCCTAGGCTATCAAACACTGTAATAATGTGTATCTTAAACTGTCCTGAAAATGGACTTCTTTAGAAGATTGGAACATTAAACTAGTGAGAAATAAATGTTTGGATTGAAGGGAGATGGGCCAGGGAAAGAACAAAAATGATACCCTCAAATCTAAAGATTCTCAGTGAAATGAATATACAAAATGGAGGCCAGTCCTGAAATCCTTACTCTGACTTTATGTCCTTTGAAAAGAAAATTTCCTGCTAGGATGAATATGGAAAAGGATTTTAGGAATGGCTTTGAGGAGAGAAAGTAAAGGTACACGTGTGTTTGGCTGATTTTTTTTTTTAAATAGAAGACAAAAGTGAGGCTCCTGAATAAATGCAATCATTTTCAAAAGTACTAAGCAGACGAGAGTTTCCTTTGAACTTGAAGTGTTCAAGGGAACATTCGAGGGATGAGCCAGAACAGCTGTAGTGAACCTCACACTTATGTTGTCTAATAGTTCCAACATTAAAGATTCATGAACTGACAAAATAACCCTCCCCCCAAAAAAACCTCAAACATCTCTGTCATTTACATGAAACATTTGAAATTCAGCAGAGGGAAAAGTTGTAGTAAATGCTATTTCTTTCTCCTGTGAAACTCTGTCCCATTTTTGCCAAGATTTACATGGCTGAAGACTGCTCTTTCCATAAGTTATTGCTCATAAGAAAGTTGACACCCTGATGACTAATAACTGAACAGATTGTGACCATGTTAAGGCTATTTCTCTGGGGAAACAGTGCAGACTGCATTGGAAATGCCCAGGGACTATCAACATGCTGATGGCAGTGGAGCAGGGTAGAGGCATCTGTGGGATTGGGCTTGCTCTGACCGCTGTGATCCCAGCCTTGCTCACAACTTTCATGTTTCTGTCCTTAGTCACATGGACACTGCTTCGCACAGCTAATCCTAGAGTGTTAGTGATCTGTTCTATGGTAATAGAAATTGCTATTGAAACAAAGCATTTTCAAATTTTTACTTCAAAAAAAAAAACAACAAAAAACTGGCAATCAGGATACTGCATGCACAAAAGTTTGCTGAAATCACTGAAAGTTTAGAGATGATTGTTGCATGACTGCCCATGCAACCTTAATCTATGTTTTTATATGGATTATAACTCCCATTTTTATTAACATGTTCACGTGTTAGCTTCCATCAGGCAACACAAGGAACTTGTATGTAGTTTGGAATGTATATCTTGAAATTTCAATAGTGTTTTCATTTACTATGTTTTGGTTTGCTATATTTTGATAAGATATTTGATTTTTAACCATGAAGTGGCAGGAAAAGGGCACTGCAATAAATAGTTATTGTACATGTCACTGATTTGGCTTCTTCAGGAAAAGAGGCAACACAGACGCAAAGATATATCAGGAAAGTTAAACTATGGAACACACTCCATTCTCTTGGAAAAGCCAATAAGAGATACTGGGGTGTTCTTCAGCATGTGTCAGACTTTTGAATACTCCATTACTTGCTAATTAAGTTAAGATGAACTCAGTTTTATGTTATGTTGATCTTTAAAAGCTGGACAACTGTTTCTTCCCTAAGACCCTCACAAGAATAAAGATGGACCTACTTTAGTCCAAAAGAAGTTTTCAAATGAAATTTGAAGAATATTCGAAGAGAATACTTTTCCTAGACGACAATTTCTTGGATCCCCTCATTGCACTTTTTTTTTTTTTTTTTTTTTGATGTCAGACCCCCATTCTCAGGAATATTTGCTCTGAATTAATAAGCACCTTTCTCTCAAACCTTACTGAAATTAATCATTGCTGCATGCAGGAGTAGTATCTAATTAACTCTAACAAGACCTTCAACCCAGAGTGGTCACATCACCTTGGCTGAGTGGTCCCTTCTGGGAAGGCCACAGCTTACAATAATTAGTTATTTATTTGAACTTATTATCAAAGGATTTAGTGCTTCTGAGAAATATTGGATCAATCAGCTTTGGTGCCTAAAGATTTCTGCTGAACCAACAATCAGTAAAAAAAGCTGAGTAAGATGCAACAGTGTCTGTATGACTGAGAGTATGGTTGAAGATCAGAGGCAGGGACATTTCTTTCCACAGAGCATGCCTGACCTGCTTGAATGACCCCTAGAGATAAGAATATCTGTCCTTACACCACCCTTCTCCTGGTCTCCCTGCTGAGATTGCCAGACTAGGGTTTTATTCTGTGCCCATTCAAGGCAATGGCAAAAAAATCCATGTGTTAATATGTTTTTTCTAAAAGGACATCTTCAGTAGGAAGAAGGAATTTGATTGTGCTGGTAACTAATTCTGCATCATTGTTTCAAGAACATAAATGTGAGCTGAAAGATCCCTTGCAGCTACCTTCCAAATCAGTCTTTACCATCGTTCTCATTTTATGTGATCTTTAGCTTTTAAAATCTGATTTTACACATTCTGTAAAAAAATCCATTTTCCTCTGAAAGCAATTTTTCTCTTGAGCTGCTTTTTCTCACACAAGTCTTCCTGCTGAAGATTTGCTGTGGGGCTCTCCCTCCCTTTCTAGGCACTTCATCTCTCAGGAGACTGCCTTTTAATTAAATAGTTAATTTGTTTTCGTTCATTTTTTATTATTTGTTTAAATGTTATTGTTTGTGCTTTGAATTGATCGCCCCTGTACAATCTGAAACTGAGCATTTGCTATGGCACTGAGTGAATTTCTTCCGCTGTTGCCTCAGGACATTGCTGCAAACACAGTGTTGCAGTTGATAGAGATTCTCATGATAAAAGAATTTACAACAAAGGATAAATTAATTTTTTGTAAAGCTCAATGGCATCAGGATCAGATACTGTTTCCCTTTTTCTCACTTCCAATTTCCATTTGCTTAGAAAATAGGTTTCTGTTTATTTGGATTAATATGGAAAACACATTGTCATACAGACAGCTGAAACACTTAACAGAACAAATGTGCTTTTGTCACCAATGTTTCTTTGTAGCTACCCTTCGAGCCATTAACGACAGGCTTAAACCAAGTGGTACTATTTTAGTCTCAGTGCAATTTTCTTGTTCCTGCAAAGAAACACCTTTTACTGTTCAGTTGAAAGCAAATTGATACTTCCAGCCATTCTGTGTTGTAAGTTTATTTCTTTTCATGGTCTTTTACCACTTTGTTCTCACTGAGTTCTCAAAGCAAGAAATTTTTTTGCATCTTTTATATTACATGTATTTTTGGTGATGCTATTGTTTCAGTTCAATAGAACAGTAAAAAGCGATAGAAATATTCCATTCAAAGAAGAAGAGAAGATTAGCAGGAATATGCAGGCACAGAAATATATGAGAACAGTAGAGAACTTTGCTACAGTCCAACTGAAACTGTCATTGATGATAACTTCTTCTGATATCTCTAACTTTTGAGTATGTTTTTTTTTTCTGCCTAGTGTTCTTCTGAGCCTTGATGTGCTTTGGTTTATTCAGAACTTCCTTAGCTCTTGAAATAAATCTAGGTGAAAATCCTGGCCCCATTCAAGTCTGCTGCAAGCCTTCCATCTGATATTAAACCTGACAAAGAGTCCCTATTCGTTTTTCACACAGTCTTCAGTGTTACACTACATAATTGATATTATCAAAAGGGCTGTCATGCTACCTGTAACCACTACGATATTATGGAATTAGAGATTTTAGGGGAGAAAAGAAATAACAAGTGATCCACTTCTTGGCTACACAATATTGCAGTGCTGTGTATATTTCCTGTTGCTTTGGCTAGCCTAGTTTTAGGCATCAAGCATTGCTATTTCCCTTGAGAGACCATTCCACAGTCTATTAGATATCGTTAGCAAGCTTTTGCCTGATATTCAGTCCTAATGTTCTTATACTGGATCATCTGAGAGCACTTGCTGCACTGAGGTACCTTTTAAAGTTAATAAAATCCAGGTTCCCTAATGGGATTTTTAATGCTCTTTTTTTGTTTTTTGTTTTGTTTTTTTAAGAAGAAGAAAAAAAAAGAAAGAAAATTTGTCATTCATTTCAAAATTTATGATTTAAAATTGCTTTGCAATAGACATTTGAGTGGTAGGTAAAAAGCCAGCTATGGAAGAAATGTACATTATAGACTTTAGTAAATGTTTTAGTTTTAGTTAATGCTCTAGTTAGAAAGTTAAGCTTTAGTTTTGCTTTCTGGAATGTTATTTAAATGTTTTCTTCTCTGAAACACTAGACCTAGATTTTGCCTGAAATTACTTTCCTCATGTAAATGAGAAGAAACAGTCTAGTTTTGCACATCTTCTGGATGTGGAACACTTACTCGTGAATATTTTCATTAGATCTGAACCTTCTTCAAAGCAACTGTTTGGACTGTTCTGAGTGTTGTCTTAGCACACTCAGATCAGACAGTTTCACAACCAAGATCTACCAGGGCAGCCTATATACCCTGCATCTTCTCAAACCTCCATATGACACAGTAACGTATGGAATCTTCATAGACCTTCTTCAGTTCCTGTGCGCCAACTCGGGCCACAATTCAGATTTCTTTTTCTATTTTGTCTTATGTTTTGTTAGTTTCTTCTCAGCAGTCTATGCTCCGTTTATTCTAAAACAGATCAATTTTTATATCCTGGCCCTGAAATGACTATCCATTTGTGACTAAATCCTATACATGACCCTGATACTTGCTATCTGAGATACTATGGTAAAGAACATATCAGACAAGACAGCAGTATGTACAGACCAGTTTAAAAGAGAACTCTAAGTGCATGGGAGATACAAGCAAGAAGTACTTTTTCCAGCAGTCTGTAGACCTTTCCTTAACCTGGCCACTTCCATGTGGGGAGATAAGATTTTAGATTATGTGGACTTCCAAAGTTTTATTTGACTCTTTTCTAGCTGAAGGGATCTCTATCACTGTGAGGACAAGTGGTAACAATTGCTTTTAGCCAGGATCTCCCTATAGGGACTTATCACAGACAAACCATCTAGATGGTTGAGTTTATGTGGTGTAAGCTTGGTATGAATTTAGTGGCATATAGGTATCCTCTGTGGACACTCTCAGAACACAATAAATGTAACTGAACATCATATAACTGATTCTACTTGCGTCAAAGGACTTCTAAAAGTGGATATAATAGATGCTTATTTTAAAGCTGGTCTGCAAATGCACATTTCAGATTAAAAGCTATTATTAACAAGAAATGAAATAATCAATACTCTAATCCCACCTGTATATTGCCTTAGAATGTTATTTACATCTATATACATATGAGGACAAAGGAGAGTCATTCTCTTCCTCTCTTGCTTATTACACCACTACATATCAACAAAGTTTAATGTAGTCTTTGTTCTCTAGGGAGCATAAAGACTGTTGATGAATAGCTTCACTGGAAGTCTTACCCATGCTAAAACAGGAGCAGAAGAGATGAGCCATAGTTGCTGCCACCACTGTGGCTACAGGATGGCTGCTGGGTGTGAGGGAAGCCTTGGTGCCCATGCAGTTCAAGGCTGTGCTCTCCAGGTGGCCTGGCCAGGTCAGCCCTTCCTGGTGCTTCCCCTTGGATGGAGACGCTCCAAACTATTTCCAGGGCTGGGCTGTACTTTCCAGGTGCAGTTAGTTGCCTGAACCTTAGCTATTAGCCTGCAGCAGCTGGAATCACACTGTTAGCTGGCAATTACCTCTTCATGTGTAACGTAAAGTGTGTGAAGTCCAACAGCCTTATGGCCTTTCATACCACTATGTGTGTTCTGCAGTAGTTTCTTTAGGGAGGCTGAGAAACGCAAACCAGTGGTAATGCCTTTCACATGCCCTGAAGTTACAATAAAAAGAAAATTAAACCATTTAAAAAGTCTTTAATGAAGGGATATTGTAATTAAATTCTAATTAACCAAAGGGATGGTTATTTCATACTTCCCTACGTAGATGTATTACTTGTGTTGCTGTGCCTAGTTCAGTCACAAGAGTTACAGTAATGCCACTTCCATTATGGGATCATTCCATATTTTAGGAAAGCTCACTACTGAGAAAAATTTGGGGGTCCTTGTGCAAAAACAGCATTTAATCTTTGAGACACTGCTAGGGACACTTAAGTGTTCAGAACCAAAATAACCCTAAGGACTAATGTTATTATTAAATAACATTCAAAATTTAATAATTAATTTGAGATCAATGTTTACCCACTAGATCTTGCTCAGACTTTCCAGCAATTATACAGCTAAGTCCCTGGCCTTCATTATTTGCATCACTGCGAAACTCTGGTGAAGTTTACAAGGAAATATCCACTAAACTGGGCAGCAAATGGGAGTGGGAGAGGCAGGCAAGTCTTCTTTGTGTTTATATTGGAGTCACATAAAAAGTTTCTTGGACAGAACTTCAAAAGTACTTATTTCTCAAAGAGGAAAACAAGCTGGTAGTGGCTCCGAGCTTTTATTTCTTCCAGAGCCCTGTCAATTTAATAATCTCTATTCTTTGTAGTTTTAAAAATAAAGCAGTTAATATGGAGAAATCACATTCTGACCTCTTCTGAAACTGTATAAAGTGAAAAAAGAGGAAATCTATGCTGTCTGCAGCAAAGCTCCTAACTCTTCTGGCAGCTGGGATTGGCCAAGCTACTATCAAAATATGCCATATCAAACTTTGCATCCCCAAAGGGTTTATTGGAAAAAGAATGAGAAGTAATGATTTGATGTCAGTTTATTTTCAAAACCTCTCACATATCACTTCATGCTTAATCTTTTCTTTAATTACATATTACACATTTAAGGTTTAGTGCAAGTTATTGAAAATCAATAAGGTTATAAATGTAGCATTGGTAATTACTGCATGACTTGTACAATATCTTATTTACATAATTCATTTACTGGCAACTTGCATTTTAATTAATCTAAAATCAGTGTTTCAATGAAATTGTAATTTAGTGTGCTAAATTGAAAGAGTTGTCAGATCTTGCATTTAGTCATGCAACTGTGGGTTTCATTGTCTGTTCAGAAAGATTAAGAATTGTGCAACTAAGAAGATGAATTTAATCCTTGAATTCACAATGTATTATATAAACCTTTGTTTTTTTCCCCCCATTAAATTGTGTTTAAAACAAGATAATGATCAGAAACACTGCCAAATTAATAAGTTTTGCCAACTAAAATTTTTTCCCCACTTACAGTATTCTCATTCAATAGATATGGATATCATAAAATACAGTTGGAAGAAAAAAAACTGATGAAGGAATATCCAGCTGAAAACCTCCCAAAATGCTGACACTGCATATAAGAATAGAAGTAATAGAATCTGGTCCTTGTACTGGCTAAACTGTGAATATCAACTACTTGCTTGCTTTTATTATATAAACTTTTAAGTTTAATTACAGCCTAAGAAGATAGACCTGATGAATTCAATATCAAGATTTTCCACGAATCTGAGGAGCAGAGATCATCTACAGAGGACAACTTTAGTCTTACAGTAGGAAAAACTGGAGTTAAATTTTATTGACCTGTTTAAGCTGTAGCAGTTTATAAACTACAGCTAAGACCAAACATGCGAAATTCCATTTCTCAGCTATCTCCTGCTGACAGTCCTTCAATGGATTTTCCCTAATTTTTTATTTGATACTAGCATCCATAGTCTTGAAAAGAAATTTTTGCATGTCTTTTCCCAAAAGTTTGCATTATAATATTGTTCAGGTAACTTCTCAATGTTCATCTGAAAAATACCAATCTACCATTCTATTCTAGTTATCTACGCTCTGACATATTCAATCCTTTGAGAAAACCCATAAAAATGCAAAGGTTTTTAAAAGGGCAATCACACTGGAAGTCATATCATCTTATTTATACCTTTTCTGAGCTTGTGAATATATTGACATAAATATTAAGGTATAGTTAATTCACAGAAAGCAGTTGCTTCATACCACATAAGATTGGAGGGCTTTTTGTCACATTTAAACAAAAACAGACAGACTAATACCACCTCTTTCACCTGATTTTCAATGCCATGGCTGAGATTTAGACAAAAGATATAATTTAGTTATTTCAAAGCACTTGTATGTCAGTATATACTCCACAAGATGTAATATAATTTGTCTGCTACACTATTTATGCAGCATTCTGTCTGGCGCAACATTCCCTCTAGACAGAAGGTGCTGACATATTAAAGAAACAAGCAACAAGCATTTGATCTTCTGTTTATATTGACTTTCTTAGAAAAATAGGAGAGCCAATTCAACAGAGATTTGGGTGTCTCTATGCAAACATAGCTCCTAACTGGAAAGGTAACCTGAAATTTCATGGCTCTACCATTTCCATAAATTTAAAAGTAGTGTAATCTTTAAAAAGAAAAATTCTCCAGAAAATATCGTTTCACTTTTTTAGTTCAGGCTCATGTCAATAATGTTGCTTTATATAATCAGACATGATGCATGGTGTTTCAGCCTAGGAAACTTAGAGGTAGAATTTTTTGAAAAGGAAAAGAATGTACACTTTTCATTAACAGCTTCCCTTTTTATCATCAAGAAAAAGCTACCTGAAGCATCAGAGGTAGGGGAGCTCTTAATATCAAACTGGCTCACTATGAAAGAGTGTATATACTTGAGTATTATTGATTGTGCTGAGTATTACAGGGGAGAATATTAAATTTACATGCAACAAGCATCATGAGTTCTATTTCCCTTTTCCTTGCCAACCTTTCACAAAATGCTGGTGTGGATTAAAAAAAATCATTAATCTATTGTCTTTAGACTTAAGTCCTTAGGCCAGGAATGAAAGTAATAACTGATTTTATTTTCACAATGAGATAGCACAGTTGTAATGAATGTGATATATTTTACTGAGGTAAGGACCTCAATATTGGACTTAACTATATGAGGTAAGTGACAAAATGAAGAACAGGCAAAATAAAGACAAAAATATTATTATGCACTATTTTTGGTTTGAAAAGAGAGGAACTCAGCTGTGTCCTAAGCTGCAGGCTCTTGTAATGAGATGTTCACCGGTACCTGAACAAGCTAATTGAAAACTATCTGATATCTCTGTGTTTGCTAATGTAAATGGGAGAGTGGCATGCATTTTGCAAATCTACCTCATTTGAAAATGAAAAAAAGAGCTATCCAAAATCAGAGCTGAAGGCTCAGACTTATAACTGCAGTTACTCTCCCTTAACAGCTTATGCTGAGCCGTAGTAGAGGCATGAACTGCTCCCAGAACCCTAAATGTTTAAGACAGTGTGGTTTAACTTACTCCACAATGACAAAATTAAGCTGTCACATTACCTACATGTGTATACAAAGCCTGGATTCATGAACACAAGGCTACAGCTCAGCTAAGGTACAGTAATGTGGCTGTGCACTGGAGCCTGGAGACCCACACCGCAGACATTCATGCAGTGTTAACAAGAGCTGAAACATTCAGCCTTCTTTCCAGAAATAGCTGCAATACAAAACAGTCCAGTACAAGCTTCCATAATTTTTTTTTCCTTATGGCATCACTTGCAATAGAGATAGTAAATTCTCTGTGCCAATTCAACTCTTTGCATCTCTGAGAATCATAAAAGACCATGTATCCACTCGAGAAGACCATCCATTTCTCACAGATCCTCAAACATCCTTCAGATGACAATGTCTTATGGTTAGCTAGGTTGGCTACAGACCAATGTAGATGTGGAGGGGAAGTCTATAATCCATCCTTCAACAATGTGGTTGTTTTTAATGCAGGACTTGATATTTATATTTGGGTTTAAAGAAAATTAGATTTCCTATTTCTTTTCAGGTTTACTACTGAGAGCACCATCTATTATTCTGACTGTGTAACATCTTGTTCTTAACCTCTTTCTATTTATTTCTTTATAACTTAATATTTCTATTCTATTTCTGTTCCTCATTTTCCTGTTGCTTTGTACTAATTCATGTATAACATGAGCAAGAAGGACTCATCACTCTTATATTTTAACAAGTAATTTTGTTTGTAGATTTTGTTTTATATGCATAGTAATTATCCTTTGGCTACATTCAATGATTACAGTGAAATTGTGCTGTGTTACAGCAATGGAGAATTGTATCCTGACTTGATTGATCATGTTCGAATAGTTTAGTAAAATAAACTGAAACCTCTTAACATAAAACAAATTCACAATTTAGCAGATACATGCTGGTTTACATCAAAAATATGAGGGGTCTTATTTTTGAATGGTCAAAATGATCATGTTGAAATAATAAAAATACTCACAGTTTTTAAATGTCTGCTGTATCAGAAAGAAAAATCCAAATAAACATGATGGAAGAAAGGACAGACAGAAGATCGTTCTACAGTAGGCGTGACTATTATGACCTCATGGTGTGGATACCTCTTCTAGCAAACTGTGTTACCAATTAAGTTGATCTTTTGGCTCAGTGGTGTCAGTAGAGTTGGCTGATACAGTTGTGGTAAATACAGATCCATTCAAACTAATGGCTCAAAAAGTATTTTTTCAGATTGAAAGTTGTGCTTTCAGATAAACATCTAGTTGCACACACTGTAAAATGGAACGACAACAGAAAAAAGTTAAACCACTCAAACCAACATATTACTTTTGAGTGAAATCGGTCTCATCTACCCGTGGAAGCACAATTAACTGCCAGATGAAAGTTCTAAGCGCACATTTGAAAAATCTAGTAAAAGGTTCTACATAAATAATACTCTCTTCTGAATGACACTCTTCTTCCCCTTGGTAAGTTGAATACTAAAGCTAATGCTCAGACACAATTGCAAAATTACTACAAGAAGTGAAATTGAGAGAGTCATAATAATCAAATTACTCTCAGTCCTTGCTTGGGGGAAACAACTGCTTATCACCAGTGGAATACGATAGTTCACATCTGGGTTTCAGTGCTTTTCTGAACTACTACTCCCTAGCTAAAGAGGCTCCCAAGAGGCTGAATAAGTCAGAAATTTGCATATAATAATGGGGATTATTATGGGGATTTAAAAAGATACCTGTAAAAAAAGAAGTTCTGCAACAATGAGAACAATTAAACCCCACAATTATCAGTGTTTAAAATCTACAAAAAAATCTCTAAAAGCTAAGGAACTCTTCTGTAGATTAGAGGTCAGGGTGTTGCTCTCAGCCAAGCTTTGTCCTTTTGTTGAAGAGAAAAGTCAATCTGGAATAGCAACAGCTGAGATGAAGTTTGGCACATATTTAGCTGATTGATTAGATAGGCAAATAATTTTGACAAGAAGGAGATAACCTGTTTCAAAGGATGATATCCAGTTTCCATTGCTTCCTAAAATGAATAGATAAATAGCTCCTTGGAAAAAGGCAAATTAAAAAAAAAACATTTTGGTCTCTCAGCTTAGAATGTTTTGGTTTGCAAGTATGGCATTAGAGAACTTGTACCATTGTCTATGCTTGCTTCTTTTATGATATCTTTTATTTGTTTGAAGACCATTGAAGTACAACTCCAATATTCAGCTGTGTTTTTCATGTAAAGGGCAATAGTTCCTTCAGCATTTTTTCTGATATTCTCAGACCTGAAAATTGGAGGAATCTGGGACAACCTAGATGCTGAAATCTTGTGGCTGATCTGTGTGCCCTCCCCTTCCCTGCCTCCCTGTCTCCATTGACCTATCAGGTGTATTTTTTCCTGTTCCAGGAAGAGGCCAGAAGATGGTTTAGCCTTGGGCAGACTTCGGAGAAGTCTCAAGATTCTTAAATAAGATTCCACAGCTCCAGTGACCCCCTAAAATTCCACAATAATATCAGGAGTGTAACAATGTCTGGCTTTTCCTGACTTATTCCAAATGGTTGAAGAGGGCTGGTTGGGTTACATATAGACAGGACTGAGACAATTCTTATGTGTCATTCTGTAAGATTCAGAGCATGGGAGATTTATACTAGGGAAAAGTGATTTTTCACCTCTTGTGGGCACAAGGCACCTCTGGATATTCCAGGAGTGGATGCCAAAGAAATGAGACCCATTGATGCATATATGTGCTACATTTGATGTTTTTATATTCATTACAGCAATTTAGGGAAGGTTTAATTTGAATAAGGACACATTTAGTAAAATATTTTCTTCAAAAAATACTGCAAAACTCGAAAGAAGAATAGTATCTTCTTTTAAAAGAAAGCAAAGTCAGTATCTTTAATTTTTTTTTTTTTTTTTTTTTTTTTTTTTTTTTTTTTGAGGCTACTGAAGTAATAGCCTTGTAGATAGCTCTCATTAACTTCTGTGGCCTTGGATCACACCCAGGATGAATGACGAGAGAGGAAAGAAAGCTAGACATTATAGAGTAGAATATTCTTCAGCTGTAATCCTTGATACACATGAATTCATTGCATTCATTAATTTCAAAATATGCTATTCTTGGATGTTTTCTTAGGAATAAAAATATGTGGTTTTGTAAGCAGCTAACTCAGCTGAATAGCATTAGGGGAGTTAACTTAGTTAACCTACAGCTTAATTATCTACTGCTGTGTACAAACAATAAATGATATGGGCTTTCTGTTGAAAATGTCTACCTGGTATGTCAGAATTAAATCTTTATTGAGATTTAAGATGGCTTAAATAAAAAGACATTAGGAAGCAATTTCAACTTCATATAAGTTTTGCTAGTATCTTCACCTAAAATGACTGCAAAGATTACAAAATTGCTATTTCCATATGATCCCAAATTATTAGATGGAATTCTCTTTAATCCTCTCCTCTCATCCTCAGGGTTTGAATTGAAGTGTCATTTTGCCAGTAATTTAGTCTTCATTTGCAAAATACATTTACATCATGAAAATATAAGTTTTTAAGAACTTTAAAAACACTTTCTACAGCTTGTGCAAGCTTTTTTTCCTTCCTATGACTTTAGCAGTTAAACACTGTAACAAGTTTAGGAATGGTTTCCCATAACATAAGGAAAAGTTATTTGCTTTCTGTTACTTTTTAAAAGATCATAACAATACAGTTTATTCCATAATGGGGAAATGCAGAATGATGTGCAGTTTTCATGTATACAGCATGCACCACAGCTGTTTGAAGTCACATGCACACTGACCAAGTTAGGCCTTATGCAGGTGTGTGGAAGGAGTATGTACAGGCAGACCAGTCCCCTATTAATGCAGTCCAGCCTAGGCAGTGTCCTACTGAAATTTCTTAAATAACTTTGTCACCGAGTTTCTGGAAACAAAGGACATGGGCTTTACGCTATGTGCAAGGTCCATCCCTGAGGTCTTAGCTTCAACTTTGTTTTCACCTAAAGGGGTACTTCACTCTTGCATTGCTGCAAGACTGGGAGTCTTAGAAAAAAAATTCTTCCCTGTGTGTCCCTGATATTTTTAAAGAAAATAAATTATAATAAGGCCATCCCTAGTGCTGCACAGATGTTCCTCCTAAATAAACGTCTTCCTATGTTGGCTAGCACAGTGAAAGAACTCCCTCTGCTCCATTGCTCCCTGGCTATAAGTCAGAGAGATGCTTTACCCATAAAACAGAAAACTCTTTTTACATAATTACTTAGTAAGATACCAACTGACAATACTAAAAAATATGCTACAAAGTTCTTAAGCTGAGATTAATAAAATTCTTTAGTATGCATTAAAACCACCTCGGTGTACCATGGTTTGTCAGTTCTTGGTGCGATGCTATTGGCTTTTGTTTGGGAGAACACCAGGAGAACAGAGAATTGAGTTATCTCTGCAACAGTTGTGAGTAATGTCTCATTTTCTGACCTTTCCAAATGCAAGGGTCAAAGTATAAAAATGAAGTTTCTTTGGGCTGTCAAAATCCCATTGTAAGGCAGGATATCATGTCTATGAACGATAGACATGATGATAAAACAAGTAGAATGATAATGGGTAGAGGCAGCATCTCTGCTGAGATATACACTTCCTTGACTCAGCTAGGTGAGCACTAACAGCTTGTGCAGGACAAGAAGAGTTGCATTTTTAATAGCCAGAAAATATTATGTCAGCCAGGTCATAACTCTGCCTTTAATTACATGAAATGCCTTCAGCTGGAAGCCACCTGCATCTAGGTTAGGATATATGCAGCCTGCTCAGTTCCCAGCAGGTAATCTTTTCTGTGAAAAGTACGTTTCCCTTACAAAGAAAGCCCTCTACAATGCATCTATTGTGAAGTGTTGCTAATGTGTCATTCATATACAATCATAAACAGCTTTAAAAGCACATTGATTCTGTTTATTTTGATTTGAACGATGCTTGTATATTTGAACACGTAGTTATTTCTTGAAATAACTGGGAAACAGCAATCAAGAGAAAGCGGTTGATTAGCAATTTAAAGCAAAGCAAAATGGAAACATTTTTCATATACTGTCAAGATTTATTCCAAGTGCCTCCCGTTAAAACAGTACTGCTTACAGTAGCAGGCTGCAGTGATTCACTGCCATATTAATATGCATTGCTGAGTACAAATGAAATCTATTTGCAGTTACATAAGATTTTAGTGCCTTATTGTTGATGGCCCTGGTTTGAACATAAGCTTTTCTTTGCACATGACATCATGGTCCATTAGAACATGAAACTTCTCAGAGCAATGTTAAAGTCTCCTTCCCAAAGTCAGTGGAATTATACCAACCTGAAACTAAAAAGAAGTTAGGGGAACAAAGCACTCAAGCAAGATATTTTGAGGATTCAGCCCATAGCATCTTATTCTAGTGATCAATAACATTCCATATTGTGGCTTAACATTTATGAATGAAACTATTTAAAACAACACTTATAAACATTACAATATGTATTATATTAAGGTCCATGTGAGACTGAACTACAAAGAAAATATGCAGAAATTTAATGACTTGCGAGCCTCTGTCACAAGGAATTTCTGGGTGGCCATTTGGTGTGCCTTTACTGAACATGTGGCAATTTTTTAAAAATGAGACTTCTTTACCTTGAAATTTTATATTCATTATACACGCTCTTGTAAATGAAAATAAACTCATAAATACATTTGTTTGTGTAATAAATTGTTTTAATTCTTGTAATTAAGAGTTATTTCTTCAGGCACAACCTCTAGTCAACCTATCTTCAGATGCGAGCCCATCTTCTCTAATGAACTCAAGGACACTGAGCCTGTTTAAAATCTGGGTCGTATCTTCCCAAAATCTGGTATGTACTGCAAGAGGTGATGCTGAAGCTCGTTCAGAATTCTTACATCAAAACAGATACTTGCCATTCTGGGGACAGGGCGATATCTTCCGTTTCATGAATGATATATAAATCCAAGGGTTTGTTTTGTTATGTTTCTTGATGAAATATTTTTCAGAGTAAACATGAAGATAGATAGTCTGAGCACATTTCTAGATAAGTATCATTATTTTATGTTGATAAATGCCTTTAAAACTATTCCTTGGAAAGGACTTAATTAAATTTCTATACTAATCTAATTGTAACCATGTTTCACTTTGGAAAGGAATACCATAGATGGTCAAAGGATCTTCACATGCAGCTGTTACATCAGCTAGAATGTAGATCCTTCAAATGCTCATAAAGATTTTAATTTTAAATGCATAAACAGTTCCGCACCACTTTCATGCTTGAAGCTGGCAGAATGTTAAATCTTTACTGGGTGGGACTTATGTGTGATCTCAATGTGCTTTCTACCATCTGAAATAATATGATAGAATTATCTGTCCAACATCATGGTACATGATCGAAAAATAAGAGCCAGAAACATAAAACATCAAAGAACTAAATATCGCACTAGTGTTTGCCACTAGCTGCATCACAGTTTGCTGATTTCAAAGCAAAAACAAAAAAAAAATTAAATTAAAAAGCAGTGGAAATATAAATACTTGGTCTGTGTATTTATATTTTGGAGACAAGTAGAAATAGCAATTGTCATATTAGTGAAGGGCAATGAATCAAAAGGTCTCAAAATACCATTTAGCTCACATTTGCCAGGGTTGTGATGTGGGGATAGAAATATGTATCACCCTCTCTAAAATGAATTAGATATTGAAACAAATGATAAGAGAATTTACTAGAACTAATCAACATGTTTTAAGCCTGGTTTGTGCCAGGTCTTGTCCTCTTACTTTTATGAGGACACATATAAATAACTCTTCATACTCTCTCTGATCCAAATGAAGCCATGACAATGCTGATGCCCTCTGAAACTAGCACTGAGATGCGATCCTGACTGGCTACCCGTAAATCTATTTGTTGCTGTGTTATGCTTAGATTCTGTATATTGTAGAATATGAAACAACTACTATAAGGTAATCTGGTCATATGGGTAGCTTTCAATTTTTTTTCTATGAAAGTAAATCAGATATTACATCTGGAAAGCTGGACATAATAAGTGACTATAAAAGATCATTCCACAGAAGTTACTTATATGCATATTATAGCAAAGAGGTATCAAAACTTACTCATGCTTACTCCACGTAAGAAGAGGAATCACACAGTTTTGCTGATGTGTGCTGGTATCAGGATACCCCTTTGTATTGGTGTGGGAAATGTTCTTGAAAGATGTACTTATGCTGAAGAAACGGGGGAAATCCTAGGAAAGGGTATGCAGATAGTTTCATTCACAGGATTCTCATATGAGCTCAGGGCATCTGTTCTGAGAAAACAACTGCTGCAGAGAACAGGATTATCTGGGATTTGGCCTGTTGCCGTGCATGGCACACTCTGGTTTGGGTTACTGCAAAACATAAATGTGATGTCTCTGGAACACTGGGAAAGTCTCTAGAGTCTCTATTATCACTGTAGCTTTCTGGAGAAGTTTGGCAAAAAACATCTGCAAGTTCTGGAATTGAGAGAGCTAAAGTCTCCACCAGTGTAAACAAAGCACTGATTTGTTTTTCCATTTTGTAATTTTGTCTGATTAATTTTATAGTCCGGGTTTGTTCCACATTTTGGTGGCACTCAGTAGTTTGCTTTAGCTTGTAGCCTTGTCTGACAATAGGGCTGATTCTGGAGGCACGATTAGGGAGCCAGCATACTTTTAAGGAATTGGACAATCTAGCTTGAAATGGGGATTTTCAGGCCATGTCTACATTAGCAAGAAGAACAGTGCAATAGGAGCAGATCTATACAGTGAAAAAAACAGGTATTGAAGACTGGATGTCCTTGCTTACACGGCAGTATGGTGGGGTAGATTGTTGTGGGAAGAAGTACTCTCCAGACTAAGCTGTTGCTGTGGATTAAGTGCCCATCGTAGCACATGAAGCGGGGCTCCTGGTGTGTATCTTCTGGCTTATTTTCATCTGAAAAGAATGCAATTTGTGTGTTCTGACAGTGCTCTGGGACACAAGCCAAAATATAGTAAGTGGGGGTAAATGGGAGATTTGCCTTAAAAATTAATTCCTGATCTGAACTGAAGCACTATTGTAGATTCATCTTCAAACATAGAACTCAGAGTTGACATTCAGTATCAGAGGGGTGATATAGCTTATAAGAACCAGAACCACTCTCTTCTCATCCCCAGATCATACTATTGAGTAGTCTTTTACAATAGACAGGGCATCTGGAGGAGACGAAAGAGCTGTGACTTCTTTCCAGTGTTTCTTTTGATGCACCATTCAAATTCAATTGTTCAACCACTATGGTCTTAAATTTTCCCTGTGAAAACAAATAAAATGCTTAGCTTTTTCTGTTCTTCATCCTGATAACTTTTGACTACTCTGGGCAGCTAACAACTGTATGCCAGAATATATAAAGTTTAGGACCCTTTGTTTCCCATTTAGTCAATGTAAACGTAGGAGTATCCAAGAGTAACTTGGATGACTTAAACTGGATGCCTAGTGAATACTCTTTGTATTCTGTTGATGAACATCAGTACATAAAACCCTAAGTACTGTTAATAACAAATGCTTTTTTTACACTTTTAATGTAAATGAATGAATTTTTAACCCCCTTTTCCACAAACAGATAGGCTTTTGAGTTTTAACATGAGTGTCCATGGGTCAATGCAACCTGCAGAATATTTGTCTGTTGCAAAAACAGTCATATTTGCTGGAAAGGATGTTTTCTTTCAAAGATGTCAGATAAGGTCAGGTATGAGGCTAAGGAATCTGGTCATTTTGAAAGGACAAAATTCAAATTTCAAATGGAGAAATGGTAAATTTTAAAGAAAGTAAATGGGAACAACAAATTACCATGGACCAGATGATTTTAAATAGAGCAAGAGGTATAAAGCCAGCTTCTTTTTTATGATGTATTGTTCATCTCATTACTTCACTCAGCTGTGTGGACACATAATCTGCTTTTACATCAGTACCAGGTTTATGTATTGGCCTGACATTAAATTCTACTGCATCCTCTACTCTTCTTCCCTCAGCCCCACCAAATTATTCATTGCTACAATGTTCAATTCCTAGGGAAACATACAAAGGGCCAGGGGGACAAATGCTCTACTAGAATGTACCACTTTTAAAGTATGCGAAATTTTGTTTCTAAACAACTTGGCAGTGTCCTTATTTTCCACCTCAGTGATCTTCTTTAATCACTTCTCCTTTTTGTGTATCTAGTTTTTGAAGGTTTTTTTCCTTCTCTTTCTCTCTTTCAGCTCCTTCAGCTTGTGGCCATGGTGCAGAATGCTGATGAGCAAGACTCATCTCCAGCCACATAATCATTTTGGGCACCAACACTGAATCATTTCTAACAGATATTTGCAGGCTGAGCAAACCTTAAAAGTACAGTAAAAATATCTGATATGCACTCACTGCAGGTGCATCCACTATTCAGCCTTTTTCTGTACTGAAAACTGTTCAGACAAGGATTTGCTATAGCAGTGATTGTGCCAAAATGATATCCTATACTCTTTCTCTGTTTTAGCTAGTATTTTGGCCATATCAACTGCACAGTTCAGTAGAATAGTCATAAAACAGGCTTTAATGTACATGTGGAATGGTACAGCGGTGATATGCAATGCTGCACAAAGAACTCTACTATTACTATATAATGGGAATCTGTGCACAAGTAGTCAGTGGGCAAGATTCTCAGCTGGCGTAAATCTGTATAACTCCTGGGAGATCAAGGGATCTCACACTAGTTGGAGATCAGACTTACCATTACTTTAGAAGAACAACTTCTAGCGGCATTCACTTTTATGAAAAATCACATGCACGGATAAAAATTCGAAGGGGCTGAATCTTGAAATTCTTTTTGCATTTGAAGTATGATTTAAATGAAGAGCTGATTATTCACATCTCTAAGTACCAGCTTCTTTCTTGCAATCAAGTATTTAGAACTGTTAGTCTGGTTTCATAGTTGCAGCTCAACTATGGGTATATAGTGAATGCACAAAGGAGAAGTTGCTCTTACGAAAACGTAATCCTAAGTGTAAATCTGAATTTCATTGCTTAGGGACTGAGAATAACATTATATCCTGATTTATAATTGTATTGTTCAAGAATCACACTGATTGAAATTTGAATACCTTGCAGGTCCTAAGTTAGTCTATTTTTGTTACGGTGGGAGCATTTGACTCAGTTTTGGGGAAAAAATAAAGAAGGAATTTAATCTGTGTTTTTGCAGAAACACACATAGTCTCTCAGCACTGTTAATCTTCCATTTTCTAAAATCATATTATTTTGTTTGCTTTCACTGCCACAGCATGAAAAATGCTTTATATCAATCATTTCACTTTTTGTTTCACAAGCAAAAATGTCAGTACATTTTACTAACGTGTTGCAATGGAAAGTCAATAGTGAGGAAGAATGTTGCCAATATGACAAAGTGGGTGCTGAGACAAATTTGACAGAGGTGATCTGTATTTTGCTTTCAATCTGCTTGCACTGTAAAGGCATGTAGTGTTTTGGAATTGGAATCTCTACACCCAACAGAGGCATTCAGCCTTAAGATCTTGCCAAGTGGTTGCTTAAACTATCACTTACAACCAGGAAATCAACATAATTTCTTTCTTCTTCACCATTTTTCTAAATAGTTCAGGATAATACATTTAAATTGTTCAACAGATAGTGTTCTTCTGAACCTAAAGATTTCTGGTCCTGTACATAGCTAAGGCAAGACTGATGACAGTATATTCATACAAACTGTCTATTCAGATACATATAACTCAAACCAGAGTCATGGGGGCTTTGGAAGTGTATTTGAGGACCTAGAGATGGTGCCAGATAGGAACACTGTTTTGGATGTAAACATGGATTGCAGGTGTAATACATTTATCTTTTTTCATCCTTATGAAATGAAATTACATTTTTGCATAGGGAGGATCTGAAATGGAAGAAAGGATAGTTGCCTGTAATGTTGAATGCATGGTTGAATGAATGGTTTATTTTCCCAGGTTGGCAGCCTCTAGTAGTGTGAGCATAGAATAGAAATGATAGTCATGGGGAAATGTGGATCCATGGCTGATATTTTGTACTCTGCTTAGTTACATACTACTAGCCAGCAGAGGAATGACCTGAGGAGCTGAGGGTTCACTGAAGAAAAGAAAAAAAAAAAAAAAAAAAAAAAAAGGAAAAAAAAAAGTGTGCTAGGATTGTGAACAGACAAGTTCCTCCTAGAAGCTTGCCTGCTGAAGAAATTGATGCAGCTTTCTCTTTTTTGATGTAGTCAAGTGAGATATGCACAAAATGGGCTGAAATCAAACTTATAACCCTGCCCAATATAATGTCTGGAAATTTGCTATGTATTTTGGGATAAGAAGTCAAGAGATACTGAAAATAACAGCATGCTGAGACAAAGGTAACAGAAGAAAACATTATATTAGGAGAGAATACTAAAACAAAGTATTAACTATTTAATGTTTTTCTTCCCTCTTTCCTCATGACTTTATGTTATGGCTGTTTTTTTCCAGGAGAATTTGTTCAGATATGCCCCATCTGTAAATACCTCT
Organism: Apteryx mantelli; assembly: GCF_036417845.1. Taxonomy (NCBI): domain Eukaryota; kingdom Metazoa; phylum Chordata; class Aves; order Apterygiformes; family Apterygidae; genus Apteryx; species Apteryx mantelli. The sequence goes on from NC_089979.1 coordinate 128,033,559, forward strand.
CAAGACTGCATTCACATGACATCCTTGAAACTTCTCATTTGAAATTTCTAACAAACTTTTAAAGAGTATCAAGAAACTGTCTCTTTCCATCTGGTGGTGAGTGTGTGTGGGTGTTTTCTGCTGAGAAACGGTTGTGATGTTGCCAGGTTCAGGAAGAAGACGAAATATCTGCCTAGAACTTCAGAAAATCCAAGAGCCCATGTAATTGTGCTATGTTTATTTACTATAGCACATCATAAAGAAATTCGTCAAATTTTAATTTTTTCTATTTCAAAAGTCAAATTTTACTAGGTCTACAACTCTAACTTGTTTAAACACCTGGCTATGTGTTTAAACCTTTAGGATCTCATCCTAAATAAAGACCCTATTTTCTTTTTTTCTAATTCTGCATCTTCCATACATCAGAAAACTGCAGTGTGAATTGACAGCAGAAACTTGAAGCAGAGCTCTCTCTCAGATGCCATCATCAGTCAGGTCTTAGGAGTTAATGAGACATGGCCACTGCCTTGTACCAAACAAACCCCTAAGAAATCTGGTACCAACCCTCTTGAGCTATAACTGTGGAATCCCAGTGCTGGAGGGTATTTATTTGTTGTTGTTCCCTGTCATGGTCCTTTGCCCTCTTTCAAATTATATTTTCCCATTGCAAGAGTTTCATGTCATGTTGAAAGATCTTTACCTTGAGCATACTTCAGTCAGGTATGTCCTTTTCCCACAGAAACAGACAGTATCTCACTTCTTCTCATAGCTGGAAAGATCTCCTTCTGCCATACCATGCATCCCGGGATCCTCTTGTAATCCTTTCACAGACTGGTAAGAGTCATTTGTTGGTTGTGGCCTCAGCTTTTGTCATTTGGCTTGATTTTGTCATTTGGCTGGATTCTTGATAGGAATACGAATTCTGTGTAATTTACTACTTTTAAACACAAAAGGGATTTTACTGATAATTTGACATGAGTCCTTGTCATTATTTTCCTTTTCAAATTGATGCTGTTTTTATCATATTACAGCCTGCTATCTGGACAATCTTTTCCTACTTTGTGTTGTTGAAGTATTTTACAGGCTGATGTAATTCCAAAGTGAGAAATTTTTTTTTTTCTTTACAGTGGATTATGCACTCTCCCAAAACATCCTCCTCTCATCTGATTTGCCAGTATTTTTTTCTCATCTAGAAGAGTCAACATGTTTTCATCAGCTAGTCACTTTAAAATATCTCTAAGTCATCTAAAAATAGCCCTGTTCAGATCTCTTGATGTAGATAAGTCTAATTCTATTATTTATCTCTTCAGATTTGACCAAAACATTCACCTAAGTGGTAGTCAACCTCAAGTTCAAACTTAGCTCCAATTCTGATAGTTATGTTGCTGTAGCCATGTATGATAGATGACACCTGAATTGTAGTGCCTTACTTGGAATTTTTATGTGTCTGTGGATGCTTCTAAGTACTGAACCATCAATGCTGTTTTAGTACAATGTGCTTTTGTGTGTATTGTGTCTCTTCCACATATTGGGATAGTGCTATACACAGTTCTTCTGCCTGATAGTAAAATTACAGATGTTTTTCTGGAAATCTCTATTGATATAAACTAACTTCACAGGGTGACATCTCCTTTGGATTTGTTCTGGTGCTCCATATACTACAAGTGTAACGTCTGGGTGGAATTTTCTTTCTGTTTCAAAATTGATATAGTAAAATATTTGCTTCAGCTCCAGCACCAAATTTGAACTTTTTGATGGTTTATGGACTGTGAAGACTTTGATGAGTGCAGTAGATAATTTCTGTTATACTGTGATACTGTCCTGTGATACTCATGTATCACAAATCACTCATGTGTGAGTTCGACAAGGAATGTGTGACTTTGTTTTGTTGAATAGGCTTGTTCACTCTGTACATGTAATAATAGCGTTTTATTTTTCCACATCTTTGACCCATTATCCTCCAAGCTTGCAGACCTTAGGTGAGTGTGCACTGTCACAGAACAGGCACGGACAGTCTTTCTGTCTAAGCTGTTGTTAAACTTATTTTGCTCAGATCTTCTACAAATTTGTCAGTCTCTGGCATGGACATTATCTCCGCTTGTGAAGCAAATGTCTATTGCTTTCCAGCAAGCCAAAATCAAACTCCCTTAGCAGCCTTTCTTTCAGTTCTGTATCACCAATGTTAAACACAGAATGTCTCTGGTCATGTTTTCTTCAGTATTGCAATAAATGCTGGCTAGAGCTTTTTGCCTCAGATCTGTAAAATGCTCCTTTTCTATCTAGGTATAAATGAAAGCAGACTGGCTAGTACTCAAACACAATATTTTTTAGCATTACAGTATTTCCTAAGCATTGCTATGACTTCAGCCATTTTCTGTTGGCTACACTACAAATACTCAAGAGCCTCCCCTCCCACTGTGTATGAAGAGATATTTTTGAGTGTCCTTTTCCATCCACTCCTAAGACTATCACGGAGCTGTGGAGCTGTTGTTTCCACTATCAGTTCTCAGCAGGATTGCTAAGATAAAATGGGGTTGAGTTGCAGCCCTCCATATTTAAGAAATATTGTTCTCTTTTCTGGCTGCTTTACATTGGCCTCATTTTCATGTACTTCATGTACTCAGACAAAACAACCATTCCTTTCTTCACATAGACAGCAGATATGGCCAACAATATGTTATGTTTTCTACATTGTTGCATTTTTTGTTTATTAGGAAACAAGAACAGCACCAAGGTTGAGACAGAATTCACTTTATTAGAAACCAGACAACAATGACTCTTACAGAAAACATTGACTTGCAGACTCTGAACAGGTATTTGCGCCAAGCTGGAGACTTTTTCCAAGTGACAGCTGTTTTTTGACTACACATAACTGATTTTAAGAAGATAATGACACAATAATGGCTTTAAACACTTTTTGCTCTGCACACCTCTAGATCTAGTGAGATCTAGCTGTTACTGCCTAATAAATATATATGGTTGCCGACAATAGTCTTCTTTTTCTTTTCTGATTTTTACATACTGCCTGTAGTCCACAGACCACAGCTTGATAGCCAAAATGGCTAACTTTTTTTCACTCATGATCTGATTTTCCAGACAGCCTGACCCTATAAGCAGTAACATTTGTGTAAATGCCACCATGAGGAGGCAGACTACTGTATGATAGAGGGACATTCCCTGAGTGCTCCAGAAATGTTCAGTTGCCAGTTCAGAGTACAAATAGCCAAGTATCCAGAATGACACTTATAATCTGCTAGTCTACAAACACGTCACAATACAGACGCTATGAATAGGGCATTTAGATTACATCTAAACTTGAAGGCCAAGGAGTACTTTCAAACTCCCAAGCATGGGTGCATTCCCGGTTAGATCCCAACTCTGTTTTGGTATACACATGTATGAGCCATCTCCTTTTAGCCTTGGTTTCCCTGAAAAAGAAAACCAAGTGCACATATCTCATGCAATTTGTGGTGTTCTTTAAGACATCCTTGATTTGGGGAGGCAGGATCCCAAGGACTACTGTACCTGGGACCTACAGAACAGTTTAAATGCCTTCTTAATATTTTAGGATATAGTCTGATCAAAATATATGACAACCATCCTGAAACTTGCCAAACCCAGGCATCCAGCACATTTAGCTTTGACAGGAAACCCCAAACTTTCAATATGACTTCAAGAAATGAGCACTGCTGTCTTTTATTTCCCTAATGTACTGTGAGGGAATGCCAAACAAGACCTTTCTTTGGAGCCAGATATGGCATATATAATGGTATGAGTTGGTCTTTGCCTGTATAAATATAACACTTTTTCTCTGTAGTAATTGGAGTTGTTCAGCTTTTGTAACAAAGCACTGGGTGTAATACATGATTGAAACTCAGATTATTGGTTATGGGAGAGTATTTAATCAAATATTATTCAAGGTGAAATTTTCTAGTGAGAAATATTTCTAAAAAGAAGCAATCAGAATATCTCCTGTTTTGTTATTCTTCCCCTTTTAATCCTTTACTGTATATTTAACCAATTTTTTACTGCTGAAGATCAAAATTGCCTTTATGACTTTAGTATAAATTGCCAGACAAATGCCCAGTTGAGCTACAATCCTTATAAGTCTTTGAAATTTCCAGTTGGTTTTATAGTACAGTGATTTCTTTAAGTCTTTATCATGATTTCATTCAGATATTATGATAAACTTTGCTGCACAATGTGTTTTTTGTTCTGTTGCTTTTTGCCTTTCTAGTGTAGTCACCCAAAAATAATAGCCTTCTACAGAAACAATCGAAATATTCAGTTGATCATGTTCAGAAACAGCCTCATTCTTCCATGCAGTTATGCAATTATGGAGCATGTTGAATGATTGTCACTTAAAAGGGTTGTAACTTTCCTGGTTTATTAGAAACAGCTGTCAGGCACATCAGAGGCGTCAATAGGATTATTGCTTTGAAGCAGATGTTAAGCAGAACGGGGCAATAACAGCTGTTGCAATTAGAGGTATTGTGGGCACATTTCTGCACATCTCTGGCTCAACATGACAATGATCAAGCCAGAGACCAGATAACATTATTTTTCCACATATTCAAGAAATTTAATTTAACATAACCAGTGAATAAGAATGTGCTTTTTCTTACATCTTATCTAATTTCTGAAGTAGCTTAGACAACAGAAAAAGTTGAATGAGATTTTAAGTGTCAGCAGATTTTTTTTCACTTTAGGCTCAGATGAAAAGTCACCCTTTTAAAATGATTCCAAAATATTTTTATTGCCCATTGTAGAGTTTTATTGGGTCAGAACTGCAGACGCTTCCTTTGGTAGGGCATTAGAGTCACTCAGCTCCTTGGAAGGGAAAGAGCAGCTGACCTCTTCCTGAGAACCACATCAGGCAAGTAGGATGCACCTAGAGATGATAGGGTCAAATAGTACATCTTCTGATAGAAGTAGAGTCACATAATGCCCAGCTGCATGGGTCTACAGGGGAAAATGTTTTCCTCATAATTTACAACTAAATACCAAAGGGAACATGCCATTACATAACACCCTCCCAACCCATTAACACAAATCTACTAATCCTTCCTGCATCATGACAAATATTTCCTCATTATTCATCAACACTTAAAATTCATGGAGTCTTTTTAATGATTCACAGTTAGACAATGAAGGTAAATGACAAGTTTTGTTCTCCAGAAGCTCTGCAATCTCTTGTATAGAGAAGATGCTGAAAACCAGCTAGAGTCTGATTGGCCAACACAGATTAAAAGAATCAACAACATGGTTTCATCCACTAGTCAAACCCATTCTGGAAGTCACCAGAACTGACAGAATGACCAGGAAGTGGACATGAAGGAAATAGCCAAAAGATGGAAATTAGGCAGATCTGGTTCATAATTTCACAATTGTATGTCCCCTTCCCCTAAGGACTTAAAAAGCCTTCGCTAGCTGTGACTGAGATTTCTGTTCACATACACTCCAAACTCTACTCAGCTAGGTGTATTTCAGACAGCTGCAGCTTGAAGATATTTTAGTTAACCACATCAAAGGCTTTAATAGTCTATGTGATGCCAAAGAAAGGTTTAAGTGCTGAGGGAGGCACTAGTACAACTTGACTATGCCCAGAGGCATTCTGCATGAAACTTTTTGGTTCCCAAGACAAATCACGTGTATCCTTCACTGGATGCGATGCTCAGAACTCTTGGTTCCAAGTTAGGCTCTGTGATTTTCTTTTTTTTTTTTTTCAGTTTCACTTCTGAATCAAATCACTAGGAGAAAGCGGGGGATGGTGGAGAGGGAAAGGATGGAAGAAGAATGTTTAAACAAAAATTACTCATTTTAATTTATGTTTTTTCTTACTGAAAGACTAGCGATGGATGATACAGAAAAGGTTGAAGCACTTCACCACTTTTTTGCCTCCATCTTCAAAGGCAAAGCTTGCTCTCAGATCTGTTGTGTACTAGCATACTGTGAGAAGAAAAGAGCAGACAAAAGTGGGGAAGGAACAGGTTAGGGAACATTTAGAGAAGCTGGATATAACCAAACCAGAAGGGCCAGAAGGGATTCCACAGAGGGTTCTTACAGAGTTCCTGTGACTGCAAAGCCACTATTTTCTATGAAAAATCATAGGTGACTGAAGAAGGTCCTTGAAATCTGGAAAGAAGCTAAGTTTCACCCATTTTAAGAAAGGAAAGAAAGAGAATGCAGGGAACTATAGGTCAACCAGCCTCATCTCAGTCCCTAGAAAGATCATAAAGTACATTCTCTTGGAATCCATTTCCAAGCACATGAGGAGAAGGTCACTGGGCATGGCCAGCGCACATTTACCAAGGGCAAACCATGTTTGATGAAGCTGAATGCCTTCTAAAATAAAACAACCAGCTATGTGGATGAGGCAAGAATGGTGGATGTAATATACCTTGCTTTTAATAAGACCTTTGACACAGCATTCCCTTTTAGAAGCTGAAAGCTGGAAAAAGAAGGACTGTTAAACTGGTTAAAATTGGCTGGACCACTAAGGCTGAAGGGATTGATGGCTCAACATTCTTCTGGCAGCCCTTTACAAGCAATGTACTGTGGGACTGGCCATTGGGACCATACCAATGTCTTCATCAGCAAACTAGATGATGACACAGAGAGAACCCTCAGCAAATTAATGGATGATGCTAAACTGGGGGAAATGACTGACATAACAAATGGCAGAGCAACAGTCCAAAACAACCTTAATAAATCTGTGGAGTGGACCACAAGACACCTTGTTCAGTTCAACAAGGAGAAGTCCAAATCTCTGCATCTGGACCAGGATGAGTCCAGGCACGGGTACAGCCTGGGAGGCAAGTGGCTAAGCAGAAGCCCTGATGAAAGGGCTTGGCAACATTGAACGCCAGGCTTAATATGAGCTAAGAAATAAAGCAAACTGCATACTATGCTACATTAGGAGTATGGCCAATAGATTGAGTTTATTATTCCTTTCTACCTGGCTCTGGTGAAGTCATACCTGGAATAACATGTCTAGTTCTAGCTAGCCCAGCTCAAGAGGAATGCTGAGAGACTAGAGAGGGTTGTTTGGAAGGCTATTAAGAAGGTCAAGGCCTATAGCACATGGCCTGCAAGGAGAGAAGATGTCAAGGGATCTGGGCTTGTTTAGAGTGGTGAAGAAATGGCTAAGGAGTAATTTAAAAACAGCTTTCAGTTGCTTAAAGCACATTGCACAAACAGAGCTAAACTCTTCTCAATAATGGCAGACAAGGTGCTACAAATTGCACCTTGGGAAATTTAGTTTGAATGCAAGGAAAAACTTTTTCGCCAGGAGGGTATTGCAGCATTGGGACCCAGAAAGTCTGTGGAATCTCTCTAGGGTTAGCATTTTGAAGATTCAGCTAGAAAAAGTTATGAAAAATCAAGCCTGATCTAGTGTTGGTCACGGTCCTGCTATGAACAGGAGGTTTGACTAGGTGACATCCATAGGTCTCTTCTAGCCAATATTTATATTGATTTTATGACCACATTCATGCAGAATGTCTCTAGCCTTGCCAAAAAAAAAAAAATCTAGGTGAAACTGTGTGGCAATTCTGACTCAAATTCCAGAACTGGATTAGAATTGAATATGAACTGAATTTTATGAAGAACACTGAATTTTTAGTGCATTTTCAAGCACATATATTGGTCTCTCTTCACCTGTCTTGGAAATCAGAATTCAGTTATCCTCTGTAGATGAGACACATACTGATCCAGCAGAACCAGCCTGTCCATCCTGTAATTAAACACTTTTCATGATTTCCAACAGTGAAACTGGAGAGTTCCTTCACTGTGCAGATTTGGTCTTCTGAACTTCCCATGCACAAGAGGGTGTTCTACATATTTTCTCTTTTTCCCACTTCAGGGATCTGTAAGAAGTAGCCCCTGGTGAAAAAAATGGAAGGTAATGTCACAGTTGTTCAGCTGTGCACCTCTTCCGCAAAATCCCAGAAACCCTTGCTACTTTTTGGCTGAGGTCTGTGTTCAGATTAAATGCTTAAACCTCTGTGCACTTTTGCCTGAGGCCTGATGTGACTATTTCAGACAGCTGTAGTTTGGAGATGTTATAATTAGGCACATAAATGACTATATTTGTCTATCTGATGCCAAGCAAGGTATAAAAGGTGAGGGGGGAATTAGTGTGCAACTTAAAATGCCTGTAGGCATTCTGCTTGTGTTGGACAGAGGTATATAGAATGTCTTTATTGGAAGAAAAAATAGTATATACAGAGCATAACAGATCCACAATAGGCCAGAAACTTTGTTTCCTCAATCTTGTTGCTGAATCTCACTGACCCATGATTTTTCAGATATGTTGTCAGGTCCTCAGCATTGTCAGGTAATGATAAAATCTATTTTTTTGTTTTAAAATGTTAAAATTAATTTTAAAAAATATTCTGTGTATCCTTAATCTTTCAGAATTATTACAGTGGATAGACAGTCTTCCAGTGAGGTTTGCACAAAGGTCAGCCCCAGAGGTTCTTGGCGATTTCAAGGAGCGGAGAAGTGTGAAACAAAACAATTTTTTGACTAGAGAACCATCATTTTTAATGGTCTATGTACTGTGATAGAAGTGAACTGACTGAAATATTAAATCATAAGTGTTGTGTTTCTGATCTATTGAGCAGGAATGATTGTCATCTTTTATCTATTTATTGTTGCTATTGGAGGAAGGTATAATGAAATGAAGATAATGAGATGAAAAGAGATAATGGGACAAAAAAGTCAACTCTCATTTTCTTCTTCCCCAGGCAATCTTGTGCTCAACACTAGTACTTGAAATTTGCAGAAGATGTGTATTCTCTACAGCCACATATTTATGTTTTTTTTCATTATCTGGACATAAGAGAGAAAGAAAAATTGTCTTCTGTTTAGTTTATAATTCATACTGTGATTGTGCCTGTAAGCCTTGGTGAAAATTAGGGCATATTTTATTTTTAAAAGAGGAAATGTTCTTATTAAATCAACTATTTAAACAAACAACATTTCTTTACTCCATTAGGATCTGACCTTGCTGTCACTGCATCTATGTATTGCCTCGTGGGATTTGGATAAGGATTTCATACCTTTTTGTCTAACCCGCCCCTGCACCTGATCAGGTAAGCCTCAGCAATAAGGGGTCACCCTTTTGTTACTGTGTGATGACTGTTCAGACATGGTCCCGTTCACAACTGCTCTGGGGCTGACAGACAATGTGGCCGTACCTCAGCCAAAAGGCTGCGATGTGGAGGCAACTATCACACACTTTGTCCCTCTTTCACTGTCTTTGTCATAATGATGGTTACTTTCACGTACCTCGTGAGAAGAAGCATAGGGTGTGTGTGATTTTTAAAAAACTTGGCATCTAAGAGCTTCTACAGAGTTTTTTTTTTTAATGTTATCAGACAGTGTGACAATAATGCAATGTATTCCAGTATCTACCATATTCCCTCATTTGACTGAGGCATATTTAAGTTGGCACATGCTGAACAACAGTACCCAAGGACTACATCAACTGGTTATGTTGGCAATTATTAATGATGTTATGTAATCCTCCTAGGCACATATAAATTATTGTCATTCAACAAACTCTTTACTGCTATTGCCAATATTAAATTGTCTGTAGTTCATATAGTTCATGACTTGCAGACCACAAATGACAAGTAAAAAGGTATATCTGGGTCATGTCTGCCACAGACCATTATATATCAGAGAATACGTACTTTTAAATAAAGGAACCCTCAATTCAACTGCCATCTGACTCTGAAAATCAGTCTGTTCATCCATCACTAGTAACTTCTGCTCAGGCTCTGCCTTGAAATAGTTCTCTGCAGGCAATGAACTGCTCAGTGGGATAGTTACTATCCAAAGGAAAAATAAGCCTATAGATCCACAGTCTTATATGCATATCCACAGCATGAATAAGAAATAGCATTTCACCAAAAGCCTCTTTTTGTTCTTACTTTTCTTTACAAAATACTTATGAAGAGAGAATTTCCCATCTTCATTTCAAGTGAACTGTACGTTCATGAACTATTTCTAACCTAAGAGAAAGACCTGTCTTTATCACCAGAACAGTCAGATCCCATTCAAATTTCACATACTATCCTTTCAACATTCCTCAGTTCCTGGAGAAACCACCTTTATATATGAGAGGGTACACTTTCTCTTATATACTCCCCCTCTCTCTCTCTCACACACACACACACGTTGCAGTCTTTTTACTGAGAATAGACAGGAATGACAATTACTGACAATGGCACTACTTTTGCTATGTTAGAAGATATTTCCAGTATGTAAGGGTCCGGGGAGGGCGACGCCTGGACTCCTGGCAGGTACAGATACACAAACACAAGGCACACTAAGGTCAATGTTGAGCGTTTATTACCTCTGCGTCTGAGCGAGGGTTCCCCAGCGATTTCCCGATCGAAGCAATAGAGGAGTGGCAGAGTCCCTGGCATTGCTGAGCGTCGGTCCATGGCAAGGAACGCCGGGGGGGCACTATATGTGGTTTTTGTGTACTATACACATGCGCAGTGGGCACATTGAGCTCATCGCTAATCTCAAGTCAAAGCCCAGGTGCACACCACACTGGCATAGGCCCAGCTACATGGCTATGGGTCAACATGTCCTGTTGATGCTCCTTTTCCCACGGAACGATCTGGCTAGCTTCCATCGCCTGTCTCCTCGACATTCTTCTGTACTTTCTCATACACAGTAGTAAATCTGTCCTGAGAGTGGATATACTTTGTTTTTGTATCTGCTGTCCTCATTGCAAATCTGCTTTTAAGAATACATTTATTCCTGCAGATGTCTTTGCTATCAGTGTAACCTTTGTTATTAGAATCTGGAAACAAGGTCACCGCCACATGGCTGTGTCAGCACATTACCTTGTTATTTAGAATGTATCTGATGTACAGAAAAATTGGTGATACCATTAGTACATTTTCAGGATAACGAATGTAAATAAATTGGAAAATGATACAAGTTGTGTCCCTTGTCAAATAACACTAGTAACAGGAATGGAAAATAACATGCAGCCAGCTGATGTCATGAGATCATCTAGTCTTTTTACGTTCCTCAAGGCTATAATCAACTGATGCAGGAGTTATAAAATCAAATTTATCAGCTCCTCTGCAGTTTTATCAAACATCATAGCTAACCATATGTGTTGATCAGTATCTACCCAGAAACAATTAAATGCACTGATGATACATATTCATTTAAAAAATAGCCTCACAGGGATGTCTCTAGAGAGATAGAGCACTGATAACATTTGTAATTCAACTTCTAACTTAAGTATCACTACAACACACACATTTGTATACCCTTTCCAAAATTAACTTTTGAGTATCTTTTTTCTCCCTTCTGTTTCTAAGAATCACAGTGATGCAGGGGGGAGGGGAGGTACCAATCTTGGCTTCTGTGCCTGCCCCCATACGACATTGTGGCATTGTGTAGCACTGAGGACAAAATTCCCTAATGGCAGAAGGAGGCGAAGGTCAATGTAAACCCAAAATGTTGGAAACACCTTAAACATTTTGGTGTAAAGCTCTGTACTTATAAAATGAGGAAGACATTTATTTAAAAGTAAATCACTCTCACTCAAGATTCTGCCAAGGATTATGCAGATGCTTAATGATTAAGCACTACATGTACTCCCACTGAAGTCAAAAGGTCTATTCACAATGCAGTCAAGAGTGTTCATAATTCTTCAGGGTAAGGGTTATTATACTAAAATCATTGTGGAAAATGTAACTTTGGGTCCAATTATATTTATTTAGGTACCCATATTAAAACATTATTGTAGTTTAACGGGTAAATATTTCCTTAAAATGTAATTTTAAGTCTGGGTTTCCTCATTTATAGCACTTAAATTTGGGGGATAATTACAGACTCCTTGTAATGCATTTTATCTTAAATTACTGATGAGCACTGTCAACCTTAGTTCCTTCTTTTACTGTGATGTCACTACTGTATAATTATGCAAGATAATGAAACTCATGAGTAGGTATACTGGACATTTAAATTTTTATATATATATATATATATATAATATGCAGAGGAACATATTGTGTGGAAAACTGAAAATTAATTGCTATCCATATATAAGTTCACATATCTTATTTATTAAAAGTATATTAATTCAGTAGAATAAGATTAACATAAAAATCTTAATATTTTTTACAAAATTTAAGATGCTGGTTGGAATATTTAAAAGATCTGGTATTTTGTCTTCCATCCTATGTATTACAATATGTATTTCAGCTTGAATGATGGGCTCAGTAGCCTATCAAGAGAATCAAAGAACATTATTAACAAAATTCTATTTCCATCTCTCTTGTGCAAATCTTTTATCTTCATTAGGGTTCCACGGATACACTCTAGAGAGAAATTACTCCTTGCTCACTTTTCTGTTGAATAGGAAAAAGAGCATTGTAACCTATTTAGACCAATTTCAATCAGTTCCAAATAAACATGCATTTCTGAAGCAATCTCTTTCAGCCTGATTTGAATTATAGCTGTTATAATTTAAAAATTTCTCCAGAAAGTATTCTTAGAGAACGTCAGTTGACTCTCACCTGTTGTATAGTGTTGGTGATGTGATACAATAATACATTGAACCAAAAGACTTTAGTGACTACCTAAAGCTCATTCACATTATGGGCACTGAACAGGTACGATATGAAATCCACTGCAGGGGATGGGTCAGCCAATGGAAATAGATCTAAGTGGGGCTGGCAGTAGGAGAACTATACCTGTTGCAGGATTTCTCCTGGAAAAATGCCAAGCATGAGGAGGAAATATCTAATTGCTAAAGGCAGCAATTCCTACAAGTAGCTGCCAGTACTGCAATAGTGGAAACCTTTATGAGACAAGTAGCTATTAACACCCGACAGCCTTTTAAAAGCTAGCTGTTCTTTTTTTTCCAAGAACAGAAATGAAAAAGGATTTCTAAGTACATTCTACGGATCCTTGCCTTCAAATCAATAAGTCATAACAACTTGGACCAGCGAAGCTTTTCCGACAACATGCTGAACTTAAAACTGGCCACCACTTGCACGTCTCTGTAGTTCACACGCTGCTAAATAGTAGTAAGTGTTTCTATGTAGAAATATTGGTTAAGGGATGATTTTAAACTATTGTACTACTATATGATTTATATTTGGAGCATGGCTTTATCTTTTCAGAGTCTGAACTCTGAATAAATGCAGTGCAAGCTGTTTGGGAGACATATAAGATTCATGAAACATTTCTTAGAGGAAAGAATTAGAGGACCACAGGGATTGTGGGAACTTTTTGAGGTGGGAGTTAAAGCTACCATTGCAGACTAAAGTATTGCAAGTCTTCTCAGAAAAATTTCCTCAGTTGTTTACAAAAGGGGTTCTACTTAGAGATGGGCCAAATCCAAAATCTGTGATCAGAACAGCTAATACAGAAGCTGAAACTACCCCACCTCTAGCTTATATTTTGGATAACCAAGATGAGAAATTCCAAAATGAAACTCAAGATGTGGTCTACTCATAACATTTCAGATCTGCATTGCATGTGTGCAACGTAATTAACAAAGACAGTTCCACTTAATAAGAGAATAACGCTTCACATTTCATTTTCCTTGTGATTGGAATTGAAGGTATAACTTTAAATTTATGACTTTTTTTCTAGCTTTTCCTGAACTGCAAATTAGCTTTCACTGTTTTACACAGAGCACAACTATTCAACTGAGCTGATATCACACCAGAAAAATAACATCATCATCCAAGATATGATCTTTGCCCATTCATTCCTTAAAGGATGTTAACATAAGAACTTAATTGTCACATTTTAAAAATTGATACGTCTAGACTTGCAGCCAAAGCAATAAATGTATTCCATTAAAATCAATGTTGTGATTCTTGCCTCTGGGTGTAGAATTTGACCAACAAACAACAACTTTACTGGGTTTATACTGGTTTAGATAAGATGCGAATTAAACCACAGAGACTTAGCTTGCAATCCTCAATGGTATTTAGGTTTCTCATAGTTACTGAGGTGCCATTTTTCATAGGAGGTTAGAGTATAAATACTTTAGAGGAATTTAGGCCTTGATGTAAGCAGGAAACTTGTACTTTAGATAATGGTTAATCTTTGAGCAATAGCTGTCCCCACACTGAGAAACATCTAAGTAGAAAGGAGCCTGGATTGAAGGGTGTTTGTAGTCTGGGTTAGTTTTATGTATTATTATCTGTGTTAGTGTTTATGTATCTGCACATAAAACTTGTTCTGCTTACATTACAGCCAGCCTGATCAAGCCAGTTCTGAACTGAAAATGGTATAGTTGCTCTGATGAATCCTGGAGCATATTAACTCAGTTCAGGATTTATAATTGTGACTACACTGTTTTTGGATCAAGTTGACTTACACCCAGAATGAGATCGAGCTCACCTGCAGTCCCTAACCTTGTGGGAGAATAAACGTAATATGCATTACAACTGCTTTGTTCACTCCAATGATGTCTTATTTTACAGATGGGTGGCATAACTTTGTCCTGCCTATTGCAGGATAAATGCAGAGATGCATTTCCCATTGCAGAGAAATGTTTAGGGAACCACTAGATTACATCTAAGCCCCATTGATTTCCATGAGATTAATATTTTGTGTAAGAAAGATGCTTGTGGGTGTATGAATGTTTGATAAAAAACTATCTGAAAAACAGAGGAAGGGATGTGGAAAAAGTTTATGTATCAAAACATCTTCCCCATCAATAGAGATGCTGAAATGATGGTCTGGATGATAGCAGGAGAACCATGAGAAGATGTTTTGATGGATGCTAAGGTTAGATAGAGAGCAAATAGGTAGAAAACTGATAGAGAAGTCACAAAGGACAAGAGTAGAAAACTATCAGTTATGAATATGCCCTTGAAGTGAAAAGATATCATACTTTTTTAACTAAGGAGGAGACAAAATTAAACAGAAGACAACCAACGTGTTAAATCTGCAACTATTGCTTTCGTAATTCCACTTTCAGGATAGCTTTTATCATTACACAGAAGCATGGAGCCCATTCTGAGCTGAATAAAGATATTAGACTGATTAACAATACATTTCTAAACTACAGGGAAGGATAAACATAGAGCCAATATAGCAGAAATTTAGAGATAAATCTTGAGATGGATTTCTGCTGATTGGACTGTCTTCATCTCAGACTGAAGTAAAATTTTGCAAGTGTGCCTGACAACTTGTATAACCTCAGTTTTACTAAATGTAGAAGACAGGATTCAAAGTTGTCAGACAAATTCTGTTGGATCTAATCTTATTTTTCCATCATCTTCAAACACAAATTGATAAATCTGCTTTTAGGCACTTGCTTTTGATTATGAGTTTCTAGCCTGAAGCTGAACTAAAATCAGCAAAGAAGTAGATATTACATATTTAATCTTAGTGACTTCCATTTTTATTGAAACAGTGCATTTGACAATAGCTGCAAATGGAAGTTGAAGAGAAAAACATACAGGGAATTTGCTGATATTATTACAGTTGATGCTCTGTATACGGTGTATGAAGAAAAGTTTAATGTTATATTATCACTATAACCAGTAAATTGCAAGAGTTCAAAAGTTTCTTTCATGACACCTGGTTGCAAGGAACTGTGGATATACACTGAATATATTCTGAGGTCCTAACAAGTACATTAGCAGATTGCGCCTTTCAGGTAGGGCCCATCCATGAGAAATCACAATTCTGTGCACACCTTGGTGCATGTTGCCTTTGGAGAAACATGGAATTCTTTTTTTCTCCTAAGATAGCAACGGGAGGGGTGCCTATACAAGAGGGAGCTATACATACTTCCATGGGCATGTTTTCACAGCTGTGTTACTGGGTCAGAGATGCCATGCGTTTGTCTTTTGTCACTCACCAGCCTTCTGGTGGGATGATGTGGCCAGACCGCAGGAGTACTGCATGGTGTTTGGAGATGTCACACTGAGACTCACTTTTATTCTGAGGAGTTATTTCCACCTATTGCCAAAATGGTTACATAGGCTTATATATGACTACAGAGACTTACAGCTTCATACATAACTAGGCGATAAAAATAGTTGCATTTATTTTTCACAAAAAGAAAGCTGAACTTCACATGTAATAATGTGATTCTAAGAAGCAGGCCTTGGTTTTAGTTATCAACGTCCTATTTGGGGGCCCCCTAGAGAACCATTCTGCCTCACTTTATGGACACTGGAACAAGCATGTCATGAGCAGGATCATCTGTCCCTGACCAAAACACAGTTTCAGCTGATCAATTTGTTAGGGCCTCCACCTATATCAACTGTACATCCACAGTCTTTCACATGTGATACAAACTGTGAAGGTCACAGCATGAATTTTATTGTTGGAGACCAGAAGGCAGAACAATCATGTCCTGATTCTGAGATGCAACAGTATCCCCCTAGACTTACAGTAATAACAAAGGACTCAAAATCCTTGGTGCAGTGCCATTACATCTATCCCAAGAGCAGAGCACAGGGGCAGCTAGCTAGGCAGCTAGTGAGGGCACTGATTTGCATTATGATGCAAAAAGTAGCTTTCACATTTGTTTTCAAAACTAAGTTTCAGGATGCCTGCACATATCTTGATTTAAGCATTACTGAGATGTCATCCTCTTCTAGGAAACAGTCTCTATAGGTCACACTATAATTTATTAAAAGCACAGAGGCTGGTAAGTGCATGGCAATAGAATGGTGAAAATATTTTAAACTGATATAGCATTTTATATCCAAGAATATCAAAATGCTTCATAGATATTAGTTATCCATGCTTCTTGACATCAAAATAGAAAGAGAAGATTTATTAATTCACTCCCTAAACACAACTCTATATCACCTATATTCCCATGTAGTTTTGATTAGAAGTGCATTTTTGAAGACTCCCTCTCAGCCCAATTTACTGTGTTTTGGTCCACACTGCAGAGTAGCTCAGGAGCATCCAAACTAGATTGCTTTGGGATGCCCCTAGATCAGAAGAGATGTTCCAGGTACACACCTTATGCACTTTAGTAGCAGATAGGCATTCAGTCCTCAGATCTGGATAAGTAGTCCAAAGTAACTGCCCAATAAATGAACAAAATGCGTGCATCAGGTCCTGAGCACTGGCTGATCCACTCAGCATCACTCTGCAGACTCCCTCTAGCATGTCACACCACCTGCTAGCTTAGAGGTAACTTGCACAGCTGTCGCAGTTCCCTTGCCCGAACCTAGTTGCTTTGACGTTGTCTTTGCCTCAGGAAGGACACTGCTTCTCTACATTTGCTTTCAGAGGGTGGAAAGTTGCTATTCATTATTTCCCTTTCTAGGTTTTTTTCCAGTGTAGTTTTCCCCAGGTGGGTATACCACCAAAAAGAGAAATGGTGAAGAGGAAGGAAACAGCTGCCCTTCTTACTGGTTAAAATGCAGTTTCCTCTGTGTCACTTTAATTCTAAAACATGAGGTGTAAGGTACAGAGAACACTGGTGTTTATCTTGAATCTCTGACTATGTTTTGGATCAAAAATGCAACACCCAGGCCAAAGACAATAATAAACATCTACCACTGAGGTCACTGATCTGCAATTTGTTGCAGTGACAGATCCAATATTGTGTTTGGGGAACAGACTGGATGGCTGTTAATGCACTATTATAGGCACCGTTGGGAAATTGGCTGAGCACCAGGTTACTGGAAGAACTAGAACTTATTATACAAGTCCAAATGCGTTTTAACTTGTGGGTTGATTGCTAACATGGGAGACCTTTTAAAATGTTAATTGATTTTTTTTAATAATAACATATACCATCTGTAGCTTTGAACTTAAATTTCAAGTCTATAATTAAGTCTGATCCTCATATTACAATAACTGTCTGTCATGCATTAGTCTTTTCATACTAATTTTGGTTTAGTTTGTTGCATCATTTCAAGTCCTGACCCGCAGTTGCAGGATTTTAATTAACAGTAAAATAATTTCAGGGAAAACTCTATATGAAGCATGAGGAATTGAGTCTGGACCTGATCAGATAACATAGGAAGAGGTGACATAGTACTTTGCGTCTTACCTATGGGGTTGTGGAAGGTGAGTTCATTATTACATTTATTTGTGGATTATCTATGATTAATTTTTAAGATACAGCTCAAATCTCTATTTCTATGTAGAAAGTTCTCCTCTCAACCGCTAAATATGCTGCACATTCCAGATTGTGAGAACTGTCAAGACATTGGCAATCCATGCAAACAACAGACAAAAATTATTGGGGGGTGGGGGGAATAAATACAAGGTGCAAAAGAAACCCACTGACAGGACAATTAATCATTTAGCTCTAAAACAGAAGTAGACTAGCCAGAGGAGAAGGAATGTCAAGGGCAAGAAATCAGACAGGTTGCGAACGAGGCTATTACTGTGATCATCACCGTATTACTATGTGTGGACAGAGAATGTTTGTAGGGCTAATGGTTGCTAATGCTGAAAAAGAGGACAAGGCAAACTTCAAGAAACTTTTGGCTGAACCCATTAAGTACTTTATTAGGGCCATGATAATTGCTAGGCAGATACAATGCTGCATGTTGGAAATTAATGTTAACTTGTAAAGTAAATTTCACTGGCTAGTACAGAAAAAAATATTGCTCTGTTCCTTCAGAAAGGGCAAAAAGCTAGTGCCAAGGCTCTTGGAGGAAATAACTATGTAGTGATTAAAGCTTCTATATGCGATATGTTTTTCCACAGCAAAAAAGTTGTTGAACTTATTTCACCTAGCCAAGGTGATTAGATTAGTATGTTAGATTAGTCAAAACCTGATAGAATACTTTTATTGGGAAAACATACACTAGAGATATTCTTCTTTCATGTAACATGCAATGCAGTCTACAAAAAAGCACATATCATCCCCTCACCCCTTTCTGGATGCTCAAAAAAATGTGTTCTGCAGGTGGAAAAGGCAGTGATGTGTCATATTTCCCCTGAAATCAAAGTGACTTTCTGGAGTTTCAAGGAAGGTCTGAAGTCCTGAGACTTCATATTGAAGATGATGTTGAGATGTGAGAACAAAGTAAAACAGGCTGCAGAGGGTAAGAACCTCTGTACCCTTTTAAAGAGCTGAGATCTCCACAGGGGGGTTTAACTTATTTTCTACTGTGGTCCTTCAAGCTACACAGGAGGACATGCAGATAGCATGAGTTTTGTATTCCCATGAGTCAATGTGATTTTCCAGCAACTGTAATTTTAATCAGAAGAGACAATAAAATTGGCGATGATAGTGGGGTCCTTCTCCAGGAATAGAGCAGAGTGAGGGAGCAAAGTGTAGAGACCCAGGAAAAGTGAAACTACTACTACAGGCAATAGAACAAATGTAATTGATAGAAACATTAATGAAACTGCACTAAAATGTGCTCATGGTCAGCAGTGGCATCTTAATGGAAGAACAGTATTTACAAAGGTAGCATAACTCAATTAAATCCATTCATATGTTTAAAGCCTAAAGCTGAAGCATACAGCACTGTGAATGACAGATGAGCAGATTTTATCCTGGCTAGAAAAAAAATATTTTAAAATTTTCCTGTTTCATATCAAGACAATGAGATGATTTTGCCTTTTTTCCCCATGACAAATGAAACCAAGAGTGAAGTCCTTCCTCTCAGAATAATCAAGAACTGAGTTCCCAAATATGAGACTGGAATGTGGAACTGCTGGCTGAAGGTCCTGGTCTGAATTAGGCAGAACAAAGATTTAAGCCTGCATTTTCCATATGAATGTCTTACACATCCAAATAATTGGCTCTTCTGGGACAACAGTCTTTACCTCTTGTTCAGAAAAGAAATTCCTTTTCAGTCTCAGGAAAATTTTTTCAATTAAAGTTTCATGCATTTGGTTTGATGAACTGATATTTCTAATAAAATAAGGAAAAGAACCCCACCATTTAATTTCTAGCCAGTTCTGCCATGAGTACTTTGTCTGTACAAAGAGACGAAAGAGTTTAGCATACTGCACAGTTAGGAAAAATAGATGTTGAATGCTCAGTAGAAGACTGTCTTGCCTATATTGAGAGACTGAAAGACAGTATAAAAGGAAATTATTTCATTGATGATTAAAAGGTCCTACTTTTACAAGATGTAATGGGAGCTAAAACTATATCCAGTTGTGAAGCCTAACATCTTTCATCAAACTAAAAGACAAGATGCTTGCTGAGATTGTGCAAATTCTATAAAATCATCTATAACAACACCCTTGGGTGACTGCAGAGCATTTCTATTGTACAGGTAAAATCAAAAGGAAAATGAAAGAATTCCTGAATATATAGCTAGATTAAGGAAATTAAAGGGGAACTTCCAGTTTTACAAAGGCTGAAGTATTGCATTAAGGATCTGGTCCACCTGCCAAATGCAAAATGAAGGATTTTTTAATGGTTATTGTTTAAGGCAGACCTGTTCACAACCCATATCTAAGGAATAGCTTTTTCAATAGGAATTAATATTAAACATGCTGGAAAATTGCAAGAGAATCATGAAAACTTTGGAATAAGTAAGCTGGGACCAAGAAGAAATCATTCCATTCATAAACCTTATATGACATCATGGAATCCAAGAAGAATACTTCAGCATCTTTGCAATTGTTTAATTTAGAGGATAATAAATAAAGCAGTTAAAAGGAGTTTAAAAAAAGGAGTTTAAAAAAAGGAGTTTAAAAAAGTTTAAAAGGAGTATGAAACTGGAGACTCCTGTTACTGTAATTTCGCAGCAGCAGCATCCCATACTACAAAAACTGTAAAGCTACAGAAAATCTTAATGTTTCCAAAAGCATATATACGAGAAGTTCTTCCTCCCCTGTGTGCTAATACATTATAAAAGAGCATAAAACTCTAACTAACATGTGCTAAATCTTTATGTTGTGAAAAGACTTGTATTCCCTCATAAAGAATAGCTTAGAGCGATTTGGTTGGTATGTCCAAGCATTTGTCCGATTTTGAGAGCTCTATCCCCATACAGCAATTTGCTGCACTTTTGAATAAGGATGATATTACCACCTTTCATACATGAAAACAAGAATTGTGCCCAAAGAGGGGAGAAAGCCACACTTTTTACAAATCTTCTCAGTCAGTTCTGTGACAATCAGAAGTAGAGGTAAAATTCAGCACGGAAAGGACTCAGGAATTTTAACCATGGTTATATGGAACAAATTGAATAGTTTTCCTGCCAATAATAAAATATAATGAGGTTGTCCATATTTCTGGTGATTTTAAAATTAACCCAGACTTGACTCTGACCACTATACATTTTGCTAGGACAGCATATACATACATTTTACTAGTATTTGTAGAAGATGGACTTTGTCATAGCCAACCTAGAAATGTAGCCCTTATGTACTTCATGCCCCTAAGTCTGAGAAAGGGAGACGGTGACCTCTTGCAGCTGAAGCTGTCCCCGCAGCCGAGAGGGTGATAGGCAGTAGTTTGGAGCCGTGACTTAACAACTGAATATAGGTGAGAGCCTTTCTTCATAGATTCAGAGCAATGCTATTGCCACACCCACACGCTAGCAAGCAAGAGGAGTTCAGAAATCAAAAGGCAGACTAAAAAAACACAGCTTAAGCCTCAAAAACAAACTGTCAAACCTTTGTGATGTTTCAAATGGTGTTACAGTTCTCACATTGGAGTGCTTGGAGTAGTGTGTCCTTCCATCATTTTGAGGTTGATCTGTCTGGAAATCAGCTGTATGTCTATGCTTCTCCCTGTTTTTTAGCATGTTATGGAAAGAAAAGACTTAAAAAGGTGAGGAGACCAATGAAAAGGTGGAATTGAAGGCTCTGAGGGAGATCTAATGGAGAGAGATAAGGACATAAAAAATACAAAGGAGAATGCCAAAACTGCACCGGAAAACTAAGCCAAATAGTAACATTTGATATTGTCAGTCATCTAAGCTCTGTTATTTTTACTGCACTGTTCCAAATTCATGCAATATTTATCTAAAGTAAATTTTCAGAGCTTAAACATTTCAGTTAAACATCTCTTTCTTGTCTGTCATCCTGCCAGGTTCTCTAGCTCTTCTCTTTTTTCCTTACTTTCTGCATGTGGCATAACTTATCCAACATATGTGTCATTTTTTCCACTTTTTGAAAGAGACACACTAGCAAATCCTTGGCATGATTTTTTAAAATCAGCTGGGGACCTTGTGTACCACTTTACTTCATGGCAAAGCTGTTTATTCTCAGGGATAATTAGAAATGATTGTAGCTCCACATTTCATCACACTGCTTAGCAGACTGATTTTGTTTGCCATTAATTTTCAGTAAATTATGGAATTTTGCTCTTTGTTTTCCAGAGCTCACTGATAAGGAGGGATTTTTGTCTTTACAGAAGAAAGAATATAACTATAGGTCTCTGAGGGTAAATCATCAAGAAAATGCTTTCTTCCACACCAAATCTTTGGGGAAGAAGAACCTTCTTTAAATTCATACATATCTATTCATACTAAAAACAATTAACATATCTCTATTTAGTTGTAATTACATTAAAACACAGACAACCATATGGGAGAAACATTACATATAAATGTTAACATTCCTAAAGAACCTGTCCTGTCCATGAAATAGTTGATTAGTAGGGTGCTGAGTTTTTATTTGAGGTTACTTTGGTTTCCAAACAAACAGCTGCAGACAGAACATTACAAAGTTAGTACAGTACTCATAAATGTTATAAAATTTTATCCATTAAACTCCTAAAAGTTTTTTTTTTTAATTTCTTAAATACTTATGCAATGAACACTCTTCTTGCAGACTGAACAGATTACTGGGCTTCCTGCTCTGAAACAGAGCAAGAATTTCATGAGGCAAAATGGAAACAAATCCTTAAATATAAGATTTTATCTATGCTACTGTGATTATGTTTCTACAGGATTTCAAAAGAGGTTACAGCTGTATATAAGCCTCGTCTAAGAAAAGTCTTACAAAAAAAAAAAATTCCCACCCATGCTATTACCGACGTTGCTGAGTTGGCAGTGGTAACAGTGAGGAATGGCTTCAACAGCTTTCTTTATTTAAACTACTGCATCAGTAAAACTTCCTCAGAATGTGATTGATAATTGTTTCCCAGCACTGTTGTAAAGCAGGACTGATTACCAAGGGGATTCAAGTTCCAGAAACTCTCTGAAGAGTGTTTCTGAGGTCTTCTCATCATTCTCTTTGCTTCAAAACTGGTATTAACAGCAATGGGATTTAAATTTAACCTTTTCCAGGCAATGTTTCCTGGCACAGTTAGCATCTAGGACCTTACTAGAACCCCTTCAGAAAAGTATCTGACTTCTTTTCAAGGCCTAATAAAGCTGCAGTTCAGGAAATTACCTGAATATAGCTTTTCATCTTCAACTGGAAGGAAAGTAATCACAGAGCAATAGATCACCTTTGCGGACTGAGCAAGGGACTGGACTGCTCAGTCCACTGCTCCTCCCAGTGCTACCAGTGGTGGCTGCGATTCTCTGGGGCAAGTCAATTTACCGTCTTATAACTAAGTCAGTTACTTAGTTGGTAAAATGGAAATTTTGATATTGATCAATCAATATAAGAGCTGGGTATTACTTTTTACCTTTATCTTAATTCTAAGTATGTGTACAAGTTCTCTTTTAGCTGGGGATAGGGTTTGGGGGAGTTTTGACTTATCAGGACCAGTATGAGGAGGGGAATGAAACTTAGTGAGACGTCAGACTGGATGGATCGCTGAACTTCTTTAACTTTGAATACATCAAAACAAATGTATAGAAAACAAACATTGTTGTAAAATGATTATGAGTCTTACACTCTGTAGAATTGCCTGCTGAGAAAGAACTCCTAAGACATACATACTAGTAAAGTAAATCAGGCTGGAGACCTTTCTTATTGCTGTTTAATTGATAAGTGTAGGCTAGATGTTTACTTGAAAAAATTTGGAAATTACTTAGTCAAATGGTGATTCAATCCTTCTCTCATGCCAGGGAATTTTCCAGGGAAAATGAGAGATAAAATAAAAAAATTGTTAAAAATTTAATAATTTAAAATGATAATTAAATTCTCAGCAGAAACACTATAGCAGTGGGCTCCTTTCAGGCTATTCTTTGACCAGAACCAAGGAGTGGTTCACCATAACTGGTCCAGGATAGGTATGTGTAGATGGAAGCCTCTAAGAATAGAGGAAAATTATTCTGTAGCTAGCTGCATTTCTTTAATGCACGCAACTAACCTAACTATACAACTTTATGTTATAACAAGAAACTTAAAAGGAATTTAAGCTCTACTACAGCCAGTTGGATCCAAAAATGGCATAATGCTTATGAATTAACTCCATTCTTAACTTCAGCAGAGTAATGTTGATCAGTTGAGAATCCGCTCTACTATTTATCATGTATAATATGCAATCATCAAGTGCATGCAGAAAATTCATGCCCATGGGTCATGATAAAACTTGTTACTGAGCCGATCTACTAGGTGTGCAGGATCCTAAGGCCCCAGAATATGACAGCGCACCAGGCAAGCACTCTGTTGATGTCACTCAGTCTGTGTCAGATTCAGTTCAGCCAAATGTGAGATTCGCAAAGACTAATCTGGTTGTGATAAGTACAGCAGCAAGTTGTTCTAGTGGAGTTTCAGAAAGGAAAAAAAAGAAGTGGTAACAAATGATGAACGTCTGGTATAACATCAATTTATCTGAAACCCTAGAGTGTGACACTTTTGGAAACATTTGGCACAATAAGAGTATGAAGCTTTGAAGTTATAGAGACATTTAGAAACCAAACACCCATCACAAATTAATAAACTTGAGCATTCTTTTTTTCCAGAGGAAACTTGAAGCCTTTAAAGAAGGAAATATCAACATTTTAACACTATTAATGAAAATGGCCATGTAAAACACTTTCCTCTTTCAGGCATTTCACTTGATACCTCTTAAAGTCAAAAGCCAATAAGAGACAGAAACTTCTATCCCTCCTGCACATCAGACTTCTACAAAAGTGATGAAGCTTGAATGAGTAACCAAATGGAAGCAGCACCTCTTGTCAGCTAACACTCTTTTGCACAAAATTACTGATATGGCTGAAGAGGACCAAGAGCAACTGACTTTAAACCTCAACAAAAAACATTCAACTTGCTAAATCAAAAAATGCCTGTGGTACTGCACAAAATCAGGAATTTCTAAGCCTATGTATTTGGCAGGTGTCTGGAGGAAATTAGTGAGGAGATATAATGAGATTATCTGTGACATTTTAGGAAGTGGGGAAAACTTTGTCTATTCTGCTACAGTGGGTTTGCATGGTCAGCTGCATCCTGGACACAGTCTTAAAATAGCAAGGAAAAGCAAAGTTAGCTAGTAGTTGGTAACTTTGTAAGTTTTATATACTACATACTTTTTTTGCATGTGAGTAATCCCATTATTGACAAGAATCTTTGCAAGAATGGGACACAGACAGACTGGTTGACAGACTGCATGTTACAATAAGTTTTAATTCGGCTTTAAAATCAGACACACCATTTTTTTTCTCCTGTGTGTTTTAACATGCCTTTCACAGATATCTTCATTGCATTTTGGAAAAAATTTCTGAAAGAAATCTGTCTCTTCCTTGCTCACCAGAAATGCATATGGCTTAAATATTGTCTTTTAAAAGCAATGGGAAACAGCACTGCTGCACACATGTTGAGAGCTGTGCATAGTTTACTATCACTGTTTTTTTCAAGTCATCTGTACTTAGAGAATAATTATGTGTTTAATGACATTTCATACAGTCTTTGTTAATCAAAAATGTGTTTCCTCCCTTGGAATCTCTGCTTGCTTTCTTGAACCCAATGTGAAGTCTGCGCACAACTGCATTATCAAAATCATTTTTACAGCACAAAGCTCCAGTGCCCAGCAGCACACTATGATTTTTCTTAAGACAGAGGAGGTAGAGAACAGGAAGAAAACTCTACAAGAGCAAAAATTGAGGTGGGAGGGAAATGGATGCTTCAGCATGCTCTATGGCAATTTAAGGCCAGTATTTGTGGGATGGCAATATGTCAGTGGTTCACATATTTATTTTGCTTCCTGATTTCTCCTTTATTCATTTCCCTTTTTCCTTTTTACGGTCTGACCTAGTTTTTTTGTTTAGGTTTGTTTTGGTTTGTTTGTTTGCTTGTTTGTTTCTTTTTCCCCTCAAGCAAGCCAAATATTTTTCTTATAGAATCACAGATTCATGGAAAAGTCTAGCCTGGGAGGGACCTCTGCAGAGCATCTGGTTCAACCTTCTGTTGAAAGCAGGTGATCCAGGACCCTAGCAAGCTGAGACTTGAATATTTCCAGCAAAGGAGATGCCACCACTTCTCTGGGCAGCCTATTACAATGTCCTCGTGGTGAAGATTACTCTTGTTATATCCACATGAAATTACCCTGAAGCAACTTGTGCCCTTCATCTTTTGTCCTGCCAAGGACGATGCCTTTCCGTGAAGGGAGTACCTCCATCTTGTCTATAACTACCTTTCAGGCACAGGAAGACAGTGATTATATTCCCTGGAGCTTCCTCTTTTCTAGGCCAAATAAA
Organism: Apteryx mantelli; assembly: GCF_036417845.1. Lineage (NCBI taxonomy): Eukaryota > Metazoa > Chordata > Aves > Apterygiformes > Apterygidae > Apteryx > Apteryx mantelli. The sequence goes on from NC_089979.1 coordinate 128,060,042, forward strand.
CTCAGTTCCTTCAACCTTTCTTCACATGTCAAGTTCTCTAGTCTTCTAATCATCTTGATGGCCCTTCACTGGACCCTCTCCAGTGTTTCAGAGTCTCTTTTGAAAGCGGGGAGTAGAGCTGGACACTGTATTCCAGGTGTGACCTAACAAGTGTCCAGGAGGTTGGAATAAGCATGTCCCTTGATCTGCTGGCTGTACTCTTGCTGATGCAGCTCAGGGCATGGTTTGCTTTCATTGCTGCAAGCGCGCACTGCTGGCTTGTGCTCAGCTTTGCCTGCCAAGACTGTAGTAATGCTCCATTCAGATTATTGTGTCCACATGCTGTGCATTATCTTACCTGTTTTACTGCAATTGTAACGCAAACAAAGCAGAGGAAGAACAAAGGAGATCATCAGAAATGCTCTTTTTCCTCCATTCCATAATGTATTCCTCCAAGAAATTCTGTTTTCCCATTTTTCACTGTCCCAGGGGCATCTAGGGGACAAGGCCTTATCTTAGTAGAAAACTGGGATGGGAGCTTTGAGAAAATTCTCACATGCAAAGCGAAGGGGAGGATTTGGGCCTTTTGCCAGTTCCGTGTGGGTAAGATGATTTCAAGGCAGTTTGCCATGCATTTCTGTATGATTTTGTAGCAATAAAAATAGTTTTTGCATTAAAAAATTAAAAAGTGATTTCAAATAGCTCCTCCAAGTCAGGAAAAGACTAAATAAGGAAACACTCAGAAAAGTAAATTTATCCTCACAGACGTTAAACCCCTGAACCACCATCTATTTCATTTGGCTGGGCCTCCTGAGCCGCGTTTTTTCACTACTGATTTAACTGCTTTTCAGGACTTGCTGTTAACACACTTTATGCTCACAGACCTTCAAACAACAAAGCAACTATTAGGTCTTGCAGTATAAAGGCAGATCCTGGGTTAGTCCTTCTTGAAAACTGCTAATGTCTGCAGCAAAAAAAGGCAGTCACAGCCAATAACAGGAACTATTGTTGTAAATCTTCCCTTCCTTCCCTCTGCAAGCTCCGTATTCTTATGCCTTTCAACACTTGCCCCACAAGGCGGGAACGAGCCAATCAGGAAGACGTGCTCTACTTCACTCCAGCTCCACTTTTACCTGAGCAAATGTGCAGTAAAAAGAACAAACACAGTAATGAGATGCATTTTCTTTTTTAGGTGCAGGGTAGAATGTTTCAGTCTGTTTTAAGTTTATGTAAAATCCATTACAAGCTTTATGATTTGTCCAAATTTTTAGCTGCCAAATTATTTTTGTTATTTCAAAAGGAAAAGGAATCATTTTTTTAAAAATGCATTAATGAACATGACAATAACCTGTTTAATAATAAATAAACACTATTTATCAGTTGCCATATTGGTTGAAAAGGCTGTCACTGAAGCATTCTTTCAGGTCTTTGTCACAGTGAATATTTAATAGTTAATAGAAGAAATGTATTGGTGCTTTTTAGCAGATTCCAAAATACCATTACATACAACTCAGACAATCCCAAAATAATTACTACTTATCTTCATATATATTGGGAAACACATGACATAACTGATGGCACTAAAATGATATAAATCAATGCCTAACACCATCTTGCTTTCATCAACTTATTGAATCATCCTATTGCATTTACTCAGCAGGTAGCTAAATCTCCTATCAGTGAAATTTGTGGTAAGCCTTCCTGAAAGAGGACAGCAGAAGAAAATCTGTGTTGCCTAATATCACATGGTATTGACTACAATACTACACATGCTCAGATAAACAGGATTTCCAGACCAATCTGGCATGATGAATCCATCCAGTGCGCTGAGGTAGGATCTGCAGAGTAGCATACTTTCTTATTTGATATGTCAACTTGAAATGTTTGCAGATGACAGCTAATAGTGCAAGCCATGTCACTTCCATTGTACCAGACATATCTTGGCAATCCCATTTCTTCACAGCTTGCAGGAGTATTTCAGGAATATTTCTCAATGCCTGCGACTCATAGAGCAGCACTGTTTACCTTGTCAATGTACATGACTGCTGTGCCAAGCAGTGAGTCCGCTACCCCAGACTGATTAATGAACGGGTCTGGGGTACCAGCTGTTACAGAGCTGCTTCCCCTGTTTCCTCCAGGTCAAAAGTGGATAGTTAGTTACTTATCACTGTCTCTTAGAAGCAAAATAAGAAAATGTTCAATAATAAACATCAGATGGTTCTCAAAGCGAATGAAATCTATACCTCATATAGCAACTGCACATCACCTCATCAGTCAAAATCCTGAATTCCCAGTCCATTTCTCCCCAGAATCTTACAGTGTGTGAAAGCACGGATTCAAAATAATCCATGAATGAAAGTACAGAACACAACAGTGATTTATGGTACAGTGTCTTTGGAATAAGTGTCTATACGGTTGTGTCACTGTCTATAACTAGTTATAGCACTGAAACAGTCTCAACACATGAAAGCAGTACAATCGTGTCATGATAATTATGCTACCATGCATTGATCCAACTATGGTTGCTTAACCTTGTAAAGACCATCAGCCTGTAGTCTAAGTTGCTAGTGTGCCATCACCTTGCTGTTGGTTCCTTGAATCGGCACCATCTATTCATGCCCCCATTTCTCAACACATTTACCACAGTATGAGTCAAGGATAGCCCATATCTGAAGGCAAAATTAAACTGATATAAGAAGGTTTATCCAAGGTTTATCAAAGCTTTGTCCAACTATCGCTTACGTACAGTGTAAAATCTGGGGTGAACCTTTAGGTATAGATTTTTTTTTTTATTTTATTTTTTTAACATCGAGGTCTATTAAAGTTGATAACTAATCTTCCTCTCATTGACAATAGTTCCATGAAGGTGTCTCTCTATCATCATTATCCCTTTGTAAGTGGGGAGAATCAGACCCCTTTGACTCAGTCACATGCCCAGGAAATGGTCAGAGCAGGATGATATTTCACTCTGATTCAAATCATCTACCTTTGCAGCAGCTTCAGTTAAGGGATCTTTAATTATTCAGTCATTTTTCATGTTCAGACAAGGATCCTATTCTGTGAAACCTGCTCTTGAGTATTGCCCTCATTTCAGCATTTCAGCATGAGTATGCGCCAAGGAAGATACAGAACAAGAGGCAAAGTATGTACAGCAAAATCAGTGGTTTCCTATATCCTTTGTGGTACTGCTGTAAGGTATATCAGGTTTTGCTATCAGTGCAGCCTGTCAGGTACTGTTACAACAGAAACGGTGTCCTGAGCTCAACATACTCAACGTGCAACATGTGAACAGCAGAAGACATAATATATTGCTGCTTCAGATACTGCATCTTGTATTTCTTGTTTTCTTCAGGTATAGAACAGGCACTGACTTTGCAAGTTCCTAAACTCTGGTTTTAATAAGATGCAAGAGAATGAAATATTCTTGCTCATTACAGAAAGACTGCTCAGACAGAGAAGCACAATAATATCTGCAGGCTCTCATTCAATTAAAAACCTGTGGCTAAAGATATGGAAATATTTTCAAGGTTAAAATTTGGGCTATTTCTCCCCAACTCTGTTCTGCTTCATAGGGCAAACTATAGAGACCACTCAAATTTTCTAGAGATCCCTGAGATCCTGAGACAGGCAAATTCTCTTACATAGGACTTAAAGTCAGCTCATTTTACAGTAAAGATGATGGGATGTGTCCATAAAAATCTTAGCCTTGGGGCTAGGTAGTACCACTGTGCAAGGCAGCCAATGTTGCTTAAGCCCTGGGCTAAGCTGAGAGAAGCAGCTCAAGTGTATAGCTCAAGCTTAGCCATGAAGAGAGCACCTGTGCCCAAATCCAGATCATCAGCGCTTCCGTAACTGGTGGCTGCCTCAGGCATGCTTCACCCCTATAAGCAGGAGGAGGGTGTGAAGAAATTAAATTCAGTCTTTGTATTTTTTAATACCATTTACTCTCCTGAGCTATGCTCGTTCAAGTGGGATGGCTTGTATTCTCCAAGCTTTGGCTTCACTGTGCTCTTGGACACAGAATGACCCTTCCCAGGGCCTTAAGCAGGTGCAAATTTTTTTTCTAAGACAGCTGAGTCTTTTTATTGCATGTGTTAGATGTGCAAAGAAGGACTGATATCCTTCCACTGTGAAATCCTGACATTCACCTTTATTTGTGGTCATTTTCAGGCATTTTCATAGTGCTTTAAGAGGCTTTTTTCTCCTGATCCTAGGTTAAAAGAAACTTTGCCATGCAGCTGTCAAGTGCATGTGCAGTATTTGTTCCTGTTTGTTTCTAGGGTGAACAGTTCAGATCTTTAAACATACATTTTGATTGGACCTATCTGGCTGTAATCATTACATAAATAAGCTCTGCAATTTTTATTATTATTATTTATTATTCTATTGGATACATTCCGTCACTGGTCACAGCTGTTTATTTCCATGTCTTTATACGGGGCAGGATTCAAAAGAGGAGTCCCTTTAGCTATAACTGGATATGCCTGCAGCACTGACTTACACAGGGAGACTGCAAGTCTTCATCACATTGATTTCTTCTGAACTGTCAGAATTTTATAAATAGAAAAATACTATTTTAAATATTTTATAAGTTCCGAGTAAATATTTCCATCATATATTGTGCACCCAAGAGTCTGGTCCTGTTTATGCCTCCCAGAATAGCAGATATATTAAAGACAAAATTTGTTTCTATTGCCTTTTCTTTAAAAAAAAAAAAAAAGACTAACGCTTGGTCTAAATTCATACCTTGGGTGTCTATTTAAACGCTATGGTTTTGAATACACAGCAACAGTGTGGGGTTTTTTTCAATATATTTATATAGGTTTATTGAAAATTGCCTAGTGTTCGATGAGACCAGTTGGCTAGACATTCAAACACAGATAAAGAATACCCTGGAGAAAGTTCCACTATTGAAAATACTGCCTTAAAACTGTCCCTTCATAATGAGCAGCATTTCAATGACATATAGGAAATGGACACATCAACAGTCCTCTCACTTTAGATTGTTTAGATGTGTCAAAGACTGAAAAGCACAACACACACTTTCTGACTGACTTCTGGCTTTCTGACTATTGAGTTCTCACCTTCCCTGACTTTAGAAAGACTCATTTCAAGTACTCTGAAGTCAAGGGGTGGCTGGGTACTACAGATTGATTATTTTTTCAAATTAAGGAAGGGAAGAAGGCTAGGGGAGAAAAAAGACAAAGCTGTTTCTATCAAAAATGTGGAAGGAGACAATGAAAGGCACTACAACCAGTGACTTTTCATTCCTTTTCTTGTACTGAAGGAAAATTAAAAGAGCTTACTACAGGATAAGGTGAGTGAGAAAGACTAGAACAAGCAAAGGATACTGTGAGTGAACAACAAAATGGATAAATGATTAATAATAAAAAGCAGGCTGCATTTCTCTAAAAGTTGTCTCTTACTTGTTCTCTTTGATTCACAGCTTTTAGTTGTTTCTTTTTTTTTCTTAAAAGATATATATTTTACTGTCTAAGAAAAAAAAACAGCTGAATGTGGAAATGTAGGAACTAATTATCTTCCTGCATCCCATAAATTTTCTTGAAAATGACAACAAAAACACTGTCTCTGACAAGACTTTAAAAGAAATACCATCAGTGCCGTTTTGCAAAAGCATGGATAGATTAAAGTAGGATTCCACAGAGACGATGTAATAGCTGATGATTAAGCTAGTTACCACTAAATGTGTCTCATTTTTTCAAAAGAAAAATATATTCCAGGTGCCCTTTGATATAGCAGAGCACTTCCACAAATCAAATATGAAAGCAAAGCTGTCAAAATAAATGCAACATTGTCTTCCAGGTGCACATGTCTGAATTTACAGCTCAGGCAGTACTCCCACTGCCTAAAAAAGGTGCTGGAGGTTTTAGCTTCTGAAGAATGACATTGCTGTGCCCTTATGCCAAAGCGAGGTATGAAAGGTGCTCAGTTCCCCCTGAGAAATGCTCCCCCTGAAAAAGATGCTCTGTTATTTCAAGCTCTGTGCAAATGAACCAGGAGACAACCAAGACGAACCAGAAAGAGGACTGTGATGACTCAGGGTAGGTATGTATTGCAGCTGTCTCTTTTGTCTCAAGAAGACTACGTGGGGGAGGTAATACTTCTCCAGTTTGTATTATTATATTTTTTATCTGTGTGTTTATGTTAGACCCCTCTTCCACTGGGCTTGAGCACTTAGGGCTGTGGAAAAACTGGAAACAACATTAATGAGCTGGTTACCTATGGATTAGGTGAATATTTTTGTGAACCAACAGGTTCCAGGCAGACCACGGACTATCCCTTAAAGGGGAGATGGCGTTCTAAAGAGTAGAAGAGCAGATGATCTGCAATATCACTGTTAATCTTACTCCCCTCCAGCTGCTGAGTGGGCATTTCGTGGGACATAACAATCTAGGTTGGCTTATCAATTCCTTCTGTCATTCACAGTGTTGAAGTTTCACATCCTCTTACGCCATAGGATTGATTCTATTGAATCAGTGTCTTTGAACACTTACAGAGCTCAAAGACAGTGCAATGGGCAAAAGAATCAGTTCCTCTGTGATCAGTATTCTGATTTAAATTATTCAGTTTGACAACAATTTAGGCTGCTGCTGTGCTGAGTCCTCTGATCAATACTGTCTCGCTGCTCTCTTTCTGCTCCCATCTGCTATTTTCATCTTTTGCTCTTAGTTTTCCACTTGGATTGTAAAGTCCTTGAAGCACAATCACTGCTTTGTTCTTTGTTTGTAAAGTGCCTAGAGCAATTGGGTCCTGGCCTGTAACTGGTGTGCCTAAACAGTGTAATAAAATAAATGTGCCGCAATTACTACTGATGCTGTGATTGTTATGGTATCCATAACGATACAGGTGACAAATGAATGGTACTGAAGTTGTATGTTCTCCTTTTATCACACAACACAACCCACGCATCTGCAGAGTTTTCTCACTGCCATGGCCATGACAGCTAGAGAGACCCTGCCAGTGGGCAGAAGGGTAGTTAGGCCTAGCTGAGTCCGTGGCATTTCTGTTGAGGCTGTCAAAATCTTTTTGGTCACCTGATGTTGGAAAAGAAACTCTCTGCTGTGCTCTAATTTCCATTAAAAACACACTACCAGAAATAGCCAGTGTTCACTTATTATCATATTTTTGCTTGATCCTAAAGGAAGATGAATACAGCCCAGGAAGCCAGAGGGGCAAAGGTCAGCCCTTTTCCTTACACCAAAGGGAGGTTCCACCAAAGCTGCTCATCTGTGCAAGTATTCCCTCAGCCTTATGAAATCTATTTATTAGGCAACTGTACCATATTCATTTTCTGATTCACTCTTAGGAGGAGGCATTTTACACAAATATATTTACCTGAACACTATGAACCAAAATCCTCTTATAAAATCCTGTGTTTGGAATATCACATTTAATTAGTGAAACAATAATACATGTCATTACACACACACACACACACACACACACACACACACACACGCTCCACAACTGAGTCTTTGGAAATGTTCCTAAGCTTCCGCAGTATCAAAACTACTAAGCACCACATGTCAACTGGGTCTCGCTCCCTGTCCCAAACCAGGCTGACCAAGCTCCCATCCTCTCTGGCATCCTCTCCCCTCCTTCCCAGGCTGACTTGGTGCTACATGTTTATTTTCTCTGCTTCAGCAAAAGGGCAGGAGAGGTCCCGGAGGAAGCTTCTGCTTCCCTTCTCCCTTCCCTCAGATAACAGCACTGCTTCATCTTCTCCACAAGGTGCTGGGACAGAGCAGAAGTGCCACATGCCAGGGACTGTGAATTATGGATCCTAACAGCAGAGTGGGAAAGGGAATGGGCTCTCCCGGGAAAGTAGCAGGGGAGGAGTAATACCATTTGCATCACCTTGCACTGAGGCCTTCGGCATTCAGTGCTGTCCTACAGGGATCTGCCCTGGCCTCTCCTCACTGCCTTGGCGATGGTGTGTGTATGTCAGGAACAAGATTATTCAAGCTGAAAAACTTTTGAGTCCTCAGCTCTTCTACAGAGGTTGTCAAAAGTATGCTTGCAAGTCTGTACTGACAAAGACAACACCCCGATGAACTAAAGTGACCTCCCAGACTCCCTTCAAAAACAACATCAAATAGCCACTCAGACAGTCATCAAGTAATGAGACCTTGCCAATTATCCAGACCTTCCAAAAACCTCTTGCCCCTTGTCCACAGAATTAATAGCCTAGAGACATTTGATAGGGCTCTAATGTTATTTTGCAGTTTTGGTAACTTACTGTACAGATTGCTACGGCCAAGGATATTCTGGAGATGTAATTGCCTCACTGTACTAGAGCTTTTCAGCTCTCTTTCAGATAAATATCTGAAAGGTAGGGTGAGTTTGGTCAACACCTATACCCTTTGGGATATTTTACATTCAAGATCTGTACTTCTGTTGTGTTCCTATGTTACAGATCATCTTTTAAGCCCTCTAAGACGTGCAGCATGTCCTCTGTTCCCTAAGGAAGTCCAGACAAGGGCCTTTATACAGGAAGTTCTTTTTTCATTATAAAATCTACAAAGACTACTAACTGTAGCAAAATGAGTTCTTTTATCTCTAATATAAAAGCTATTGCAGCAAAAGTCCATAGTATTCTTGCAGATGGTTTTGTCACTGGAGTCATGTCAATCTCTTATTGCCAAACGGTAAAGCCCACTTGTGAGTGAATGACGCATTTTGGGTTTTAATACTCTGGTGACAGAAGGAACCATAATGAATCTCACTGAACTTCATTTCAGGGCATGAACCTGAGATACAATGGGTTGGAAAAAGTCACCTTCAAGGTTGTCAAAGTGCTACATTATATATTATTCCTTCTGATGCAGTACTTTGTCTTCTTTCTTTCTCGAGATGCAGTTTCATTTCAGACTATATCACTGAAGTATACAGTAGTCTTTTGAAAGTGGAACAACATGCATTGATTGTTCTCAAGTTCTAGCTTAGAATATTAACCTAAACATATCCTTGTAGAAGAGAGGTCTATAACAAACTATACACTTCTATGCAATAGATTACACAATTTCACACGTCACATTGTCATTAGCTATATTGCAACTGCAGAAAGATTTAGAGGAAGCTAAGAAATACACTCAAGTTCTTTGATTGAGGCTAGCCAGTCTTATTTGTGGCTTCATGGAAATGGTTTAGAAGCAATGAAAGCCTGTGTGCTGTTCCCCTCCCCCTGCCTTCAAGCTACATAATGCAATTTCAGGATGTGCTGGCACAAATGTGTTTTTATTGGTTCCTGTAAGCTATAATGTATCCAAGATATGACTGCAGCAACCTGAAAAACAATTAGCATTTGTAAAGCAGTTTGTGACCATGAGATTATTTCAAAAATGAAAGTTTAACATGTAGCTCCTCCAGAAATTAGTTGTGTTTGGATCTGGCTTTTTTGTTCTTTTCTTCCTTTTATTGATCCCTTCAGGCAGAAAGAAATAGTGAGTTATCTGACTAAAATATGTGTAAAACTGTAGGGAAATCCTACACAGCTGCTAATGTCACCTGATTTAATGGTGGAAGTAGACTCAGCTAGGTGCTGGTCAGGGCTTCTGAGTGAATTTACTACCTGGTTAAATAATTTAAGAAAGGTGCAAGGTAGCCCTAAAGCAATGATGGACTTAGAGTGCCAATTTTTTAAGCAGATGGCAAAATTTAAATGATAAAACAGTAAATATTTGTCTAGTTTGTAGTAAAGTATCATAGCATACATACTGCAGGGATTATGGATTTTTTTTCAAAGGCAGAGCTATCTGTTATTTGTGAAATGCTTACTGAGGTTTAACAGATTCTGGTGAAATATTTTACTACCAGCAGGTCAAGTCAAGCTGGTGATGTGCTTACAAAGGTTCTGAAAGGACAGTTAAGCACCTAAACACTAACTGTCCAGCCAAAAACAAATCTGAAAGCTGCTCAAATTTCCTAGTGTATTTTGATCAGGAAAAAGTGACAGAGTTTGCAGAAAGCTTGTAAGGGCCTGTTTGCGTATTTGCCGCTGCATTTGCCAAATGTGTTTTTCTGACTTCTATTATTTTGAATTTGCAGAATCAGGACAGAAAAAAATCTGAAAGAGAAACAGAGCTGAAACTATCTAGATTGTCTTGATGGGACAAAAAATCTATGTTTCAAAACCAATTATAAATTGTTATAGATTTCTCTGAAAATTAAGAAAGTTTATAATCTTGCATTCACATTCATTTTACAAAGAAATCAGAATGGAGTGGGAGATTATTATTGTTATAATGTGCACACTGCAGATTGCATTCATAATATGATGCCATTGCACATGATGTAAATGTTGCTCGGTTTCATGTGAGCACAGTGAGAGTACTCCCAGAGTTGAATTTAGTATAGAGTGTTTGTTTATGTGGGAATCACACAGGAATAGCTTGGCCATTTCTGTATTCTGACCAGCAAAAGAAACATTTTTCCTTTTTTAGAATGAAAGAGCATGTTGGATTACTAAGAGCAAGCATCAAATTCTTCCCCCATCAGTACCTAATGCAAGGCATGCGTGAAAAGAATACCACAGTTACAGACAGAGTATTCAAACTGTTCCTGTCTCTATGAACACACTATTATTTTGTTGAATGAATACAAAGAGATATATGGCCTAAGTACTGTTTAATGACCTCTATAGAATACTCTATTTCACGGACATGTAATGCCTTACAAAAAGTTAGAATACTTCACATACCTCTTCTGCACTGGGCTTAATTTTGCACTTGTTTGTCAACAATTGTTCTCTGAAGTCCTCCCACTGTTGATCTAAATGCTCTCACAGTGCCTGTAAAGCCACAGGCAGATGTTCATTTTCCAAATAGTTTGCCAGCTGAAAACATTACCGCTCCTTAGTTGATTGTCTCTGACCTCTGTCAGAGGTTATCCTCCTCCAACCATTGCTAACAAAGAAGGAATCATACGAGGGCTCCCTAATCTATTCCAGGCAAAATCAGTCGGGGTTGGCTTAATTTACAGTTAAGTCTGAGTATGAGCTAGCCCAGATGACATTGTCTGAGACAAATTTGGAAGTGCTCATACCATAGCTTCCAGCAGCAAATCTGTGAGGGTTGTAACCTCCGGCTGGAGGGCAGTGATGGACAAGCAGGGGTGTGAAGTCTTAGCCCAACATCGCTAGATACGGATGGCCTGTCAAGAGCCTCTGGAAGGCACAAAGGAATATTGGCCAGAGACAGGAATAGTCACAAAACACTGTGGTATGTCAGCACCATGGGATGTTCCACCCTTCCCAAATAGTGTTCTCAGAGTTATTTTAGTACTGAAATAATATCTTAAAAATATAACTGCACCTTCCCTATTCAGCTGTCCCATGCTGTGATAGAAAAGACAGGCAGTAGACAGTTTGGGGGTTTGTTTTCTTGCTTTGTTCTTAAATTACAGAGGTTATTAAGAGTTCATGAATGATTGCCAGATGAAGATTGTTTGATAAAGACTTTTATGAGTAATTTGAACAAATAAATGCAAGTATTTCCCCATCTGTTTGTGAATAATTTACACAAAGGGAAAAAGCCAGAAGTTAGTGAATAACCTGCAGGTTGAGAGATATCACTTGGCTTTACTGATGGATATTATTAAAATGCAGGGGAAAACAGAGTAAAAGAAAACTATTGTTAAAAATGAGTTTCAAAAGAAACAAAAGTCATTGTGATAAATACTATGAGCAAATAGATAAAAAGATAATTGCTAGAAATTCTGTTTGAAGAAGAAGAGCACAAGAGGGAAGGCCATTATGTATTTCTTTCAAATGCTCTCTAGACATTGGCTTGGTGGTTATGTTTACATTTACTGTTTCAGATTGAGATCATATTATAGAAGTTTCCAGACAAGGAATAAAGGACAAATACAATGATAAAATGAGCAATATCTATGTATATAAATATATTTTCTTCACTTTTTACCAAGCACTTTCAACTTCTACCATTCATCAGTTACAGCTTTTGCAAACATGAATTTAAAGCTGAAAAAATTTTGTGACTTCTAATAAAAGCCAAATTTGTGATTGTACTGACTTTGTTTAAAACAGGTTGCTTGTCTCTTTTTTCCTAAGATCAAAAATGTATTTGAAAGAAATCATTGAAATAAAATAACATTGCTATTACCTTCCTTTAAAATGCTGGAAGTGCCAGGGAGACAGGAAAAGTTGCTATCTTTTCAGAAAGATTCATATACATTCATACTGGATTTCTTTTCTTTTTTTCTTCTTACTATACTCTACGTAGAGTAATAATTTATTCTGTTATGAAGCTTATCTTTTTCATGTCAGCTTATACTGCCTGTTATATTGCAAAATGCAGTCAGGTTTTAGATTGAAATGGAAGTGGTTTTAGAAAAAACACAGTCAATTTACCTGCCCTTTGAGGTTCTTAATAACATTAGAAATGTACATGCATCACAGCAAGGTCTCGGAAGAGTGATTTTGTTAAAAGACAATCATCAAATAAAGTATGGATTTTCAACAATCAAAGGATGAAAGTGCACTTACCCTTTGCAGCAGGGTTTGCATGTAATGACAGATTTCATCTCAAAGGGCTTGATCTGGCTGCCACTGAAATCAATGGCAAAACTTCCATGTACTTTGGTGAAAAAGGGAACGGGTCAAAAAAGCGTTGCATACTGATTTAGGACAAAGCACTATCTTCTGCAGATTTAGCGTAGTCCATTTTGTGTGTATTTCTAATATCTAGTAGTTGAGCTGGGATTGCACTAGAAAGCCCATTAGATTCCAGATCTTAATGCCTCCGTAGTCTGTAAACATGAAAGTCCAAACTTTAGATCCATTTACACTCACATACCATGATACTTGACCTTTTGCTGTTTAGACACCAAATTGTAATTACACTTTGCTGTCACTTTGGGGGAAAATTATAACAAAAGCCACTGGAATTAAATAAACACTGTATTATCATGTGATGGTGGTATTAATGTTTGGGAACTTGACCCATGACACATTTGGGGTCAGGAAATAAGACACTGGTCTTTTGCACTACAGTCCAGCTTGGTTAGTGAATTACAAAGGGGCAGAAAGTAAACAGTAGTAGGAGTTCAGAGATGAGAAAATGTCTGTTAATTAACATGCCTATCAGATCTTCCACACCCTGTTTAAAAGCAGATCTTTTTATTTAATAGGGATGTGGGCTGAGAAAAGGTTTCTGACACAAGTATCACTGTTTTCAGAGTTGTAAGCTGTCTTTTTCAAAGAGGTAGGCTAGCAATGGCCAGAAATTTTCCACTGACAGGCTGTACCCAAGCACTTGCAAGCCCTGCAGTATATTTTGGGTGACAGGCACTCTGTGAATCCATACTGCAAGTAGATATGTTGTTTGCAATTAAATATTCAGCATGCCTCAATTAACTTTGGGGGCAATACTTCTCATTAAACTCCAAGGTGAAGAAGAAATCATTTTTTTCTAGCCAGTAAAGGATTAGACATTTAACAACAGAAATGGAAATCAGAGTTCTGAAAACAGGAATTATGTGAGTCCAGTTCCCTGATGTCACTTCAAGATTTCCTCCTAGAATATCTTCCAAGAAATTGGACTGAAGAAGAATCAAGCACATATTCCCCTGGCAGAACTGAGCACTTGCTCTGAACATTTTCTATCCTCCTAACTTGTTAGATTAGTCATCAACAGCCAGTGAACCACATGCTAAACCTCCTCCTCTGTTCTTTCACTGCCGTGGTGTCAGTGGAAATGCAAATATTACTTTGTTGGGCTTCTCTGGGACACTGAAGTCTTTGGACTGCAGATTCACCATATGATTTGGTTTTCCTGCTTGAAGAGGTTTTGTTTCATTTTCCTCCTGGACGTTTGCTCAGCTCCATCCTTCCATTCTTAATCACCAAGCTCAGCCATACTAATTTGAATGTTTTTTGCAGGAATGCATTACCACTTGCTGCAGTATTTAGTATGTAAAAAATAATATGTACGCCAATACTTTTTCCTATTATAGTTCTCAGTTCATCCCTGGCACTACATAGTAACTGAATGTGATATAAACATGTCACAATAGAGAATGGGATTCCTGAACTGTAGAGCAGCATCACCCCTCCATGCACATCTTTAATTTTAAGAAGTCCTGTCAGGGTTTACAATGGTCATTACATACACATATGTTTCAAGCACAGCTTCAGTAGTTATACACTACCAATTGTGTACAGGAGAAAAAACTGAGACACAAAGACTCTTGGCAGTTTTGCACATCGCTTTCAAGCTAATCTACCTTTTAAGCCACAATTCTAGGAGTGTCATTAATGTGACTGGTTTTGCACTACATCTGGTGAGCGTACAGAGATGCATCAAATAGCTCACGCACATCTAACATGGGTGCTGGAAGCAGCACAAACTTCAGACTGGTTTCATTTATCCTGCTTCTGAATGGATAAAAAATAACCCACACTGAGCCCCTTGCCATTCAGGTATAGATTCACATATCCAACCTAATCTGTATAAAGCCAGCTCAGATATCACAGACTTGCTTTGCAGGTTTCAGTGTAAATGTAGCTGGCATGACAAGGTGGATAACTGGATCTACAAATGACCATCAAGATCTTCAAATGACTTTCCCCGTAACAAATAAATGCTGTCAAGACCATCCTCAAATTACATGTGTTCAGCCTCAGCAAATGAAAATATCAAGGCAGTTTCATATAATAAAAAAAAACTGTCTCAATTTGTCATAACCAAAAGTTAAATTGACTAAGGGCAGTTTATTAACACTACTGAAGAAATCCTTACCTAGTATTTGCTTTGTATTTACCTGGTAATAGTTTTCAAATTTGTTTTATTTCCTTACAGAATAGATCTCCAGCAATCCAGAGAGAAGTATGCAAAAAACATTTAAAGATCTAAAACTTTTTTAGATCTTTCCACTACCCTCCTTGTTACACTTTTTAAAGCAAAATAAAACCTGCTTTTCTCAAAGACAAGAAGTTTAGAGTCAGGAGTGGGAGTCTGCTTCTTTAAAGCAGTTATCTCTAAAGGCAGAATCACAGCTTTCCAGGGATTTTGTGGCTTCATCAATATTATGATTGCACCCCCATATGGCCACTACCACACATACAAATATGCCTCTATGTACGCCTCATTTTTATTCTAACTGTTCAAATAAATCCAGAACTACTGGGTATATTATTGTTATTTAATTTTTGTAGACTGGAATGCCTGTAAGCGCTCTGTGTATGACTTGTGCAATGATTTTTTTATGTGAGGTAAAAAATTGATGATGTGCAGAACGATTTCTATCTGGCCCTGAAAGAGATACTTAATGTTTCATCCTGTCTTATGATTACTAGCTAGGAAAAAAACATTATTGATTTAATACTCAAAGCCTTTCTATTTCTTAGCTATGTTCTGACATACCTTAACCAGACCTGCCATGCTAAGGTTATTTACTGGGAACAAAAGATTAGTGTTTTTATTTTTGAAGAGCCTTGTAGTTGGGCAAAATTAAAGACATACCTAGTTTAGATCCAGATCCATTTTCATCTGAATCCCCCCACAGGTGCTGAGTTTCAATTACTCCAGGGAAAGACACTTGCTAAAACATAAAAAACAACAAAAAAAAGCATACCTTTACCCTATCTTATAATTTTACTATTTTATTTTAGAACATTAATATTTTTCCAGCAGCATACGTCCTGTTTTTTACATACTGCTGCTACAAAATGTTGTATTTCATTCACTATGAGCAACAAAAGCATGATGTTTATAAATCAGTAGAAAAGACTGTGTTCATAAAAAGGACTCTGAAATCATTCAGCACGTACAGCACTTCATATTTTCAAAGGGCTGCACAGACATGAATAGCCAGATTGTAATTGACCCTAACTTGACTGCAGAGTGAGTGATGAAGATTTACTGCTTTAACAGACAGAAAAAAGTGATGGGAGGCTGGGGGTGTGGGTATGAAATGAATTGTGGCTTCCTCCACGGCACAGTGATAACCAGAAAAGATCAGATGCAGACAAGAAGCTATGTTCCTTCCACGGCTACAGTATTTTTTTCTTCTTCTCCATGAAAAGTAGTGAATATGCATGCTACCCTCATCCATATTTCCCTCCCTGATGACTTCACAGGACAAAATATCCATATCTGACTCCAACAACTGAAGAAACAAACAAACAAAACAAAGGAATTTGCAGGCTGTCGCCATTACATGTATAGGTGAACATATGCTGGAAACTCCACTTTCTCTTGCTTGCAAACTACTCAAACAGCTCAAAGACAAATGAGGGGTTACTTAATTGGCAGCTTGTGCTCCTACGAAAAATCAACTGATAGCACAGTGATAAGCACAGGGAAGGAGCTGCATGCACTTCAGCTCCATTCAGTCAGAAACAGGCATTGTGACCAGTGGACCCATTTGCTAGAGAATGTTCAGAGCCACTATTGTTAAATGAGTGTCTCTTGGCATTTTATGCTTATCTGGGAAGCATTAGGTGGAAAGAGAGCACACTCTACTGTGTGGCATAATGTATATGTCTAAGCTCAGAGAAATCACGTTGAATATTACTCCAAGATCTCTGGAGTGCCTCATACAGGTGCAAGATTGTGTTCCCTTCTGTTAGAAGTAGGATACACAACTTTTCTCCCCATGATGATTGATTTCATAAAAATATGTTCAGGAGGTTAAATGGTGGCTAGTGAAGATGTAATGTTAGATCGCATCATGTGCATGCAAGTAAGGGATTTATAATTCCTGGCAAGCTGTGTTCTTTCTGTGAAAATTTTGACTATAGGTAGCTTTTGTAAAAAGGCTGAGTGCACCTGAGTTAGGAGACCATTGGCCTTCAGAAAGGCTAGAGTTATGGCTCTATGTGTGTGTGTTTCTTAATGATATGTTCCCCAGTTGTGCATGGGAATGTTGCTCTACCTAGGTGACATTAAAGGATGCTAAATGCTTCTCCTAGCTCTTGTACACCTTACTAAAGTGCAAAGGGATCAAGGTCACATACTGAAATGCTCACAGCTTGCCGGTACCAACAGGATAAAAGAAATCAGATCCCATCTAATGTCTCCATATCATGAAAGTATTACAGTGATTATTAGAACTTAAACAATGTTAAAAAAAAGACTGGTTTGTCTCCTTCCTTTCTGGCTGTGCTTCAACATTCCCTGTATATGTAGCCCCTCTCTTTTCCACATAATTCTTCTCCTCCTGTGCTTGAACTTCAAGCTTGTGGCTAATCTACAGAGTATAAATTTCAAATAATATTATTGTTTTTGTCAAAGCACAGTAAGTGACACACAGTAGCTGGGTAAGCATCAGACAACCGAGTGCTCTGAAGGGCTTCCAATCCAGATGTCTTCCAGTCTCTCCATCCTAAGAAATGAAGTCCTCTTGCTTTAAAGTAAGTTTAGTGTTGTGGTTTTCTTGGGGCATTGAGCGAAAGGTGAGGTGGTGGGGAGAGGGTGAGATATCTCTAGCAAAAGTACGTCAGGATTGAATCATTTTGCTATACTCTACACTACCTAAGGCATAACCAATTTCAAGTGATTATATAGGTTTTAGAGCAACCCTTCAGGCAACCCTTGAGAACAGGATTTTCAGAGCCTCTTAGCTCAGATTTTGCTGCTTCTTGTCACATCTGATGAAGAGACACGGATTCCAAAAGCTTGGAGTGGATCCTCTACTGCGGGGAGTTTTGCCTGTTGCAGGGAGTGCAGTGGGGGAAGCAACAAGTTCTGTAACAAGAATCTGCAAGTCATCCCTATGAGCTGACAGAAATACCTCCCAACTGTGGACATAGAGCCTGCCTGCAGAGCAAATACTTAAGCAGTAACACAGACATTTCCAAAATCCAGATGATTTCCAGAAAGTCCCACCACATTTATTGCTTCAAACAGGGTGAAGCCTGAATTAGATGCCAAAAAGTCATCTGATCCTGCCCAGCAGTGACTTGTAATCTGACATGAACTTTTCATTCCCTTTGGCAATAGTGCTGCAATAGTTATAAGGATTTTTTTTCTGTAGCCCTTAGGACTGCTGGCAGATAGTTTTCAGTATAAACTCTGTGATCCATCCAGATCAGCACATACTGGTATTCACTCAATGTATCTCCTCAAATAGTGAAGATTTTAGCCTACAAATCTGCCGCTTGGATAGGGGAGGTTGACTGAGGGAGTAGCCCAAAGCCCAAAGCTTCAGCCACAAAAAAATAAAGAACACATGAAGCAATTAGCATAGTTTTCAAATGACGCTGTCTAGTCACGAAGACTTTACATTTGACCTGCCTAAAAATATGATGTTGACAATGATTTCCAGTTTCCAACGATCCAAACATTTATCTATTTTTTAATATACCATTTCACAGAGGAAGACTGAGGTCAACACTCATTCCTTTTGCAAGGCCAAAAAAACAGTTCAGCTAACTCTGATTTCCACTCTATACAACCCCTTGAAGGACTGAAAGGACAATAACTCAGAGGGAAATTTGGTCCAAGGTCTTGCAATCCATTGCTGTCATTTGCTGCAGTTAATATAAAAATGTGTTTCAATGTATTTTAAACATTGATGACACTGCTGGTGTTGATGCACAAACAAATCATTAAAAAGGGGCTAGAAAATGAAATATTTTATCTTCACACTAGTAAGCCACTCTCTACAGATTCAAACCATCCCCTATGAGGGGTGATGTGCTCTGCCTCCTGGCAGACAGTATTTGGAAGAGCAGCGTCAGAGCAATACTCTGCTACTCCCTGCAGTGGGCTTTGTCCTGAGCGGTGAACTCCCTTCCGAGACATGCTGTGTACTGATACTCAGGAGGGCATCCCAGACACCGCTGCCTCTGCGTCTCAGAGCAATGAGGCAGGAGAATGACCCTGCTTTTGGGCAGCGCTACCCTGCTCCTCTGTCACAGTTGCTTTGAGGCAAAAGAAGAGCCACAGCCAGAGACATAGAGGAGCCTGGGGTCTCTGGCCTAGGGTATCAGCAAAAACAAACTGCTTCACTGACCAAAAATGTGAGAGGAAGGGAAAACTAGCATTTTCACTGTGTCTTTCCTCTCCTCCTGATGTTGCTGGGCACATCTGCTCTTTTTAACACACCACACACCTCTAAGCACCCTCAGTCTCTTCAAAGATCTAATTTCCCACTTACAACAGCCTTAGATCCTTCTCTCCTCTTTGATCATGCTTCTGCCCACTCAATATCTACAAATATGTGCATACTGCATCAATAATGAGTCAAGGAGGCATAGTCCAAAAACAAATTCCTCATGAATCAAAGCATTTCTCCTGGCAAATATAATAAGGCTATTCAAAAAAGGGGGCATGGACTTTGGGGGCACTTTTATAACAAAATGCCACAGAAAGTTAGATTCCCAATATTTAGGAATTTAAAGTACTGCAATAATACTTTATTTGTCCACCCTTTTTGTTAAGGGTTTTTCACTTTTTAGGAAGAAGAGGTTAAAAAAAACCCAAAAAAACACTTACAGCACGTGAGAGCTGGGAATCAACACTGCACCTTTTGTACAGGAATCAGCTTACATTTAGGACCCTTCAGAAAAAGTGCTGAGACATTGCTTATTTTCTACTTCAATAAACTTTATCGAACAGCAATATTGTTCTACCTGAATACGCTTATTTTATTTTCAGGCCTATACAATACCTCTGCCCAAATCCAGTGTCTACCTGGCCTTATGTACACTTTTACTACAGCTGTTTGTATGAGCTAGATAGCTTGAGGGATTATGATCTGCAAAGGAACACTGAGCATGATGCTAATATTTGGTATTCTCCTGTGATGCATAAGTAAAACTCTTGGGTTCACATGTCCGTAACTGATCATTTTTTTTAGTGGAAAGAAACAGTGTAATGCAAAATGGTACCCCTCTTTGAGAACTCATGCAACACTGAATCTCAGCAGAATCTAAGGCAAGTCACTGATTACTTAGCATAAACACTCTCTTTATAACATGGATTATCTGAAATTTTTACTGTCCTCAGCCCTTGCAGAGCTGTGCTTTACCAATGATCATTACAGATCTCTCTCCAAAATTGTATATGGATATATGTACAAATGGCAGTATCTACACAAAATAGAGCACAGCCTTAAGGCACATAGAATTTCTTGCATTTAACTGCAGGATACTTCTACTGAAGCAAAGTAGTCATTTCCCAATTATTACATTAGCTCAAGATAAATATGAGTTAACAGAAGTATCCAGCTGCCAAACTCAAAAACAAAAGAAAGAGGCAATGTCTTGTCACAGAGATTTTCCTGCTGCTTAATTCTCTTGTCTGCTCCTATGCAAACACTCACCTTTTTTAATGAGGAAATGGTCCATAAAGCTGCAAAAATGAAAAATGAGATATATATTCAATTAGCTGTAGTACTGTTAGCATGCCACTTCAGGTCAGCTGGAAAGCTTTGAAAAGCAAGACATTTGTAACTTAAAGTAGAAAATCTGAATGCAAACTCAGCTGGCTTAACTGTGAAGCTCTTTTGGCAAACCACTGGAAAACATAATTGAATGTAGCCCTCCTGGGAAGGAACCCTAATAAACTGGAGGACAACTTGTCTGCTAGCATTTTGATTTTGCCTTCCCAGTGCTTAAGTCTTTGTGCAATTACAGTAGTAAGTTTCACTTACAGGAATATTACCCTACACAGTTATAGGTAAGGGCCTGTTTTATCCTCCCCCTGTAGCTAACATCCATCAAAGAAATGGCTTTCTATACATAGCCTGCTTTTTATGAGTTTATTTTCAAAGGTGACCATCATTTTATGGGCACAGCCAACACCTGAACAATTTACTCTGACGTTTTTTGTGCTTACAGCTCATACCGCAAATACAAACGCGATGAGCTGCACACCTGACTGAGTGGCTGCTGTGCAGGCAGAAAACAGAGAGACACATTTTAGCTGTGAGCCTATGCTGCACCTGCAGAAATACTGGGTATGCCAATTATGCCATGCATCTACACAGGAATATGGAAATAAAACGTGAGGGACATTGCTATAGAAGAGTTGTAAGGGAACATATGGGTCTGATTCACTCCTGGTGCCAATTTGCAGCCAAAATAATCCCACTATAGTCAATGTACTTACAGATGCCTTATAAATACTGAATTTTTTTAGTAATTTGTATGCCAAATTCTAGGATATCTGTGCCAGCAACATCAACTCAGCAAAATACTGCCACCTGCAATCTGTTTCAATACAAATCCCTTCTTTACACAGCTTTCCCCATTTAAACTAGATAAATAATTGTACCAAAGCACTGAGTAAGACTCCTGATATTCTGTGCCCTGACTTTAATTTGGATTCTCCCCCCCCCCCTCCCATATAGCTACAATCTTCACCCACAAAACAATAGGTCCAAGGTGAGATAATCCCCTTTCCTGGCTAAGCCATGCTTATAGCTCATGAGGTGTTGGCACAGCAGAGTGGTTGTGCTTGTGTCTGGCTGTAAGGAGCACAAATGTTCTGTATAGGCAAGAATGGAGAGAAAAAGCAGACCTTTTATCTCCAAATTTGTTTACATGACCAAATTAAATGAACCATGCACAGCCAGTCAGCCTGTGGGAAGGTAACTTCAAAATCAGATTCCAGCCTGTATGCAGATTTACCTTATATCCTACTGTAAAGAGTCCCGCAGAACAAACCTGGACTTCTCTGGGACAGTCTGAGACCCATAATTTATGGTCCTCCTTTCTCCAGGCCCTGGAAGGTATTCAGTATCATTTTGCTTGGGAAAAGTCTCCAACATTTTGATAAAAAAAATTAATGAGACTAAATATATTCCTTGTTGTATATAGTGGTAGCAGAAGCTAACTCCTGGTTTAGCCTGTGACACAGCATACCAGATAGGTAATGGTTACTGACTGTATGTCAGAGGGACACAGACACATCAAAGTCATGTTCAGCAAGGACCAGGTGCTTGGGTCTGATAAAACCTTTGCTGGCACAGGCTGAACCTAGGGAAAAGACAGAAATGACTCACAGTCATCTTTGCTGTCTTCAGGGTAGCTGCAGGCCAGTCTGACCCCAGCAAAAGTGTGACCATTCTGGCACATCAGTCAAGAATTACTAAGGACAATGCTCTTCAAGCTGACTCAAACAAGCAGCATGAGATAAGAATCAAGTCTACTTTCATTTTTCCCCCTTGTCTTTCGTTTTCATGTCTCCCAAGCTGCGACTAAGACATTCATCTTCTCTGAACTGCAGTAACCTTCACTTTTCTTTGTTACTATTGAAATCCTTTCCCATTGCTTAGTTTTGTTTCCCACAGCTTCTTACAAATCTATGTAGAATTCATCCAGTTATTTCAGCATTTTTGCCTCTTTCATGTGTCCCAATTATGCTAATGACTTCAAATATTCCAGCTCTAAAAAAAGATACTTCTGAAGTGCTTCAGACAGTCTGGCACATGAGTCCCTGGAGGTAGCTTTGGATGCTACAGATTTGGGTTCACATTCTCCTGCCATAGCACAGCACTAAGAAAAATAAAATCCCAGCTGGCACAGACAATGTTCTTAGGGAACTGTATATTCACTCTATATTTCCTCAGATAATGCCATGGCTGCATCTGATGATAACTGGTAAATTCAGAATTAGTTTACATGTGTTTATCTGACAAAACAGAGGCATTGGGTCTGTACTCCATGCTGTTTACGAATCAAAAGAGGTCTCAGCTTTATATATGCCATTGTTTTGATTTTCATCCAGTCCTATTCTATATCTGGTTCTATTACACCATCAAATAGTACCAGTCTTCCTGCACTGATCACATTTAAATCGCATTATCATGCTTTATTGAATGTAGCATCAGAAATGAAAAACACTGAATTCTTCATACAACTGTATTCAAATCAGAAAGTTAAAAGAGAAAGAACTGGTTATTTATACTGCTCATAAAAATCCTCAGTAAACAATGCTAAGATTCAGATCTTTGAAATCATTGTCTTATTGTTTTCTTTATTATTTAAAGATAATCTGTGAAGATTATACTGATTGCCATCATCTAGAAGATGGAATGGTTGGAACAATTAAATATAAGTCTGTGAACTGTCAGGTACCATCTTCAAGAGAATGACAAGAAGATGGGAAAATGAGACCAACAGCAGAAGCACAAAAGAAATATTACCATGGAAGAGAACATGCTAAATAGCAGGGAACCAGCAATTAAGAAGTGAAGTAACCACATACAAAGCTGAAACCATTATTCAGAAAAATCCCCCTCACAACAAAAAGCCAGAATACAAGAGAAACCTCTCATTCACATACGTGATGCTTCCAAAGCGAACAACTGTGTTCAAGAACTCTCTTGATTTTGATTGCAAGGCAACTGGGAAGCAGACCACAAGATGGAATAGGACAACTTAACTATAAACCCAGCTGAGTTCTGCTGAAATCTCTGAAGTCTTTATTGAAATCAGTGGATCTGTGCCAGTTTGCAGCAGCTGAAGGCCTGTCTCTGCCTTTTTATTCATCTTGAACATGCGAATCAAACCAGTTTTCATCATATGTCACAGCAAAAGTATTGACAAATAATTTAATGAACTTAGTTCATATTCAAAGGGATGTAAAGGTATAAAATCAATCTTTCATCTGGCAACTGGTCAACCAGAAAAATTATGAGCAAGTCATTCAATAAAAATGGTAATAATGACCAAAAAATGTTTTCATCAGCTCCAGAAATAGTGATTATGATTCTATAATGGAACTAAGAGACTGAACTGAACATGGGTTAGTTAATTTACTAGTAACATGCAGAATTTGCTGTCTGTGTCTCACTCACATAACCCACTCCAAGGTACACAGATTAATATAGCCTGAAAATCTGGGTCTTTCTGTTGCAGTCTTCTTTTATACAGTATTTTTTTACCACTTCAGTCCAAGAAAACCTCAAATCCTGCTATTTTCAGGTTTCCTCATAAGTATGAACTTTGAATCACATTCACCAGAGGGTTTACTGAGGTCAGTGAACTTTTTAGTGAATCCAGGAAGATTTACAGCTTTGAATGGAACAATTTAAAAGTTGGTTGGTTTCTGTAGTTCTGTGTACCTTAAACAGTAATAGGCCAAAATATGAAGATTTGGATAGTGTTCCTTTCACACTAACTAAAATAACAGGTGCATTTTGCAGAATAGCCTGACTGTTACCAAAGGGCAGACAGTATTACTGAACCCACAGGAGGAAAGAGTATTCCAAGGCCAAATATCCTCCTCTAAGACTCCTCTAAGTAGCATTCAGCTGGGCCTAGGCCAACTGCAGTTTAGAATACAATTGCTAGGGAATTACAATTTTATACCTTAAAATGTCTGTTCTATTACTCATACAATAATGGACAACATTTTTTAAAACTAATCTGGATCAATGGTCAGTAAAGACCATCAAAAGGATGCAAAGGTGTACAATCAAGCTTTTATCTTGCTTTAATAATTCTAGGCAATTAATATTTCATGACATATATTAAAACTTGGGGGGTTTTTGAGTTTATGCTTAATGTAGAACTCTCTACAGTGAAATATTTGCCAGTGGCAATCTCCTTCATACAATATTAGCATATCCAATTCTCCCCTTGTGGGATATTTCAGCATATAATATTAATTCAACATTAGCTAACGTACTCATTTTAGCAAACATCTCCTGTGATCTCATTAATTAAAAACAGGTACAATCACTTGTATTCTATTCTATTTTACTTTGCTTCCTTTGATTTGTTTAGTTTTTTTCTTTCCTTTTTTTTTTTTCTACCTTGTCTCCAGAGCAGTGCTGGTTTTTAACAGAAAACTCCTCTTGATGTCTGCCCCATATTCAACAGTGACAGGTCCAACAGCTTCAGGCAGGATGGTTCTTCTCGTTCTGCTAAGATGTAAGTAACATTCAACTTTGCTTTGCTATAGCAAAGTTCTAATGTCCTTTTTTGTAATCAAAAGTTTGAAACCCATCTCATCTTTTTTTCTCAAAAATGTTCATGAAGTGTCTACAAAATTGCATTCTCTGAAATTCTCAAGTGAATGGTAGAAATTATTAAATGGTCACCTCACCATTATATAGATAATTGTGATATGTTCTGGGTTATTACTTAAACCTTCAAACATATTTTTGATTGAGGAAATTAAACAATAACATGTCTGGCAAGAATTACTGGAGGATCATCCTTCAAAAGGTTTCACTGTATGTTTGGTTCTCATCCTTCAGGAGGAAAAAAACAAAGTCACTATAATGAAAGTTAGAAACAGAAATTCATAGATGAACAAAGGCATAAAACCTATGTCAACTTTCTGAAATTACAAACTACTATTAGACAGTTACTGCTAGTGATGAGAGAACTTCTGGCAGTAAACCTCAAAGTACTATCAGAATTTTCTTTAAAAGAGGTCAAGACAATTTGGAGCATTTTACTAAAAGCGTTTGTTTTCTGTAAGTTAATGCTAACAATTCTATTCCTTTCCACATTTAAATTAGGTAATGGCTTGCCTGTAGTAGTTATTTTGCGGTTGGTTTTATTTTTTCATGTTTTTTATCACTAGACTTTAAGTATATCAGTGGATAAAAGACTGAATGTGCCATCTGAAATATGAACTTTAATAGAATAAAATAAAATTTTTAGAAAGGAAAGTAATTATCAAAGAAATAGCTAATATTCATTCTACCAAGACAGAATGCAAAAACCTTCAAGATAGCTTTATTTGTTAAAATTTATGTGATTATTGTAAAATGTTTTTTTTCTTTTCAGGATGCTTTTAAATCCAGATTCTGGCAATCTAATATCAAATAGGCTGCTCCTATTTATTAAAAAGGGGATCATGAAGTTTACATATTTATGATGTACAGGTCTCCTTTTGTTCAAGAGGAAAAACTTGGATGAAGCAAAAATTACTGAGGGGGACAAAGAAAAATACACTGGGTAAATTGATCTATCAGCTGAAAGAGAGCAAGGTAAGAGACCAGATAAGAGGCACATAGAGAATGAAGGAAGACAAAGGAATGTGGCATTAAGTATTTTAAAAATAGTTGAACCAGGGAACCATAATACCCAGAGTCTGTATTCTACTGATAAAGCAAATGAGGCTGTAGAAGAAAATAAGACAATGCAAGTGGGTTAAAGAAAGAACAGAAACATGCAGCACAAGAGGCCCACCAAAAATAAAATGCAACTTGAAAAATTGCAAGCCAGCAGCCAGCACATTTCAGGGAGATGAATGCAAAACACAGATATTCAGCAAACAGATTAGAACCTGGGAAGCAGCAATAGGAATATGTACTTTGGAGAAATTGTGAGAAAAATGATAGCCATGAATTTGCAATGTAATATGACAGAAGGGGGACATAAAACCCAAGTAACAAACACAGGCACCTAATCATGAAGTCTCTTATCTATATGGGCTTGATACAACTGTATCTGAAGTATTTCATTAATTATGGGTACACTAAGGCCAAAAATATATACATACTGTGAAAGGGAAAATGAGGTAAAGCAACAAAAATGATTATTGGATTGATTTGGGCTGGCTTATGGGACTGGGAGGGACAGATTTATGAGGAGAGATTAAATAAATACAGTATGGCTTAGACGTGACTAGGGGGAAATAAAGTAACCAGATATGAACTGTAGGAGGCATAAACACTGGACGTGAGAGGTAGCAGAGAGTATAATGCTTGTAAGACAACAGGAGCAGATTCAGACTTTCTAAGCATCCTTTTAGAAAATTACCTGACTGGTATGCTTTGTACAGACAGCAACACAAACTTTCTGCTCACAGGCCTCAATCTGATCCTTATTTCAGCTCCATTAAAAGCACTAAACTCTCTCTGATCACCCTTGGCAGGCAGTTCTTCCCCACTGTCAGTAATCTGAGGATACTAAAAAAAACAATACTTTTCTGAGCAAAGGAATGGGCTTAGGGAGGAGGGAGACCATAGACAAAAAGAGATATAGACAACTCAGTATTTGTATACGTCACAACCAAATCAGCAAGGTATTTGCTTATCCCCCTTAAGCAGTGTCCCATGGTAGGAAATCCCACCCATCTCTGCAAGAACTGTTCAGGTTTACGCGAACCTAGCTCTGAGAGTGGAATGAGGCTCCACAAAATCAGCTTGACTTGGTTCACCTTGAGCAATTTGACTGTACCATCCACTGTGCCAAGGCCTCTAGCCCAAAGCCCACGGTTTCCCCTCATTTGGGCTGTTGAATAACCGTTTGAAGCAACAAGAACGTGAGCAATAGCATGCATTTCAGCCAAGTGTTATTTTCCTGGGATTCAGCTTGGTTTAAGAATTTCTGTCAGGGATCTTCCTCTGGCTCCCTCAGGCCAAATGTGCCCACATTGTACCTTGCAGTATAGCATATTGAAGAGACACCAAGCTAGCTTTGGCACAGTCACTATTCCTGCCATTGCAGTGCAGACATCACCATGGTGTGCATTAGTCCACTCTGAGTTGGTTTGCTGCAGACTCTGTAGGAGATTGAAGTAGGCCACTTGACTAACTGAATAGCAAGACTGTGATCGACTGTATTGTCTAGTCAACACAGCAGACAAGACAGTCTCAGAAAAAAATCTCCAAAATACACTGGAATCTTCTGAAGTTCATTTCTCATACAGGCTTTGCTACTTCTATATTTTTCAAGCAAATGGTTTATATTTAGCCATGCAAGTTATGTTGTCTTTATATGCCTGGTTAAAACTTTGTTTGCCATCTGAGGGTCAGAATTGCTACATTGCCTCAGTAAATCTACTGCCAGAGGTTGCCAAAACTGCTTCTCAGTAAAAAAAAAAAAAAAAAAAAAAAAAACACAGGAAAGAAGATTAGTGTGTATCCATGGCTGAACAACCACACAGCATATCATCAATACCATATCCCTGAGCAGCTGAGAGTGACTGACATATTTTGGAATTTTAATGAAATCCATCAGGGAATATCTGATAGGTAAAACATCTGGAAATCAAAAATCTATGGAGTTGTGCAATACTCAAGTGAGGGCTGCTTCAGTTCTCATTTTTGTCACACCTTCTTTATGTATTTTTAAGCTCATTTCTACCTTTAAAGTTAGCTCTGCCAAGACTGCTGTCACTGCAATTTGGTTATTACCCATTCCCAGCTGATGCTATCAAGCTGACCTGTGGTGAGGCAGGGCTGTCAGAGTGAGCGGATTCCAATGTACAGTAGTTGAAATAATAAATGATAGGGGCTGTACACTAGAGAAAACTGTGATTATATCATCACTCCAGTCCCCATTAAGATCAGCAATTTCTAGCTATTTGAAAAACTGAGATGTCATTTCTGCAACATGTAAGTGTTTTATTGAATGCAATAAAATCCACCATTTTAACGGTGATTGCTTTTCAGGGCCTGTTCACAGGACTCTTATCTAAATAAATATTTCAGGAGGTTACTCACCTGTATCATACCCTTAATTCAAAATGTGAGGCTATATTGTTTTGGAAATGATGAGCACTCAGTTGCTCATTTCTTTCCATGTCTGCCAATGACCATGGCATCGGGGTCTATATGAGGAAGGTGTCCAAAGTTCCAGTAAGTGCCCAGGCCTCTGAATCTCTCACTTCTGGAAACCTTGCAAGAATTGGCTCCGAGAAGCTTCCACACTCTCCTCCCACTCTTTGGACTAGTAGTGAAGTACAGCAAAACTATACTTTTGGCACTTCTCTACTTCTACAGCTGGAGAGTGTAGTTAACTGAATTGTCTGAACCTTAGATAAGCTTGCATTTCATTTGAACACATTTTTAGGAAGCAGACAAGTTCTTCCTCCATGAAGTCTTAAAACAGATGATTAAATAAAGAAGTGAATTTCTTCAACTATTTATATAAAAATGTGCCACACAGCCATGGTAGAACTTGACTTGAAACTGGTGGGAGGTTCCCCACAGATTTCATTGGGCTTTGCATCAGGTTCTGAAAGAGTCCAACACCTTCTTCTGCTTAGCCAACTTCTACTTCTGGTTTTGTACTAGCCGAGTCACGAAAACAGAACTTGGAGCCCTCCTGAAGTGAGGGAACCCAAGACCAGCCAGCCACAGAGGAGATCTTAAAATATAAATACTCATAGGGAGAAAATATAAAGCAACTCTTTTACCCTTGACCCAGAGGCACTTAATGAACCTGAATGGAAAGTACCTGTACTGTTTCTAATTGGTGAAATGTGTGCTTGAGACCCATCTGGATGCTTATGCACGAGCTATGACTGTGAATTAACTGGAAAACTGGCTCAGTGAAATGACAAAACAAAAAATCAGAGCAGGAAACAAATGTAAACCAGTCCTAGCAAGAAACAGATGATACAAGAACTATGCAACAGAACAGAATGAAAAGACATGTGCAGACAGACTGTGGATGCAAAATATATTTACATCTTTTTTAAACCAATTAAAAAGATGAGAGAAATAATTCAATCAATGCTTGTAAGTCACAAGTAAAGGATGCATATAAAAATGTTTGTGAGTGTTTGTGGGAGAACAGATTTGCAACCGTGTCCATGTGGCAGTATTAGTTTGTTCATCTGAAAATAAGGGATAGTAAACCATGTTTGAGTAATTTTAAATTCAAATCAAAATTTGGGGCTAAACCAATCACAATTTGCTAGTAGACACATGTGCCTTCACTATCCCAAATACACTCACAAGAGAAGATTGTAGATTGAAATTTAAAAAAATAATAATTTGATCTCTTTCCTTATAATGTCATTGTCTTCAGCAGAGTTCCTCTAATTTATTTTACTGTTAGTGAGAAATCTGAAGCAGGAATCAGAATCACGTATCTTCTACTTAGTTGCTGTAGACACGTTTTTCACTTGAAAAGGGTGAAATGAGTGTATTATCTTAGATGAATTTTATTCTGACCTGTGAATCCTTGATGGATTATGACATTTCTTCTTTGTTTATGTTCTTCTGCAAGTACATAAGCTAGAGTACCTGTATCTATCACGGACTGAGCATGAAGGTGCCATTAGTTCTAATAAACTGGTATTTAAAGGAAAACATTTGCATCTTGCCAACACTCTGCTTTCCATTATTTTTTCTATGCTGAACACTTTAACATGGTACTCATTCTAGGCTACACTGAAAAAGAATCCCAAAACCCTGTTTTTTCTCCAAGGTTTCTCCAATGTTCTTCTCCATTTTCTTGTTCTGATCTGGTAGTACAAAAAAGATAGAAGCAACCAAAAGATCCCCCTTTTGTCTGTGTTATTTACTCCTGATTCTGTAGTGGGTCCACAGCATGGCCAAAGAGGCTCACATTGGTGTACTTAGCCCAGATCTCCAGCTTTTTCCTGGATATGAAGCAACCTGTATGGTCATTATGGTGCGTAGTAAGCCTTCCACTTCCTTTACACTCCTTTTGTCTCAGAGTCTGGTCAGTATTTTTAATCTTGTGGAATGTAAGTACAGATTGATGAAGAGTCATCAGTCAATATATGTCACATGTTCCCTCTTTATCTGATCCACAGAGAATAAGAATTTCTTACAGTAGCAGAATCTACTTCTTTAGATAAAATTGTAGAGATTTCTAGCTGTAAACCTCCCCAACTCTCTATCTAGGAGATTCTGATACCCTAGAGGCACTGAAGTGTGAGCAAATCATGGTTCACAGAGCAAGCTAAGATACCTGCTGCCATACTTAAGATGGAGCTAGTTCCATAGTTGTTTATTCCCATTCTAGACTTTGTTTCTATTTTATCATCTTTCTTCTCTTCAATAAAAGCTTCAGTCTGTCTACTCAGTCCCCCAAATAGCTGCATATTTCTGAAAGTTGAAATACCTTATGTATGAATTTTACAGCAAGAGATAACAATCAGAATGCCACATTTTATAAAAACCCAAGATAAACAGCATCAAGGTACAGCAGATTTATTCCTTCCTAAGCCTGATTTGCAGCAAAACTTACACTGAGAGGTAAGAACAAGTAACAGTTAGGGAAGTTAGGATGATGAAGCTTGCAATGACTCATTCCTCTAGTAAAATAATACTCTTCTGTAAATCCTAATACATGTGAAACTCCATTTCTTTAAGTCAATAAGTTGTAGCATTAGAAAGTTAGGGAATGCCACATTTATGTGGGATGGAGATGACTTGGTTCTAAAATGAAAGAGGTGACTCATAATGAGTGACAGTTATGTCAGATTGCATTTATATATTTTTTAATTTCTCTTCCCTTTTGCATCAGCCAAAAATTATTACCATACTTGTATTTTCTCTCTCTGAAAAGAAATCCTTCTTCCTTCCCCTTCTACCTTCTCCTCCACCTCCAGATTTCAAATTATAATAATGAGAAATGGCTAAAATGTATCTTACCATTTATAAACACATTTGATTGTTAAGAGCACTGGAAGCAATGATGCCAAACTGTGATACACCATTCTACTACTAGTGTCTCACACACGCACACGGAGATCACAACAAATGATCCTCTTCCTGTTCCTTTTCTGGGCAATCTGTTTGGCCCCATCATAATGAACCCATCTGCTCTAAATTTCCAGAGAGAACCTCCCACCTTGCCATTTTTTGTTTAGGCTTTGTCAGAGGAATTTTGCCAAAGGAAAATGGAACACCTCAGTCCTTATCACCTTCCAGAACATTAGCCACACAAGCACTCCGGGTTTATTGATAGTTCTGCCAGGATACATGACAATGAGGCAAATGAATCCCCAGACAGACTTTGAATAGGTAACTAAATCAAATTCTGTTATGCTCAACAGAAGAAATACCCAGAGTTAGAAATAATCATAAACAGACTTTGGCCTCTCTTTCTTTACTACATGAGAAATCTATTTAGGGTAGAGCTCTAAGAAGCCATGCCTGTGCATGAGGACTGTTTCTTTCTTTCTCCCTGATCTAAATTGGCTTTTTCTGACCATGAACCGTCCCACAGTTAAAAAGGACTTTTTGCTCAATTTTAAGCAGTTTCTTGCCTTGTCCTCCAAGTTCCCCAAGCTTGTAGTTGCAGTTAACACCTGCTTCCCTTGCTCTATAACTGGGGTTTTCCACAGCCTTCTGTATAAAATTTTGAAGAAACTTCTTCCTGTGCTATTATCAGGCTTTCATTCTCCCAAGGCAAAAGCCTAGTCGCATTATGGTTGTTCTTAGCTATTCATAGAAAGACACAAAAGTGACATTCCCATCTCCTTCATACAAGGGACAGGAAGTAAGTCCCCATGTAAGAAGATAAATGCTTTGTGAAATCAAACCAGAGTCTTTACAGTTTGGAGACCAGTGTCCCAAGTTATCACTCCAGGGCTTTTCATTGCATTTTCTGCCCTTAATATTCATTTGACTTGGGATTTGAGGAAAATACCAGGATCTCTGAACAAGGCATCTGTGTTCAGACACCATCATTCTTTAACTTCACTGACAGAGCAAGCAGAAGGAGCAAAGACCAGAGAGACTGATCCTCAGCTAATGGAAGATGTCATATCTCCACTAAATCAATTTGCCGAGGTGATGGCCTTTCTGTTGTGTTTGGTGAGAGCCACAAAACCATGGGTAATAGTTTCTCAGAGCTGAGTACTGGATGTTATATACAGAAATGAATCACACTGTAACTGAAGGCTTTTCCTATTTCATTATATGCATTTCAAAGTTAGCATTTGTGGCCTTAAATCCTTGACCATGCAATAGTTTTTCCTTACGTGTTCCAGAACATAAGCTGCAAGAAGCAAATGCACATACCACATATGTCAATGATCTTTCCTCCACAAGAAGTTTTGGTAGTGATTCTGTTTTCATGCTGGAATAAATCTAGAGTGAAACTTTCTCTCAAGTAAATAGCAGCCCCATAAAATAAACAAGCATAAGAAAACCCTTTCTTTCCTAACCTAATTTCAATGCTATTGAACTATTCATAGAGATTTCAACCTTTTAATGGCAGAGATCTAGAAATGCAGCACATAAAGGTCTGGTCAAGGAGCATATAAACTGGGCAGGAAAAAGGAAAAATAACATGACAAATTCAGAGGAATCATGAGTTCATTCAAGACACCATCTTGCTGATCCCTGCATAGGTATATCTTATCAGCTCAGATTTTTTTCCTAAACTGTAAACTTATTTTCAATGTCAGAAACGTAAAAGATTTAACTTAAATAAGTTAAGTTACTTTGGTATGTTAAAATTGGCTTAATATATATGCCAAAGATTTATTAGTACAGCAAGAGAATCCATTAATGGGAGTCTATTCGAAGTTGTAAATTAAGATAGCTAACCTTACTTACCTTATAGAGCTTCCTGATAGGTACGTTACCATGTAGATTCAACTTCACACAGGTATGCATAAATAGATGTCAGATCTAATTCTATGGGAATTTAGTGTGTATAAAAAGGTCAAAGTATAACTTACAAATTACCTCTGCCTTTTCTCAAAACCAAATGTTTGTAAAGAAGTCATTCTGAGATTAGTAATTATTTCTTGTTGATTCTTCACTTGACCTTGTATCTTTTCATGATTTTTTTATATTTCAGGTGCAGGATTCCTCTACACAGCAGAGGTGGAGAGAGCTGCTATGTGGGGAGGTGGGATACACAGCCTTGCAGCCATTCCTTCGTCTCATGACACACAGCAGGAAGGCAGGAGGAGGTTACAGTCTCCTGAGGCTCCTAATATATCTGCTCCCCCAAAGTAGCTTTGAAATAAATAGAGCAGATGAAGAAGCTAGACACTGCACTATCAAAGCACATCATACTGACAAAGAACTTCCACTGTGCCTCAGACACAACACACTATAAAGAATTAAGATCAACTGTATATTTCTCACATCAGGAGAAGAAATTTTAAGTTACTTCCCCCTGTGATACATGTAGTTTCTTGCTTCCCCATCTACTGAATTTATTACTCAGGTTTGGTCTGCTCATAGTCTCATAGCTTTAAATTTAGAGCTGTGTAAGGTGAATATGTCCCACTCAGAGAGAATTCCTGATGGCAGGAATGCCCATCTATTTTGCACTAGGAGTAAATGTCCTAATTTAGGGCTTGGAAAAAGAATTTTGGAATTAGTTTTGAATAAACACATCCTGGGATAAATTCTGGGAAAGTTTATAGGCTGAGGAATCCTTAGCCTTTCCACAGCTCTTCAGGAAATGGGAAGAAGTCAAGGAGCTCTTCTTCTTTGCTGCTCAGGACACAGAATTGCTGTACTGGGTCAGAGGAACATCTATGCCTGCAACTAGCCAGCAGCACATACTTAGGGAAAAGTTTAAGAACAAGATATGACGGAACTCACTTTCCCTTAACCTTCTTTACCATCAATCAAAGATTTCTTCAGATAGGTTATCAGTTTCTCTTTCAGTGCATTCCCACTAGGGCAAAATCATTCAAATCAAAATACTACTTAACTACTAATGCAAAATCTAAACTTCCCAAGTATGCCTGGGAAGGAGACAGTTGTAACTTTTTCAGTTAAGAAGTTTCTTTTTCTCCCACAAAAGGTGCTGATTTGTCAAAAAACTAGCACTTTTTCACAATAGAAAAGCTTAGGGTGTTTTTTTCCCCCCCATCTCTAAAAATATATTTTACAAATGGTCAGAACATTTCCCAAGCAAAGAAGGTTGTTTTCTGGCTCACAACAAGGTTCTGGGGGTTGTTTTGTTTTGTTTTGTTTTGAGGGGTTTTGTTTTTATTTTAATTAAGCTGCTTACAGCTGAAACTGTTTCTAATGTTCAAAATTCCAATGATGTATTTTGATTCACAACAAATTTCTTTCAAATTTTCATCTCATGAATATTTTTGAAAATTAGCTTTTTGTCCCACTATAAAACAACATAGTTTTTTTTTCAGCTGTCAAGAATGTTCACAGGATAGAAAATTCATTCTTCTACAGCTATAATCAAGAAGCTTATGTGTGTCTTTTTGTAATAGTTCCTTCCCTTGTGTTTCTTTGGATCTGTGTCTTGCTCTCTGTCCCAAAGACAGACCTTATCCATATAGCATAATTTAGTCCTAAAAAATGTGTGTTTCATGATTTCAAAGTGAAGTGGGTGATTTAGTCATGAAAGGAGTCAGCTTGCTTCAGCTGTGTAAAATTAAATCTAGTCTAAGCAAGTTTTCTAGGCTCTTTCTTTAGTTAATGGAAAATGTACAGGGTGCTGGTTCAAGAGCAATGTCTAAGATAGATGGGATTAATTACCTTATAGGCTTGCCTATAGGCTGATCATAGAGCAAGCCAGGTAAATAGTTCAGACAAGATGACTAACTTTTAGACAACTAAAGTTAGATGAGATGAATCCCTCCTCTTCCCAGTGAAATTAGTGAAAATCTAGGAAATTTATTAGCAGTGTTCAAGTTAACTGTATTGAATTAGTCATTTTAAACCCCTAAACAATTTAGGATTTTTTCTGCCTTATATTTTTAACTATATTTGAGATTGTTTCTCACTAACCAAAAAAAAAGAAAAGCCTTGGGTATCCTAAATCATTCAATTTTATTCTTTGAACTGAACATTACCAAGCAAACTTGAGTATTCAGGAGCCCATTGGGAGGTATTAACTTTCAGGAAAACTAATGTCAGATATTGAGTAAATTAAATAAGTTTGCAGTAACAATAGTGATGAGAATGGCACTGTGCTGTAAAGCACTCTTCATCCAAAAGGCATTTTAAAAGGAAGTGAATACCGTTATCCCCATTTTACAGAAGAGTACATGAAGACATACAGAGAACAAGTGATGCTCCAGGCTTTATAAACCTTTCAGAAAATATTGCTAGAAACACTAGATGGATAATAAGCTGTTATTAGGAATAGAAGTTAAAAATAAGTACTGTCATAGATAGCCCATACAGCTATATAAAGACTCATAACTGAAGAATTCAAAGGTCCTTTTTGTCAGTACTGCTTATTTTCTGATTGTGAGTGATCTGTTAAATATAAGCACTTCTTAAATACATTTAGGTAGAGGTTTATGTCAAAACACCAAGTCGCACGATTCTTAACAAAAACAAACCTGACTTTCTCTTTTCTTCTGAGCTCACCAACATAATGGGAAAAAACAACAACGTCTATGAAAGAAAGCAAGCATCTTCAACATAGAGCCTAGTCAAAGTAGCAAAAATGCTGCATTACATGCTACTTTATGTTTGTCTTCCATGTCTAAGCTGTCAACCTTTCAGTCTCTGTTCTTTGAAAGGGAGCACAAGAACTGTCATTTAATAGTCAAGGGTTATTAACATTGAAAGAACTATCATTTAAATAAAAAGAAGAGTTGTGAATCTGATGTTATAGCTGTCTGATCTCCAGTTAACTTTTGTTTCAGACAGCAGGCAATAATATTTCATTCAACAACTACAAAACAGATATGATTCAGTTAAATTCAACCTGCCTTGTGTTTAGACCTCTGAAAAGACCCCTGTGGGCAGATAGGGTATGTGGTAGGCTGCCCCAAATGACTGACACGAGGCAAATGCTAGATTTAGCATGTCTTCATCTGACAACTGATCAAGTATAACAGCCCCTCAGTGAGCTGCCAGTCTCTTTTATATCTCTACTCTCTCGATTATATCATCACATCCCATTTAGCACTCCAAATTCACGGTCATTATGGACACCACCAAAGTCTAAGCAGTCAGCTTAAAGGATACGGCCAGCACTTTGTGATTTTCAGCAATCAAAGTTCTGAAACATTGTCATCTTGTGGCAGGCTGGACACACAGCAAGGGAAGTCACCACTTCCCCAGGCTGTTACTCTAGCCCTGGAAGCAACTGACAAACCTGCAGAGAATTCAGGTGCAAAGCACAGTCGTGAATTACTGCAAATGAGTTTCCTTAGTGCTATTGTGCAGGTAGACTGAGTTAGCCCAAATCACAGAAGACTTACATGGCAAGATCAGGTCCTTAACTTGTAGCGCTGTGTTCTAGATATCCTAGGACAGCAATACTCATGAAATACAGGGGGATTCAGCCACTAGGCCCATTTGCTCATTTTTTCAGCAACCTGAGGAAGTACCAGCAGTTTGCATATTTACCCCTGCTGCCTGGCTACATATATACCTAACTAACAAATACTAGACTTGACAGCGATTAAATGGTGAGTTATTGTCACCTAACGCTAATAACTACTGTAGGACCTTAACAATTTTTTTTTTTTTTAGGAGAGCTTCCACAGCAGTACCTTTGCCATCTCTGTTTTGTACTGTCACATGCCTTTTTTCAGAGTATCTGAATGACCTGTTAAACTCAGCACTGCTCATCCGAGAGATTACATTGTGTCCACTCATTATCCAAGAGAACAGTGTGTCACTTTACCTTGAGTCATCACTGAGTCAGAGTTTTAGCTTGACAAGGATTTCGAGACTCAGTCCAATAGCTTTCTAATCAAAGGTCCTGAATCACACACAGGAAAAATGAAGGAAGAACTACAAAAATGTTTGCTTTGGATGAACACCTCCAGACATGTCCAAGCTAAAGGCACATCTGTCAGGGCAGATGTAGACAGATCTGAGCCCATAGAGAAGGAAATATTTGTACAGGCCCAGCAATACATCAGTGCAGCCATACAGCTCTTAGAGTGGAGGTGACCTGGGTCCAATGAGCTTGAAGACCCATGTGGATGCAGCACTGAATGTCTTCACTCCCTAAGAGAATCCAGACTATACCAGCATGTGTGTATGCCTTCTCCCATCCCCAGCACCTCATTAATCCATTTTTACTAGAAAATAGAGTTTCTACAAGTCCCCAAGCTCTTTCATCTGCAATAAAGTAAGTTATCTACACAATAAATTATCTGACAGCATCACATCTGGCTTAAAAGAAGTACATGGAAGTTTAATGTTTCCTGAAGAGTTAAGCCCAAGGCCATCTGGTTCACTTTGTAATGTAAAAGGTAGAATTACTATTTTAATACATCACATGATGGTGGACTGTGGATAGAAGCCTCATGGAAGCTAATGATAGCCTCATGATATGCTTAAAGCAAATAAGTTCCTTATTCTGACTGAAAGGAAACAATAACAGCCACGACCTCAAATGCAGGTCAAATCAGGAGCTGAGCAACCTCAGTAGAGAGAGTTTCACTAGAGATCGAAAGCAACTAGGTAGCTGTTGTTTCAGTGGAGATATATGCATGCACGTATGAGCATAAACAGAGACGCACGGAAATAGCACAGACACAAAACGCAACAAAAAGGTAAAGACAGATAGTTGTTGATTGATCCTGACCTGAAAGAAAGCCAGGAGAGCTTTTTGGGGAGCATGCAGACTGGAAAGCAAAAGGGAATGGGAACAGTAAAAGAGAAAGCTGTCTACTGTTTGATTCCTGCTGATTCTGGGAGACAGGCTTTTATGTACATTCTTTATTAATAAATGGTAACAAATCAGAGAAGTATTGGTTCCCACCCAAGGATTTCCTACCAACAGAACCAACCCACAGAATCTGCAGAAGTGTTTGCACGGCATCCAAATTCATGTATGAAGGCTCCTAACCAGCTTGTGAAGAGCATTATGCCATAGTTCCACATTGATTAATATCAGATCTGGACTCCCCAAGATTGCCTTGCTATACAGCTTTGAACTAGATTAAGTATTTAGGCAAAGCTGTTCTATGGGTACCTGTAAGAATAGAAAGTACCTGACCCAGAATAATATTAGAACCAAGCAGTCAGAGAGTCTGACCTGGCATAAAATCCAGTGCAAAATAGCCTCTTACAAAAATCTCTTGAATAAACTGGAACACCCAGGGTTACTTTGCACCAGTTCAGTGCTGCACCATATGGCCATGACATTTTTAATCCTATGCTACATTTTCTAAAACCGTATTTTCTATTCCTTACAGCCACAGCATAAGGAACAAAAGAGCAGGGGGGGGGAAAAAAAAAAACACTACAAAGATAGCAGCCAGCTGAGAAGTAGCATTAAAGGAGAAGTGTGCCTCTAACTCCACCTCTCCATGGGATTTATTGAATATAAATAGAGCTGCAGGAACAGAAACCCAGGTGCCCCAAGCACTCCTGTGTCATGTTTATTATCTGGCCTGAGGTACATTTATTTATTCCACATAAAACAAAAGCTTTAACAGAAGGAATGAGAATGTCTTTAGTCTCCTCACCACCCAGTGGTTAATCCCAGCTTCAGATCACTTCAGGAAGATGAGTAAAGTGAAATCTTCCCCATCACCACCATCATGTGTGAGTTATAATTAGTAGGTGAATGATTAAACAAGGAGTGAGAGATAGACACAGACAGAGTGCCAGCAGTGTGTCAGAGATGTGTCTGCACTTCCAGAGATGCTTCATGTGAAGTCCAGTACAATAAGAAGCATTGGAATGTGCTCACAAATCAGTCACAGAAGGAAGTTAGACAATTTAAGAACCTAGTTCAGAGCTTTAGGCATTTAGGAAACTTTACAGTCATGGAGTTCAGCATTTGTGTCCTTCAGGTATGACCAGCATGAGGCAGCAGCCAAACAAGCCTATGAATCTGAATTTTGGACCTAGCTACTTAAAACACCAGTGAGGTGGATCCTCAGCTCCAACTGCTTTGGGTTAAAAGGGATCCAACATCTGAAAGAGAGTTCATGACATCCAACTGCACCTCAGCTGCAGTCTTAGAGCAGACTGGCATTTTGTCTCTAACAATGGACAAGTGCACTGTGAATTCTTTGCTATCACAGCTACCTTTTAGGATTGTATACTGTGTATTTGGGTATAAGAAGGTGGATTTTTTATAGTGTGCCAGAAAAATCCCAGGAGTAAAGTCTGTCAAGACAAATGAAGTTTCACCATGGATGAATCTGACCTACTACTATAATGCAAGGAGTTTCAAGACCAAGAGGAAGGAAAGGAAAA
Source organism: Apteryx mantelli (assembly GCF_036417845.1). Lineage (NCBI taxonomy): Eukaryota > Metazoa > Chordata > Aves > Apterygiformes > Apterygidae > Apteryx > Apteryx mantelli. The sequence continues at coordinate 128,099,801 of NC_089979.1, forward strand.
TGTCTTCACTGCTTAAAGAACAGTCTAAGTATCATTTTTCCAAAGCCATTCATTAATATTTTTTTACACACAGCAGAGTTGCACTGCTATAAATGCTGTCTCATATATTTTGAAGCATAAAAGGTGACTGTCTCCTACTTAAATGAATGAAAACAATGTTCTCATCTAATTAGATTTTAAAGGAGATCTCTAATCAGCAATTTTTGAATAAGGAACAGCAGCCAGCTAATCCATATCCTGTGATATCTTCACCTTCCCATTTATCTTCTCACTGCCATTGTTCACATGGTTATTTAGCAGATCAAATGCTGAAATGTTGGGCTGGCGTTTATTCAAGCTATGTAAGCAGTTTTGTGCAGATCAAGGGAAAACACCTAGACAGTACCAAAGTGAACAGCAGATGTCTGCAGTTTATTTTCCTGATTGGATTTTAATAAAATTTACATGCGGTCTTCTTTTTGTTCAAGTTATCACATTAGGGAGCCTGGGCTCAAGGTGGAGAATTGCAGCACTGTCTGTCATGATAGATATTTGAGAAATTTGTTTAATATGTGCAGAGGTCAAGTTTCCAAATCCAAGCAGGGAAAGAGTGGAATGGAGTTCACTCTTCCACAACTGAAAAGGCTACAGTGGTTTGCTTTTGTGTTCAGCTCATAGTTGATAATCTTCTCAAATAGCTTGTCTGATATAGCACATTCAAGTTCTGCATTAATCCCAGGTTCTTCAAGGTTTTTAGCCTCTTGTCTTAGCTAAATATCTTTGAGGATTAATATTTAGCTTATCTTGAAGGTGAATCATAATTTCATTTATTTTGATCTGTTTTGGTCGACAGCTGTCAACCACTGCAATCGCACACAATCTTGAAGCAGTTAGGACTGCTCCCTCTTCCCAACTCTTCTTGCACTACTTTCAAAGGCATTAAAGCAGATAAAACTTTATCATCTTCACTCATCACTATTGACAGAAGGAAGGATTATATGAATGATTCTGTCATTCATACTCTGGAGAACAATGCTACCACTGCTACAGAAGTGTTCTTCTTCCTTCAAGAATTAGCTGATATTATGGACCTGAAAGATAGCTACTATTCTAGCTGCTCCAGCAATTATTGAAGTAGGCTTCATGTCTGGAGTCTTTCAAAGACTGTATGTCAAGTGATATTTTACTTTCCAGGTTAGAAGTTAAGCACATAAGCATAAACTGAGCAGAAGCCAGGAGATGCTACCTTTAAAGCAGGCAAAATGACATCTATCAGTGGTGCTCGGACTCTCCAGGAGGCAGCAGTTTCTGGCTCACGTAGAGTTCATAGTCCTGTGGGACTCAGAAACTGGAAACTTCCGTGTGCTGACCCTGCTATCTACCATTCAGAATCTGTCTGACACCCTGCAATAAAGATCCATGAGGGAGACAACCTTCGCAGCTGAAAGATGTGTGCTTCTACAGCCTGATCTATAGGAGGTGTGTCTGCAGGAGGGACAAGCTTCACAGTGCAAATTCACCAAACATACAAACTGCATACAAACACACGTAGTTTGCAATATATGCATATGCAAACATATGCATATACAATTTGCATACAAACTGCATTTCCATAACATGTTGCTCTCCAAGAGACAGTCTTACCCAGCAGGTATATGATATGATGAATCTCTATTTTTCTGTCAAATGAGCAATTTCTGAAGTTCTAGTGTTTATTTCCTCCTCAACTGGAGTGCTTCCTGTGTGGTATATTAGACTATCAGCCTCAAAAGAACCAGTGTCTTTTTCATTACTGTGGAAGTAGATATAGAAGAACTGCAGAATTCACAGTTACTCCCACTCCACATGACAAGGTATTGCAGACCTTATTGGAGTTCATCCTTCAGTCTGCTGCTATCAAGAGTGGAAGAGAACACACTACTGTACAATTGCCCAAACCTGCAGGGCCACTCAAATCTCCCTTCTCCTCCAAACTGTCATGTTTCACCGCAGAAGGAACTTCAATACCACTGGAGATCCAAAGAATGACTCGGTACACAACTATGAACCTGACTGAGAAGGTGCGGCTGAAACCATTTTCTAGAGGAGTGGTCAAGGCTGCCACAAGAGGAATACAACAATTACAACTGACCTTTCAGCCCAGCGGCCTCCACAGTCTCCACCTTTCTGCCTCTTCCAGTTGCCCTTATCTTTTGCAGGCACATCAATCATTTCCTGTCATTAAATACAGGGAGAAACTGGGGTCTTTGAGGGCAAGGAAAAGAGGACAAGGAAGAGAGGGAATATTTTGTTTGTCAAGAGCCCAGAAAAACTTTCATTCATTCTGTCACTAGCAGAATCCTTAGAAATACAAACTAATTCAGGCTAAAGAAAAAGAGTAATTAATCAACTTTTCCATTAAATCTCCTTACCATTTATCCAAACTTTGTTAATTCAATTTTTTTTCCCTCCTCATCTCAGATAGAGCTTTTTCTTCCATTTAGCTGTTCAGGATGGAGCTTTTACTTTCATGAATATATATGTGCACATATGTATATTACCATATACTTATGAAAACACAGAAGCATCATCCATACCTCATCACTGACTGTGCAAATAAGTCACTTATCTTTAGTCATAAGTGGCGATCAAAAGAAAACTTCTTAGCAGAACCTCAAACCTTGTGAAAATCTGTGTTGTAATACATTTCCCTTTAACTAGTCTACAGGTATTCTCATGCAGTGGTAATCAAGAAATCCACCACTGCAGTTAAATTGCACTCAATTATGAGTGGCGTGTACATTTGAGACTGGACTCTCTCCCAGATTTCCAGTGAAAGATTGTTCCCACCCCACGGATCTTCATTCTAAATAGTCAAAGCCAGTGATGAGTGGGAGAAAGGAAGTACCATTAAGCACAGTTTGCATATGGGGAACAGTGATACAAAGAAATGGACTTGCCCAAGATCATACAGGAAGATGGGGACAGAGCTGGTAATTGAACCCAAATGTCTTGAATCATAGCCCAGTTGCCTTAATAATAACTTTTGCCATTCTTGATGTCTTTAATTCTTTTCACTTCACTTAGATATTGTGGTTACAGCTGCCTTACAGAAAACCGAAAATGGATGGAAAGCAGGTGTCAAGAATTTCTTGGACAGAAAAGTCAGCAAAACTGAAGAGACTTTCGCTTTCTCCACGGTGACTTTTCTGCTGTCTTCATCATAAGAACACTACACTTCTACACCTTTCCTAGCCCTTTTATAGAGATCATTTTTGTAATTGATAGTGTTACTGTGAAAAACATTCTGCTGCTGAATTAGAGATTAAACCAAAGCTAAGCTTTTAGTCAGTGTGAATGCATGTATTATTCAAGGATCCTGTTTATTATCAAGGTAATTCTACCTTTTAATACCCAGGAAGATTAAAAATAAACTAGTCAGAGCAAAGAGCTTACCATAAATTATATTCCCAGAAGGGACGAGTCTGAATTGCCATTACCAGAATAATCTGCCTCAATCATTTTGAAAAAGATCATGTTATAAAAAACAGAAAGAACCGTACACATTTTATACAGCTGAATTTCACCTCATGTTTTTGTTTGTAAATTAAAGAGCTGGCACTATACATGTTCCCACACTTTCTTCATTAACATTAGAGAGAGAGATTTTTCTTTTTCAGCACCCAACTCAGCTGAAGCCAAGCATTTGAGCAGGAGAGCAAAGAGGGGGAAGGAACAAACAGGCCCACAAATCTGCAAGAAGATTTCTGCCTGGTGTGTGGAGTATTAACCTTAAAGCACATCTGGTTAAAGAAAAAGTCCATTGTCCTGGTGGCAGGCAGGAAATAAATCTGACTGCTACCCACTGCATACACTGGCTTTCCCAGCCAGTTCGGTATTAAAAGTCTCAGTGTCCTAGAGGTGAGGAAACCCAGGTTCTGTTCTCAAACTGGCTGGCTGTGTGACCTTGTATTCTGTACCTGGCTCCTCTGACTAAAAACTGATATTTTCATGTAGGCTAGACACCATAAACTTCATTTACAGTGAATCAACTCATCCAAATTAGATATCTCAAATACATCAACGGAAACCCATCCTAAAATTGCTTCTCTCTCTCTCCATTAAGCAGAAGAGGCAGTTTGCTCAGCTGAGAAGATGTAAACATAGTAGATGCATCCTTGCCCAGCCCCTTCTTGAGGTTCTTACAGTAGGTAGAGTGTTTTTAAGTTCTCTGCCACTTTCTATGCAAACAAATACAGGATTTTCAGAGAACTACCTAAACCACAGTGTTAATTACTGTCAGAAACAACACCTAAAAGGAAAAAAAACCCTGCAAACAAATTTCTTATAGGAAAAATATGATTACTGACTCACATCAAAGAACAGAAAAATACTGCTAAACTCTCTATATTAAAATATATACATATATATTTTTGACCATTAATGTGTTGTGCTAATATTCTATAGAAAGGCAATGGAAGAAGGCATGATGTATTCCATGAGTTGTTATATAAAAAACAACAGATTTCTTTAGCTCTCTGGTGGTCTTTCCAAATGAACTGGCTAGGAGGGAAATCCCATCTATAATTATTTAAGTGTTAAAAATTATTTTTAAATATAAAACACTCCTGAGATTTTTTTTTTAAGAAAAATGAAAAATGAATTAACAACTCTATTAGGCTATTATGTGAAATAATAAGAATAGACATGAAAATGTCTAAAATTATTTTTAAAGAAAGTCTTCAGAATAACATGAATTATATCAAAAGTCACGGTTGAGATAACAGTCCCTTAGGGCCTGGGTCTGTGATCTCTCGCCACAGTGTGCCTGACTTCGTCAGCTCTTTTCTTAGCTATGTAAATATGCAGAATTACCACAGTGTGGGGGGCAGCTATTCATAGCATGTCTTACTTGCATTATTTGGATTGCTATAGATTCTCATCTGATTGCCTTGCAACCCTGGTTTTGTTTACACTTCTCTAGTATTGATTTTATCAGTTGTGCATACGTACTTAAAGGCTATTTTAGTACAAGGCCATTTACAGTCTTTGAAGTCAATCAGTACGATTGAGATGTCACAATTTACAGGCACACAGGAGACATGACCATATTGCTATCTGGGTCTGAAGCAAAAAGTGGAAATAAGAACCTTTTACTTTAGTTTAAATAAAGACTGTCCCTGACACATTGATATTTATTTCTGATCTTGGTCATTTTCTCCTATAAATGAGTTCTCTGCATTCCAGAGACCCAGAAATGCAGCTGTGGTGACTCCAGAGAAAACTGCTGAGGATGGGAATAGGGTCCTGATCCACATTCAGAGTTTGCACCCACGTCCCCTACTAACATTGCCCATAATTCACAAAGCAGAAGCAGAAAACTGTGGACCAAAAGGCCTCAGGAACACACCACCAAGGAAGAGGCAGGCTCAGACCCCAGGCTTGTCCCCTCTGGAAACAAAAGATCTGAGATCTTGTATGGCCTCAGCACTGAATAAAATGCTGACCTGAACTCTTACTTTGTTCTCCAATAAAATGAACCTTCAAAACCATCAAAACTAATTGAAACTTCTTTTGAAGACATTGCATATTTCAGTGGAAAAAACAAGCCTCAAAACATTTGTTAAAGGTCAAAACATTTTGTCTGCAATTTTTAAAACAAAACAATTGCAGTTCAGACTGACACTTGTCCCAGCATTTACCTTTATTTTTGCTATAAATTAACTCCAGTGAATATTTTAAGACTTTGGGTTTTAATAGGAAAAGCAACCTCCTCATCCCCCCCACCCTCAAAGAAAAGCATTTTGGGTCAATGTGAATGGTATTTTTTTCAGTCAGTGAACTGAAAAATCAATTATTCCTACAGCTATTGCTTGAGCAATTCAAGGACAATGTGAGACCAAGAGGCAAACTGGGAAAGAAGAACTGACTGATCCTCCCATAATACTTAGTGCCACCCATCTTTTCCAACAGTTTCCCTATTAAAGGTTCCAGTTGAGTCACATCTTTGGCTCAAATCTTGCTAGGGTTAGAGGAAAAAAAAAAAAGATGGAAACAAAAGCAGCTGAGTTCTACTTCTGCAGCTGGAACCTGCGAAGGACCAAAATACATTCTCACGAGCTGGTTAAATTAGAAGACATTTTGAGAAATCATCCTATTAACAGATGTCCCCTCCAATCCCAGGTAGAGTGGGCAGGGCAGGAGGGGCAGCAAAATATACTTTATAGACTCAGTCACAAACGCTAAGACCAGCACACTCCCCCTTGTTATTTTCTGTGATACTTGCAATACCAATTCTTTTTTCATTTCAGGAACTTTATTTCCATTCTCTGCGTATTCTGAAATCAATATTTTATTTTCTAAACACTATATATTTTTTCATATTTAAATAGTTCTTCAGAGGTTTAATTTTCCCCTGTCTCTTCTTTTTTATCTTGTTTACTCTAGCTGGCTTGGGAAGCATTTAGAGGATCTAATACATAGCCTTAAGGCATTTGATAAGTGATTGTACTTATCTATATTACTGCAGAAAAACAGAAGCTTTGTTAATTTGCAAGTTCTTTCAACAGCAAAACAAACCAAATCTAGCTCTTTTGGTAAAAATGTATCAAAATACAGGTGCAGATAACAATTTTGTTAATTAATGAAATTTGCAGTTTTCTCCTCTTTCCCCACACAAGGGCAAAGAAAAGTAATAACAATCCCCACCCAGGTTAAGATCCAATCTCTTACACAACAGGTCATCTACTTCTCTGTGCACCAATATATTCCTGTTATCAGGAACATTTTGATATTTGGGGAAAAAAAATCTATTTCTAATTTCATTTTAACACTTCCCATTGCCCTGTTTCTCTACAGCAAAAGTTAAATTAGTTTAAGTGCAGCTGAAGTAAACTGAGAAAGAGTAGAGATCTATGAGTGGAAAACAGTAGGGTCAGAAAAAGATTGTCATCAGGCCATGGGACATAAAAATATGACTAGCATCATGTTTGACCACCTATGATTTCCCTGCCTGGATGACTTTACAGCTAGCTTAACTGGCGACATCCTGTGGAAAGATTTTTTAAGTAGCTTCACAGCCCTGCTAAAGATGAACATAATTTTATATTGAGGTGCCAAAATTAAGTGACCTAGTTCTCACATGGGAACAGTATTTTCTTAGCGCCAATAAGACATTCAGTTTCAAGGTCTGAGCTCTTTTTGTATTTTAATAAAAAAATCTAAGGCCACTGAGCAACTTTTATGGAGGAGCAAAAGAAAAAAGGAGAATAAGTTGATTTTCATTTAGTTGAGGATCAATGTTTTTTGTCTTTAAGCCACAATACTCAGAAGTCACTCTGTTGCCTGAAAATAACATGCTTTTTATTGTTTGGAGTAACTCCAAGGCTTACTATAACTGCAAATAGCTGGAAATATGAAAAACTATTTCTGGTTCTTTCTAGTTTGTTTACTTTCTGCATTTGTATGCATTCTCTGTATCCTCAGTTTCATTATTTTCCCTGTTTCTGTGATTCTTCCACACTGCAATAGCAGAAGGAAAATCATGATTGTAAAGCCACAAGAATTTGCAGAGCAATCATAGAGCAGGATTTTTATCTGATACTACTTTTAACTATTTTTTTATAAATGAATATATTTCAGGTTGATAGTGTTCCTTTAAATCCTTCTGAACTGATGATCTGTATTTCTGATTATCTTATGCATAAGTACCAGCCTGCAGTTTTCAAAGCAAAACCTCATTTTCTTATTTTCTGCAAAGCTTTGCAACATGCACTTTTGGGGTTTTCCCACTGATGTTGAGGTGAGGATTTATGTGATATTTCTAAGTTCTGAAAGTGTTTTGATTTTTTTCTTCAAACACCCCAGGTACCTGATCTTCTTTTAAGCATTCTCTTTTGGGTCCCAGCTCAGCAAAGGCATTTAAGTACAGGCTTAATTCACAGTTAAATCAAGTACATAAACTTTTTAAGTTAATATGAATGCATGCCTTAAAGGCAGCAGCAAATTGTGTGACCATTCTATCTCCTCTTGACTTCAAAAGGCTAGCAGTCCAGGTATCTTCAGAAAGGCAGAATATTTCATTTAATGAAAAAAAGATATTTATATTTACAAGATCATTCACAACCTATAAAAGCCCAAACTCTCTACTTCTATCTACATATTGCCTTGTCTCAGATCAGAATAAATAACTTGGATGCTTTTGACAATCAAATTGTTTTTTTTCCATTTGTAAAAGGGAGCTTCAGAGTGAAAACTGCAAAACTCAAAGGTACCACTGTTTAATGTGCTTGGATTCATCATCCTTAATAATCAGAGCAGGTTGAGAATTTTCCAAGAGTACTTTTCTGCTGGAAAACGTTGCTTCGTGACTGAAAAATGCTGCTTTTGGAACTCCTCGTCTGCCCTCTCTGCCGTGGTTGGCCCCAGCAGGACCCATCCCCGCGCTGTGCTTATGGGAGCGGAGTGAGGAGCAAGAGGAGCAGTGGGGAAGCACCTGCCAAGCCTGGTGATGGTGAGGAGTGCTCAGAGATAAGATTAACAAACAGTTTGGGAACCAGCTATAGTTCTAAGAGCCAGCTGGACCGGGCTGCCTACAGCACAGCTCTGCTTTCAATGAAGCAGCACTTGCTGGTGTTCATTTCCTCCTTCTTTCCTCCTTACTTTGTTAGGATCACTGAAAAGATCCTCCATGCTGAACTGTCATTTGGAAGTTTGACCTCAGTGTTCTTCAATTTCTGTCAAAATTATTCCCTTGTAAAAGGAAAGCCAGCAGCATTTGTTAACTGTAGATCCAATTTGGCAAAGGTTCACTCATAACCTTTTTATGCCTGAACAATCTACATATAATGATAAAACATATACTTTTGTAAGGCGTATTTGTGAATTTGTAAACATTTTCAAGTCCAAATTTTCCTTTGATTTCTGTTAGAATTTGGGTGAGGGAGAGTGGCATTTGGACCTTTAGAAATAAGATATTACCATTGTTCACAGTGCCCTGAGTTGCAGGGTGTGAATAGAATTCTAGTTATAGGATCAACTATTCAATATTTATATTTCAGGTTCTATGGGCAAGTTTTAGGCTATTGTTTACAGAGCATTTTGTAAAGTACACATTTTTGTGACTTGCTGAATAGTGGTGGTTTGTCATTTGGAAACACTGCAAGCTCAGAACATTTCACAATTAATAATATGGGAAAAAATTGAGTAGAATGCTTTATGGCATTGTGCATTTACCAGTAAGCTTTGTGCTGACTGTATTTGTGTTACATTAGCATGAAAATCATGCCACTAATGAGATTCAATGTACTTAAAGAAATGCTAACAATGATCTTTGAGAAAATCCAGAATATTAATTCACAATCCATTGTCAAAAATAACAATGTATTGATCATATTTTTAAGTGTGGCATTACAAAGTTATCTTGCTTTCTTTTTGAGCCCTGTAAGCATTTATAAAATATTCTGTGCTAGTGAAATTATCTGGAGATGCCTGATGTTCTGTGATAACCATTCCTGAAGTACAACTGGAAATTCAAAAATTCAGCACTTAACATCTAATCAGCCATGTTTAACCATCATGAACAGAGGTTCTTGGAGTCTATGCCTAATCCTGCTAATTTCATCTTGTTTCCACCTCCACAGTGAAAAAGGTTTCCCCATTTATGGCCTATTTGCTTGCAGTTAGGTTGATAGTAAAGTATCCACTGGGCTCTTGCACTACCCCTCCAGTGATGGAGAACTGTTTCCTGATTTGTCTTGATACAAAAGCTATAACTTTTCCAGACTGGTCAGTGAGTTTCATTGGTAATGAGACCACTGTTCCATTTTTTAGATTTGAATGATTCTGAAAGGTTCGGTTTACCTTGCTCTTTGTGAACAAAGCATTCAACTGGGCAAGCTGTCCTGATATTTTTGTAAAATATTTTAAAAGTCATCATTTGTCCTTTTACTTAAGGCTACTCTGTACTAATATGAGGAAACAGATTAGCAATAAAATCAATTTTCTTTAGAAATAAAGATCATGTGAAGTGTTTGTTACCAAATAAATTATATTGGACTCTTACAAAATCCATCATGTGGTGAAACCAATTGTTATTTAAAATATTTTATATTATCTTCTATCAGTATATCATTCTATTAGACCAGGTTAAGAAATTGCTTTTTTTCTGAAAAAAAAAATATAAAGACAGAAATATCATTTTACTTTTTAATTTAAAATATGCCATATTTAAAGTGCTTTGAGTTTTTAAAAAATATATCAAATTTAGTGTGAAAATAAAAGTGGAGTCATAAGGTTCAGCCAGCTACTTAGTGTGTAATAAAGTGAAAACATACATTATGAAGTCCCTGAGACTGTTGCAGTGCTTAAAATTAACCATTGTCTCATGTATTTGTTAAACAGGGGTCTACATGCACAGCAGAATCACAAATCTTAAAAATCTTGTTTTGAGGTATAATAATTTGAAAAACCACCAATTTCTTAGTACATTTGCCCCTGTATGATTCCCATTCTAGAAGCAGCAATTTTTGTGTAGCTCCTCATGCATTCAAAGATTTACAGACTGGTTCAGATTAGACAATTTCATTGATGCTTACTTCAATTAACAGAAAACTATGTCCGGCTCAGGAATTTCCTGAACTTTAAGTGGATAGAGGCTGTCTAAATGGGAGATGCATGATACATGCCAGTTCTATTTTTATAGAGGTCTTTCCTAGATACCAACTTTGGCCAATGCCAGAGGCAGGATGCTGAGCTAGACAGACATTTTGTCTGAACCTGGACAACTGCTTTTACAGTGGCTGGGACCTAAGCATTGCTGCTTAGGGTGTTCTGATACTTAGGTTCAACACTTATTCTAACTCGGATGTTTTCCCTAAGTATTTGCAGAATCAAGTCTCAACCTATATAATCAGAAGATACTAAACAAGACAAGAGTATACAAACAGAGTAGCTGAGACATACATAGGCATGATTACTAAGGCTCAGATCATGGAACTCTATCAAAAGGTCTAGAGAGAGGCACGCCAGCACCAGCCTACTATTTCTCTGATACTGACATTGGACAGTTTGAGACAGGAACTGAACCTGGAAGTCCCATGCTGTACCTCCCCAGAGGGTTTATTCCATCCACACTGCACCACTAGTATCAGATCTCAGAAAAAAAGCTAGACAAATTTAGAATAAAACTTCTAACCAGCCACACTGAAATCAAAAGACATATTATAAACCAAAAGTGTTCCAATTGTGATTCTAAAAGACTTTAAAAGCCTTCTAAAGCCTTCTTAGCTTCTGCCTTCTAAGAAGGTTTCTGAAAGCCTTCAACAGCAAACCAAAACCTTTCCTATTGTCTATACAGCTGTCAGTCTCTTTCCTATGCTCCAACCCTTCTAAGATTTGTAGCGGTCTTTTATGAACACCAAAATTGCTTTAATGCTGCAATGCCCTAAGAAGACATGCCTTTTACAAGTAATCTAGACCCGTCAATCTGTCCAAAACTAGGAAATCATTCAGTAGGCAGTAGTTTATTTTGTGGCAGTAACAGGCAGTAAAATAATGCAGTGAAATATTTTAGTGTAAGAAAGAAGTCTAATTCAAAATAGGTTAATAAAGTCTAGGTGATTCATCATGGCACATTATCTATCCACAGCAACTTACTAGGTAGATGTACGAAGTCCCATTGTGATCTGTTGAAATTTATGTGCTGAGCACTTTGGGTTTATTTATTTATTTATTTAAACTACAAAGGACTTTTACTTTCCCCCTGGCAATTGAAGAATAACTAGAAGTTTTAAGAATTGTATGATTTCTGGCAAAAGAGAAGCAAGATGAAGAATACTGCTGGTCCCTTTCACAATGCAGAGCTGAGAAGAACTTTTGAACTCATGCTTTTTGTAAGTAGCACAAATTCTGCTAAAAGCACTGTAATGGTTAAAATCAGATTAGGAACTAAAACACATTTGAACACAGTTTTGAATGAATAAAAAAATATACATAAATAAAAACACCTACCTAGAACAATTTTTAAAGCAATTTAAGTTAAACTAGTGTAGCTTATGTGCTAAGACGAGCCCCACTAGTCTGAATATTGGAATAAAGCATTAGCTAATGGAAATTTATGAGAAATGATCACAGAATACTGTAAATTAAAATATTATTAATTAACTGCATGAGAAAACAACATCATAAAGCACTTGAAGGTCTTTTCCAAAAATTTCATTACCAATGCTAAAGACTGAACTTAAGGAAAAAAGTTATCTCCTCTCTCCCATAATCAAAGCATCTCCGGCACTAGCAACAGAATGTGGCGCTTGTCTGTGAGCAATACAATGGCTCCCTGGAAACCACTAGAATGTGCTATTTCATCTGATCCCAAAATAAGAGATAAGAAACAAGAAGTGTGAAATCCTTTGCTGCAGAGGTTAGCATTTTATTAACAAACATCTGCAGTTTGACATTTAGTAGTACCTGATACGTATGATTTCCTAATTGCTGCAAAATGTACCGAACCTCCTTTATAGTTGCATCTGTCACGACAGAGATCCTTCCTTTCACTGTTTTTTCCTGCCTGTTTAACAGATCATATCCTTGAAACAAAATTATAAAGATCTCTTTTGCACAATTTCCTAATTAACTCTCTCTTTACATCACTAAAAATTGCATTAACACTTTCCTGGAAGCAAACAACACAATATTCAACAACCCCATTGAGATCTCAACAGCATAGACTGGCAGAGATCTAGGGTTGCTCAGACAAAATCACACTAATAATTTTAATTAGGCACACCTCCTGAGCCCAAGCCACAGAAAAGGGACTGATTCAGTAGTGACCCAGCCAGTGTGCATCACAAGTAACAGTTTCTTCTATCAGAGTTGCTCAAGATTCTCCGACAAAAAATAAGGCTTGATGGGGAACATCTTGGCCTCACCATGTATAATTCTCCAGATTTGAAATGGAATTTCTGATCACAATAACAGTGTGTGCATGCGCGGGGGGGGGGCGGGCAGGGAACAGAGCAGTCATGTGCATGCTGATGCCTTTCAATTATATGGCTGTTATCACATTACATGACCCAGATCCATGTAGGGCAGTAGTGGAAGGCTAATGTGTCCTTAGTCTTCTTGAATAAATTCATGCCTGGAGAGGAAAAAAGCAATGTAAACACCAAGCTCTTGGCTGTCATGGGTTGAACCCTTTATCTATTTTCTCTTCAGTTGGAAGGCAAACTGTTTCAAAAGCCCTTACCTTCCTCTCAGTGTAGAAGGAAAAAGGAAATTAACCTCTCTAGAAGAGTCATGAGATGAAAACAGCTTCCTGTCCAGTCCAGTTGCTTACTCAGTTGGAAACAAGCTTTACTGACAAGAACATACTCCCCACCAGGTGTGTTCAGTATAAGCAGAACTGCACAGTGAATAAAATATTTGAATGCAGGACTATTTTTTGTAGAGTTGTAGGTGAATGATGAATGAGAAAGGACTGTAGGAAGAATGACTGAACATCATATCTGAGAACCAGACTCTACACCTGCTCTCTCTCACATAGTACCAAAGCAATACTAGGCAAATCATTTTGATCACAGTGATCACAACTGCACCAGTGATGATAGTTTGTTTGTCCTTCACCATGTAAGCATTTGAGTTGTGAATCTGCTTCACAAAAACGTTGTAGCAGTCAATGAATGGAGAGACATAAAGAGCAACATAATATTAAGTACTCTGGAAATAAAACAAACCAGCAATTGAATCTTGTGGATTCAACACCAGGAATCCCCTCAGAATGGAACCTTTTGATCTTGAACTCTCCATGCTTTGGTTTCTCTATCTGTAATGCAAGACTGTCAGACCAACATTTCACAGAGTGTTGCGAAAATCATTTCAGCAATAGCTGTGAAGCACTCAACCCATAAAGAAATGAATGACTTTGGAGGCAATCTGAATGATGTGTCATACAGAAAATATGGGCCAAACATTAAGCAGGAAGGATAAAATGGAACGGTGGATACCTGGTTGTTTAGAGATCACTAACACTGTGATGAGTGAGGACCATTTAAAACAAAAAAAAAAGTATGTGATCATGAAATTAAAACAAGTATTATCTATATTACAATGCAGTCTTTAATATCATGATCTTACAGTACTAATGCTACAGAATTAATTAGGCTTAATTTCAGCATTTCATAGCTTTCTAAAGGTAAGGTTGCAATGTCATATTCATGGAGTTCTTCCTGTGCTTAATTAGACATAACTGAGACAACACTCTTTTTTGAATCTTGATAGGAACACTTTCATAACGCAGCTCTTAAGATGAGGTTAGCTGTACAAAAGTGACTATGGGAGAAAAGTGATGGAAACTGATGGGAGAATGAAATCTGAAGCCTGACCAGAACCTTTTTTAAAAGATGAATATTTTGGTAATAATTTGTTCACATGAGGACATGAGGAACCTATGAAGAAAAAAATCTTTACAGAAGCACAACCAGCAAAGTCAGAGGTATTATTATTAGTATAAGATGTAATCATCAACAAACAAAGGAAAAGCAAAACAATTATTAAAAGATTAGGCTTTAATTCTGAAGCAGGTGACATTATTTTAAATTTCTCCATGAAAGGACATGGGCATCTTTCCCAAACTGCTAATTTTTAAAACAGATATTCTCCCATTCATCCCATCTTGCCCTCTCCTGTATTTTTTAATAGTTAGATAAATGACCCACCTTTTTAGCTTCTTTGGACCTTTCTGTTACTTTGCAATGAAACAAATCTGTGGTTCTGGATCTTACAACTACTTTCCTTATTGGACTATAAAGAGAACACTGAAATGAAGAATCAGACCAAATATTGACCACTGATAGCTTAAAATGCACACAGATTTTTCCTTACATTCCTAGAACACATCAGAATTTTAACTGTGACATTTGTTTCTAAAACCAAAATCTATCATCAGGAAAGGATATATTCCTATTAGAGTACATTTATAAAATAGGGCATGTCATCAGGACTAAAACTCTTAGAAATAATAACTCTCTTTAGCCAGCTACTAAAAGCAGTTGAGAAGATGGTATAAATAAGGATTTTATGTTCTAAGTAAACAAGAAGCAGAGAAGTGAGTAGTACAGCTGCTAGCTAGGGTGACAAAGAAAGGACACATATATATATAGGAATTACATGAAACAGAAAGCAAGATTCATGACAAGAATGTGACCAGCAATCTCAGACTTGGCAGCAGATCATATTCATATCTCAAAACATAGCTGGAAACTCATGCTTACTAGCAGGAGGATATTGTTTTTTGATTCTTGATTGCCTACTGTTTCTGCCTAGAAATAGCTAATACAGTAAAACAGTGCAAAATATTTTTGAAATGTTAGCAAATTTCTTCACTGACCCTACTTCAGAAAATCATTTTAGTTACTTTGGTGAATCTGAAAAGAAGAGAACAGTATTGCGAGCAGGACAGACCATGTTGCATGGTCTTTATATCAATTAACTTAACAAAAAGTTTTAACCTAAAATAAAGTTAACAATAATCTCTATCCACTGGAGCTGAAAGCCCTTGAAAATATCATTCCCTCTAGTTGCATTATGCTAACCTGAAGGAAAAACAAAAGAACCTGGGATCTATGAAGTTGTAAGAAGAGTACCTATGAGAACATTATACTGATTTTAGCATGAATTTTTCCTTTTTCACTGGCCCCAGACATGTCCCCCAAAATATACGCTCACAAGAACTTTAGAAAGTTCGTTGCCTGTAGCTCAAGTCTGCACCAAATCCCAAAAAGGCCCCTTGCTGACAAGCAGCAACAATGTAAGCAGAAGCTGCTGGAGTTGTTAAGCAGAAGTGCCACAGAGGAAATGCTGCAAGGACCTGTAATTCTTCCAAGAAACAGATTCCTCCTCCACCTGGAATTTAAAATACATAGCAGTGCACTGGAGATACTAACAGTGGTGAAAAATTGGTGGAAGGAAAAAAAAAGCTTTTATTGATGTAGAAATGAAAGAGTTACTGTAAGAGGAAAAGGCAGAGTTTGAAATACTGTGGGCTTCCAATACATTCACAGTCAACCTCTGCTTACCCCTGGAGATAAAGCAAGCTTTGCTAGCTGAAGAAACAAAACTTAACTCCTGTTCCTTGTGGATATGTTTCCATTAAATTTGTACTGAGATCTTGCAGAAGCAAGCTTGTAGCTGAAAATTGTACTGTGAGAGAGCAGCCCTGTCTGTGAAAAGTCATCAACAATAATGCTGTGAAAAACAGTAATTGATGTAGTTTCTCTTCCCCAAATGCTTCCCATAGTTAAAAATGCGGTGCTGAAAGAGCAGCAACAAGAGTGTTATGAAAAGAGGAAAATTAAGTGGTATAGACAAAAGAGAAAAGCTGCATTTTTAATTGAGGGGTTTTTTTTATTATATTGAAGTCTGAGGAGAACAGTAAAGGAGAAAAAAAGAAAAGCTAGAAAAATTAAAAAGCAAAGAAGAAAAGGAGATTGTCCTCTTTGCAAAATCATCAACACAGTGTAGAAGGTGGTAGTGAGTGTTAAAAGAGCACCGGATTTTGAAAGAGTTATGGATCTTTGAACTTGTTCAAATTCCAGGTGCTTCCTCACATAATACAAAGCTTGTCTGTTTGTTCTTTAATTTTGGTGTCTTCCAGTTATGCTATTCTTTTATAACATATTCACACAATATAAATCTTATTAGAAACCTGACACTGGCAATGGAAGAGTGATTAAGATGCTTCACTTTTCTTTCTTTCTTTCTTTTTCCAGTGGTAGTCCAGGGTTACCAACTTAGCTCTGAACAAGCCAGCTTAGGTAATTGCAACTGTCAGAAGAATAAAGCTTAACAAATGCTAGTTTACCTTATTCTCATGATTTCTGTTCTTCTGCATACCTCACCACTGAAATCTACCTTACCAGTCAGATTTCAGTGGTGAGGCAAGGTGTAGAACAGGCCTTTGTGGACCTAATGCTGCCTCCACAGGACTCAGGTGCAGAAAGGTTTGCCTACAGAACAGCTGCAAAACAGTGCTTTACACTGTAACTATAGTAATGGTAGCAAATTCAGCCACCTGGATACTTCATTCTGATACCTGAGATTTAAGGAAATGCTTTGAATATAATAACTTCACAACATCTTCTCCATGTGCAGACTATTCATTGTGATAGTTTTTTTGGTTGATCAATGGTTCGACCATTTCTTGGTTCATCAATTACTACACATTCCCTCAATGCTTCCTTTGTGCTAGCAGCATTCCTCCCACAGAGATTTTCAGGACTGCTCACTAGCGCCAGAGTCTGATTTCCAGCTTATGTCAATATTTCCTGAGACCACAATATTTTTACCCTGCCTAAACTGTCAGATAGAAGTTGGCAGAACTAGGTAAAAATTTTAATGCTGTTTTCTGAGGAACAGATGATAGTCTATCATCTTCTATACTTCACATAGTTTTTACTAATTCAGACTTTGCTACATGGTTTGTTATTAAGTCCATACAAAGGTATGTGTCTGTCTCTCTGAATCAGGCTTAGAAGCTAACAGAAACTTTGTGTTAACTTCCTTCTTGTTGATAACAAGTTTGCTGTGAACCAAGGAAGAAATGCTGTTGTGAGGTTAACCTGGAGCCTACTTGAAAGCTTGCAGAATATTTTGAGATCTGAGTAGAAAGGGGAAAAGAAGATTAGGAAAGCAGGTTTCCTCACAAGGGTATCTGTCCCTATGCCTCAGGAGTAACCTGGAAAACGATAAGCTAAAAGAAGCATAGCTACAGGATGTTCTGCCAAACAAATCACATTGGCTTACTTTCGTTCCCTTCAGTTCCACATGGTAGGTTCTCCAGTTTTCCAGATAATGCCTACATAGCGTGCAAAAATCCACCTCAGGAAAACCTTTGATGTTCTCAGAGCTTTTTCTTCTGTAATGTTCTGCATGGCATGAATGGGAGAGGAATAAATCAATGCTATTGACAAAAGAGTGCCTGTCATAGTTATCACGGCTTTCATGGCTCCACCACAGGCCTTCAAAACACAGCGTATTGAGTAGAGAAGAAGTCAGCCCTCTGTGAAGATAAAACAAGTCTGATGGGTTGTAGCAAGAGCAAACAACTACTTTTATGTGGCTGGTATAGACCTTTGAATTAATTTGAGCAAGAACTTTCAAAGAAGCCTCATCCATTTTGTCATATACAGAAACTGTTGTCTCAACTGCTAACAAATGCATCACACCATTTAGTTCATTCTCACAGGTGTTAGACTTTAAAACACATCAAGGACTGTGCCAGACTACTGCACATCTTTTAAATTCTGCTTCAGACTTCGTACGACTGGTTATATCATGTTCTGAGCATCAAACACAAGCAAAGCACAAAGAAACTGCCACTTCAGCAGGTCTGACTAACCACAACATTGATATGGAGAATTATGACATTTACCAGTGAATAACAGAATACTGCAGATGATCTGAATGTTAACAAGCAAACTTTTTGCTATATCCTTCCTTTGACTATAGCAATGGAAGAAAAGCATGCTAAAAATAATGGCTTAATTAGTAAATAGGCCACCTAAGTTGGCAATCTAGTATTATAGATGCAGCTATGGAGATGCGGAAAATAAGATTTAGCCTCCCACTTTCTTGTTAATTAGGTCATTACTTGGTAAATCTTCTCATTTATGCCCACAGCCAAATGGCAGGATAGCTAATTTGAAGTTCAAAATTGCACCTTCAAAATTCAGGAAAGACTCCAAAAGTACACCTCATCTTCCTGAACTAGCAATGCATATCAGAATTCAAAATTAAAAATCACTGAACATCTCCAGATGAGGCAGGAATGAAGAAAATTGTGGCAACAAGATCTAAGCTCTGTTTAGAACAGGAGAAGTCATGGTCACCCTAAAAATGCTGCTAGGCATAAGCAGTTCTGCACTGGCTGCCAAAATAATGCAACATCTGTTCTTTCGCTTCCTCATACAGAGCTGTTCAGTGCTCAGTCAAAGGGCTGTGGATACCTCTAATCCTTCTGAAACATTCAGACCCTTTGTCAACACTGGCTCCCTCTTCTGAGGCACACAGCCAACAACCTTGAAGCATGGGGCATAGACAGACAATTAGATCTTTCCTTCAGTGTGGGAACATGGGAGATTCAGGAGTGGAACCTTTTCATTCTTGGCCTTTCAGTGTGACTGCATTATGGCTGACATAATTTGGTCCCAAATGCATCTATTTTGATTTTCTATCACAAAAGACAGCTTAGAATGACACAGGGAACCAAGCTTTTCTTGATTTTCAATAGTTCAGTAAGATGTAGCCTCTTAAAGAACTAAGACACTTTAGAAATTCAACTTCATGCCTTCTCCTAGAAGGAAAAGATAGGCACCCCAAACTCATTCAATTCCAAAAGGATTAGAACACCACATTATATTTTTTGCCTTGGAAAATCCCAGCTGCATCTCACACCTACCAAATAATCAAAATAGCATTTGAACCCATCCAACAAAAAGAGAGACATGAAATAAATAAATCAGTAAACAAAAAATAAAAATACCTTCAAGCTGTCCATATTTGTGCCTCATTAACTTCCTCCCTTTAAATTTATTCCCACCATCCTTGCCTCTTGCCAAAGAAATTCTGAGCCATGAGAACTTTAAATCTTTTCTCAACCAGACACAACAGATAGGGTAACCCAAAATGTCACCCTCTAAAGTTCTTGGGATTATGCAAAGATTCACTGCTAATATGGATCTTTGCATAATTTCATAAGAAATGAATGGAGTGTTTAGAATGGGAGTCACTGTTGCTGGTGTGATGGACACAGTTTGAGGATCCAGAAAATTGAGGACTGAGCTGTCGGTACCCATACCATTGCTCTAAGTATCAACAGAAGATGAAACAATTCTCATCCAAGAAGATGAAATAATCTTCATCTTCTTCTTGCTATTTACTTAAACACTCCCACCCCCGCCATGAATCATTCCTCAAAAGTCACTCATTTTGACTAGTTTTTCCCTCCAGTCTGCTTCTAGAGTCCTCTTTCACAGCTGCCAGCCAAGCAACAATCACAACCAAGGAGGAATGCAGAATCCGAAGTTCTGGAACACAACTACAATCCACAGCAGTTTGCAATCCTAGAGTCTCGAAACCAAGCCAAACAACCAAACATGGTAAATATGAACAGGCAGCAGCCTCATGGTTTGAAACTTGCAGCCTCTCTCCTACCTCCTCCTCTCTTTTATTATTTATTTTTCCTTTAGGATAGAACATTAAAAAGGCAACACTGAAATGGATGGGCAGGAACTTTAATAATGCTTATTACTTTGGGTCTACACAATGAGGAATTCATACCTAGTGACTTAATAATGTTGATAGCATCATCAATCTCACCACCAGAAAATGGCTAATCTACTTTAGCAGCAAGTTGATTAAAGGTTGATTCTTTTTTTTTTTTTATCTAAGAGAGGAAGGGGGCCAAGATAAGGACCTTCCAGACAGCATTTGCAAACTATTTGTATAAGCAGTCTAATATGGCAATTCACAACTAGAAAAGGAGAGAGGAATGGAAAAATCATAAATTCTTAAGAAAATATTATAGCACGTAGATTAAAAAGGTTATTGCTTAGAAGATTGAAGAGTTTTAAATGAAAGTGGCTGACGCAGAATAAAATGGATATCCACGAAAAATGAGATTCTAGGAGGAGAGTTAATGATGAAGTGCTGAGCTGGCAGGAGGCCAGAATTGTCCAGATTAGTTCAGTTGAGTAGGAGGAATAATGTCAGGTGACATGCTGGTAGCAAGAAAGGCCTAGGAGATGGATGGCAGCTTAAACGCAGTCTGGTCCAGCAGTCAAGAGAAAGCTTGTTGCAGGGATCAGACTGATTATTCTATCCACTGGGATTTGGGGTACCTCATAGTAACTACAGAATCCACCTGTCAGGGAAAGAGTTGGTAAAAGAGCAATCCCATCAACTGAAAATACATGTGTCTGGTGAGAGACCACACATGACACCAGAAGAGACTGCAGGTTGTATCCTCATCTCTGTAACACTGAAGTGAATCTAGGGCAACTCTACTGACATCTTTGGAAATGACCCTAGATTTACACAGAACCTAATGAATTCAGAGTATGGCCTTATTGGAATATTCTATTAAGTGCATAGGGAAGACTTTTACAAAGCAAATCCATTGCACTGCAAATAGAAATTGTAGTCAACATTTGCCAGAATTTCTTTCATGGGCTAGATGTTCAGCCAAGGTAAATGAGCACAATTCCATTATGCCAGCACAGACTCCAGTCCGCTAATATCTTCCATGGGACAGTGGCAATATTTGCAGAACTGCAGTCTGTCCAAAACAGATGTTCAAACAGCTTGCAAAACTACTAGGGTAAGTGTAATATAAATATTACCCACTAATCTTCTAGACTGAAACTGAAAATGCAGTCTTGCTGAGAGGTTTATATTGCAGGAGGAGCTAGAGGGCTTAGCCAGATGGGATCCTATCAGGCCACAGACTTCACAAACACAGGGAACCTGATGGTGCCTTGCCAAAGGGCTTACAGGGAAAAAAAGAAGTGTTACAAAATGGATGGTCAGGATGGAATCCAGGCTTGGATAGGGATTGACTAAATATTTATAACAAGCCCCAGTATGAGGTAGAGGATTTTTATGGTGGCCTTAGAATAGGGACCAACTCTGGAATGGGGACAGTAAATCTACAAGTAAGATGGTGTATTTGGGACTTTCTATATTTGAACCTAATTTGAGCAGAGGAAAAGGAGCAGCCACCACAAGCTGGGATAGGAAATCAGCAAGGACTGAGGGGAGGAAAACTTCCAGGTCCACTCCTATTGGGCATGAGGCAGAGGGACTGCTGAGACAATTCTCTGAAGGAATCTGGACAAGATAATGGCAAAAAGCTGGCACACATAATCATCGCTTTACTTTAGTAGTGTGTGTTTGTAAAATGACTTTCCCCATAAGCAAGTATGGATGGAAAGCTTACTCAGAATTTGCAACCAGTCAATTACCAATTCACATTTTATTTATTTGTGAAAATCTACTGTGTTTCTACTTTCCATTCACATTCTATGAACAGGGTTAAATGAGCATTTCTTAAAAGGGTACAACTGAATCATTTCTGTCTGTAAGTCAGCCCTTCCATGAGTAGCAGCATGGCTAACAGGTATAAGAAGGGACTGGTTTGTTGTCTGTGTTTCAGTTCCCATTTTAGGCACTAAAATTAACCATTTCACCTTTGCTGAGCCCATCTTGCTCTGCTGTCACATGTCAAGAGAATTTCATCATTTCAATTCATAATGCTTTTTTTGGTTATCATCATGTTTAAAGACTCCTCTGCCGTCTCACATAACTGCAAGTAAATTTACATTTTCAGGGCTTGCTTGAAGTCTAATTCTACTCGGTTATAACTTCACTAATGTCACTTTGACTTAGCAGGCAATTCCACCAAAGATATATCTCAGGAACCATATTCTTTCCTGACTGAGAATACATCTGGTGGTTTCTTTAATTTTCTAGACAGAGGAACAAAGGCATTCCTTAAATTGTAAATTTGTTCACAAAATTTAACATAGACCTAATGCATTATTTTCACAAGTTTGGAAGATAACAATCACATTTTCCCAGACTTCAGTTAAAGATTTAGGTCATGAAAGTAATAACTATACAATTCTTTCTCTGACTGTCCCTGCACTTCATATCCTAACTCTCAGCCCGAAACTATTTTCCCCCAACATTATCACTCTTACCAGATTTTAGGAAATGTTGTAAATAGGTATAGTTCTAATCACATCAAAAGGAATGAGGTTTCCTTAGATGGCAATTATTGTTAAAGCATTGACTACGGCTAGATGCAATGCAAGCCATCATACAGCAATCAACAGCAAGTTTGAAACCTTTGGCTCAAGACAAGAAATGAGAACTGGACGCCTCTGTTGTAATCAACAGGCTCCCAGCTGCTGCACTTGGAGTCTGGAAAAGGTTAGAGGGCAATGCAAAAATCAAAGTAATAACAGCAAGAATAAATTTAGGATAGCTAGTGAAGCATACTTAAAGGTTATGAAATGTAAGTGAGACTTTTTTATTATTATTTTTTATAATACTATGAAGGTGCTAAGGGATAAATAGGTTTTTAAAACTCCCTATGCAATCTGCCTAGCATACTGTATCCCTCAAGAAGGCCAATCATATAAAAACCCTGGATGTAACTGAAGAATCTGTAATTCCATCAAAAAAGGATTTCTTTTTAAATTGGCCTGGCAATCACTGTGCAGTAGAGGCGATAGAGAGATACATTTAAAGAATAGGTATTAGGTGTTTTACTAAGGTGCACCCTTAAAGATTGTAGGCTTCAGTGCAGAGCACAGAACAATCTAGATGAACAGGGCCAAAAATTTCAGACAAGGCTGATTTCAGTTTTCTCCATTTTTGAATGAGTGCCTTTAGATAATTACAGCCAACTTCCATGAGATGCTAAGAATCAGCAGTTTTCATGGATTGTATTAGTCTTGGATTTCTTAGTTACTCTGGTTAGATAAAAAATAATCTAAATAAAGAACCAACAAACAAACCCATCAAAACCTTAATAATTTCAAACTGGTCACCTAAATTTATTGGGGCACCTTCTGAACTTGCTTCCTGCTGAAACTATTCTGTTCCTAATACAGGAAACAATGTAATGTGAAAGTCTGAAGGGCCTGTTTAGATTTAAGAGTAAAAGGAAGTCATTATTATATCTATAAGCTGAACACCTTACACTCATTGCTGATCTTTCAAACGTTTCCAAATTTATTCTAGTTTTCAGATGTCTATAAATCATTTTCACCTGGCTTTACAATGCTTTTTTTCAAATAGAAGACCCTTCCAATGGTTAAACGAGACCAGTGATAAATGCAGGAATGGATCACATGCTAATTTTATTTGCTAGAATCAGAGTAGAAAACTCATACATTCCTGAGTGATTCCTGCAGATATTCTGCAGGAAAAGAAGGTGAAAGAAGATGCATTACACCTATTTTATCCAAGAAGAAGTGACTTCAGAGAACTTTGAAAAGCTTTTTTTTTTCTTTTGATTAGTTCCTTTTGCCATCCAAGCATGACATCACAAAGTTTGTCAGAAAAGTGTGTCTTATAATCTAGAGCACTATCACAGAGCATTCAATTAAAATCCCTGATTAATTCTGCTCATAACAGAAAACAGTGTGATGTTTACTTTTGTTCTCAGAAACTAAAAAAAGTTTGTTGCAATTTGTTAATAATGCACAGTTGTGAGATGTTAAATTAATTCCCAATTCAATAGCTTTTTGGCAGGTAAGCACTGTGTTACTTTTATGTCAATGAGAGGGTAGTAAAATTCCAAAAATTGAAGTGACATTTTCTATTCATTGGCAACAGCACTGTGGTCTTCAAAACTTCAAATATTCAGCAACCCGAGCTTGGAGGAGGGACTTCACCCAAGAGAAAATTTTGTCCATATCACAGCTTCTTGGTCAAGGATAACTGGCATGGGAATGATGTCAAAGGTAGTGGAAAACTCTTGATAAAGCTTCTTCTCCTCACCATTGTTAGTTATTGTCAATTCTGGATCAATTATTTAGAGTTTTGAGTCAGCCACATGTAAACTGATAATCTAGTAGTGGAAGACTACTCCAGTTCCCTGGGTTCTCTAATACTCTATCAACAACAGTTTTGTTTAACAGCATAAAAACAAATGGAAAGAGTAAGATGGGCTAAAATTGGGAATTACCATGAAGAGTGGCTGTTCATCTCAAGGGAGTCTCTGTCTCCAAGGCCCATTTGGAGTTTAATCTGGCAAGGGATGTCAAGAACAGCAAGAAAGGCTTCTATAAATACATCAGCAACAAAAGGAAGACTAGGGGAAATGTGGGTCTGCTACTGAATGGGGCAGGGGCCCTGGTGACAAAGGATACAGAGAAGGCAGAGATACTGAATGCCTCCTTTGCTTCAGTCTTTACTGCTAAGGCCAGCCCTCAGAAATCCCAGACCCTCGAGACCACGGAGAAAGTTTGGAGAAAGGAAGACTTTCCCTTGGTGGAGGAGGATCAGGTTAGAGATCATTTAGGAAAACTTGACATCCACAAGTCCAAGGGCCCTGATGGGATGCACCCACGAGTGCTGAGGGAGCTGGCAGACATCATTGCTAGACCATTCTCAATCATCTTTCAAAGATGATTGGAGAACAGGAGAGGTGCCTGAGGACTGGAAGAAAGCCAATGTCACCCCAGTCTTCAAAAAGGACAAGAAGGAGGACCCAGGGAACTATAGCCTGGTCAACCTCAGCTCAATCTCTGGAAAGCTGATGGAGCAGCTCATCCTGGATGCCATCTCTAAGCAAGTGAAAGATAAGAAGGTGATCAGGAGTAGTCAGCATGGATTCACAAAGGGGAAATCATGCCTAACCAATCTGATTGATAGCTTTCTATGATGGAATGACTGGCTGGGTGGATGAAGGGAGAGCAGTGGATGTTGTATATCCTGACTTCAGGAAGACCATTGACACTGTCTCCCATAACACCCTCATTTGCAAGCTCGGGAAGTGCAGACTGGATGAGTGGACTGTGAGGTGGATTGAGAACTGGCTGAATGGCAGAGCTCAGAGGGTTGTGATCAGTGGGGCAAACTCTAGTTGGAGGCCTGTAGCTACTGGTGTCCCCCAGGGGTCAATACTGGGTCCAATCCTGTTCAACTTACTCACCAATGACCTGGATGAAGGGACTGAGTACACCCTCAGCAAGTTTGCTGATGATACACAACTGGAAGGAGTGGCTGATACACCAGAGGGCTGTGCTGCCATTCAGAGGGACCTGGACAGGCTGGAGAGGTGGGCAGAGAGGAACCTCCTGAAGTTCAACAAAGGCAAGTGCAGGGTCCTGCACCTAGGGAGGAATAACCCCAGTCACCAGTACAGGTTGGGGGTTGACCTGCTGGAAAGCAGCTCTGTGGAGAAGAACCTGGGGGTCCTGGAGGGCAACAAGTTGACCATGAGGCAGCAATGTGGCCTTGTGGCCAAGAAGGCCAATGGTATCCTGGGGTGCATCAGGAAGAGTGTTGCCAGCAGGTCGAGGGAGGTGATCCTGCCCCTCTACTCAGCCCTGGTGGGGCTGCATCTGGAAGACTGTCCAGTTCTGGGCTCCCCAATACAAGAGAGACATGGAGCTACTGGAGCATGTCCAGTGAAGGCCTGCTAAGATGATTAGGGGACTGGAGCCTCTCCCCTATGAGGAAAGGCTGAGAGAGTGGGGACTGTTCAGCCTGGAGAAGAGAAGACTGAGGGGGGATGTTATCAATGTGTATAAGTATCTGAAGGGAGGGTGTCAAGAGGATGGGACCAGACTCTTTTCAGTGATGCCCAGCGACAGGACGAGAGGCAACGAGCACAAACCGAAACACAGGAAGTTCCATCTGAATATGAGGAAAAACTTCTTTACTGTGAGGGTGACAGAGCACTGGAACAGGTTGCCCGGAGAGAGGTTGTGGAGTCTCCTTCTCTGGAGATATTCAAAAGCTGTCTAGACACACTCCCGGGCAATGTGTTCTAGGTGACCCTGCTTGAGCAGATGGGGTTGGACGAGATGCTCTCCAGAGGTTCCTTTGAACCTCGACCATTCTATGATTCTGTGATCAGTCCTACTCCCTGCTCTAAGTGTCAGAAATAAGTTTCACTGCTCATGTAAGTGATCAAACTCACTTCCCTCTGTGGTTCAGCTTTGCTCAGGCATACTATGGGTAAGGTGAGCCTAAAGCCAATTGGTTCTGCCTTTGACTTGCACAGAAAAAGAAATAAGGCTGCATATTGTTTCTGTATGTGACCACAGGGATAGCCCAGGGAGATAAGCAAGATTTATCCCTACTGAGGTTCTGACCAACTGTTCAGATAAGTCAGTGGAACAGAGGGAAGCTTGAGTGACTTGCTCAGGGTTAAACAGTGAGGAGGGACAGCACTGAACAGAAAACGAGTACTCTAACACTTGCTTTCCCTTTCTAACTACTTGAGCACTTCCCTCCCAGGCATCCACATATGGATTTAGCCAGAGGTAGAGTCACACCTACACTAAAAGAATACAGCAGTACCAATTTTAGGGTAGTTTAAAAACTGCATTAGGTTCTTTCAGCTTCACCCAACAAGAATAAGGAAAGAATATCATTCACCACCATCATTCATCATCATAATCATCCTTCAGACGTGGCAATGTGCTCAAGGATGCCTTACTCCCATAGAGACTGGATATCTTGAGAAAAAGCAGATGATTATTTTTGACAAGAGCCTGAACAACTGAAGGAGGGTGACTTGAAGATGACTCTTAAAATATAACACAGACACTGCAAGGTGCATTTCAGATGACTAATGTACTGAGAAATGGCAAAGGGAAACTCTTATTTACTTCAGAGTTGGAGAAACAGCTTTTGGGAATTCACTGCTCCACTATATACATTTTTCAACAACTGCTACCACCTATCTTTTATAAATTTGCTTCAGTGAGCAGATAAAACAGCATCTCAACCTTTTCTTTTTTTCCGTCTTTATTCTTTTTCCAGTTCAACTTTGATTCAAACTAAACTTTAAAGTTTTTAATTAAACTATAGTTTCACTAAACTTAAACTATTTAAGCATTAAGTATTGGATAGCCTAAAGATATGAGTACTCAGCCTTTCACTTCTAGCTCACTTATGTAAATGTAACTGAGATAAACACTAACTAAAATGTAATAATTTGCTGGCATTAAACCAGTTTTTACCATATAGATACATTTTTTAAAATATCATCAGTTGATATAATTAGTAACTACCAACCTATGGAGGCAGACAAGTTAAGGTATACTTCGGTATTTAAAGTCAGTACCTAAAGAGTTAAATGCATCTCATACATTTTCTCAGATTGCTTGACTTTGCCGTGTCATTTTATCACATGCGTGACCTTTTTATTGAATGTTACTGAGAAAAATGACATCCAGGTATTTTTAAACAACAAAGAAATACCAAAAAAAAAACAACAAAAAAACTATGTTAAAATAAAGTTAAGGCAGAATCAAACCTGTAACTTAATCATTAGTAAAAAAAACCTACAGGAAACACAGAATTATCTAGTATTATAAGGCCTGGAAACTTAGAGACAAAGTTAATTTTAAAAGAAATATAAGCACGTTAAGGTAGAAAAATGCACAGAAAACAATGTTATTTCTATCTTTTTATGGTTTCATCTGGGGAAGCCACATAGGAAAAAGTGCAGTTTAATCTAATTTAAAATCACAAACAGTAAAATGCAATCAGTATGCACTGATCATAATCATACGGCTATTGCACAGTCTTACTGTGGAGCAATTCAAGTTGTTCATTCCTACATGTGGATGATTTAGAAATTAAGTTGTTCATTTCGCTAATGGCAATATATATTCTTATATTTCATATCTTTTCCAAATATTTAGGCTCTGCCATCATAAGGTTCATTTCATCAAAGAACATCACATTTACACTGGGAAAAGGACCAGAAATCAAAACAACCAGATGGCTATGGGGCCTTAATCAAGATCTCCTCCAAGAAGGTTCTCTCCCAAGAGATAGGAGAAAATAAAGCAGAGCTATCAAATGTAGAATCAGTGATCACAACGGGAAAAAGGAAAAGGACAGCACACAACACAGTAGAAACCCTTAAATGAATGACTGTGCAATTCACATAAGAGGGGGGACAGAGAAAGAAAGTAAAGGGAACATCTCTGCAGTCACCCTGCAGCACCCAGAATTTTGAGGTCAATATTACACCATGAGATAAAGCCTGGATACTGCTTTACCAGAAGGCATCCTGCAGTTCAGAATGGTGAGGAAAAAAATATATATGTCTGAATGTTGAGGGCAAGAGAAAGAAATAATGAAACAATTAAAAAATAAAATGTAACCAAACTATCTCACACACAAAAATTCCTACTCAGAATCTTATGGTTATTCTATGGGACCATTACAAGGACAACTTAAGGTTGTTATAGAAGTTCTATCTGGCCTTTAACCTTCTGGGGTTTTAGACGGAAGCTTAAATGTAAAAAACAAACAGATTCCTCCAGCTTAAATTCCAATGGCATGTGAATATAACAAGGACTATAACATATATTTTAGGGACAACTGCAGCATCCTTGAAATGAACTTTAACTAGTGATATAGCATTTCAAACCTGTACATTTCAATCTTTTTTATGGGAATGCACACACACACATACAAAAGGAGTAATCTTGTTATTTTAGCAAGTTCCTGTCTGTTCAGCCAAAACATAGTGACTAACCTTGCTCACTCCCCAACCTTCTGTAAGGTCTCGTTAAAATGGCCAAAGTCACATGCCGTGTTTCTGCCATGGAGATGATAACATCCACCTAGATGGTGTATGTGGGAGGGGTGGGGACAGACAGCAATATATTAAAGTGGACTATTAAAGCCTTCCAGTCACATGAGCAAGTCCTGAAGGTCTGCCTGCACTCCCTTGTTTGCTATTACTTCTCCTCCCCAATATGTAAGTTTACCTCATTTTTCACTGCATTTAGCTTAGGCAGAATGTGCATGTACTGCATTACAGTTTATGTCCATAAACACAGGTTTTTGAACATGTTAGCCGATAGGACAAAACTGACATTGAAGCTTTGCTTATTCTCTAGCAGAAATGTCTTCTTGGGTATGGATGACCTGGCTCAGATGGTAACTAGGCTCGCTGCTATCTCAGTGCACATACTGGAACCCAGCCCCTCCATTAAATGTTCCTTGACTTTTGTAGGCCTGTTTTGTAGGCCTGTTAACAAGAAAACAAATAGGAAGACTATTAAAAAGTACATACATATATGCATGGACAAGTTGAAGGCAGGTAATATATTACAGTGAATGTTCCAGATTTCATGGAGATTGACAGCTAAATCCCCAAGTGATGTAAATTCATATAGCTCAATGGATGCTGATCAGAACCTCTGTTAATGTTTCTTGCATCAGCATTGTGAGACTTTGCCACACAAATGAATTAACTATATCAGGTCAAGGAGTTCAATATAAGTAGCAATGTATGAATTCTAATATGATTTCCTCACTACTTTCTAATCAGATATGAGAGTATGATATACATGTTGAAAAGCAAGACATGATTTTGTGTATCTTAGTTTGGAGGTGTTCCAGAGGCCCTTATTTTTAAAGACCTTGTCCCCTTTACAGTGCCTTTTCTTGAATATTCAAAGACTGAGGCCTCCAAAACCCAGTAACTAGAAATGTAGGTCA
Organism: Apteryx mantelli; assembly: GCF_036417845.1. NCBI lineage: Eukaryota > Metazoa > Chordata > Aves > Apterygiformes > Apterygidae > Apteryx > Apteryx mantelli. Next base: position 128,130,020 of record NC_089979.1, read on the forward strand.
TAGATTTTTACCTGTATTTCTCCTTGTTTCAATTTATAGAGCACTGACTCACTATGATGGCTGTTAAACTCCATTACTGCTAGAATGTCAACATTTAGCATGTTTCTCTAAACTGAACCATATGATCATGTGTTCCTATGGTAAACTGACTGCTCTCCTTTCCTTTATTTTTAATATTTCCTTTGATAAACTATACTATTGTAATAACCCTGAAAAGTCTCAGAAGCTACTGCATACCAAAAATAAGTATGTTCAGAGATGTCATTATGCAAAATGGGAAATGCAATATACCTTAGTTCTCAATTTTGAAATTCTAATAAAAACATATTCTAATGCAAAATAAATCTTACTGTGTAAATTATGTTAACAAACGTTATTCTTCAATTTTGCTTTTAAATTATCCAAAATGAATTAGGTCCTCATATTAAATTGTCAAAATGATATTCCTCTTCCTGTAATGTAGATTGAATTGATGGTACAAAGAAAACAAAAAGTCCTCAAAACCAGTTCTTTTTACCACCTCCAGTATAATATAGTTTCCTGCATTTTCATGGAGGTTTATTTAACAGATAGGCATGGAATTACCAATGGCTTTTTGACTGATTCATATTATTTCAAAAGTGTATTTAAAAATCAAAAATTGTCAGAAGAAATGGATGTAGGAAACCAATGAGAAAGGAAAGAAATAAAAAAATACAACAGTTCTGAAAGTGGTGCAGTATAGAGACTCAGAGTTTTGAGTCCTTTTCTACTGCTGCACAAAATTATGTCTTTGAAAAACAAGTAAAGTTATGATTCAGTGTTACCAATAATGTGCAACTGATTAAAATGAAATTATTGAACTCTAAGGATATTATGTATCACAGTGACTTTTTTCATTAATCTTTCTTTTTCAGCTTTGAGATTAAAATAGGAAGGAGTCGTCTGAACTTGGATAACCAAATTGACACTCCATTTAACATAAAGGCAAATATATTGCTATTGAGCAAGAAGAAGAAATGTTAGTTTGTTTAATGGAGGATATATTTTTCATACAAACCATGAACATAAATTAAAAGTAGTGTACACTTCATGGAGGTAAAAGGAATTTAAAGAGGAGATCATTGATTTGTGATCAAATGATTCTATAATAATTGAAAGAACTTTCTTAATTTCAGAATCTACTTACTAAATAGATGAGGAGAAACTCTGGGACTGGTTTTAGATCATAAAGCCATCACATTGCATAAAATAACACTTTCAGTCCACAGAATTACACCTGTATTGTGAAGGCAAAGAGAGAGAGAAACCCCCTTCTGCTGTATTCTGATCACCACTCAAGCCATTACAGGAAAGCAGAATATGAAGTGGAGTGTTAAGGAACAAATGTGAAATGTGAAATGAAGTAATTGTATGAGACAGAATAAGCAGTGATGGCTGAAAGTTTAACCTTAACTTTGCCCTTATGTCTTAAACTACTCTTCTTTCATAAATATATCAGACTTAATGAACAGATAAGCTACTGGTTGGAACAGACATGTCCGCGGAGCCTGTTTTGCTACAGCAGTATTGACAAAAAGTGGCAGTATTCATTTTGCATGTGTTGGTAAAATATGTTATTGTATAACAGTCCATTTCAGCTTCTGGTTATAGCAATATAATGCACATTGTCACACAGACTGGAATTACTTTACCTCCTGTATACAGTAAGTTACACTAAAACCTACACTCTGAGACTCAGTTTTATTTCAAACTCCAGTAAAATCTACAAAATGAACCACGGGTGAAGGAAATCAGTTCAAAGATTAGATAAAAGAAAAAAAAAGTAAAAAGGTAGCAGGTCCAGCTAGAAATTTCCATTTTTCACAACACCTTCAATGACAGCAGCTGAGTGGGGAGGAAGGGCGTTGAATTGGAAAACTTGCAGTTTGGACTTAAGGTTAAGATAAATTCTTGAATGAAGCCTTTAACCTCTCTCAGTATCTCAGTCTGTGAAATGGGTATAATAGTGTTCTATAAGTAAATACATATAGAATTTTGTCAAACATGCAGAAATGATGGTAACAGCTAAATAGCCACAAAAGAAACACAAATTCTTTATAAAAATATTTTTAGGTGTAGAGCAATGTCCTCCACCTTGACCCAAGGTTTTCCCTTATACTCAGCATCTGGCTAGATTCATCACCCCTTTTCCCCTTACCAGGATGGCAATGTAAGGCAATAGAGAGCTTTGACATCCCTTCAGTGCTACCAGGCAAGAACCTTGGTATAAAAAATGCCTTCAGTGCAATACTGGAATCACATGACTGTGAATCTCATAATGACTTAAACAATAAGTCATCATCTAAGAAAGCTTTCTTTAATTCATTCAGTGAAATTATATAATCAAATAATTCTAGAAAGTACTACAGTTACAACAAATCCCAGTGATTCAATACATGTTTCTGCATGCTTCACATACTCCACTCAAGAAGAAAAAAAAAAAAATCACAGCTGTTTTCACAGGATAGTTCTCTATCAGTCTTGTGCATTCCCGTGTACCATGTTACCTGGCTGCATTTGTATCTCTGCCTTTTAGGCAGCTCATCAGCCTGACTCATGAAGGGAATCACACTGACTCGGGGAGGATGTTGCACCGAGTGGCGTTTGCAGTACCTCCGGTGACATTCTCTGAAACCAAGAGTTTCACGTAAGATGCAGAGAGGCAGCAGAGACTCTGGAGCACAGCAATAAACACATTTTTGGCAAAATCCATCTGTGAAGCCAACTGATAATAGTCAGCTAGAGGCTAAAAGGCAGCATATCATTAGCCACCACAGAAGCAAACATGTATGATACTGTTGAACACAGGCATAAGCATAAACTCTGTCAAGTGCAGAACCATTTTGTTAACTAGCAATATAGCACAGGAATAGATAGGCTATATTGGGGGGATGGGGAGAGAAAGACAGAGAAGCTCTCTTGACTGATTAGTTATTTTAGCTGTCCATGGGCTCCTTCTATTGCTAAGGGCTTGGGAGTTGTTTCTTTTTTTCTTTTTTTTAATGAACTGAAATACCTGCCATCAAGTTTTGTGAAGTCATTTGCTGCTCTTGAGTGTGTACCTGCACAACAAACAATTGTAAAATGACTGAGAGGATTTTTTTTTTTTAACTTGTTCTTCTTTTAACTGACCCTTTCCATATGTTTAAGGACCAGGCTCCAGCTCTGTACTTACAACCAAAGATCTAAACCCTAGAGGTTTTAACTTCTGGGAGAACATATAAATAAATTAAAGCAATATTTCCATGATCATTGTTATGTATTCCCAATCACCTCTTAGTCAGCTGTTCAGGGAAAAAAAATTTAAAAAAAAATTTTTAAGGAAAACATTGGTGTGTCAAGTCTTCATAATTAAAACAATACAAGTACTCACTGCACAGAATTTTTCTTATTTCTTATGTGTCAATCACATTTCCTTGCAAAATGCTAATAGTTTCAGATGGCCTATTCTACAATAGCAGCGAAGCTTTGATGGAAATAATTGCGCAACCAGCTATGTTGTTCCATGACTGTTTTAGATTTGTTTACTTAAAATTGCAATCATGAAACAAGATTATGGAAGCTTAAAAGGAGACAGAATTTTAAGTGGAGGTACCAAGGGCCTACTCATGAAAGATTATATGGTTATGCTTCTGAGCTCAGGAGAAAACAAAATGGAACTATTTTTTAATTAAAATTCACTTAGTCTTCCTAGCATTGCCTACAAACGTTTTTCTTTTAGTTACAGTACACTAAAGGAGATTAATTTATTGCTTGAATTATAAAGAGGTGAACCAAGAGTTCCATGCTCTGCCATGGACATCTTGAACGATCTTGAGAAAGTTACATCATCACTTTGAGTGTTAGTTCTTTCTCATAATGAAGATGAGAGGGAGAATAACAACACTTGCTTACCCTCAAAAAGGTATTGAGATGCTAATGGTTTAATTAATATTTTTTGATTGTTTTGAGAGCCTCAAAATGAAAGTGAAAATTATTATTATTATTATTATTATTACTGCAAATTATCACTATAGTTAAATGATAGAAAGAAGCTCTGTGAGATAAAGGCTACACAATGCATTAGCCAAATAACAAAAGTCCAACTCCACTTGTAATATTAAATTGTTTGGAACTGTCATCAAAAGATCAAGGTAGAAAAAAAAATTGGTACAACCCAAAAGGCCCACTTGTATCCTCTGGAATTATGTTCAGGACATTACTGGTGAGCATGACAAGTATAGAAATAGAAATCAATTAACTAAAATTGATATGCTAGAGCTTAGCTTACACTCTTAAGTAAACTGATTAAAAGAAGAGCTATGCTGCTTATTCCAGACTTCTTTTTTCAGTCCACAGTTTTGGGATGGTAGGTAGACTGGAGGGAATGAGCCTTATTCTTGAGACTGCCACATCCACTGTCTTCCAGAGCTAGGACACTTTATTGTCCTCTTGATGAGAAGTGACCTTACTAGACCAAATCAAAAAAGGAATCCACATATTATTACCAAGACTTCTGCCTGCTTTAATTAAGTCCTATGAACAAGCTAGAACAGGAAGCTTCATCACCCTTCTTTCCTTTCACCTGGTTCTCTTTCCCTCTCTTGGTGCTTTCATCTTTCCATTTAGCTATTGCAGCTGCATTTTTTATTTCTGTGATCTCACCTTGTATTAGAAATGCAGCTAAAAGCACAGTCCTAAATATCTTGATATTTAACAGCCTTCACAGTGGCTTATAAGACTAGGTGCTGTGCCTGTCTTTACCTATAAGATCTGTAGCATAAGTCAGAAACAGAAACTACATTTTCACTCTTTGCTGTTCTTTCCTCTCTCCTTCTGTGTGTGTTGTACTTTGTCTTCAACAAAAGATACCACAATAGCCCAGATCCCTAGCACCTGACTTCTTCAGTCTTCTTCCAGTAGGTATCATCCTTAGTGCCATCTAAAAGACTGTCAGACAAGATTTTCTAAAAGCAAAGAAAAAAGAAAAACAGCCTCTCTGGAAACCCTCTAAGCTAACAGGAAAGGAAATAAAATAGTCTTTTAATGTGAAAACTTTACTTAATGCTTTACAAGTATTAGTGGATCCCCCTACCCGCTCCCCCAACTTTTTGTATCTTTAATAAAATCTTAAAAAATAATTAGTCTTGTTTGCTGAGAGTATTAGCAAGCTGAAGCCTCTATGTATGCAATACAGAATCCTGTTTCACATTTCGTAGTGGGAAAGGCTAATTAACCCCTTTAATTCATATTTTTCAACCAGGTTTATTAGTAAGGCATTACTAAAATACTCTAGTGAACAGAGCAGGCAAACATTTCTGTATAATACATCTATTCATTGAGGCCTAGCACTCTCCTGTGTTGGAGGTAAAGCTAATCTATCTTGACCTCTGTGTTGCAGAACACTACCCTTAAGTCCCACCACACCTGGCCCATAGTTCTACAGTACACTAAAGCACAGCTGCCATAGCCAAGTTTGTTTGCTCAACATCACATTGAACTCCATCTGGAGGAGTACAGAGCTCTCCAAATAACTGGAGAAGCTAAAATGACTGAGGCATCCTTCCCCAAACAGCATGGTGAGAGTAGGGAATAAAGATATTTTCTACCTTCCCCATTTCTCTGATGAGAGAGGATTTGTCCCACTCAGTGTTATTTCTATCCTGCTTGACAGCTGAGACTGTCAGTGACAAATGCTATTTGGAGAGTGTGTGGTCTCTAAAATTCCTCACAGCTTATAATTATTAGTTATAAAATGTCAAACCCACGGTTTAATATGCCTGCGTAATACTACCTTCCTGATATCTGCAAGGTTAGAAGAACACGAAACTTATAACCACCAGGTTATGTTGGGCAATTATTTGAATGCACAGGGAGTTGAGATGTATTTGCTCAAGATACCTGCAATGTTTCACATGGGCATAGTTCAGTCAGTCTGCACACAACCAGTGGAGCTTTGTGTCACAGAAGAATCAGGGACAGAAAATGTAAAAATTAGGCTTTTTTTAAGGCTCTTATTAGACAAACAAAGTGCCCTGAATATCAAACAGAAGGATTTTTATGAGCATGGAACAGTTCTACCATGAAAAGCTGCGATAGGGTGATTCTCTTTCTTGGGAAGAAATAAAGGATAAATCACTTAAAATAAAAACAATGTTAAGGTACATTTCCAGATAGGAAAAAAAAATCTCTTAATATATCATGTATTTTTTTTCATTTTTACTGCCTTCTGAGTAAAAATGATAACAAACTTAAATGTAGCGTTTAAAATTGCACTTATATGATCAGCTTTAAAGTATAGAAACACAGACTTGTTTTTGTTTTGTTGTTACATTTAAATCAATTCAATAACATTTCTACAAGTGAAGTTAACTTTAACATTAGATTTTAGCACAAAAAGAATTAGCATTTGCAAGCTTTTGAACATGTCCAAGGCTGGGAAAATACTCCTTTGAATCTTGTCTTCCAGAAGTATTAAGAAATTTGGAGCACTAAGATTGGATAATAGAAAAATAGACTGTTTCTTAGGACTCTTGAAACTTGCACAAACAAAAGTATGAATCTCTCAATAGATAATATCCATCATGCAAAGAATCCATATACAGCTTTCTGTCAAGTTTCAGTCTTTCAACAATGCTTACAATGACCTGATAAATCACCTTTTTTAAAGAATGGCGGAAATAGATAATAGTGATTTTGATCCAATCACATTGTAAAATCAGTTATTTGGGAACTTAGTGAAATCTCCTAATAAAATGTTTAAGTATTTATTTAATTCTGCATTTATTTTGCCAGGATAGTTTTTAAATAAAGGTTATATTTATAAAAAAGTACTGTCATCAAATCTTTGCCTTAATTTAATCTTCAGTGAAAATGCATTAAATCATAAACCTCAGCATATATAACATCAATAGGTCTTAATTTTAAAACTGTATTTTTAAAACATATAGCACATTATGAAGAAAGATATCTTTTTAACATATTCATAATTTTTGAAGAGCTTTAGAAATGCACCTCACCTGATATACAAAATCTTTATTTAATGCACTTCTAATAAAATGGAGAATATTTTACAATTCACCCAGCTGAAGACTATGGAAATTATCATCTTGTGGGGATATGGATCAACATTTTCACTCGTTCAAACTTTAGAGAATGAAACGTCTCCTGTAACTCTCTCAGCAAATGAGGAAATAAAGGCTGTAAAGTTTTGTTCCATGATTTTCAAGCACAAATAATAAGTAACCATAGGATTCCCTCCTGTATTACACAGCTTATGAAATGGGCAATTAGCTGAAAGCATATCTTGATTCTCATCTTAAACTATTTGTAGACAGAGTAGCATCTCCCTCAGTTAATACAATTATCTCCATGCATAAATGAAAATACATGTCGAAGTTCAAACTTTTTGACTGTAAGAGACTTTTTTACTTTTCAAATATTCTTTAAAATCATCAGGATGACAACTGATCAGTTCACTTAAACTGTGTGTATCAAAAATATTTTTAATTCTATTACTGAGGCATCTCAAACCACAGAAAATAATTTGCCCTTTCTCCCTTAAGTCAGGCCAGTCAGCCTCACCTGCATCCCTGGAAAGGTGATGGAGCAGCTCATCCTGGATGCCATCTCCAAGCATGTGGAGGACAAGAAGGTGATCAGGAGTAGTCAGCATGGCTTCACCAAGGGGAAATCATGCCTAACCAATCTGATAGCCTTCTATGATGGAATGACTGGCTGGGTAGATGAGGGGAGAGCAGTGGATGTTGTCTACCTTGACTTCAGGAAGACCATTGACACTGTCTCCCATAACATCCTCATAGACAAGCTCAGGAAGTGTGGGCTGGATGAGTGGACAGTGAGGTGGATTGAGAACTGGCTGAATGGCAGAGCTCAGAGGGTTGTGATCAGTGGGACAAACTCTAGTTGGAGGCCTGTAGCTAGCGGTGTCCCCCAGGGGTCAATACTGGGTCCAGTCTTGTTCAACTTCTTCATCAATGACCTGGATGAAGGCACAGAGTGCACCCTCAGCAAGTTTGCTGACAATACAAAACTGGGAGGAGTGGCCGATACACCAGAGGGCTGTGCTGCCATTCAGAGGGACCTGGACAGGCTGGAGAGGTGGGTGGAGAGGAACCTCCTGAAGTTCAACAAAGGCAAGTGCAGGGTCCTGCACCTGGGGAGGAAAAACCCCCTGCACCAGTACAGGTTGGGGGTTGACCTGCTGGAAAGCAGCTCTGCGGAGAAGGACCTGGGAGTGCTGGTGGACACCAAGTTAAGCATGAGGCAGCAATGTGGCCTTGTGGCCAAGAAGGCCAATGGTATCCTGGGGTGCATCAGGAAGAGTGTTGCCAGCAGGTCGAGGGAGGTGATTCTCCCCCTCTACTCAGCCCCGGTGAGGCCACATCTGGAGTACTGCGTCCAGTTCTGGGCTCCCCAGTACAAGAGGGATGTGGCACTGCTGGAGCAAGTCCAGCGAAGGGCTACAAAGATGATTAGGGGACTGGAGCATCTCTCTTATGAGGAAAGGCTGAGAGAGCTGGGCCTGTTTAGCCTGGAGAAGAGAAGGCTGAGAGGAGATCTTATCAACGTGTACAAGTATCTGAAGGGAGGGTGTCGAGAGGATGGAGCCAGACTCTTTTCAGTGGTGCCCAGTGACAGGACGCGAGGCAACGGGCACAAACTGAAACACAGGAAGTTCCATCTGAACATGAGGAAATACTTTTTCACTGTGAGGGTGACAGAGCACTGAACCAGGTTGTCCAGAGAGGTTGTGGAGTCTCCTTCTCTGGAGATATTCAAAACGCGCCTGGATGCAATCCTGTGCAATGTGCTCTAGGTGACCCTGCTTGAGCAGGGGGGTTGGACTAGATGATCTCCAGAGGTCCCTTCCAACCTCAGCGATTCTGTGATTCTGTGATTCTGTGAAGTCTTTAATTGCTGATATGTTTGTAAGAGGAGGTAATCATTATTGGCAGTATATGAAACTTTTCCTCTACCAAGAAGTTCCATTTCTTGGTAAACAGAACATCTTAATTTATTATCCCAATCAAATTATCTATGCGAATGATTTTAGGTAATATAGCTTAGTATGTTTGTGTTATTTCCTTAGCAGTAAACAGTAAGCACCTTGTAATTTTCTGAATCTTCACTTCTCAGTGATGAAAAAGAGTTTCAAGTGTTGTGTTCATAAAATTATATGTTAGAATTATTTTTATAACCCAGTTCATTTGCATGCTTTCCTGCATCTGACAGACCACTCTGGGTATTTAAGAAACCTCTTCTGCAGAAACTACAGTTATGCTCTTATTGCTATGCTTACTGATCCAGGCAAAATCGTTTCTCTTCTCAGAATGCAAAACTTATTTTTGGAGTGTGGTTATGACAGTCTCCTCAAGGACAAGAGCAATCCATTGTAACATGCAGAAAGTCAAGCAGGTGTGGCAGAAGTTCAACTCAGCTGAACAAGGAACTCCTGGACAGCTCAGATGCAAAAAGGAAGTACACAGAAAGTACTACAGGGGAGTGCTCCAAAGGTCCTTTCCAAACTAAATTATTCCATCATTCTATGATTTGTTCATGGAAAGTTACCTTCAAAGTCATGGCACAGTCACAATCCATGCAGGAAATAGTGAAATCAACTAGAAAACATAAATATTTATAAGAATCAAGCACTCCGTGTTACATTCCCAGATGCTGTGTTCTGTACAGCAAGTACTCAGACCAAAAATTACTGTTAGATATGAAAGGATGAATAGATCAGTTAGTCCTAGCTATGCTTCTTCAAAGCAGTCTAGAGATTTTCTAGATGTTTTAGATATTTAGATGTTTTTAAAATCCATTTTAAACTTACCTTCTGAATTTTTAATGAAGTCTGAAATCATTTTTATAGACAACTTTGTGGAGAAAATTAGAAGCCATGATTTTAAAGGTGCTACAAAATTGAAAAAGTATCTCAAATAAACAAGATGTTTTGGAGAAATGAAACAACCTTCAGCAAAGATAGATTAACTTTCATAACCTATAAGTACCTCTAAGGCAGTGAATACTTCTCTTCAACTCTGGACAGGTTCTTATCCTCCAAACAGTTGCTTCACTGCAGAGTCTGAAGATTTTTTACACTGTCCTTTGTCTGAGAACATCTTAATTTCTGAGAATACTCTTCTCCCCTGAAATACACAAAGAGGTTCCACCTGAAAGAGAAGCTCAGAAAGATCCCATCCACTTCTCCATCACCACCACTTGGCTCCAGAACCCTCTCTTTTACAATCTTCTCTGCATAACAGAACACCATGGCCACTTACAGCTTCTACTTAGGTTGGTTGGCAGTTTCCACACTGCTCTATGAAGGCCTATACCAATAAACATCAAGGTCTTCCAGAGGGCAGTGACTAGCTAGTACACCCAGTACTGCCTAAACCTTTCTAATAAAACATATTATCTTGCACATGTGGAAAACATAGCTTGGTTACATAGTCATTAATTAAATTGTCCAGAAGACTTTTTCTTCACATAACATTTTCTTATTGGGGTACAAATGCATGAACGGATGCCTAAAGAAATATCATTCTTAACAGTCTAAGTCTTAAACATGAAATCACGTCTCTGAGTTTCATTTCAGACAGGCCTCTTATGCAGTCTTCTTAAACTGCAGATCGATTTTACTATGATGTGATTAGTTTTTCTTAAAACTGCAGGTTTTAAAGTGTCTGCTACACTGAAAATAGGATTGATACACACTGGCATAGTATATTCCACAGAGCTCATTCATGCCAGAAATGAATGAATATAGCATAGTCCTTTAAAATTAGGAACAGTTTTCACTGTAAGGGACAAAAAAAAGAAGTATTAGAGATAGTTCCTTAAAATAACAGATAGCTCATACTCTCAATTGAGGGAGATCCCCCTCAAAATTCCTTGTAAAGGGAAGCTCAAAACATAAGGAATTCAATGCAAATCCACTCTATGCTTGCATCATGCCAATAGTTTGGGATTCTCTCTCCCTTCCAGCCAAATATTCAAGGCTAGGAGGGTATTCTGAGGTGTGTCAGGAGTATTTACAGAGCATTTTGAGGTTATTCAGAGGGTCCTTAAATCTACCCTGCTGGAGCTGTTCTATTTTTTCTAAAGACTTAAATAGTGAAGAGAGAACAAGAAAGTAGAACTCTAACCTCATGGTTAGGGTACTCTCCTTGAAGCCAGAGGTACCTAAATTCACATCCTTGCTCCTGAGCATGCTCCTTCACAGAAAATAAAACAGAGACAATAGCAAATTGTCAAAGCTTTCTCTATGAAGCTGCTCAGCCTGGCAGGTGGAAAGTAAAGATTCAAGTTTCTACCAGGCTGCAGAGAATTAAATGGGGTATCTAGTCCCTAATCTACCGGACATACCACCAAAACACTTTCTTTTCCACAGCTAATACTCATGCTATATTAAACCTAAGCGACTGAAGAGCCTTAGGAGGAAAAAATATATATTATTTAAAGAAATTTTTGCCCAGCCCCAACCACAAATCATAACGTTATGCATGTGACTACTTGTTTTGTACCTGCAATGAGTGGGCAAGAACTGTCAGGTCGGAGAGTGGGGAGAAGCTGTCAATCTGCAATGCTAATGTAGTGGCTCAGATTGCAGCCTTTGCTGGGGAGGCTGTCTGAAAACACTAACTTCTCCTTCTGCTCAGTCACGTTGTTTTATTGCTGTCAAGACAGAAGAGGGATAGAATCATCAATCTCATGAATCATCAAGAAAACTGCCCACCAAATACTCATTCTAAAGGCTTTATTGATGAGCATTACTGAAAATACATGCAGGGTTTGATCTGATTTTCAAATAGCCAGCTGAGACAATCCAGGAAATTCAAATGGTGCTGTTACTGTTTAGACTGATGTAAAGAATTTGAGTCAAGCTCTAAAAGGCTTCAAAGTCATTCTCAGCTACAAGCAACCAACCACTGCAATAATGAGGTTGATTGATAGAAGAACAAAACTTAAACCCAGCAGCTAGGTTATATATTATAGAAAAGACCTATAAAAGGTATGCAGAAATTGACCGCATCTACATTCTTCATTTTGGATCTGCAATGTGGTTTTCAAGAGTTCCCTGATTTCCCCCAGTTCCTGTACTTCAGTTTGCACTGCAGACTGGTGTTAGAGTGTGCAAACTGGAATTCTTTCAGGAGAAACGCAACTGGAAGATGTGCTCCAGGAACCCAACTAATGCGATCTGGCTGCTAACACATGTTCAGTCCCTGAGAACAGAATGGAGCTAGTCTGAAATAAATTTCCAAGAAATAAGCACACTGTGGACATCAATTCCTCAGCCCCAAATGTTTCAGTCTGTAAATCCTCTCTTACTGTTATTGCACTACTTGCTAATACTCTGATAATAGGTATTGTTGTTTTAGAGGTCTGTTGAGCTATTCAGACAAATACTATATTTAAACTTAGAATTATTTTTTGTTAAATTACTTATATCGGGGGTTTATTTCTACATCAAATTTTTTATTGTAATGTTGGCAGGCCAATTTTTCACAAGGCTAAAACCTCAGAAAAAGTCCCTTATGCATACGTGGCACATTTTAACAGCATAATGCTGTAAGATCCCAAACTAAAATGGAAGAAAACTATTGCCACAGTTCAAAGTGACAATAACAATTATTCCAGACTACACATACTATGCTTAATGGACAAGTAAGTCTTTACTTACTTCCACTAGAACTTGACTTGGAAACAATAGTCGCAACACTAGTTCTTGAATTGATCTAGAATTTTGTCACTGACTTCATTGTGGGATCATTATTGGGACTAATGACATGAACTAAGAAAATAACTTGCCAAATGAATGGCTAGGGGGGTGCCTTCTTTGATCATTTTCATATAGCTTTCTTCTTAGCACCTAATAAAAATGAGGTGTCCTGCTGAGAGACATGCCAGGGGTCTTGTTGAAGGAGCTACTCAGTGAAATTATGTGGCCTGCATTGCACAAGGGATAAGACTAAATTTCAATAATGATATCTGCTGGCCTTAAAAATCTACCTGTGTGTAGCAAGGATTGATTTGAAGAAAACTGTTTGAGGAGTAAATCCTATTCAACATGAATAATAATTAGTTTTCTCTCTAGGAGTAGGAAACTTCTTCAAGGAGGGAAGAAAAATCAAGTTTTTCAATGAAATGTGTTTAACTGTGTTTTTACAGAAATAAGATTTGATACATACATACAAATAGATGGAAATAAATGCTTAACAAATTGGAAAAAATGGTAAAGGAGATTCAGCAGCAGGAAATAATATAATTGCAAATACATCACATATAACACTAGTTCATTTCAGCAATACCTACCAATGCAGCAATGGTAGATTGAGTAAAATTAGGCCTTGAACCAAACAGATAGAAAATAAATATTACAAAACTATGAAAATACCTTCCAAGAAGTAGCAGCTTACTTGAATATTGGAGGAAAATTATAAAAAAATACTGAGAAAGAAAAATAACCCCCAGAAAAAGGTGAAAAAAACTATTAGGATCAGGTGAAAAAAACTATTAGGATCAGAAGTAAAAGCAGACTTCAGAAGGTTAGAAACTACCGCTGAATTGATACAACCTCTGGCCTTGACCCTCAGATTACCAGAAGCTGAAAAGGTATATGGCAGAAATATTTCCATGTATTTAAATTGTTATACTTTTCCCTGGTCATTGACTATTTGCCACTACTGAAGGAAGAATATGGGTCAGATAGAGATTAAGTCAGACCTAGTCTATATGCATGTTCTTGTTATCTTACTTTTTATTACCAAGATATTTTAGCTGCTTTTCCTGCAACTTAATTATAAAGAAAAACACTGATTGACAAGTACATCTTTAGAACATCTATCTTTTTTACACTGGTTTCAGTAGAAAAATAATGTGCTTTATCTCATCAGGAAAGAATATATCTGGACCTTCTTAGCATAGCATTCCTTTTTCAAGAAGAAGGAAGTATTTCACTCTGCATTACACTCTCTATCTCTTTCCTGGTCCTCAATTAAACTACAGAAACAGAGACAGCATATTAGTGCATCTAGCAGTTCTTGACTGTCTTACAGTTCAGTGGTGTACATATCTACTGCCACTCAATTAATGACAAGCTGCATAAGTTCCCATGGTTGGCAGGATCTCTAAGAAATAGTCTGCTTCTCCAAAGCAATGTTTGATTTCTGCATCTAAATCTGAACTAACATGAGCATCATGTTGACACTGGCTTGACATCCACTGAACACACCATTTCCCTTTCAGTCAAGCATACAGCCTATAGTGAACATTATAAGGCATTAAATTCTAGCAAAAATGTTGGAGGAGAATCTCTTTCTCACTCCCTCACATACACGCTATATTTGTTCATCTGTTTTTCACGACTAAAGGAGTGGTAATGAATTGGCAGGAAAGTTGTGTCAATTTTCTCTAGTAAAACTGCAAATTCTGAAAATCTATTAACATTTATTGGAACTGGCCAACACCCCTCTATTCTTAGGTGAATGTGGGCTTTATTCCCCCCCCCCCCAAAATAGTAAAACAGACTGTTTATAACGGTTGGCAGCAATAATGTCCATACCACAGACCTTTATATCCAGCTATCTGGATTCATGTCAGCCTCTAATATTTTGAGAAATTGATCCACAGTAACAACCTCAGGGTTATGACTCAAAGTAAATTATATGAGATATGTCTACACAGACGGCTGAGTATCAACACACAGTTATTTTTAAGACCAGACTGATGGATCACGCAGCCAATGAGCTTCCAAATGTGGGCTCAGAGACAGCTCAAGTATCCTCTGTGCAGCACATGCCTACTGTGTGCTTAGATCTAGGATCCCCACATACAGTCTGCAAGCTGTCCAAGGGTGACCATGTTGCAGAGGTGACATCATACAAAAGGCTGCTCTAGAAACTGTGTTTCCAGAGCTGGATAAAAATAACCATTGGCTTTGGTAGAGAACACGTAACATGACTGAATTAAGGGTGATTCAATAAATACCAGTAAGAGATAACAAAACTGCCCACAAGCTGCCTGCCTCAGGAAACATTCTCAGGCAACATCTTAGATACCCATATCCTAGATATGTCTTTATCTTGACATTTTAGATGGCAGAAGAGGAGCATTGGCTTTGGTAATTTTATTGTATAATATTTTAAAAAAAAATTTCCCCTGGGCATCATCTAGCTAAAAATTTCAGTATTTATTTCCTTTCTAAACAGTACCGTGGGAAATGGAAAACATCGATGCATATAACAGAAAATTCCATGCTACTCCTTACTCTTTGGTACCCAAAAGATCACTGTTTTTATCACCACATAGATTTTCAACAATGCTAAGATACATCTGTTTGGGTTTTTCTGTTGTTAGTTTTTGTGTGGCTTTAAGTCCCCTGTATATTTTAGCTTCACTGCAATGGCTAAAGGCGTAGCAGTGGAAGAAACTTGGGATTTCTGTTTAAAAGAAAGGAAGATTTTCTGAAGATTAGAGAGATTTGGCTTTAATTTTTGGAAGGCTTAAATCTGAGGCTAGCTCACAACTGTTTTAATTCTATTTTAAGCAGATGGAGAAATCATAAACCCAAATTGGTTATTATATCTTTCAAGCTACAAACCAGGACTAACTGCAGACAGATTTGTATAACAGATAACTCTGATGGAAGGTAGAGTTGAGGAGAAACGGGATCTTTATCAGAAAATATCTGGACAGTTGTTTCTCATCACTGGTTCTCAGTTGTCCTGTCACTGAAGAACTCAGCAAGAAAATGTATGAATAAACTTGCCACACTATCTGTTACCCTAAATACTTGGCTTCACTCCCCAGACCTCCCTCCTCCCTCCCCAAAACAGCACATATTTTTTACACCAGAAAAAAAATGAAATCACTGAGAAGACAATAGAAAAGAGTAAAGGAAAGCTTTTTAGAATTATTCAAAATAATTGACATTTGCTGCTCTATTTATGGTGGGAAAGTCCATCATATCGGCACTAACGCTGAAGTCAGGCATGAGGGAAGGACTGGAATGGAAAGGTTGTCCATTACTTCTGAAAAAGGACCTTGTACAAAGGTTTCACTGCTAGTAAGAATGAGCATATCTTCCAATCTCCTCTAATGACTCACCCAATGGCTCAGTGTCAGGTTGAATTGCTCTGCCAAGTCTTTTCATTTTGTTTCTCTGAGAATAATGAAGAGAAGAAAAAAAAAGTGAGCGAGTGTGAGAGGAACCTTCAAGGAAGATGGGGAAGAAAGAAGAAATATCCGTTGCTCAACATAAGCCCAGCCCATGGCCAGTATTAACATTTGTTAAGCACCTATACTGAAGCTTCCAGCTAAAAGTAATGCATATAAAAGTTACATAAACTCCATTAGAAACAGTATACTAAAGGTGTTTACAGCAGGCAAATGCACATGGTACCAATAAATAATTTGTAAGCAAACAAACATCTAGAATTCACATTAGCATAGAGATTTTAATTTTTTCCTCACAGTTTCATTCTTTAAAAAAGAAAATCGTCAAACTGACAGTGGATTTAATTTTTTTCAACTCACTATTGATTTTATGATATTCCCACTAAGTTTACACTTTTGTCACATAGTAGTTTTAAAATGTGTTTGTTGGAAACAGGAGTGAATGTAGAACAGCAGCTGTTACTTAGATATAATTGTATTTCCAGCACAACTGATCACTTGATTTAAATATAAGCAATAAGTCTGTAATTACTTATAGCTCTTAAGCAGCAACTAAGTAGACAGTCTCATATACACTTCTATGTCAACCTATCTTAAATAACCAAATCAGTCTTTACAAAGGCTAACCGATTTTAAAGGAATTTCATTTGACATCAGGATATGACATGCTGTTCTTCCTCTGGTTATTCCAATGATCGCTTCCTGCAGAGTGGGAGCACTACACCAGAGAACAGAATCCAGCCTAGCAGCCATTTTGGCTAAAACAGGACTACTGAGAAATGTAATTTTTTTCTTAAGATTAACTGAAAAGTGAGAAGAGAGAAGTTGTTTGCAAGAACATTTGCAAAATATTTATGTATAAATACTAGAAATAAGACTGCTTATTTGCACGCAGTTTTGCACATGTTTGAGTGTTTCACATAGTTGGAAAATTTTGTATGCTTACACAAGCCTAAGATATAATCAGTAGTTCTTCAAAGAAATGAATGCCTACAAGTACTTACGATGTCACCACTGGCTACTAAAACTGCCCAGTAAGAGTATCTGGATTAACAGTTTTCTCCTAATCAAGATAACCAGGGGGATATTTACAGAAGGGAAGAACACTGAACGTTTTTTTTGTCAACTTTGAGTCACAAATTTATGCTTTTAGTTCTTCTGTCCCTGTGCCCTGCAGCACCAGTATGCACAGCTTATATGATGAATATAGTCCCCTAGCATACTCTGCTTAAACTCTAACAACTGAAATTTGAATACTGATCAACCTACAATTCAATGTGAATTTCCTTAAAATATAATTTTTCTGAAGCCAAGCATAAGTACAGGTATATATAATGCATACATAAATATATATTTTATATATACCTATTTTTTTCTATAAAAAATAATGAGAGGAAAGAGAAGAAGTATCACTTTAAGGCCAAGTTCTGCTACTCATAGTCATAACATAGCATACTTTATAATTAAAGTTCTAATAATGGTGATGAGTAAAGTAGCATTCAAGATGAAATGGAAGGGGAAGCTAGGGAGTCGATCCTTACTGAACAGAAAAATAGACAGACAATACCTAAAAAAATCAAAGATGATATTTACACTGTTAATTCAACACCATAAGAATGAGATGTATTTTCACAAGTGTAAATAACCAAAGGTTAGGGAAAAAGAAAATGGAGCCTCTGAGGGATGACTACAATAATGAGGGCAGTACTAAGAACAGCCACATGCAGTATTAACCTTGGCATTTAGAAATAACAGGAAATGATTCTGGAATCAGGCAGATGTTTCCCAGAGAAAATATATGAAATACTGTAGGGATACCAAGGTTGAGCCAGAACAAGGATGTTTGAAATCTGACATGAAGTGGCGGATGTGACAAGAGAGAAAATCAGTTTAGAAAGATCAATTTAAAACATCTTTGACAGTTAAGGAAATGCCAAGTGTCATTGTGAAAGCTACTAGAGAACACAGCAAATGTTAAGGATTAGAGAGCGCTATGCACATCAGGTCTAGAATGGCTACCTCATCCTTAATTAATAATCATACTCCAATAATTCCCTCAGCTGCAATGCAGCAATGGATTTACAGGAAGAGAAGACACCAAGGTAGTAGGAGATCCATCTTCTCATTTGCATTGACCAATGCAGTAAGTGCCCTGTTGTAGAGGTCACATCAACACGGAGACTACATCCAGTCCTGGTTTTATTATTTATAATTTGCAAGGACTTACACATTCCAATTCTGGACCAAATTGTATCAGAGATGAACAAAGGCTGAAATGACAGGCATTTCCCTATAAAATGAATATTTCTGTGGCTGGATAAGTTGTATGCTTTACACATCACTATTTGCCTAACATTACATTAAAAAAAAAAATTGTATCTGTATTGTTACTCTGCATGCATAGTATACTACCACCACAGAGAACTGCCTGTAATTGCCTGAGAAGTCATGCTGGCTGCTACCTCTCACAGATGGTAACACCATTTCACAGCAAGGGGCTAAAACTGGGGGTTTGTTCATTTTGCTGCCTTCTGCACTTTCTCTGAGATACGCTTGGGCTGTAGAGGGTCTGCGAAGGCCTGAGGAGAGAAGAGCATTTACTTGCAGAACAAGTGTTTATTTGTGTAGACTTCGATGATACTCAGTGTCACTGGACCATAAGGACTAGCTGTGTCTCCCATCTGGCAAATAAGCAATGACACGCTGGAAAATATGCAAGTGAGTGGGAGCTGGAGAAGTGACTCCAGAAGGACAAAAATAGCAGGAATGAGATGCAAGAACTTATGATGGGAAAACAACTGACTCCTTAAATTGATTTAGAAACATCAACTCTTCTTTTGTAAGACAGTCACAGAAGCTCCATATAGTTGGTGACCAGGACAAATTAAGCTTGGAAAAGTATTACAAGAAAGCTCAGTCTTAGGAAGCTAATAAGTGACAGAAGTCACTGTCTGAGTGACAATTCCAGCCTGACTTCAATAAATTTGTTGGAAATTTGGCAAGTTTCTATTTGCATATATCTCTCAAACCCATCACCATTCAGAGTGCAACATCAGCACAAAGAGTTTCAGCAGTCACTTTGCATAAGCTGGCAAGGAAACTTGCACTGTGGAGCTTTTATGGCCATGAGGTGTTCAGCCAGCTGCATTCCTGGCCTTATGTCACAAGGCAAGGATGGTGAGTATTGCTTTCATCTCCCTAAAAGAAACATAGTTATTTGAACTTATTGTGAGTAAAATGGATTTCGCTGTGTGAAAATAAATTCTGCATACCAAATTCCTTTCAGGCCAGGCTTATAGGTCAAGCCTGTGTCTGATAAAAATTCACATGTACTTTCAAATAGCCATTTATAAAAATAAGCATATATCACCCCCTTTGAGTCCTTTAGAAAGCAATCAGTGCTTTGCTATTAACTTTTCCTGAAGTACAGCTGGGCCCTTCGATTATTACTTTTTCTAATTATCATTCTGCCCACAATGACACAATCATTTTCTTTAACCTTTCATTTTATGACAAGCAATCCTACCACAATCAACATGAGGTAACTACACCTCCCCAGGTCAAGTCAGCATCTCTGCATCAGCATGGGTCAAGCTGTGTAGAAGCTGATTGTCTTTCCTGCAATGTCTACATAGTATTTTTGTAACACCTGCAATCATCACTAGAGTTATGAAGACAATGCAGACAGTGAGGCATTTACCTAACGGGAGCAACAGACTCCTAATAGAGAAATTTTAGCTGAACAACTTTACCTCCTACAGAGAACAACGCCTCTGTGCAGGTGGGGGAAAGAAACCTGCCACAAGAAGAAATGGAGAAAAGTACGGAGATCAGTCAGGAGGAGAGTAGGTCCTTGAGAAGTAATTGCTAGCTCACAAAGGGAGAAGAAGAAAACACTCCATGGAATCAGTACTTTAAAATAAAATTCATTGATCATCTGAATTCTAGTAGTATGGGGAGTGTTTCTATTTTGTCCCCAGGAAGGCTTTTCCTTTCCTGTGTGCTTTAGACAACACTGTAGATTTAAGTCGCTGGAAGGGAGGTAAAGGGAAAACTGACAAACATTCCTTGATGCCATTTGGAATGAACATAAACTTATCTTTGGCATCAATGCAGTGGAGATTTCCATGTCCCCATATGGTTATTCTCCTGGCTGGAGCCTGCAGAGCAGATGCACAACACATGGAAAGGAAAGAAAATTATGCTTAGATAAAAAAATTAAAGCTGGAAAATAAAGGAGAGAATTTTAGGAATCACTAAAGCAAGTACCTCCCAGAATATGCTCTTTTGGTGAATTCTGCTTAAAAAAAAAAAAAAAAAAAAAAAAACCTCCTGTAGTTTAAGAAAATGGTTTGCTTCATGAAGTGAGCTCTGCTGCCAAAGTCCTGCTGCTCTGCAGAAATGTATCCATGGAGAGAAGGCTCAGTGCTGCTTATGCTTTTGTTTTTCCCTAACTGAAAATGGATGGAATACAGATTCTGTTTTCCATTCAAAATACATTAAATCTTCATTTAGGGATACTATTGAATGGTCATAAGAAGCACAGCTTCTCAGGGAATATCACTTCTTCGCTGCCCTCTGACAAGAAGCCTGGATTTGACAAGTGCACTTGATAGCAAAAATAGAGTTTCCAGCTAATAATAAGCTCCAGTAAATACAGAAACTGTGACCTTCCAAAGTTACGTCAGCTGCATATCTCTTCAGCTGTGCTCAGAGCAGACAACATTGCTACTGCCTGTGCAGCGAACCATGCCTCTTTCAAAAGCATCTGCGGATTTTAAGTGATCCCAAAGCATTTTAGAAATGCAAAGCTAATTAAAATTATGAAAGGATTTCTCTTAGCCCTTAATGGTAGATGCCTAACTACTCTGCCGAACTCCATTTCAGCCAAAGAGAGCTTACTAGGAAGTCTGTGATGCTCTGCAAAACACCATCCAGTTTGGTAAATCAAATTAGGTTTTCTTGGTTACCCTGTTATAAGAACACCTGACGGGACACCTGGAGGGCAAAGCCTGATAGCAGCTTCTAGTGCTAGAAGTTGTTAAATAATGGATGAACTATGGGCTGCTGCAGTCTGCAAAAATATTCAAATTGCAATAGCTTGAAGGAGAAAGCTTGCAGCACTACCAATTAATTTTCATTAGGCTTTGCTGGGATGCAAAAGTGGTCCCAGCGAAGTAAGTGCAGTTACTTCTCTTCAAAGTCTCTACAGACAAATAGAAACTTTAAAAGGGGGAGAGGGGAAGGGAGGACTTCCAATTTACAGGCAAATTATCAAGGGTTTAGTAAAATATGGGTTAACACAATTGCCTGCTTCTCAATTCTAGAGACCTGGATTCAAAGTAGGTTGCAAATAAAGCAACTCTGGTAATTTCAGTTTGGTCCCTAATGGACATTTGTCTGTTTTGCAAAAATTGCTATCACTTAATTAGGCAGTGATAAGGAGACATTCAGATCTGGAACAGAAAGGAAGAACTTGGAGGTCATGGCAGAGGCGCATCCTGGGTAATTTACACACTGGGGAGGACTACTGCTGCAACAGTCTCGGACTATTTATGGTGTGTTACGTTACAATTGCATCAATATTCTGTGAGACAGCACCTCCATCGTTCAGTATGAACTGCCAAGAAATAACTCAGCAGGTTATGATATGATGCCATTTCATAGACCTGGAAAAATAATGCACAGGGAGTTATTTATTCACTGCTTCTAGCTTCCCTTTTGCCCCTCTTCTGCCCTGTCCTCCCTGTTTATTGTTGCAGAACACCTAGCAAACTGCTGTTTGCAATTCCAACCTTACCACCTTAAAATTTAGTTGGTAAACACATGCATGTTAGCTGGCATTTCTACAGTATCTAAAGCCCACAACAAGTACGTTGTCCCAACTCCCCATAAAAAGAAAAAAGTTGTGGATTTTTTTGTTTGTTTGTTTTTACACAAAAGTGAAGAGAAAGTTCAGAGCTCTTGACCCAGGCCAAACTCAAAAATGTCTGAGGGAGAGACAAAGATTAAATTCACATCTCCCATAACCTAACACTAAGCTTCAGTCATAAAACTATATTTTGCAGACAGTTGTGAAGATTTGTTTTCTGAGAATTTTGTGCCAGTAAAATGCACAGCTCAGATTTTTAAGATAATTACAAATACAGTAAATATCAATGACATAAAAATAATACAGCTAAGAACAAAATATCAACACTCACATTTCAGTCCACTTGTGTTATGCATAAAGGACAGCAATAGGGCAATATACACGTTGAAATACCTACATCAAGACCTCTTACGAATAGCTCTTAAAACCTTGCTGTTTTGAGCTCAGTTCTGTTTACAACTGGAGGGTATTCCAGAGATAAGAGGGCTCTCCACAGAGAGGCTGAGAATTTAAAATCAGATTTAAACGCAAGCTACCCCAAATCAAGAAGTTGTTCAGGGACTGTCTAATAATTTTACCTGTTTTAGGATTAGTTCTGAAGTTCTGAGTGGACATGAAGCAGGACAGGCCTAAGATTTAGGCAAAAACTTAATGAGGTAAGTTTAGTGAAGGGTTTGGTTTAAGCCATCTCTGCTTCTGAACTCAGGTCCAAATTCATGGAAATATCTTTGCTTGAGTTATCTCATTTAGGAACTTATTTTCTATTTGGAGATTACTATGATTAAAAGGATAAATATATATAAGATGGAATTATGTGCTCTTCTGTTTTGCAATTCAGTCTTTCTTTCAGCAGACTCAGCTCCTATATCCTATACCCTGCATTCTTTCTGCCTTCTCCATATAACTTTATCTATGGTCAAGATTGCAAGAAAGGTGAGAAGAGGGTGTCAGCAAAATTCAGAAGATGATAAAGAAACATTAGGAACTGCGGGTTAGAACTTTCTTCCACTGGTTACTTTTATCAAATAAAGGTATTGCAAATATCACTGACTAGCTTCACTAGTAAAACAGTAATATTCTCCCTTTCCTCCTTCTTCTTGCTTTGCATGCACAAATCGCATGGCAGTTTCCTTTAAAAATCACTTTGGAAGGATTTAGGGCCATTCTCTAAGTTTTCACAGCGGAAAAATTTCCCAGTGAAGTGTCTGAATGAAATTTTAAAGGTGTAAGCATGCAGACTTCTGGAGTATGTTTGAATGACAGTACCTGCAGTCTCATACAGTAAGCTTTAAAGGAACCATTTTCTATGCAACTTAAAAGACTTTCTCTGTATTTGTTTTGCATATGGCAATAGCAGCCTTTAAAGAGTTCTACAAATAAAAAATCACTCCATTAGCATTTATAATAAAATTCTCATTAATTACTGTTCTGCTTGTAAAGCGTGAAACTATTATTCAACAGCCAGAAATTACAGATGCTTCATGACAGCTCAAGCTCCAGTTGCCTTGGAAAACATGGTCTGGAACATGGAATCTGGCTAAGCAGATTATTATATTATTCAAGA
This sequence comes from Apteryx mantelli, assembly GCF_036417845.1. NCBI lineage: Eukaryota > Metazoa > Chordata > Aves > Apterygiformes > Apterygidae > Apteryx > Apteryx mantelli. The sequence goes on from NC_089979.1 coordinate 128,153,659, forward strand.
AGAGACACTGCATTGATGGCCACTACTGATCCCAAGCAGACTACTACTATATCAGCCAGAGGTTGCCTAGTGTGGAGGCTGAGCTCCAGAGTCCAGTTAAACAAACCTATGAAGATGTTTTATTACTGGTAGAAAGTATACACTTGGCTGCCCAAGAAAAATCTGTCCATCTCTACTATTACACTGTACAATAAGAGTTGTGATCACTCTGTGTAATCCTGTGAGCTTCCTGCAAGAATATATGACTTTTTATGGCTTGCAATGAAATAGGATGCTGCTGGAGCATTGTTTTAGTAGGAGTGCAAAGATATGATAAGCAGCCTATGAGAGAATACATGCTTGCTTTTCTCGTTTGCTCTTTCCCCTAATGTTTCTAGCTTACCTCTTGTGGTTCGAGGGGAACATCTTAGACATTATACAACTCAGATTCCCCATCAACCACCACCTCAGAACAGTATGTCCTACCTTACAGAGAGAAGACTCTGACTGCTATTTCTGCTAATTACTTTTTTACATAATCCTTTACAAGAACTCTGGCCAGCATAGGTGTATAATAGCTGTACCCTAATGCTGTGCTATGCTACTCTAACTCCTCAGGGACAAACTATTTCAGAACAAAGTAGTCCATATTCTGGAAAAATTATTGTGCCTTATTATGCCTCTCCATTTCCACAAAAAGGACTTTCTAAGTTTGAAATGCTCCTCCAGCCTATGCCCACTGGAGCAGTATGGGATCATAGGCTTTACATATTCCAAGTCACTGGGATGAAGAAAGAACAGAGTGCTGAGTCATATTTGTCAAGCAAGAGATAGAGAAATTTTGTTTTGGGAAGGAATAAATTATATTTTGTAACATAAATTAAAATTTGGGGATCTATTAAGAAAAACAATGTAAAATGTTTGTAAAAAGCACAGAACTTTACATTGGCACATTGACATCTATTTAAACGAGATAAGATTTTTCTATTCACTTTTAGAACAGTTGCAAAAAGAGTTACAAGAATTCCTGGCTCCTACAAACAAGGTTTCCTTTTGACTTGAGAAAGCTGTGGGACCTGGCAGAAATCCAAATTGATCTGTATCTGCAAAGCAGCAAGATCCCCAGAAGTATTTCACATATAACTTTTTGTGAAAATGAGAAAAGTAGGTAAATAATTGCATGCTATCACATGATTTAACAACTATTTTCTAAAAGAAAGAAAATGGCCCAATTAGGGAACAAATCTACCCTCACAAACAATCATCACATTTTAAATACTGTAGTATGCGGTTGCTAATAGTTCCTCCATCTTTTGCACTCCTAATATGATCAAATCATCCCTTTCCCTTGAATGGGAATACTTTTGATAAAGAGAAATCCAGTTTAGTTCAGATTTTTCATGTAATACTTCACTGCCAGTACACCAGTGCAGGCTGGGAACCCTCGGGGGTGAATTGTTCTTAACCCTAAGTGAATGAGGAGTCCTTTGTCTATTTTTAAATCCCTGGTGGAACACCTGCAAAAACCACTGACAAGCCTCCTTTTTTTTTTTTCTGGCAGCTAGAAGGGAGCTATTAAAAACCATGAAAGACACAGAGAAAGAAAACTGATCTTTGGAAGATTTCTTCCCCTTCACTTCCATCAGAAAACTTTTAGATAATATCGAAAGCCTAGTGCAATTCTTTTCCATGTATCACTTGCCTGGGTATCCAGGGGAATGGAGAAAGTCCTTTGCAGGTGGGTTAAAATAAATAAAGCCCAAACTGCCAAGCAAAAATAAGAAAAGAAAGGGGAGGGGAAAAAAAGATTATCCTTTCTCCCCTCTTTCCCTGGTATTTATACCTCCTCCACAAAAAACAGTACAGCACATCAGCTGTTAAGAGAGAAAACTTTAAAATCCTGATTCTTCCTCAAACCACTAGCTATAATGCAGGAATCCTTATTCACATTCCTTTATTATTCAGAGCCCAGATGCAAGCAATGCCAGAGTAAACATAATGGGATCCCCTTTATTATGACAAAGATCCCTTTTATTTACCTTCTCGAATGATTTGACAGTAATGTTTATTTTCTTACTAGTTTTGAAATCACATCAGCTAGGTCAAAATGATTGCAGAAATGTGGATTCCCTCTAAAACAATAAATATGAAAGAAAGACAAAGTTATTTCTACATAGTTGGACTAAAAAACTGGCAACAGCTGTAAAAGCAGTGATGAGCTTTCTTCCTCAAGGGAAAGAAGAAAGAAGTGGCCAGCACTCCTTTCTCACCTTTCAGTCCGGTGGATCCCACAGAGGTCTGCATAATTACCTTCCCATAAATATCATGTAATGGAGCAGATAACAGCATCTGGAAAAAATGAGAATTTTTGCAAAGAACCTTTTACATAAATCCTTAAACAAGTCATGGACATTTTTTACCCATAATTTTGAGGATACAGAGGGTAGGACAATTACACCCTGTGCATACAACACCCCCCTGGCACAAGTAGAGATTTGACAAGTAGTATAGGCCCTAAATAAAACAAAAATAGAAGCTATAATGAGAATAAAAGTCTCTGATCCTCAGGAGATTCAACTTCAACCAAAACTCAGTTATGGAGTGGGAACAGCTTTAAATTTCTTTGTGCTCATTTGCATCTCAGCACTAAGATTCTGTCCAAGAATAATTAGCATAAGATACTTGCGGAAGTGAAAATGGTTTTAAATAGATGGATTGTCCTCCTCCTCTCTCTGGCTGATTAAAATGAATGTCCTACTCAGTCTCCTTCTCTTTTTTCAGGATTTAGCTCTTTCCATTCTGAAGGATTATATTTTTAACAAAAATGGTTTAAATATTTTTCTTAATTTGTGTGTCTGGAAAGAATTTTTTATCCTGTGTAAAAGAAGATTGTGCACAAATCTGTGAAATCTGTGCACAAGACTGTTAGAACACTTCCCAGTTATGTTCACAATCTAATTATAGTTTATTTAAAGGCTAAACTAGAATATGCCACAAAAAGGAAGCTATACAAAAAGTGTGCAAAGGGGATTAATACTTGCCCACTTCAAAGCTCCTGTACACAGCATTTACCAGATCCACAAACTCAAGCCTGTCAACAACAATTTTATTTGCTCCATCCCACTCTTCTGGTATATATGAATTATGAGAAAATCTTTAATTTTTGATCTTGAAGTCCTAGCACAGTATTTTCACCTCCTTTTGACAAAGTGTTCTGGTACAAGGGATGAATTCAGATTTCTTTGTGTGTGAAGGACCCTATGCTTCTGGTACAGAACTGGAAAGGTGTGGAGCCAATGAAACAGTGGGTTGTAGGAAGGCAGCAAATGGCCTCACTACTGAGGAAGCTGAATGCTGAAACACTGGATTCTGCCCTTGCCTCTGCCACAGCCATTCTACAGCATGTCAGTCCCCCAAAAGATATGTTTCTCATCTTGTCTGTACTCAGCTTGCCACTCTCATTTGCGTCTCATTTGGAGACATTCTGTGAATAAAGACAATGGAACTTCTTGCATACAAAATATACATACATATATAGAATACTGCACCAACTTAAGGGCTTGGAGGAGTCAGATCCTGTGCGTTTCCACCTGGGTTTCCAACACTGGTCAATATTGATCTCATTCTCTCTGTATTTCAGGCACTCAGCTTTCCAATATAGGGTAATATTTGCTCATCACCTATTTATCAGAATACATTCAAACATCTAAGCCTGTACAGAATGTAGAGAAAAATAAGTTTTGAATAACTGAGTTCTGTCTGTCACCAAATTCACCTAACTTATTTGGCAAGTTATGTCTGCATTGTGCACTGAATGAGTTATGGGTCCTTGCAAATGAAAGTAAACGGCCCTGTGATTAAAGCTTTTATTCTAACATAAGCGCAAAATGGGAATGAATTAAAATGGATGAGGCAGTCTTAATTCTTGAATTTCCTGTCTCTTAATTATTTGCCTTACAAACTTAATAATTAAAATAACTTTAACATTTTAACATGCTTTTTAGGGTATATTCCATATTTTATTCAGTGATATGGCAGTATGATTAATCAATTAATGAATTTTAATATGCTTGTAATATTGGTTTTATTGTAAAGTTGTGCTGCAAATACAATAAAATATTATAAAAGAAAAACAAATCTAAGTCATAATAAGTGATATAAACTAAAGAAGCAGAGGAACAAAAACTATTCAAATTTCATACTAACAGAAGATATATTTTGTAAGGAAATCCATTCAAAATTGGCAACAGTTAGATACTTTACCACATTGCATGTTCAGTCTAAACCCAAATCTTGGCCCTGAAAGCCCTCTCCCTTGTGACCAACTTAGTATAGACCAGGTGTGAAACTTTTCCTCCACTCTGTAAATACAAACAAGAGTTTTTGATATGCTCAGACCTGCTCTGAGACACATAAAGAGGTTACTGCCTGTAGTGTGCCCTTCGCTTGTTACTGCTGCATTGCCACAGGTTGACCCTTCAGCTTGACTGTCTGATTGCTCGCTAACCCACTTTTAAAAAAACGATCCAGACTTACAGTGGATAAGTAAAAATCCCAGACTTGGTTGGAAACAGAGAAGATGTAATCATACAGGCTGGGGTTAGAACCACTGTTTGGATCTCCACTAGACTGAAGTGGAACAAAAACCTCACACAACAAACTGCCACATGGAACTGGAAGACAACAACTGGTGACAGCACTACCTCCAGCACTCTGTCGCTGAAGTTTGTGTGATTTATTCTCACAGCCACTTTCCCTCTCTATTTCACACACATACACAGAATAACTGACAGATATGCTGCTCCAAGAAGATTTTTGCATAGTGTGAGGCAGTTCCAACACAAGGACCAGGACAAAACTTGCTGGTGAAGACTTGAGTTTAGACACACCTATCAGCCTTCCAAACCATATGTTTAACGTTGGAGAAACTCCAGCCTTGTATCTGAACTGAGCCTGCCTGAAGAGGAGGATGGAAAGAAAGCAGGATTTAAGGCAGAGAGGCAGCAGAAAAAGTGACGTGTGATGCAGAGACTTCAGCAGAAGCTTGGCTAGAGAGAGTCAGGAGGGTGCTTGCCAAGATTGCAGCATAACAACTGGACCTCCTCTAGGTTACTTCCATGCGATATGTCACGTTACTGAAACCGCTCCCAGGTTAGCTGTAACAGTCAGAAAGAGTAAAACTGAATCCATACTGTGTTTGTTTTGGTTTTCTTAAGGAAACAACCTTTCCACTGGCATTTAAAAAATGGCCACGTCTGAGAAATCCATTAGTGACTGACACTGAAGGATAATACAACTTTCACATTGCTTGGTATGTGTGATATGAGTTTCACTTTCTTGGGTTTGGAAGAAATCTCCATGAGGTCTAAAGGCATGGAGGAGGGATTTTTTTCTTAAACAGAAGCCATAGGAGGACAGTTTACTTATCTTTTCCCTCTCCAAAGTACGAACTGATTGTCAGATGTTATCTGAGTGTTTGGGTGGAATTTCTTCTGGGCTGAAGCATCCTTATTTCATTAAGAATCTAATGTCCATTATGTGCAGTGTTAGTAAAAATTACTTCAATTCAAGCCTCTTTGAAAAGCTTAACTACTCTCTCAGTGACAAGATGACATACACTGATGAAAGTCTGATGCAGCTCAGGTAAGGAATAAAGACTAAGTTCAATATATCCAGTAACACTGTCTAATGACTTAGCATCAGAATGCAACCTTATCTCCAGGAGAGCAACATACTCCCACAAAAAGAAGCTGAAAAGAAGCCAGAGCTGCCTGCTGAAATAAAACTGCAGGCAATGAAACCCAAAAGAATACAAAATGGATGTGGTTTCAAGTTGCATCTGAAAACACTAAGCTATATTCCAAAGAATTTCCAAACTTTTGTGTGAAGCCTCAGCCCAGTTTCAGGTGGACATCAGAACATTTCTGGTTTCACAATGAAATCCTTGTATTGCATCCACAGTTTTAAAACAAAGTCAGAAGATTGGCTTGGCAGTCTCTGACACTCCAGGGCACTACTGTAACTGCCTACTTTGACATATAAAAACCCCACTTTAAGCACTCATTTTTATAAAGTCTTGACTAATAAAATAAATTATAAATAGGATGGAATATATTTTTCTCTGTTTTTGACGGTTCACAGCAGAAACAAGGCCTGTGCAGCTGAACAGAAAGCATGCAGTTTAATATTTAATACTAATACTATATACTTAAATGCTATACACCCTGCTTGGAGTCCTAGGCTCTTTTTCAAAACATAGTTATGAATGCATGGTAAATTCCTAAGCTCCCATAGCAAACTTTGTGTAAAAAATACAGAAAAAAATATGAACATGGCAGGCTGCCTGTCTTCTCACCAGACAGCCCCCATCTGCTTCCTGCCGGACAAGACCCCAGCCTCTAAGTAAAGCCAGAACTTAGCTCCACTCAGTTGTATCTGATTAACTTAATATGGGAAGTCACTTCCAGATGGGACCTCACTTCAAATACAAAAGCTATGCTGCTGTTTGGTTTGTCAGGGCTTCCACATCACGTACAGCACACCCTAAGGGATGTCAGCTTCTGCCAGACAATACCAAAAGCTTTCTACTGCTTCCTAATACTCTACTAAGAGTAACAGTGCTGTGATTCACATTTTACAGTACAGAACTGCAACACTAAAAGAAGAGAAAGAGAGAGAGAGAGAGAGAAAGGGAGAGATGAGAAAACAAAGAAGCTTTTGAATTTTCTTGATTCCACCTTTCTAAACTTGATGAAAAGTTCACACTTGAGAAGGCTCTCTTAGAAGGAATTTTATTCATTTTGTTTCCTCTGTTTATCTCTCTATATTTAAAACAGCAGCCAGTGAGATTTTAAACGGTTAACTGATTCCCAAAGCAGACCTTTTTTTAAAAAAAAATGCTTGATATAAACAAAACACAGATTCTGCAAGGTCCACATGTGAGATAGTTTGTTCCTTGTAATTATAACTTTGTGAGTCTCAGATTATTTCTATAATGAAGCTGTTCCCAGCTGGCTCACATGCAGACTTCCAGCCCACTGAGTGAACTGTAGCACTCTGCCATCATTCCTTTTTTTGTTCCTGTGCCCCTTCCCAAAAGTATCTAAAGGAACGATGGAAAGCCTAGTAACAGTTACTGCAGTAGTACAATCTTCCACAAGCATTACTAACATTCTTTCAGTATGTTCTTTCATTCTTTTCGTTCTTTCATATCCTTTCATTCTTTCAGTCATTTTCCATTCATACTATATTAACATCTTTCTCCACAAGAAAAGCACTGAAAATATTGAAATCAATAGGCACGAATATTCATGAAGGAAAAAACAACAGCAGCAGTCCAGCTGTCTGAATTATCATGGAGGACAAGGTCTACATATTAAATCATGTTGCTCAATATTAGAGACCCAAAGAAACTTTAGCTTGCCAAACTTAAGCCAGACTGTGGCCTATGCATTCGAAAGAGGACAGTGATGCGCAGTGCTGGTGGAGAAACCCAGCTTTCAAAGATCAGGTCTCTCTGCTTGGCCACAGAGTCATAGCTTGCAGGAGGCTCATGGAGACCGTGTGTGTGTGTGTGTGTGCGCGCGCGCGCGTGTGTGTGTGTGTGTGTTTGGGGTCACATGACAGAAGACCAATGGTGCATCTGAACAGCTTCCACCACCCCACTTCTCCACCACTGTTGTGACTGTCTGCAGTCCTGGGTCACCCTCAAACCAAGATACTTAAACTCACACAACAGTGTAGAAAAGGTAAGCTTTCAAGGTAAAAGGCAACTGCCAAAACCTCATTTACCTTAGCCTCTTTGGAAAACATTTGCCAAATTCCATTTTGTACCTGATTGATCAGTTGAACTTGGTCTCTCCCAGGGAATTTTTAAGAAGTAATAACTACCCATATAAATATAAATTCATTCATAGTTCACTTACTTGCACTAAATTCAGCTGAGTAACCACTAGGGATATCAGATGTTTAAGACAGAGCAGGCCATATCGATTAGTTTGCACCCAGAAACATTTAGTAAGGGAACACTGAAAATGGTGTTGGCTAACAGACACCTGTCTAAACTAGTGTCTAATATTGCTAACTCTGGCCCATCTGAAATATGAGAATTATTACTCCTTCTCTACCACAGAGAATTCCGTTAAGAGCGTTGTCACACACAAATAATAATGCAATGTACAGAAAGTAAGCATTGGTTCCTACTGGTTGAAGAAATTCATGTGACAAGAGAACACCAATGAACACTAAAGTCTGTTTCTTAGAGAACCTTTCAACATAGATCAGCCAGGCTATGCAACAAGAAATAATAATGTCTTAAACCTTCACCTGAACACTAGAGAGTTGTAATCCTGCTACATAATTTTGAAAATGCATTGGGTGACATTGTACAGGGAGGGCCTGTATTTTAGAAGTTAAGATTATGTAAAGAATCAATAAGGGTTATTGCCATGCAACTGGTATGAGTAGTATAATTACAGCAGTTAAAACACATTTGTTAAATATTCAAACAAGAATTCTTGTGCTTTCAGGTATGCTGTATGAAACACTTGCAAGGACCATTGCAAAAACATCTGAACGCTACCTCATTGTAGTCCTTGAAATCCCTCCTTAAATTCCATTTTGTCACAACAGCTACTAAAAAGTTGAGATTAGGCTTCCAGTGTGCTGACCCAACTATCCTTTTGTGTTAACCAATATCATCTTACTGTTTCCACGTATCCCCCATCTGCATGCCTGTTTTATACTTAGACTGTAATCAGATGCCTCATGCTCCATAACCAGGAGTTGCTAGCTGTTACAGAAAAAGTAGTAATAGCATTATTACTATTATTAATATAATAATAGTCATGTCATATTAGATTACTTTCCTTACTAAAGTAACCTTGGAAAATAATGCATCTCTGTACTTCAGAAACTACACAACCATTTCATTAACATATCCTCACAAGAGAAATATGAATCAGAGACACACATGGCATATATGAATGCCACATTTTTGCATCTGGATTCCTGATTCAGCTGACAGATGCAAGAAAATTCATGAAGTTAGACAAGTCCCAAGTGACTGCATGTGTGTGGATGCTGAAAAGCACAAGTTATCCCACCTACTTTGGCACTAATATACACAACTTTTTTTCATCCTGGTCAACCATTCATTGTGGTATAGCTACAGTTTTTATTGCTAGCAATTCCACCCATCTTTTCACATCAGTTAGGAATATTTTACAGACTGAAAAATAGCAAAGAGTAATGGCAGCTTACACTCATATCTAATCCAAGCTCTCATGTTTTGAAGCCCTTTGCAAACAAGTTACAACCTCCCAGCAGTCAGCTGAGGTATCACAGATGACACAAGGACATGGAGAACCTTTTTTAAAATAAAATGTCATAACAGAGGCATTGAAATGCGAGGCAGATATCAAAGTCCTATGTTAAATATACCTTGCATGGTACTCATCACTTGTTTGATGACAGATGATGCATGGCCTGATTCTTCTCTCCTGCAGTTTTTACTCCCACCCTATCTACTGATACCAACAGACAAATTACTCCTGATTTACCTCCGTGCCAGGACTTGATGCAAACCTGACTGAGTTCCACAGAAGTCTTACTGCTGAGCTCCCTGAGCTTTAGGCAGGGCTGTTACAGACTCTGCGATGAAAATCCAAAGACGACTGTGTAGAGCAGGCTATATATTCACAGACATCACGTGCACTTCCTGAGCCCTCTTCAGTTGTCTCAGGGTCATTCTCAGTCATTCTCCATAAAGTTCACAAGCACACACTCATGCTGTGCAAACAAACACTTTCTGTTTTCAATTAATGATCCTCACCATCAAACACACAATGGAACTCAATTTCCTATTTCATCTCTTTTTCTTCCTCCCTCCTGCTGTCTACTGACAGCAAATATGACCTCCATCATAAACACTTGAAGATCTGTGGCCCATCTACTGTATTTATGCATTTGCACAGCACCCAGCATAGCAGGGTTTTGATCCTAGAGGGACTTGTGACTGTCCCTCAAAGAATACTTTTTCTAGTGTTGCTTTCTTTGGAATTCACAAGCGTATAGCTCATGGGTTAAAAGTAAATAAATTAAATCTATGATTAAGCAACAGAATGATTTATAAATGCATATAGACAATGCCTCTACCCCTTATCTCTCATAGGCAATTCCTTCCTCCACTGGCTCTCTGCTTTTCCTTCTCACTATGTTCACTTTGTCTGAGGATAATTTTTCATTTAACTGTATTTTTAAAGAAGTAGATTTTGCATATGTGAACATATATAGACCAAATAGCAATCATATGCTCTGCAAGACATGCCCAGTATTATGCCTAAGGACATAATGTGCTTCCAAGGAAGGTGAATTCTTTAATTTGAGGCAAAGTAGACAATGTTAATAAAAAGTGATACTGTGCTTACCTGAGGAATTCCTTAAATTAGTCACTTTTAATTTCTTAGTACTTTTTATGGGCTACTGTATTTCATTTACAAAAGATTTGCTTTTTTTCTCCTGGCTATGTCATTTGTTTCATGAATAACTGTGGAAAAGTTACAAATTTATCTGGGCTTCCATGTCCCCTATCTGTAAATTTGGCTAAAAGTGGTTCACAAAAACATACAATGCTGTAATTCCTTTCTGAAGTCGTAAGCTGCTCGGGGCAGGGAATGTCATCTTATTTTGCATTTATACCACAGCTAAGAAGGCAGATGTACTAAGAGATGCCTGTGGAAGCTATAAGACGCCTTCACTTCCCAGACCATTATCCAGCAGTGCTCACATTCACCACCACATCACACAGACAACTGACAGCTCGCTGAGGCTAGGCAGCTTAACACTGCAGTGCTTAAGAGTCATATGAATAGCAACATTAACATTTGGGAGAAAGATGTTGTGATCCTCCCACAATGGACACCAATTACAAAATAATTGTTTGATGTTAAAAAAAAAAGTAAAATGCAGTAATCTCTTGTGCTGTGGGAGTCTAAAAGATGGGCGATACAAAGCAGTGCTATTTCAATGTTCACCATTTAAAGCAGGGAGCAGGAGCTTGTCACTTAGTAAAAGCAAGTGCAAAGAAAATGTCTCTCACTGGAGGTCACCATGCTCTCTGAAAGGTACAGGGGTTGATTCAATATGATGTACATCCATCCAACACCCAGATAGCAAATCACATTATTTTAAGGGATATGATCAGACTTCCTCAGCTGGTTGGATTTGCTGGTTCAGCAGTCTTATGACTAAAAACAGGGATGAAATACTTTTAGTGTCTGCTTTTAAATTATAAAGCCACAAGGAGGCTGAATCTTGATTAAGAGACAGGCAGGCAGTTGCACCTTGAATGACTAGTCTGAGGTGCAATTTCCTATCATCCTGCTCATTGAACCAGTAAGGTGAATGTAATCAAAAATGGTGTCTTGCATGGAGAGTTTACAGCAGGATAATTGTAGGAAATGAATACAAATTAAAGCTCCTAAAATACAGATCCACTGCAGGGCACTGTATCCAACACACTACTAAAGATTTTCTACAAACAGAAATATCTGCAACTACATGAAAAAATGGGGTCTAAGTCTTTCAGATAAAATAAAACCAAGTGTCTCAATCATCACAGAGGTTAATCAGAAGGTTGTACATTTTGGCCCTGATTCTAACTCAATTACACACATTTTACTTGTGTGGCCTGACTGATTCCACTTTCTTTTTCCAAATTTAGAGCAGTATGTGCAGTAGGAGAAAGAGGGTCTTTAAAAAATGGTGTCCCAGATACTCCAGGAGTGTAAATCTGGCATGACTCAGCTACAACAGAGGTAATTCACCAGCAGATAATTTCCAAAAAAATTAATTTTATTTCTACAAAAGTGATATGGTTTTGGGAGCAAAACCATCCTTCGTCCTATTCTAGCAGCCTTTGGTAATCAGTATTGTAGAATTATAATGCTAATGAAATCATTATAGTATTATTTATTGAGTGAAAGCTTTAAAAAAAATGCAGATAAAGCTTTCTTCCCACGTGGCAATTTCTGAGGCAAATATGTATTTATACTTTTTAAAAGACTGTTCTAGACCCAGAAGCTAGAATAAAGAAGCAGAAAGAAGCAGAAATTAAGTCTTAGACAAACAAAGGGTGCAATAAGGAAAGGAATAAATGAGCACTCCAGAAAGACATAAGCAGGTGAGAATCAGCCTGAGGGAGTGATATGATGAATAGATCAGGTAGTGAGAATTTTTAAACAGTGTGGGACCAGGGAATTAACCTGTGACAAGAAAAGCAGGTGTAATAACACGTTACTGACCCCTAGATGAATTTGTCCAGTTGTAAACTAGCTGAACCAATGGTTATTTTAACCTCATTTGCAAATGATTATTTTTTTTTTAGGACTAACTGAATAAGTAACACCATTGAATTATTCCCTAACCTGCCCTCATGAAAGGTTTTCAGAACAAACGTCCATATAGCTAGGCCCCAAGATCCACACAGAGAGTCCTGTTCCGCAAGGTCTGCTCATGCTGGTGAGCATGCACTCACCAACGCACTTTGTTCCACAGATACCCTTGCAGGCGCTCTCAGGCTTCTGCAGGACTATCCTAACGTCAGCTGTTCAAAAATGTCTGTGTACAGCTGTCCCAGTGTAATGCAAAAAAAGCTGAAATAAGATCTTGTTCCTGAAATTAGATGGTTATAAACTACAGGGTTTTGTTCCTGAAATCAGATTAGTACAGCAGATTTACTCAAGTGTTTCATTATCTGGAGAGTTCATTTTGGTTTGATTTTTATTTAGTGGGAGGGAGGAAAGGCCATGAAGTCAGGATTAAATATATTTCTCGCAGGTATTAGCTTGAAAGAAGGATTAAATACATTTTATTCAGGCATTAGGTTGAAAGCATGAGTGTATTTAATACTGTGGCATCTACCTGAACTTACACAAAGATGAAACAAGGCACATTACCAAAATTAAGTAGTAGTTCTAAAACTTACTTTTGTGAAAACAGTCTTCACTAAGGCCCCTCCTTTCTTCACCCCAGACATGAAATTTGTTTTGCTATCTATCTAATTTGCCCTGGTGCCTCTTAATTGGGAGCCCTATTAAAAACAGCTATGGATCCAGTACCTGAAACATACCAGAGAACCATGAGCACTGGCAAAGTGCTATGGGCTGCCACCAGACCAAATCCTACAGTCATCTCACCTTCTTTCAAGAAAGGCACCTCCTCTACTGCTGAAGGAGCTTCGCCTTCCCACCCTCCTGGGATCCTAACCCCACCTCTCCTGAGGAATACACCTCCTCAGGCCACCACTCCCAATGGTAGGACTGAGTCAGTTTTGCAGTGGAAGCAGGCTGCAATTTCTCCTAAGTTGGCCCTGAATGCAAGAACTGCTGCCGCTCTCTTTGAAGTCTGCTGAACAGGAGAACACCAAGCAAGCTGGCAACTTATGAGAAACATTTTTTACTGAAAGGTTGCCAATTTCTCAGCTATTCCCCCAGGATAATACAATTAACTCATCTATAATGGGAGCATTCATACACACTCCATTTAGTTACAGCTCGTGTGCAAGTTCCTACCATCCCTGTCCCCTCTGTCCCAGGCTGTTGGCTCTCATGGAACAAAAGGCTGACCCTGGAAGACTTCTCCTAATTAGTGTTCCATGACTAATGCAAAAATTAAGAGAGATAATTGTGTTAGCTACACTTCTGGGGAAAAGCTTTTATGAGCTAGGCCTGAAAAGTGAGTGAAAATCCCAAATGCCCAACAGCTCTAAGAACTTAAAAAAATAAAAGGTGGGGAGGAGGGAGGAAAGAAAATAACTTATTGGGACTCTGGTTTTACAGAACTGGGTAGGGCAAGGGACACACAACTTCTAGTACTCACCTTGGGCCTCAGCCATCTCTGCTTTGCTCCACTTTGAATCTCTCTGGTGTCAGAGAGGAAGATTAGTGCCACTGTGTATTAATTTGGTCTAGAAATTCTTTTTTATTTCCTGTGATGTGTTCTCATATAATGATGGAAGAAAATCACTTCCTCCCAACCCCCAGTATTTCTATATTAAAATGTGACACACACTGCATATCTGGACCCACAATCAAGTTACTATGGCTTAAATCACTTTGTATCAACTGAGCTGTGATAACCACATGTTTATACGTTTGTCCCCCAGCATATGCAAGGTAACACAGTTTAGCTTACCCTTCTTTTTGGCAAGTTAACCCAACTGAAATCATTACGTACTTGCCACAAGCTAAGATAGAAGCATGGCTATGACTGTGAACCAGAAGTAATATGCAGATTCTCAATTCCTCATAATTTGATTACATGTCTTAACCAAGGATATCTGCTCTTCCCATTGTAAGTCACCACTAGCTCCTCTAAAACTAGAGAAGCTACTCATGTCCTAGAGATGCAAAATATTTGTTGTAAGAACTCAGAAGTTCCAAGTTCAAGAAGAACAACTTGGAAGAACTTTTCAACCCACAAATCTAAGTTTTGGTAGTTAGAGTTGGCCCTGAGTTTTGGTAGAAAGATTCTTGTTTTGGAATTGGCCCACACTATCCCAAATAGCCAAGAAGGACAGAGGAGGCAAAAAGAAAAGAAAGGATTCAGGATTCAGTCTACATTTGATCACAATCAGCAAGATGACCAATAGTCAGATTGCTTCAGAGTGACTTAGGCAGATAACTTTTCACTTGGTAGAAACCAAACAGTCTAGGAATTATTGTGAATCTGTGATGAAACAAGGCTGCTGCGCTCTTAAAGAAAATAATCAATATTTTTTAAAAAAATGAGACATTGAAGTTCATTAAGTGCCTCAATTGGTAAATAATGGACTGTTTTTCAGTGCTCTATCAATTAAAATGATGGCAGGTCCCATTATGACCTCTTCTCTTAGCTTTCCTCAGGAAAAGAGCTCTTGCTACTCCTGTCCCTGACACACTTATTTCTCACTGCTTGCACAAATCATTCTGGGCCATTTAAAGATCAATAAAGGTAGAATATTTATGTTAAGATGCTACTTGAGATTCGCAGTCACAAGGAAGAAGCTTGCAGCTGCTCTCTTCAAAAAAAGGCAAACCAGTTTGCCCAGTCTCATCTGCAGTTCTCCTTTAAAGCTGCTCAGAAAGCAGGTCACCTTGATTTAGGACCAAAAGAGATGGAGAAGACACACTTTTGTGAAAAGACTGCCTTGCAATCATAGGTAGAACCTGCAACTTACGGTTAATTCAAAAGAGTTCAAAGAACATCTGATCCACTCAAATACTTTATAAGCAGCAAAATTAACTATATTAGACAAATTTGGCACACAGCAGATAAAATTTACTGCAGAGGAACAAAAGACAAAACTTATGTAAAAAAACTAGGTGAGGTCTTAGGTATACCAGGCCTTGATTCCCAGTTGCCAGATTTAAAAACAGCTACCAGCCCAGAAAGAATAGAGGAGGTTATATTTGAGGCCTCCCCACCTGAAAGGCAGTAAAGAGACATACAAGCTGTTCCTCAAGACTGTGAGAAGGGACTACTGGCTGCTGTAAAAGAGCAGAGTAGCTGCTTTGCTTTTTTCCCCTGCCTCAGTCGCATGGAGAGTTTCTCTCTTCACTGAGAATGAAAATAAAAGACTGACAAAGAAACTTCACACCAGAGTGGCTCAGTCCTGGCTGGCAGGAGGCACAGTCAGGTTTTGCTCTCCATAATTCATGTTACTATGCAATACTGAAAAATGGGGTAGATTTCTTCCTGACCTCAATTCCAGGCTTATTTCTGTAATAACACATGCCAACTGGCAAATTATCACTTTTTTTTTTCCTGTCTGGTGAATTTGCAGAGGCTATTTATGTTCATATTACTAGTCCTCCTTTTTTTTTAAAAATCCTGCCACTCTATTTTCCTCAATAATATCGTACCTGATTTTGAATGTAATAATTGAATTGGCCTCTGTCAGCTCAATGCAAAAAAGTATTTAAATATATTCTTAAGTCCATCCCTTAGAACAACACTGAATCAGGAAAAGGTGTGTTTTCTAAAATCATGGTTTTATTAATAGAGTAATACAAACAATTCGTTGTTCTTTGTCTCTTGCTCTGAAAAGCACAGATACGTAAGCTGAATGAGGTCCATTCTGTGGGACTTTATCAAGCAAGTTTCCATAAGCGTTAATGGCCCCTGTGGGTACAGAGGTCGTGCTTGTCCTACATGCTGCCAAAGCATGAAGGGGAGATGTAGCAGGAGCGTCTACAAAGCATCAAGCCCATACAAAGTAAGCTGCTCCAGATCTAGAAGTACCATGTTGCGATGTCTGTACTGTGTGCTTTGGCTGTTCTGCACAGTCATCAGCACAAGGGAAAAATCAGTGGGATAGAAGGGGGTGTGAGCTGGGAGGGAAAGAGACTCTAGGGTTAGAGAATGAAAAAAATGTATTTATATAAACTACCCTGCGTTCAATTAACAGATGGTTTTTAGCTGTGTTGTTGTGTGAGTTTTGTTTGTTTGTTTGTTTATTTTTAAATAAACACAGAAAGCTCTCAAGTCATACGTATGAAAATATGGCAAGCTCCATTAACAGGCAGGGTTCATGACCCTTGGGAGGTCAGTAGCATGTTGCTATACCACCTCTGAAGCTGTTGTATTGTTCTGATTCGAGATGCAAGTTTGGTTACTCCTAGAAGAACACTATACTGTGAGGGCATATTGCAAAGAACTCTGAGCACAGAACATGCAGTTACTGCTTTTACAGGAAACTCATGACATCTCCCCAGCTTGATGGCAATTTTAGCATCATTTCCACAAACTATTATTAGGAATGCAAGTAGAAGGGATCGCTGATTTTTTTTTTTTTTTTTTTTGCCTCCCATAAAGTAATTTTCAGAGAAGCAAATGGATTTTGAAAAGTCATGCCATCTTAATTGCACATATGTGTATGGGCAAGTATGTTTTCTGTTCATAGAGGTTTCAGAGATAATGCTACATTTAGTAAAAACATAACGAAAAACCTCTGTACAACATACCCCAAAGTCAGGTTTTCAAAGGCTCTCAAACCTTTCCTGAAATTCTGCATCTGCAGTTTTTACAAACCAATTTTACATGCACACACTGAACCAAATATTTTCATACAGAGGTCAGGAAGCTTTTGAAGCACAGAATTTTCCAAAGCACTGGTATGAGATCTACATGTAAATTTTTAGCTACTGGATGAATATCAGGCATGAATTTTTGCACCAATCATCCATTTGGAATTACCACCTGTTTCTCTCTCAAGTAAGCAACAAGCCAGATCAACATAAATTAGTCCTGTTGTTATTTGGTTGGTTTTCTCAAATTCAATAATAAGAATGAGACCACACTGCAAAATGGGTATCCAAAATCCCACCAAAAATATTATGGATTTTTCTGACCGAGGAGTTGGGAACAGTATAGTAGAAGGCTCAGATCAGAATTGTGTTTTGAAAGCTTCCCAAAAGAGGTCAGAACTTCTTTGGATTCAGGATTTAGATTCCATCTTTTATCCATTTTGGGTAAATGGGTATGAATCATTCACCTGTATATACATCATTTACTAGCATAAACAGAAGGCAGATATGAGAACTTTATTAGTCACACCACCAAATGTCTGCATTAAAGCAAAAAGTAATACTGCCTTTTGATGTTACTATAGTTCCAGCACATGGAACTTCATGTAGTATAAATATCTATGAAGTACTGTAGAAGCACCTCTCCCTCCTGCTTCCTGCTGAAAAGCTGTCTACTCTGGCCAGACTCCAAGTTGATTCTCAACAGTTTTGGAAATTAATGTCAGGCCAGTAATCAAGAAGGGTAACATTTTCCCGCATTTGTCAGGGGTCTTTTGTGCCTTACCAATGCCTTCCAGTGTTCAGAATCACAGTGGGCTCTGCACTGGCAGCTGACAAACAGAGCTAGAGGATACAGCAATGCAGGCTCCCCAAATCCTTCCTCATGCACCTATGTGAAATAAGCAGATGAGTGAGCTGAAGAGATCCCACATTTTTTTGGCCAGGAAAAAACACTTTTTGAATAAAGTTGGTTTTGCCAAATTTGCCAAGCCTTTTTGTGCACTTCCCCCTGACAGCTGGGCTTTGATGAAATCTGAAAAGGTTTCTCAAGTCAAGGTCTCTTAGTCAGAGCAAAAAGCCTGGCTCTAGATCTAAGGAACAGGGCCTCCAGTCCAACACACACTGGATCCCTGAAGACCTCACTGTGCTAGTGGTCACAATTTCTCAAGGCTGTAAACACACAAGCCAGCACAAACACAAGAGCCTATCAACCTTAGGCGCTGTACTTTCAGACAAATCAAAAGTAATTCCTGTTCAATTCCGGGCAGCAGTTAAGCACACTTGATCATGTTCAGTTTCCCAGATGATTTTTTTTTTCCCCCCTCAGGAAGCTCTCAAGCTTCCTATGCTTTATCCTGCTCATAAGCGTCAGAGTCAATCCCCCTATACACCAGCTCTAACTCCTTGGCTCTTACCTGATGGAGGAATGGTTATGGGAATGGTTAAGTGAGAGAGGACATGCTCTGATTGGGATGAGCAATCCCGTCTTCGGGGTAGAGGAAGGAATCTAGGCCAAGGCAAGCGAGCCTGCTGAAAGCGGCCTTATCTAGGCCAAGGCAAGCGAGCCTGCTGAAGCCTGCTGAAAGTGGCCGTATAGCGGCCTTGAGCACTACAAAAGAAGGCATTCACAAAACTGGTAAACAAGTCTGGACGGAACTAGGTTCCATAAATGTCGACGGAGCGTAGACAGCAACCTTGCACCAATCATGTATCCACTTTATGCGCGTGGACAGAAACTGTAACCAATCATGTAACTATTGCTAGCGCATGCGTATTGCTTATCCATATATATACTTTGTGTAAACTCTAATAAAGGGGGAGAACGATCATACTCATATTGAGACTCCATCGTTATTCCGGGCCCGCCTCCCACTCCGGCGTCCTCCGACACTTACCTAGCCTAGGACAACCATCAGGTCTTCAGTTACCAAATCTCATTCTCTCTCTAGTATGTGAGAAGAAAATAACAGAAGCCTAATTCAAAAAAATTGTTAGATGCTTTTTCCTACCTCTAGTTAGCTTTTTTCCTTTAAGACTACCAATACTTAAGACTGTATATTATATTTTTGCACCAGTCTTACACAAAGCATTAAAACAAGCAGACTTCAGACCAGAGTTGCAGTAGACTTAAATCAACAAAAAATTCTCGAGTTCAACATATCTACCCTAATTTACATCAGTCAGAGATCCAGGCCTCTGACAGAAAGACGGACCAAACAGAAATATCCCTCTGGACCCAGCAGGCCACTCCCTCGTAAAAGGAAACCCCACTGCTCCCATTCACTCAGGATTAAGCTGTCTGGCAACACTCCCACACTCTGCTCTGCACCATGAGAGACTGCATTTCTCCAACAGAGCCAGCTCCCTCAGCTTCAGCTGTAGGCTTACAGCCATATGGTGGTCTTAAAGGAACTCATCATGGAAAGAAGGGGTGTAACAAACTGCAAATCTATACTGTTCTACTTCAGTATGTGGATTTAATAGTTTGCTCATAAAAAAGGTGGTGTTTAGGAAGAGTAATGAGGAACATCTTTGTCATCATAATCTACTTCTGCTCCTAAACTGCCACAAATCAGCATGCTCCACTAGCTTGCATTTGACCTGCTTTGGCTTATATTACCTGTAGATCTCACTCTTGGTAATGAATGTAAAGCAAGCTCATGTCTAGAGGCCAAATCTTCAGCTGGAGTATATCAGCCTTTCTTCTTTGAAGCACATGCATGGATTTACAGCAGCTGTAGATCTAGTTCTGATTTGTTGTTTGAGTTTTTAATTTTGCATAATCTGCCAGGTATAAAGAGTAGTACAACTGGCAAAGATATAATTTATAAAACTCCATATCTGACTGCATGTAAGTCTTTCATTATTAGGCTATGATGTATATATACATAAATATGATACAAAAAAGTTTCCACTGATGGTTTGTCAAAACATTTTTCTGTACGATGGCCAATGAGGTGAAAGAAATCATACAAAAGCTTGTGTTGTTTGTTTATGTCTAGAGTTTCGTTTCAGAATTTGGTCTCCTGTTTCTGCTGGGATTTTTTTCAAGGCACTTAGCATTTGTGGAATGGACCCAAAAGATGCACATTTTGTTGTTCTAATCTAGTCAATGTTTATCTAGCTAAAGCCAAGTTTACTGACATACTTTCAGCTAAGAAGGTCTGTTTTATTTATTAAAGCCAAATTTGTCAAGCTTGGCAGCTTGAAGTCAAGCACCAAAATCTATATTTAGGCATTTATGTAAGTGGCCTGCTTTTCACAGGCACTGAAGACCTGTAAACTTCAAAAGAAGTCAGTGCCCAGTACCTCTGACAATCAGGTCGCTTAGCTGCATAGACATGCAATTATCCACATTAGAAAGAAACAGGCTTTCCTCTGTGTGGCTTAGATATGTAAAGCACAGTGTGGTGTGCCCTAGGAAAAACACTTTGAAAACACCTTTTGAGGATTGTAATTCTATCCACAAGTTTTCTCAAAAAAACCAATAACCTCCTAATTAAATGTATCATTGATTCCTTTCATCTAGATTGAATACAATCTGACTAGTGAATTGACTAATAACGCATTGAAAAGGCCCTAGTGTTTTGACTCACTTTCTTCTCATTTAAACATTGTGTAAATCTCCACCATTGTCTCTATGGTGGTTGTCTAAAGCTGGTCTCCTAGCTGAACAAATTGCCTTCATTTGATTTGTATAATAACATGCTAATTGCAGTACTGAGATCTACTTATGGCATACTGATTATCAAATGACCTTCTGTATTCCTATTTCCCCTGCTATCGAAACATCCAGGCAAAATCTTTAAAGATGAACAGAAATGTCTGTTAGAAAAAGTTTCATCCATTATCAGTCTAGAATTATGATAAAAGATGCTATTCCTAGGACCACAGCTGCAATACTCTTGTTGCTGCTCCACTCGCTAAGTCCCTGGGTGTGAGAAAGCCCCTCCTCTTACTGGTCCTAACACATTCCTAATCAATTTAGTGGCAATACAAATGTTTACGAGAAAGCTAATGCTGCAGAAGCAACTCGGCAGGATTTGCACTGATGGTGTTCCAAGGTTACTCAACAACAGTAGCAAGGATTTCAGTGCTTCATTGGAGAGGCCGAACACATGGGCTGCTGAAATGCATGAACCAGGCAATAGCAGGAATTGCATCTGGAATAATACCAGCTTTTCCTCTGTTCTTTGGTCTTCAGAGTATAAATGGTGTCATCTTGGTTTTGTGGTTTTGGGACTGAAGCCAACAAGGATGTGACACCTAAAAAGTGACCTAATGAAGGTTTCTCAGTTCCTCCTCCAAAAATGTAAGCAGATATGCTAAGAAATAGCATCCACTCTAATGATCTACAGTAGGAAGTGTGAGGAACTACACAAAAGAAGGCATCTACAGTCTTCTTCAGCATATGTCAACAGGAAGAATTATTTTGAAAATATGTTATATATTCTGGAGTGCAGCTACTGGCCCGCTGGCAAGGAACTCATGATGGATATATATGTGTGTGTGTGTGTGTGTGTGTGTATATTTGTATATAATTGTATATATATATTTGTATATATGTTTATGATCCTGTATTATGGTGGTCCCTGAGAAGACTCATCAGGAACCAGATCCCTATTATACTACATGCTTGACAAATGCCAAACAACAAGGGTCTGTCTCTCAGCTAAGATCTGACAGACAGAATTTTTCCATAATACGTGAATTATGGCACCCTTTAAAATGTAAAATCTGGCTGCATTCCAAATCATATATACAGCACCAGCTTAAACTGTAAAATGAACTGAAAATCCATTTTTTCCATGAAAGGCTGGAAAGTCCTGATTTTCTTTTTTTTTGACATAAATTGATTGTACTGTCATGAGTTTAAGCAAGGAGGGAAGGCAGTAATGTTTGGCTGTTGATACCCTGAAGTATGAAATGGAAATTACAGGATTTTAAACTCTTGTCTTACAAAGAAACTCTTTTGGATGATGTACTTGCAGCATCTCTTTTTGCCTGTTGACAATATTACTAGTCCACGATGAAAACATTTGCAAATTACGAAGTGCAAAAGATGAAATATTGTAAATACCAGTCTCAGGAAAAAGCTGGAAAACATAGAGCAAGCACTGAGTGTTTGTTGCATATCTATCATAGTAAAGGAGAATTTAGGGCTGACTTAGTACTGCATGCAGTGTATGTCCTCAAAAAGTTTACTTCACAGAAAAAGAAATCTGCTCTGCTGTAACTCCATTAAACTTCATACAATTGGACTGAGCTAAGTGAGTTTATGTGGATGTAACTAAAAAAAGAATTTTGACCTATGCCATCGTTATTGCACTGACAGTTATTGAAGCTTTCTACTTTTATTGGAAGAGTGTGTTTCAATTATGATCATTTTATTAAGTTATAATTTAATTGACAGCCTGAGTTAGTAAGTAGCCCAAGACAGGAAAACTAGAGATGTTAAAAGTCAGGACTGAAATGCATTGGCAGAGAAGCGTGGAAGCAGCTTATGTAAGGACCTGCCAAAGGCATATAGTCGTATAACTCAGGTTTATGAGTGAGGAGTATCAACTCCTATAAATTCTTAGAGATTCATTTCCAAAGAGCTGGACTGAGATTTGGATGCACACACACACATAATTATAGAAACTAAAGAGAAAAATGACTTATAGCTATTTTTTAGCCTCAGCATTTTCCTGGAAATATGGAACTGCAATCTATTTGCCTTTCTTGTGCTCCTAACTAAACAGGAAAAATGGCAGTATAATCTGATGGCACCTTGAAAGCAAGAAAAGGATACAGTATGGAAAATGCAGAGGATCACTGATTTATTTCATTTTCTGTTAGAGAAAGATTGGCATTTCTAATATTTTCAAGTACTTCGAATAGGAAGTTTCATAACTAATTGTTCATACTTCTAGCATTTCCCTGGGAAGACTAATTGACTGGTTAATATAGTACTTCTCAACCAGTAAGAGGTGACAGCCTATAAGGCCAGTCAGTCAATGAGGCAGGAAATGTCATCTTCCACTCACAGCTAGGACACACTCATTACAAGGAGTAAAAGGTTTCTTAATTAACTGAAATGAATATGGAGTAAAATACTTGAAAGATCCTGGTACAATTCACTCTGTATTGAGAAAATGACCTTTTTAGTGCACTTTGTATTGGAGCAAAGTCCAGTGAAGTCAGAATAATCTTTCCACTGACTTAAATGGCCTTATCCTCTTTTATCTGCCTCTAGACTTCAAAATTGCACTGACCTAATTGAGCTCAGAATTGGGTTCATAAGTGCAAATTTTCCTTAATCGCTTTAATTATTTTCCTCTACTGTGTGCCTTGTGTCACATTAAAAAATGTATTCAAAATTCTTTGGGGTGAGCTGCTTCACAGATGTCATGAAGAAAACAGGATACCTACTATGTAGAGCAGTATCATTTTAAAATAAAAGCAGTAACATATTTCTTTGATTGTTAGACTATTGCAGTAGATTTCCACATTTCCAAATGTTTTCTCAGTTTCACTAGGACATCAGGAATTGTTCGTATAATAGAAGGTTTGAAAAAGTAGATGCTTTTATTCTCCATTCAACCAAATGTCTCCATTTTTCAAGTCTTTCATGTATTTCCTGGGAAAATCACATTGGAATGGAAAAATAAAAGCATCATTTTATTTGTCTTAGTGACATAAATGTTCTCAATCTGGAAAATGTAGGTAGTTTTTAACAGTATTATAACAATAAAAATTAGCCATATGTCACTTCTGTTGTAATTGCTAACAAGGCAAATCTGCTCCTATTGCTTGAGACACAATATGCCTTTGGTATTGACAGTATTCAGTTGGTACTTATGAAAAGATGTTAGTATTAAGAAACTTCCTGGATAGTTTTCAAAGCTGATTGCATGGATAATTCCACTAAAAATTAACTACCTATCTATTGGAGTGGTTATCTATTGGAGTTTGTTAAAATTGCAGGAGGCAGGAGCCCATCACTTCATCTCCCTCTTTAAGTGGAAATGCCTCATAAATAAACCTTTCTCTCAAACAGCCTTTTCTTAGTAATTGAATAAATAATCCATGTACTTTTTAATCCACCTTTTTGTCTGTACAGTGATGAGCACATTCTCAAAGTTCAGTGCATAACAGATTATAGTAGCCTCAAGATAAGTAATTGCAATTACTTTATCAGTGTAGCATTAGAAAGGCACCAGAAGGGCTATTCATAGAGTGTGCTACACAGCTTTGTGCAGAAACATATTTTTTTTTTAAAGATATAAAAAAATGAGCCAATGGTTTACTCATTCCATCCCCCTTTCTTCCTCTCTCTCTAATCCCACATGCACTCATACAAATGTACACCTTAGAACATAGCAATTGCCCATGGAAAGTTCTGATTTGGAAATCATTTGTCTTCAGGGTAGTGGGAGCCCCAAAATTATTTTAATTTCTGTGGCTTTTAAAATCAATTTGTCTTCTTGAGAATGGTGCTGTAGTGTATAAAGAATCTTTCATAATAGTAAGTTAGTTATGAACTCCATTTGGTAGTAAAAGACCTTGTAATCATGTTTGAAAAGAGATATGCTGAATAGTTGTGGCATATCCTTGACAAAACATGTTTTTATCCAGATTAGTCTGAAGGAAAAGTACACAAAGTTGATTATGGAATTTTTTCTCTTAGGCCAAAAACTGTATAACATATCAGCTGTGAAGGTCAAACAAGTTATTTTTTTCAGGTGGTGTCAGTTGCTATAAAAGACCAACCTTAAAAAATCAAAATACAGGAGAGCTCTACCTTCCCTATGAAAGCACGCAGATATTGGCCTGATTTAATACTCAAAAAATTCAATTTTCATAAAAGTCAGGATTTTTTTTAGGATTTCCTAAATACATATTTCCAGCCTGATTTCATTTCATTAATTCTCAGCTGTGGCTTTTGGAGCAGTTTGTTTTGTAATATAGGCTATTGTTGTAAATAGTTATCCTGGAGCCCTTTTTGTTAAACTTTGCATTCCAGACACTCTACCCAAGAAGCCTTAATATATTAACTGCTTAAAAGACAGACAACAATGGGCTGCATTTTCTTAAAGAATATGATATATATAATGATAAATATGATATATAAAATTAAAAGGCTTGGAAATAATAGAACGTGATAGACTTCACCTATTGCCCAGTAAAGGTCATTTTCAAAGCAGTCTTCAGCAATACGTATATGCATGCCAACACTATCAGAATAGAATCTCGTTTCTCCCTCTGCCAAATGACTGCCTTGGTCATGGTATGGAAAACAGAGACTAACACCATCATCCAAATCTGGTGAAAATGAAACTTAAAGATGAATCTCATCAAACAATTACCTTCATGATATTACAGTCCAGCCACTACAGGTATTTCCTGCAGATAGAAAAAAAGAATCTGACACATTGCAACCCTGAAGTTATCCACTCAGGATAAAAGTACAAGATGACATGATGCGTTACTTCAAATTTAGGTTACAGCTTGCTCCCAGAGTGTTTTGGAGATACTTTGTCTATTGGGTTGAGAACTATTCTGGTATTATCCTATCATACATTGCCAATGCCCATCCCAGTTCCTCATACAGCTGTGAACCTTTAACATAGACCAAAATTATTACTAGTTACACAAGACCTCTTAACTCAAATATACCAAAATTTCTAACCCATGAGACGTTGCTCTGCATTAAAAGTTAATGATAGTATCACTCTATATCAACCAATCAAAAATACTGCCAAGCACAAAAGTGAGTAATACGAAATAAAACTCTGAAATACAACAATCTAAGTGTTCGTCTCAATCAACTGACACACTTGAGATATAACTCAGATAACATATGTTACTTTCCAGCATTTATACACAGAGGAAAAGAACATCAATACACACACAAACACAGAAGCATATATAATATAACCACTCTACATTACAGCTGTATATATGTGAACATACAGCTGAATAGTGCACAATGATATTCCTGTACAGATTAAATAGAAAGAGCCATAGCAGCTGTTTTTAAAACTTTCCATTTCTCAGTACAATCAATTCAAAGCTAGTGCAGTCATTCTCCACCCTGGCAATTGAGAGCCCAAACATACCTGTAAATATGGGTAAAAACAGCACTTGGACACCTCCACGTTTATAAAATGCTGATATTCAAATATCTGTTGCATGAGTAATTTACAAAGCTCTTGACATTTATGTAAAAGTGAAGTCTCATTACAGAAAAGACCTAGTGACACGTGTGATATGAAAACCCATACTAGAATAGTTGTGCAATGGAAGTTATCCTTGTTCACAAGTGATCTCTTGTGAATTTTCCCCGAAACAGTATAGTTAAACTATCTTAAGATGGAAGGCTGAGACAAGAGGTGTCTTTTAACATATCACTCCTGCTAGGAAGGGCACTGGCAGGAAAAGCCCAGAGGAATATTATTTTCTATGTTAACTTGTACTGGTTCTTTTTTATAAAGAAAATTTGACTCACCCCTTCTCCTTTCAAAGCACCACACAACACAACAGAAGGGAGCAGACAGAGGTGGTGGGTCTAACTCATGCCTTATCTGCCAGTTTGTACTGGTTCTTTTCAGTTAAGACAAGGCTAACCCTCTCCTCCCCTCCCGAAGACCCTACACGTAATAGCAAAAAAGGAAAGAGGTATAAGTGGGGGGCCTGTATCCCCTCAGAACAATGAAATTGTGAGATGGCTATATTTTGCAACATGCCTTTAAATCAAAAGTGACCAGCAAATGTGTAACTAGTCATATCCAACCAACCTGAGTTTCAGTGAAGATGTTCTAGTGCAAGTCATTTCATTTTATACTTAGTAGCTTAAACTGTTAGGGCTGGAGAGAGAGGGGCAGTTTGTTTTTGTTTTTGTTTTTGTTTTTCTGATTTCTGTAGTTAACTCTAAGGGCAGACCTGATCACAATACTTGTATGCCAAAATAAGATACAGACCGTCAAAGCTTTCCTGGGATACAAAGCTGAAAAAGTTGGAAAAAAAAAAAAGTTCCCTACAATTTCTAGAGTCCCTTCTGAAATTATTATCAGTGACTTTAAGCTGTTTATTAGTGTCAGCGTCAGGTTCCAAATCCGTGAAGGCAGACTTATCAATCACATATAGCAATGATGACAGTAGCTGCAAATCACGGGAAAGTGCATTAACTGCCAAGGCCTCCCACACATGGAAAAACATTTAACAAAGACAGCTGATTAACTCATTCTCACACAGTTATTTATACTCCACTGCTGAGTGCATTTCAAGAGTAATTTCCATTACTATAACAAGCATACTATACGACTTGCTAATAGGAACAGTTCACAGTCTCCTTGCAACATTATCATATTAAACACAATAGGCAAGGAAGAGATTCTGCAAAACCTTCCAGGATCCCTTAGAAAATTTGTAACAAGGGTGATGACGAACTTTCAGAGGTGTCCAAACTTTGGGTACCCCCTGTCTGCAGAGACCTCTTAATGGCCAATCGCAAGGTCATCAGAGTCCAAATCTTGCTCCACTACTCTTTCCTCTACTACATTAATGCTCTGCATGCTACAAATATCTTAAGGGAGGGTGTCCAGAGGATGGGGTCAGACTCTTTTCAGTGATGCCCAGCAACAGGACAAGAGGCAACGGGCACAAACTAAAACACAGGAAGTTCATCTGAATACGAGGAAAAACTTCTTCACTGTGAGGGTAACTGAGCACTGGAACAGGTTGCCCAGAGAGGTTGTGGAGTCTCCTTCTCTGGAGATACTCAAAACCCGCTTGGACATGATCCTGTGCAATGTGCTCTAGGTGACCCTGCTTGAGCAGGGGGTTGGACTTAGACAATCTCCAGAGGTCCCTTCCAACCTCAACCATTCTGTGATTCTGTGACTATGAGTCTCCTATTTCACAGTGTGTGGAATCCCTCCCCTGGCCGTTTTGCAGCTTGCTTTTCTATTATTCCATCTCTGAGGCAAAACCAAATATACATTAGGTTGTTTTGACTGTGAAGGTATTAGTCTCTCTCTTGTTTTTAAGTTCTTTCTTCCAATGTTTAATTGTCTGTGCTGGGATTTCTGAAAGGTTTATATTATTAATCATATATGTTATTTATATTGTTCTATAGCTCCTCACATGGTTTTCATCTACTACAGTTTAAAGTTTTCAAAAGAATGGATGGACAGTTGGGAAAAGGTATGCAAATTTCTGTCAGGCCTTTCTGTGTGGACATTGTCTGCTTTTTCCTGGCAGATGAGCTGGTTAATTTTTTGCAGACATTGTTCAGGAAGTAGCTCTTGAGGAAGAGCCATTGTGTCAGGTCTAGCAAGTCCTAAAATCAGCATCTGAAAATGATAGCATGCAGGAGAGTGGCCTTCATTGGCCTTTATGGAACTGCAAGCAAATAATAATTTCACTGGCTAATGCAATCAACTGCAACTTCCCCCTTCCCAAGTCTCAACCAGCCAGAGCACCACTGTTTTGAACTCTATAGTGAAAAGAAATAAGAACACTAACATAACAGTGTTAGTTAGTACTACCTCCCTTTGTTACTGGTAAAGAAGATCACCACAAATTTGCCTATATCCCATCACTGTAAAATCACTCAAGAAGAAAAATAAGAGTAGCTAGGATATCTCTTGCCATCAGCCACATTAAACCACTGAAAAGCAACTTTATATCTGAGTTTTCGCAAAGAGAATCCCCAGAATACAACAGCAGTCTTGGAAGAGGGTGAACATGCTGTCACAAAAATCTCCCCTATATTGTTTAAACTTCCTGTTGTTGCGAGCTGCATCAGTAGGCTGTTGACATGAGTTTAAGTTTTTATATAAGGTGGTTAGAGAAGGAAATATTTATACTATGAGCACAATCATTTGTCAGAAGTGAATTCCAAGAAAGGAGGAAAAGGCTACATATCCCATTGGAGGATTTATATTAAGGTACAGAAAAAGCTAATGAAGACAAAAAAACTTATTGATCAATTCAGAATTCATAGACTTTAAGGCCAGATACAGAGTTTAGGGCCAGAGACAATCATTAAATCATCTGTTATGACTTCCTCTATGTTCCAAGCTCTTATATTTCACCTAGAACCCACACACTAAGAAGAAAATTTGTGTTTGACTCAAGTATATCTCCTAGAAAAGTGTCCAAAGTAGAACTGAAGGCATTAAGTGAAGAAATCACTATTTCCTTGGATGGTTTGTTCCAGTGTTTAATCATCTTCACTGTCAGAATGTTGCAACTTAATTGCACTGTGAATTTGTTTGGCTTTAACTACTAGCCAGGTTCTACTTGTGAATTCTTTCTCTGCTAGTTTAATAAACACTTTAGGAATTAGCAATACTTCCTCCTATGTTTATGCATTGCAATCAAATTGTTTCAGCCTTGTTCATTGCAATGAGAGGTAAAGACTGCCTCAAAGTGACTAGGCTGTACTTTTGGTTTATGGGAGAGCTGAATCATCACTGCAGATCTTATGAGGGTGATGCAGCAACATAGATTTATTTCACATAGGTAGGTCATTAACATTAAAGTTGAAGTCAACAAAGATAAATGGGAGAAAGTTAGCCATGAGCTGAAGAGAAGAAGGAAGAAGAGCAAAAGGATGATAACTAACTGGGTGAATGGCAGCAGAGGAGGAGAAGGAAGGAGGATGAGAAACATGCTGCCCCGCCCAAAAAATTATATTAAATTTCCAAGTCCACATTGAGAACAGTAGTTTGGCAAAAAAACAAAAAAATTTAATCTTTTTCCTTGTTACATCAGAATTCCCTTTCAAGGCAGCACAGGCTCTGGATTAGAAACTGCTCCCATTGATTCAAATGGGTGTTACAAGCAATGGATTATGAGCACCTCATTAATAACAGTCATCAGTTCCTGAAGCTCTAGCCAGGCTCCCTATTGATTATGGTATTAGTTAACAGGGTAGACATTTCTCTCTTAGTCTTCCTCTGCTTTCAGCCAGAAACAGAGAATCAGGCTTCTTTGAAAAAGACAACAGTCCTCTGAACAAGGCAGGCTCCACATCCTGTGGATATGCACTTGAGCAGCATCAACAACAGTCAGTGTGTGCGATACAAAAAGTGCATAGTTATTGCCGAAAGCACAGGATTGCTTCTTCTTATAAAGTATTCTGGTTTTGAAATCTACTCTGATACTGCATGCAAATCTAGATTATGGGTGTATGCAAGAAAATTCAGAACAGCACATTGTGGGACACAGGTCAAGCCAATAGTATTTTCTGTATGTTATGGAAGGAAGCCTTTAGGACTACCCAGCTATGAATCCAAAAGGTTATTCAGAAGCTTATTTTACAGGAAGATTCTAGAAGAATTCTTTACAGAAGTAGGTTCACTCTGGCTTTTTAAGGTACAACTGCTTAGGTGGGTACAGACCATTACACCCCTAATTTCCTACACCTAGATAGACCAATTCTCATCCAGAAGCCATGAAGATTCATTAGCGAAATGCTAAATCTAAACTGTGCCTGAACAGGATTTGTTATTGCTTGGAGCAGAGAAGGCTTATATCTGAAGTAGTTCTTATCTGAGCAAACATGGGACTATCTGCATGCAAATGTGTGGACTGATCTTAAGGTAATCAAGGGGAAATAGAATTGAGCCCAAGTACAACATTCAAAAAGTACAAATAAAGACTGTTCTTTTTCCCCATCTGACTGAATACCAAATGATTCACCTTAACTCTGAAAAATCAGTGCTAGTAAGAAATATATCTCAGTTTGAAAATTTAGTTCATGTAAACACAAAAAGGAAGCAAGGAGAGAAAGAGAGGAAAGAATTCAGCACTGGCAGGCAAAGGAACACAGCTATTTCTGGAGCAGATAAGTCATTTTGAAAGATAAACATTCCTGAAATGCAAGAGAAGTAAAGACCCTGAGGGACACCAGAGATTCAGCAAAATGCTTGCATTAAAAATATCTACTCTTGGAGAAATACTGAGTTTACAAACATATATGAAATCAGGCAGGACATCTGGAGGCATTCATTTTCTGAGCAGCATACAGCAGGTCTGTACGTAAAAAGTCCAGCCATGTCTGCATCCGTTTACATCTGCACCAATCAAATATGGGTTTTGTATGAACAGGAGAAGAGTTTGGGTCACAAATTACTTTTGGGACATACAGAACACTGAAGGTACAGTTCCTTAAACTTCTGTGCTGGAAGTCGCAAAGGACTCAAAGAAAATGAAGTGCTTAAGTCCCATTCAATAGAAACTGGAAGCCTAACTCCTTTCGGCCCCTCTGAAATAACCAGTCTTAAAGTCTTTATGGTTAAGGAGTGCATTATGCTCTGAGGGCAGTTACTGTCATCTCTTCAAGGTCACTATCGATTGTATTCATATTCTGACTTTGAAAATGCCCCCAGGAGGAAATTTGACAGCTGTTGAAATACTAGGTATGCAGTTGTTTTCTGTGGACTTTGCATTTTATAATTATTTTTACTAAAAATGCATAATTACCACACAAAACTTATCTACCATCATTTGCCATCTAATATTTTAGATGTTTGGTTAAATTCTACCTCCTGGACATCTGTTTAACATCAGCCTAAAGGGAGTGCTAGTTAAACACTGAAGAACTTGGCCCTTTCTCCTTACATTCAGTTTTCTACAGCGCGAAGGTTGTCTCAGAGAACACTTCATTAAAATAAATCTTATATTTTGCCACTATCTAGTCATTTACCTCATGGTGGGAGAAAAGTGATGCCAAATAGCTTACTGAGCTTTGATACATTTGCTCACTGACACTGGCCTAATTTAACATATCCCTTGGTTCTTTTTCTTAACGCTATCTTGTAAATTATCCTACCTGAGCTTTTTCTGTACCATTTTGATGCATAGCATGTAGCCGTCCATCATGAGTCAGAAGCAATGTATCCGCTAATGGAAGGTCCACTGCTTCCAGCTCAATGAGTCTTCATCACTTCATTTATCTCCTGGAGTGTGCCACAGCACAGGTTAACTTCCACTCTTGGCTGTCTCCACAGGATGTGGTTCCTCTCTGACTGGAGCAGCTGTCCAAGGTAGCACTGGAACTTCCTTGGGGAGCAGCCTCTTTGAACAACAGCGTTTGCTTCCCTGTTTATCTGCTGTCCATAAGCTACATTCTTGTTTCTAGATCATTTTCAGTTCTTCTCACCAGCTCACATTACTTATCGCTTTCACGTTATTTGAAGTCAGACCTGCTTTTGTAACTACCTCACTACAGCTGCATTAGCTACCCAGAAAATCTACCACAAAAAAATTGAAATGTTTTTATAAAGCAAAAAGCCCCAAAATTCCCACATCCCCCCATCAACATAATTTGCAAATATCTTATTTTTCCTTTATCAGCTGAAAACTGTGTTAACTTTCCTGTTGCTTATGTTCTCATGCTATCCTCTACAGATCTGGTTCCAAAAAGCGGCCGCCCGTTAATTGCAGACTCAATTAATGGCAAGTGCAACTGATGGCATATAGATATTCATCTATCTGACTGCACTCAAAGGAGTCATTTAGTCTGAATGCCCCTAGTAATCACAAAATCAATAACCAACTTCTTGTAACAAGTTCCTCTATATGTGGAAGCTCTTTAATAACTTCTTCCATTTCATGGATCATTTTTTGTGGCTATTCAGTTTTTCCAAAAGGAGAGTTTTTTCCAAAAGGAGATCTGATTTTATCTATTCTGTGATAGCTACACGAATAAGGCTTTTTATATCATTCTGATGGACCTTTTTTCCTTTTTTCTTCCAAGAGTTTCTGTGCTGCTTCAAACATACCAAAAAGTCCCATAATTTGTCAAATTATGGGTCTATGTGGGTTGTTTGAAAAGAAATTTTACAGAACAGCAGTTCCTCAGAGTTTCATTCCATAATGGCATTGTTTGTGTCCATGTTAGACACGCTATCCCTGCCTTTCACTGATGGTCATAGAGAATCTTAACTGAAATGTTAATACAATGATTCTAGCATCAGAAGCAAACTTTTGAATGCACAATGTTTGACAGCATCCGGAATTATGCAAGATGAGTTTGTCCATCTCTAATATGTGGCAGCAGAAGCAATGTTGCATTTGGATGACTAAGTCACACCATCGCTTAACCTAGACTGACTTTGAAAACTACTATCTTACTCTTCCCACAACTATAATTTTTCACGTCATCTCTTTATTGTGAGATGCTCTGAACGGTTTTGTCTATCTTTTTTATTATTTTTATAGTTATTGTTCAGTAACTGTAATCTTTCAAATGAAGTAGAGCTCTTCAATATTGCTGTATTAAGGGAAATTATAATAGCCTATTGACTGCAGTTTAGTCAATGATCCATTTGTTATTCTGTCTCAGAGGCTTTTGGAGGTTGTAAAATAATGTACTTGATTATCTCAAAAGTCAATATAAGCACAAACGAGGGACTGAGATGAACCAAACCAGTTAAGATAATTAATGTAGCTGTGAATACAGGGTATCAAGATGTTCATCCCATCCATTACACCTAAGCTTGAACTGCTTTCCTAGCCAAATAGTCTATTCAAATAATTAGGTACAATCCCACAATAAGGTAGGTATTTGTTGCTCCAGAGATCCTTAGCCTTATATGTGGTGTGAGTGCATATTCTATACAGTGATGGAACAGGGCAATAGATGAAATGCTAGTGCTAATATTTAAAAGGTGATACATGATACCTCATATACTTGGTAGGTTAAACATCTTTGTAGTGTATTTTACTTTAAATGCCAGGCATCCAGAGTAGGATAGAGTCAAAGAGACAGACTAAACTTGAAAATATGGTATTTAATTGGGTCTTGCACTCTCACAACTTGCTTCTACTAGTCCTTGTACCAAATTTTGAGTCTGATTTTAGAGTTCAATACAGTTCCTTCTTTTTCTCAGAGTGTAAGAACAGAAAACATGAAGATAAGAAAGTTAAAAAACAAACTAATAGAAAAGTAATGAAGCAAAGAATCAAACTGCAAACCTTCGTTTTCCCCTCAAAGCTTGATTTTACAGAACCTTGGGCACCCCACATAAAGTACTGAGAGGTCAGTTTGAAGGAAATCAAATGGTCTAGTAGATTTACATGGGAGGCACATGCCATATTCATTTAAGGCTCTCTGGTAGGTGAGGATTGGCAGGGAAATACATGTACAGCTAACCTTTCACCTTACCTCAGGGAAGAACATCACTCACTTATGAGGAGCAATGGATTTCTGTACCTCCTGCAGTCATATCCTTCAGACTGAAACATGCAGAAAACACTTGGCTTTCACACAAACAATGGGGAAGGCAAAGAGAGTGCTCACACACAGCATGGTCCTAAACCTTTCCAGTTGAGGCAGATGCTGAAGCTTTCTTTCGTAATGCTGTCCCTTTAAAAAGAAACATGCAAACAGCGGTCCTGTCTTGTTTCAAAAACTCAGAGACCACCAGGACTGCATTAGTTCATACTAAAACAACTACAATACTCATCTCACGTAAATGGTATTTCTTTTGTATTCAAAAATAAGTATTTCAGCCACCATAGCTTTTTAAAAAGCTACTTACCAAAATTCCTGTCTTTATTTTTCACCCAGAACCAAATTATGTCCTTCCCTCTCCCCCATCCTGTTTTCTAGCCAAAGTAAAGCTCAGTAATCTTTAATGCATTTTCCTCCATTCCAGCAACATTTCAGAATATTAATCTCTGGGTTAACTATATTTCCAGAATAACTTGAGTCAAGTTTTCAAATTTTATTTTTCCCAAGGGAAAAAGGACAGTGTCTTTCAATGAAGTTATATAAAATCTGGTTTTAAACATATTCCATTGCTGTTTCTAAGTACTTCTGAAACTGAACTGGCGCAGTAGAATGTTTCAGTTTCAGGTATTTATCTTCTCTATGAGTGTTGTCTACGTATGGTACAATAACTATCCATTACCACTACAAGCCAGCATGTATAAACACTCATTCAGACTCTGAATATTATTTACTTTGACCATACATGGGACCTTTTTTATTTACTATTCACAACCTTGTTTTTTTTGTTCATCTGTATGCCTAAGAAAGCCATTTCCCACGCACTTATACAGTTTTTTCATATCTGCTACACAGTTGCAGCCCATCACTCCTATTTTGCAGAAATGCCTTGCATCCGGTCTCTTTAACCTTCTACAATGAGCGTTAAGAGAGAATGGAAATGCTTTTATTCCGTATTGTGCTTTTCCATGTCCTACTGTTTTCCTGCTTCCTCTTTTTCGATGGCAAGTTTCTTCCTCAGACATTCTGTGCTTTCTCAGAATATGCTTTTGAGTGTGTTACAGTCAACAAACCAGCACCGTATGTGCCTTCCACATACTTTTATTCCGTGAATATTTCCACTTTGCTTAGCAAGGCTTGTTCTGCTTAATATCACCAAATGGAGGTTAAGCAACATTTAGAATGGACTGAAGCAAAAAAAAATTTTTTTTGAATGGAGTTAGCCATTCTGGCTAGTAGAAATATATTTTTCACTTGGTTTTTAACCTTGTTTTTTCTCCCCATTGGAGGCAGTCAACATGAATCTAGTTGGGTGACTACTGCATTTCTATCCTATGGCAAAGGAATGGCATCCCCAAGTAAAAGAAAAATACTAGCACTGTCACCATCAGCATTTCTAGCAGTTGTTAGTCTACTAACAACAGAGACTACTAACAAAAGTAAGAGTTGTGCTGGAAAGCATTAGCTCACATTGCACAGTCTAAGCTATAGCTGTTAGGTATCACTGACATGTTACTATCATAATCCAGATTTGGATCTCTACTACTGAAACAAAATGCTTTACTAGATCAGAACTGGGCTTCTGTGGGTGTAGAACACCAGCAGTGTCAAAGGAAAGCCCAAGCAGATAATATAGAGGATAACAACTGGATAAAAGTCCATCAGGAATGTTCCTCTGAAGCCCCATCGGCTCACTCTGGGAACATGCCCTGA
The DNA here is from genome assembly GCF_036417845.1 of Apteryx mantelli. NCBI lineage: Eukaryota > Metazoa > Chordata > Aves > Apterygiformes > Apterygidae > Apteryx > Apteryx mantelli. The sequence continues at coordinate 128,189,647 of NC_089979.1, forward strand.
AGCAGAAGGGCTGATGTTTTTACAAATCTTAGCTAACCTGTCTAATCCTTTCCTGAATGAAACACATTTAAGCTCTTGGTCTCAGTGATACCTTGGGACAACGACTACCATCAGGTAATTACACAACCTGAAACATCCTTTTAGCAGATTCATATGCACTGTTTTCAGTTCAGCTGAATGCCTTTTGATCTTGTATAATGAAAAGAGAACACTCAAATTATCTTCTTAATTCACCACAGTTTCTGTCACATCCTCTTATTTTGGTCTTTTTTCTTGATTATAGTCCCAACCTTTCCAGTCTGTTTTTATACAAAGCTCTTTCCATATGTCTGAATCACTTTCATCTCCCTCCCATATTTATATCACTTTTCTTTCCATAATACCTGCAAGTAGGAATGACCAGGCTTGACCACCATACTCAAAACAAGCATTTTTCTCAAATGTGTTCCTACCCTGTTCACTGTATATCCCGTCTGTTGTTCTTCCTACTGGTATACACTGGACAGAAGCTTTTATTGAGCCTTTAGGTAAAGTTTAGTAGAACCTGACAGCTTTCCCTTAGTTCATAACACAAAATCCACAATTCTACTTGTGTAAAGCCTTCTCCCACTTTTTTAAAAAACTGAGCCCTTGCCTGTTTGGCAATACCTTTATGAAATTGTTCATAGACCTTAATTCATTAAAATTTAGCCCTTCACCTTCTCAGCCTTGCATGAAGATCTTGAAATTATCTCTAACTTCTCTTTGTAATATTCAGAAATACTTCAATTCATTCATCTGTTTTCTTTCTGATAACCTAAATTTGACTTGTAGGATCTCTTTCTTAACTCTGTACATACATCTCAAACTAAGCTTACCCTTTCCTCAGCAGTTTCCCAGAGATACATTTAAAAGACTCAGGAGATCCAGTACTTTTGCATTCTACAAGTAAAGGAGATCACTGCACATTGACATATTTATATTTTTACTGATTATTGGAATAGCTATTTTTACTGATTATTGGAATAGTGAGGCTGCATCTTTAACTATAGGTTTAACTTGTAGAATAACTTTGCTGAAACTTGAAGAATAAATCAGTCTCCTTTACTTCTTACAGAATACAGATTTTCTGTCTCACTTTTTTGCGTCTCAGCAGGACCATAGAATAAATCAGTTGACAGAAAATTCCTTAGATACTACAACAAATGCTATTAAATTACAGGTAAACTAAGATAAAGAAACAGAGCTACACTAGGTCCTGTGCCTGTAAGGCTAGCTCCATAAATAATTTTGTCCCTGCTTTTCTTCATCTTCACAAAATGATTTTGGCTTGCTAGAGCTGGATTCATCCTATCTCATTTTAGCCACTTATTTGAAGCACCTCAATCTGGAATCTCTTCATCACAGAGATGATTGACTAATACCAGAGGGGCAATCCAGATCCTAAGCAGGCTGAATTGCCTTCAGACATGTCTATCAGTCTCCTTCAATTATAGAGATGCTTACAGTAACTAAGCTCTTAACTCAGGCATAGTAGTTAAATGTCTGATGTTAGCTGTATACAACATGTGCTTCCAAATCTAATACAACTCTGAAAAAAGACCAAGGGACCCTTCTATTGCTTTTACTGTCAGTAGATCATCTCTCTGTCAATGTGTCTCACTCTACATTGGGGGCAGACTTCCCTCTCCTGCATTTTGAAGTAACCATGTTAAGTTAACAACTACCTTTATGTTTCACTTTACTTCTATTGCAAGAACTGTAAAAGTTTGCTACAATACTTGAGTTCCTTTTTCTACCCAACTTGCACCCTTTCCATTAGTTACAGCATGGCTCACTGTCTGAATTCTGTGTCCCAGCATTTGAGTACGTATGTCCCAGCATATGAGTGCACACAGCTAATGTCATTTTCTTCTCAGCATATGGTGCACATTAATCACATAAAACACTATCCCTAGCCTTTTCTGGTCTTGGCAATTCTACTAATTACAAATGCAACATGGAGAGCCAGAAACTTTCAAAGAGGGAAAAAGCATCCCCAGGTTATTCCTTTGAAGAATATTATTCTGGAAATAACTAATGCAGAATATGAAAATGCAATAATTTGATTTGCAGTGGAAATGTTCTTTCTTCTAAGATCTGAAATAAATCACCAAAAGCTTTCAAAGCTGACATTTAATCCATGAATTCAAATCATTTCAAAGATTTATGACCCATTAGAAAGACAGTTTCAATTTCCCATGCCCTTGCAAGATTTTAACATATAGCTAGCAGAAAATGCATTTACACAATACGCTTTTCATCGCAACAATATCATTTATTGATAAGGCTTTTTCACATTTTTTAAAAAAGATATAGCTGGTTATGTTCATTTTGATTTGTTTACGTATAACTAATAAATGGAGGCTGAGTCAAGTCATAACGCTTGCAGAAACCAGTTGGATAGAGTTTATTCTAAGTAAAGGAATAGCTGCGATTCTGCAAAAATAATAGGGGTAGCTCAAAAGACAATAGATTTTATCTGAAATATATGTTTGTTGTATGTACAAGCAAGTTAAAGTCAAAATCAGATCAGTCCAACCTCCACTACTTATTTATATAGAAGACTTCCTATGTGCCATCTTGCTGATCCCAAGTGGGGTTACCCTGAGTCTATGGCATGGACAGTGTGTATTTCAAATACCTTGGGAGCTCAATCTAGGAATGAAGCAACTCTCTTGGGGCTGTAGAAAATACCATTATAATACTGTTAAGTCTAAACCTTATTCTCCTACAGTCCTTTGCCTAATGCCAGCATCTTGCTATGCATAAAATCAGCTAAATCAGAGATGAGGAGTATCTGTTTTGCCTTCTGGGATACTGTGTAGTCTCTTTATATAGGTAGTCATGCAAAGTATAATGTATCAGTGAGTGTCTCATGCTTCCCACTGCAAAAGCACTCCTACCACTTCAACATTTCTATTTGTTAATGTGAATTATGAGTGTATATAGGATTATAAGTTTAAATAAAGAATAAAAGTGTGAGGTGTTAAAAGTACAATGGATACAAACAAGAAAATTAGGAGAATGGACAAGAGGTTCCATTACACTGAATTATCATCAAATAATCATATGCTTGGCCAGACCTTATCTCCCCTAATGGTCAACTGACCATCAGACAACAGAAACATTTTTACACTGAAGACCTCCTAACTCTTGTAAAGAAGATGTACAGGAAGATTACTGCTTAATAATTTTCATCAAACACTTCTAAAAAATAGAATTCTGTCTCCAGAGTTCTTGTGACATTTTTAGGCTGAAGGCTAAATGTATATTGCCTTTCGTAGGAGCCAAAGTAGAGTCCATAGATTCTCTCTGAGGACCTAGTAGAATAAAATCCTTCAGTCATGCATTCAGAGTTTGCAGCTCTCAGTAGACTCTTATTTATTGATTTTTTTTTCCCTGAAACATCAATTAATTTGTGTATTATAGTATTTTATTTTTAACTGAAGGAAAAAAAGTTATGAGTTTTAATTAATCATGTTAAATTATTTTTCTGTCTCAAATCAAAGGATGCATTCCGGATTCAAAAGACTAAATGGCAGTGGCTTAACCTCTCTTCCCAGATCAGGAAATGGTACCACTTCAGGATGTATTATCTCAGACTTGCACTTCTTCATCTCATTCTCATTAGAGCATGTGTACTACTGACTCTTTTTAGCAGAGTAGATAAAAACCATGCTGCTACCAGAATTCATCTTTAATGTTGGATACTTCTTCCTTTAACTTGAGTTATACCCATCTCTTAAAACAAGTCTGACCAAAACAGGAGAAAAATGTTATCAAAACAGAGCAACCAAAAAATTATGTTGAGAGATTATGGAAATTAAGCTGAAGTAAAAAATGTACTTTCTGGACTTTGATATAAAGTCATGAAATCCAGAAAGAACTTCAGTAATGAGGATCAGCCCTTCTGTTGCCTCATCATCTATTGGCAACTGAATTGAGGGAGAAATATTACAAATGCAATTTTGAATATTCAGATTTGTAGCTTATATACATATACTGCTCAGTAGTTTGTTTGCCTCTCAATGATTCCAAATTTGTGAAGCACAGTATGAAACTTCCTAGCACAGGAATATGCTACTGGGACAAACAAATGCATTTGTATGAGACTGTAATAAAAAGTACTATTCAAATATAATAATTGATCATTGTTTATGTTTATTATTTATTAATGTTTCTCCTCGGCTGAATCAGTTCAGAATAGCATTTGATCTTAGTTCAGCCTTTTTGCCACTCTGAGACAGCACTGTAATATACATTAGAGAACAATTGTTCTTCCTGAAATAATGTGAATTTTTACACATGCCTTGGGCATTGGGATTTAGCTTTGGTATTCTAGCCTTAAATCACAGCTTTCTGCATCAAAAAGTAGAAAGTGTTGTCTCCAGGGGAGATTCATCTGGCATGCTGGATGTGCAATTCTTACTAACGACATAATTGGCTTGGTAATATGCCCTCTGTGCAGTTTTCAATGAGGGTAAAAAGATCCTTGATCAATCAAGAAAATGACAAATGACATGTATTTGTGGGATTTTAAAAATTATCTGTATTTGAAGCATCTGCAGTAATCTCACAAGTCTGCTAGAACACTACAGGTTTGGAGAGAGGACTTTTTTTCTCTCTCTCTCTTTTTATTTTTTTACAGTTAAAAGCTTTCCACCATTGCCTCAGAACAAGTTTCCCAGCTTTTATGTGATACCACAAGCTTTCTAAAACAATTTATTCTCAACCAGTTCCAGAGGTAGGTCCTCCGAGGTGTCAAACTGGCTGCTTTTCCTTCTCTTTTTATTTCCCCCTCAGTTCCTCCTGATAGTTTTATCTCCATTTCCTTTTTTTTCCCCCTAGAATATTCAATGACTCTTCTGAGGAGTAAGTTCTTGGTCATGCACTTGATTACTACAAGCATAATTAAAAGGGTAGGCATATTAGCAGGTTTTTAATTAACTAAGCAGTTAACACATTTCTTCAAACACAACCAAATTGAATAGATTTTGATTTTGATTCAATTTGAAAAATACATTTCTGAGGAGGAGTAAAAAAATAAACCATTGCAAAACTGAATCTTTTAAAAATGTGGATTTGTAGGTCAGAGCCTGAGACTGTTAAATCAGATATTATTCATTCTTATTCAGAGCAAAATAAATCCAGCCACTCCTGTGTGAAGAATGCACCATTGCTGAATACATGAGACTTCATCAAAGCATCTAAGAGCTTTCTTATTAGTGTCCTTCTGTGGAGGAATGGTTAACTGAGAGCGGGCATGCTCTGATTGGGATGAGCAATCCCGTCTTCGGGGTAGAGGAAGGAATCTAGGCCAAGGCAAGCGAACCTGCTGAAAGCGGCCTTATGTAGGCCAAGGCAAGCGAACCTGCTGAGGCCTGCTGAACGTGGCCGTATAGCGGCCTTGAGCACTACAAAAGAAGGTATTCATGAAACTGGTAAACAAGTCTGGACGGAACTAGGTTCCATAAATGTCGATGGAGCACAGTCAGCAACTTTGCACCAATCATGTATCCGCTTTATACGTATGGACAGACACTGTAACCAATCATGTAACTATTGCTAGCGCATGCGTATTGCTTGACGATATATATACTTTGTGTAAGCTCTAATAAAGGGAGAACGACCATACTCATATTGAGACTCATCGTTACTCCGGGGTCCCCTCCCTCACTCCAACATCTGGTAGCAGAGGATGGTTCGCCGCGTCTACCAAGAGGCTTGACCTCGGCTGATGGTCCGTGACTGCGGTAAGCAGTGAGAGGACGGGAGTGGGGGATAATAAGAAGGGGCTGGGAGAAGTGCTGGCTAAAAAGGCTGCCGCCAGACACGGTACCGGGGTCGCGCCCCGTCTCCCAGACAGCGGCATGGAAGCAGATGCCGCGGCCACCTTGCTAGCCGGTATACTCTCCAAGAGAGGAATTGACGCACCGGTGAAGCAGTTGCAGAGGTTGATTAAACTGGGGCAGCAACGGGAACATTTTTCGGATACACACTTGTTATTTTCCGTATCGGAATGGCGAGATTTCAGAGAGACAATGTGGCATAAGACCATCGAGGGTGGAGACAAGGACAAGAAGGAGGTTAAGGCGGTGCGAGCTCGACCGTCGGTCCCTCCGCCACCGCCCCCCCCGCAGCCCTTGCCTCCGTCCGCTCCTGAGGGAGCCAGCAGTGCGCCATGCCCAGGGCCCTCGTCGCCGCCCGTACCGGGGGAGGGCAGCACAGCCCCGCCAAGGTCATGGCGGGAGCCCCTGACATTGTTATCTCCGGAGTCGTCAGGCACAGCCTCGCCTACCACCCCCGTGGGGACAAAGCCGTTCACGGCTCAACTATTAAAAATGTTTGAGCAGCTGTCAGTAAAACTGGAAAAGCTGGAACTGAGGGACGGGAAAGCTGTTCGCGCACTTTGCAACACCGTACTAGAGACTTTAACGGCAATGAGCCGGTCTGTCAGGGAGGCACTGCAAAGGGCGCGGGAGAACTCCGAGGGGGGGGCATCGTCAGCGCCGTCACCCGCTGCGTCTCAGAAAGCGGAGGTTTCCTCAGAGCAGGCTGGTCCGAGCTCTGAGGCAAACGCGGAAGTGCACCCGGAGGAGGCTCAAAGAGGGGCGGTGGCCGCGCCCCTCGCTGACCTCAGAGACTTGGGCGGAAAGGAATGCCGACCCCCTCCTAGTGCTCCCCCCCCGCCGCTGCCTAGCAACAGTCCCCTGCATCCACCGTTGCCGCTGCCTATGACACCTCAGCGGCCGCCTCTACCCTCCTTCAACGAGACCACCCGCTCACGCCAGACTCCATCAGAGTACCCCCCGCTGCTTTCGTCCAGCGAGTCTTCGGGGGACAACACGCCTGGCACCAGAAATAAAGTACCACCGTCATCAGAAGAAACCGTAAGAGTGCTACAGGAGCTATCGGAACGCCTGAAAAAAGTGGAGCTGCAGGCGCAAGAGAAAGAGGGAGGAGTACCTCCCTGCTTAATAAATCCCCTCGCCGGACTTCCAAGGGAGTCCCGCTGGAGTGGTTTTATCAAGGACGCTATAATAGAAGGACAATGGAAGCCTGTTGCGGGGTCCGAGGGCCCCACAGCACTGGCGTTCCCCGTGCTACAACAGAATGGTCAGGGGAAATGGGAACCGCATGATTGGAAGATCTTACAACAGGCCCGTACAACCGTTTCCACATATGGGAACGTTGCAACCCGGGATGCCATCACCTAATATGCTGCCAGACAGATGGCACATACTGATAGTCGACTTGAAGGACTGCTTTTTTACCATTCCGTTATATCCTCAAGATACACAACACTTTGCCTTTACTGTGCCAGCGAAAAACAAGGCCAAGCCCGCAGAGCGTTATGAGTGGGTTGTTTTGCCACAGGGAATGAAAAACTCACCGACATTGTGCCAACTTTATGTCGCATGGGCATTGCAGCCTCTTCGAAACCAATGGCCAGACACCATAATCTATCACTATATGGATGACATTCTCTGCTGCCAGGAAAAGCCTTTTACAGAACAGTCATTAACACAATTAAGCGACATTCTATCGACAAAGGGACTTGTCATCGCACCAGAAAAGATCCAGCGCACGGCTCCGTGGAAATATCTTGGATGGTCCATTGCAGAGTCAAAAATTCGACCCCAGAAAACGGAGCTTGCAACTCGATTGTGCACCCTGAATGACGTTCAAACCTTACTTGGAGACATCCAATGGGTGCGGCATTGTGTCGGTATCTCGAACACTGACATTGCACCCTTGACGGCTTTGCTACGAGGCACACATCCTGCGAACAAGATTACCATGACACCTGAACTACAGGCGGTATTGCAGCGCATTACAGACAAACTACATCTATCGTGGTCCTCGCGACGCCTTCTAAGCCTGCCCATATCCTTACTCATATGTAATGGAAAAGACTCACCATATGCAGTCATTTGTCAGTGGCAACATAGCAGCGAGGAGCCTCCTTCCCCAGTTCTGCCAGATGCCACTGACAAAAGCAAAAGTCACAGAGATGTATTTAACATCTTGGAATGGGTATTCCTGAGTGTACAACCAAAAACGAGTGTCCAAACTCGAACCGAAGCAGTAGGTGAATTGATACGCAAAGGGTGATCAAGAATCTTAGAGATCAGTGGTCAAGAGCCGAACGATATCAGTATACCTGTTAACATGGCTGACCTAGAGTGGTGGCTTCACAATGCTGTGGCCATACAAGATGCTCTGTTAGGTTTCTGTGGTAAGGTACATTCGTGTCAGCCTCAGGGAAAGTTATGGCAGGTGCTACAGCGAAATCAATGGATAGAAAAGTCCAAAGTAAGTAGGGAACCCCTTTCCGATGGCGTTACTGTCTACACGGATGCGGGTAAGCGTTTGCGACGTGCCGCATGCGTGTGGAAAGAAGGTGAACACTGGAAACAGCACGTTATGGAGGGACAGCCTCGGGATTCCCTTCAGACTTTGGAATTAACTGCAGTAGTTTGGGCTCTAACTCATTGGTTAAATACCCCTCTAAACGTAGTGACTGACTCCATGTATGTAGCAGGGGTAGTACCACAACTGGAGAATGCCTTAATAAGGGAAACATCTAACCCGAGGTTGGGAAGTCTGTTCATTACCTTGCGCTCTGTGCTGGGTCAACGAACAGCAGCCTGTTGTGTTATCCACGTTCGTAGTCACCAGCTGGATGTGGGGCTAGGCCAAGGCAATCAGCTCGCTGACAGCCTGGTTAGCTCAGCGTGTCATCTACCCCCTATGGACAAGTTTCAACAGGCTAGACAAAGTCACGACATGTTTCATCACAATGCCAAGGGCTTAAAAAGGCAATTTGGCCTAACAGAGTGAGGCCCGAGGTATTGTGCAGGCTTGCCCAAGGTGTGGGAACCACGGCCCGGGTATTGGGCTTGGGGTAAATCCAAGAGGGTTAAAAGCCCTAGAATTATGGCAGATGGACGTCACACATATTCCCGAGTTCGGCCGATTAAGGTATGTGCATGTAACCATTGATACCTTTTCGAAAATGATATGGGCAACTGCATTACCCGGAGAAAAGGCACAGCATGTGTGCAAGCACCTGTTGGCCTGCTTTGCCATATTGGGCGTGCCTGAGCGCATAAAAACGGATAATGGACCTGCCTATGTCAGTCAAAGGCTTAGGACGTTTCTATCTCGATAGGGGGTTGATCATGTTACCGGAATTCCACATTCACCGACCGGGCAAGGGCTAATAGAACGTACCCACCAAGTATTAAAAGACTATCTCAGAAAACAAAAAGGTGAGGAGACAGACGCACAGCAGAGGCTGCACCGTGCACTCTTCACCCTGAATTATCTCTGTCTCATGGGCGACCGTGAGGAGCCCCCGGTGATCATTCACCATCAACAGCTTAAATTCAATACTACAACAACGTTACCCCAGTTTAAAGTAATGTATAGGGACCCAGCCTCCGGAATATGGACTGGGCCCGCCCCTGTTATTTTTAATGGTCGAGGTTATATGTGTGTTTCCACAGATCGTGGTCCAGTGTGGGTACCCAGCAAGAGTGTGAAGCCTGTCTTGACTCGCCATGACTCATCAACCGAACAAGAAGGCGAAAATCCTGATTCTGGGGATACTGTTCCCAGTGGTAATGGCGCTCTACAAGATTGAGCCCAGACACAACATGTGGGTTACCTGGGCGAATAAGACAGGGCAACACGCTTTCTGTTTGTCTCTAGCTTCTGCTACCCAACCTTTTAGAACCTGTCTCATAGGGGTCCCCAGCTATAATGTCAACAGCTTCCAGGAATACAGCACGGCAAGCTGCAGTGGCAGTCTGTCAACTGCTAACTGCAGTGCCGCCCTCATTGCAGGCCTAAACAGAACACTGCCATGGGACCCACAGGAGCTAAACCTGTTGGGGTCCATGAGAATTGGGAACACATCAGGCAATTGGACTCAGACCTGTATCTATTTTGGGGGACGCGTACAGCCTTACCGGTTATTTAACTGGACAGGGTGGACAAACGTCACCCCAGCAGCAGTCTATTATGATTATCAAAACCGTGATTCCTTCTGTGGCACCAATGGCACCAGCCGTCAGGGGCTGGGAGCCCTTGGAGCAGAGGCAAAAAGGGGGCACTTAATTTGGAACAATGGTACCCCAAAGGCCTTGCCACCAGACGTCTTTTTGATATGTGGTGACAGGGCCTGGCAGGGACTTCCGAAAAGGGTAATGGGTGGTCCATGTTATCTTGGTAAGCTGACATTACTGGCACCGGATCAAAATTGGTGGAAACATATCACGGAGAATGAGACCGCCGTCCGCAGTAAACGAGCAGCCATAGGGCTCTCACCTGATTGTAATGATCAAGTTTCCCTACGCAGTCCCACTGAAAGAGTGTTTTTATCCTTCTTCGTGCCTGGAGCAGCGGCAGGCAACGCCCTGAATCAGATCGGCCGGTTAGCTTGCTGGGCTGAGAAGCAAGCTAACGTCACCACTGAGATAATAGAGAACCTCTTAGAGGATCAAGGTAGTTTGCGACATGCTATTCTACAAAATAGAGCTGCAATTGATTTTTTGCTATTAGCTCAAGGCCACGGTTGTGAGGATTTTGAAGGTATGTGTTGCATGAATTTGTCTAATCATGGTGAATCAATTCACAAACAATTGCAGTGGCTGAAGGAACATACCGGCAAGATCCGTCAGCACCATGGGCTATTCGATGACTGGCTAACTAACCTGTTTGGAGCTCTACCACAATGGCTAACGAGCTTACTTACTGAAGGCTTACGCATTCTACTAATCCTTGTAGTCGTATGTTTATGTTTATGTGTAGTATTAAGCTGTATTAAGAAAGCTCTGCTGAAAGTAGTGAACCAAGCCTGGATTGCTCATAAACAAGAAGGGGGAATTGTGGAGGAATGGTTAACTGAGAGCGGGCATGCTCTGATTGGGATGAGCAATCCCGTCTTCGGGGTAGAGGAAGGAATCTAGGCCAAGGCAAGCGAACCTGCTGAAAGCGGCCTTATGTAGGCCAAGGCAAGCGAACCTGCTGAGGCCTGCTGAACGTGGCCGTATAGCGGCCTTGAGCACTACAAAAGAAGGTATTCATGAAACTGGTAAACAAGTCTGGACGGAACTAGGTTCCATAAATGTCGATGGAGCACAGTCAGCAACTTTGCACCAATCATGTATCCGCTTTATACGTATGGACAGACACTGTAACCAATCATGTAACTATTGCTAGCGCATGCGTATTGCTTGACGATATATATACTTTGTGTAAGCTCTAATAAAGGGAGAACGACCATACTCATATTGAGACTCATCGTTACTCCGGGGTCCCCTCCCTCACTCCAACATTCTTCTAGAACTGAAATCATCCTCTCCTGTACAATAGTTCATAAAATAAATGGTACCAGACAGCTAACCTGAAATAAAGAGGATGTGACAGCAAATCAGTAAGTGGCCAGAAGGAGAAAGAAAACTTAGAAAGTCTGTCATAAATTTGACAGATAAATCTAAGGTTTGATCCAACTAAGACTGGGGTTGATTCAAACAGCCAGGGTGACACATCATTCAACTAGACTGCAAAACATCACAAATAAGATTGCCAAGCTTCCCATTCACAAGCAAGGTAGCTTCCCACAGCAAGGTGTAAAAATCAAAAGTTAAGGCCAATAGTTTGGGTCAGGAGAAATCAGGTAAGTCTTATGACCTGGATATGCAGTATGATATTGTTTGAATTAGCTTTCCAGAATCATATCTGCATTTCAGAATCATTGCTAATAGGTACTCCTTTCATGCTTTGACAAGGTTTTAGGAACTATGATAGCCTCCTATTTCATTAAAAAGCCTCCTTCCCTAGGACTCCAGTTTCTAATATCAGTGGAGTAACTAAATTTACACCATTTCCTGCAAAATCATAACATGTTGCTTCAATACTTCTCCTACACAAAAGAGCTAAAATAATCTGATTTTATATATTCCTTTAAAGTACATTGGATAAGTGGGGAGAGACAGATACAGCCTCTGACTACAGCAGATGCATCATCAATGAGAAACAACTGAGTTTAGGTAGGGGACTTGTTTATAGTCTTTTTCATTCCATTTCATTTGTTTTGTTGTTTTACTTTTAAATATTTGAACTGTATCTGTGCTTTTTGCTGTAAAACCAGTGTTTAAAAGAGCCAAGCCAGTGTTCTGGAAAGCACTGTCTTTAATATAGTCATTAAATGAGAGTGTCCATAACGTCTTTAATTTGTGAATGATTCTGAAAACTGGCAGCTATTAGTGAGGAGACTTCAGGCTTGTGGCCAGCATTTGCTCTGAGAGGGGACAGTTACTGTCAGCATGTGGAATCTGTTTCTATTCTGAAAATGTGCAGTATCTAAGGAACAATTAACAAAATGTGCAAGCCCCAAACTGATCTTGTTTCATCTAGATCTGGAGGAAACAATGCAGACTGTAGGACAAAGTACCAAACCTCCCAAGAAAACAACAAAAGACAAGAATCACAGAGATCCCAAGAATGCTTTTTCCTATATAATTCAGGAATAAAAAGATGTTTAACACAGAACACACTGAGGAAGAAGTGTGAGTTTGGGGGCTGGAGGTTGTCAGAAATCATTTCTGCTGAAATGAATAATCTTACTTTTGTAGTACAGCAGCCTGTTGCTGACAAAGAGAAATGCAAAGCTATACTAGAATAATACCTAAAACAGTAACACATACTCTGCATGGCTTCCTACCACAGCTTTTCAGCTGGAAGTGTTATTGATATTGCTAGATTTGTCTTGCTCTAGTGACTGATGTATTGTTAGTGGAAGCAGGTCAATATATCTTTTGGTATGATCATTACTAATCCAACCACACCATTTCACAGAATCACAGAATCACAGAATCGCTGAGGTTGGAAGGGACCTCTGGAGATCATCTAGTCCAACCCCCCTGCTCAAGCAGGGTCACCTAGAGCACATTGCACAGGATTGCATCCAGGCGCGTTTTGAATATCTCCAGAGAAGGAGACTCCACAACCTCTTGGGGCAACCTGTTCCAGTGCTTTGTCACCCTCACAGTGAAAAAGTTTTTCCTCATGTTAAGATGGAAGTGTCTGTGTTTCAGTTTGTGCCCATTGCCTCGCGTCCTGTCGCTCGGCACCACTGAAAAGAGTCTGGTCCCATCCTCTCGACACCCTCCCTTCAGATACTTGTACACGTTGATAAGATCTCCTCTCAGCCTTCTCTTCTCCAAGCTAAACAGGCCAAGCTCTCTCAGCCTTTCCTCATAAGAGAGATGCTCCAGTCCCCTAATCATCTTTGTGGCCCTTCGCTGGACTTGCTCCAGCAGTGCCACATCCCTCTTGTACTGGGGAGCCCAGAACTGGACGCAGTACTCCAGATGTGGCCTCAGCAGGGCTGAGTAGAGGGGGAGAATCACCTCCCTCGACCTGCTGGCAACACTCTTCCTGATGCACCCCAGGATACCATTGGCCTTCTTGGCCACAAGGCCACATTGCTGCCTCATGCTTAACTTGGTGTCCACCAGCACTCCCAGGTCCTTCTCCGCAGAGCTGCTTTCCAGCAGGTCAACCCCCAACCTGTACTGGTGCAGGGGGTTTTTCCTCCCCAGGTGCAGGACCCTGCACTTGCCTTTGTTGAACTTCATGAGGTTCCTCTCTGCCCACCTCTCCAGCCTGTCCAAGTCTCTTTGAATGGCAGCACAGCCCTCTGGCGTATCAGCCACTCCTCCCAGTTTTGTATCATCAGCAAACTTGCTGAGGGTGCACTCTGTCCCTTCATCCAGGTCATTGATGAAGAAGTTGAACAAGACTGGACCCAGTACTGACCCCTGGGGGAAACCACTAGCTACAGGCCTCCAACTAGACTCTGTGCCACTGATCACAACTCTCTGAGCTCTGCCATTCAGCCAGTTCTCAATCCACCTCACTGTCCACTCATCCAGCCCACACTTCCTGAGCTTGTCTATGAGGATGTTCTGGGAGACAGTGTCAAAAGCCTTGCTGAAGTCAAGGTAGACAACATCCACTGCTCTCCCCTCATCTACCCAGCCAGTCATTCCATCATAGAAGGCTATCAGATTGGTTAGGCATGATTTCCCCTTGGTGAAGCCATGCTGACTACTCCTGATCACCTTCTTGTCCTCCACATGCTTGGAGATGGCTTCCAGGATGAGCTGCTCCATCACCTTTCCAGGGATGCAGGTGAGGCTGACTGGCCTGTAGTTCCCTGGGTCCTCCTTCTTGCCCTTTTTGAAGACTGGGGTGACATTGGCTTTCTTCCAGTCCTCGGGCACCTCTCCTGTTCTCCATGACCTTTCAAAGATGATGGAGAGTGGCTTAGCAATGACATCCGCCAGCTCCCTCAGCACTCGTGGGTGCATCCCATCAGGGCCCATGGATTTGTGGGTGTCAAGTTTGCTTAAATGATCTCTAACCCACTCCTCCTCCACCAAGGGAAAGTCTTCCTCTCTCCAGACTTTCTCTCTTGCCTCCAGGATCTGGGGTTCCTGAGGGCTGGCCTGACCAGTAAAGACTGAAGCAAAGAAGGCATTCAGTAACTCTGCCTTCTCTGCATCCTTCGTCACCAGGGCACCCACCCCATTCAGCAAAGGGCCCACATTTTCCCTAGTCTTCCTCTTACTGCTGATGTATTTGAAGAAGCCCTTCTTGCTGTCCTTGACATCTCTAGCCAGATTTAATTCCAAACGGGCCTTAGCCTTCCTCGTTGCATCCCTGCATACTCTGACAACATTCCTATATTCCTCCCAAGTGGCCTGTCCCCCTTTCCACTTTCTGTAGACTTCCTTCTTCTGCTTGAGTTTTGCCAGGAGCTCCTTGCTCATCCATGCAGGTCTCCTGCCTCCTTTGCTTGACTTCCTACTCATAGGGATGCACCGCTCTTGAGCCTGGAGGAAGTGATGTTTGAATATTAACCAGCTCTCTTGAACACTCCTTCCTTCTAGGGCCCTCACCCATGGGATTCCTCCAAGTAGGTCCCTGAAGAGGCCAAAGTTTGCTCTCCTGAAGTCCAGGGTTGCAATCCTACTTGGTGCCCTGCTGCCTCCTCGCAGGATCCTGAACTCCACCATCTCATGGTCACTGCAGCCAAGGCAGCCCCCAACCTTCACATCTTCCACCAGTCCTTCTTTGTTTGTTAGTACGAGGTCCAGCAGAACACCTCTCCTTGTTGGCTCCTCCACCACCTGTGTCAAGAAGTTGTCACCAATGCTCTGCAGGAACCTCCAGGACTGTTTGTGCCTAGCTGTGTTGTCTTTCCAGCAGATATCGGGGTGGTTGAAGTCCCCCATGAGAACCAGGGCCTGGGATCGTGAGGCTACTTCCAGCTGTCTGTAGAAGGCCTCATTGACTTCCTCATCCTGATCAGGTGGCCTGTAGTAAACACCCACAACAGTGTCACCCATGCTAGCCTGCCCTTTAATCCTTATCTTTAAGCTCTCAGCTCGCTCTTCATCCACCCCTAGGCACAGCTCAATACATTCCAGTTGCTCTCTCACATAAAGAGCAACTCCACCACCTCGCTTTCCTGGCCTGTCTTTCCTAAAAAGCATGTAGCCATCCATGACAGCATTCCAGTCACGCGAGCTATCCCACCATGTCTCTGTAATGGCAAAGAGATCATGGCCCTGCGACTGCGCACAGATCTCTAGTTCTTCCTGTTTGTTCCCCATGCTGCGTGCATTGGTGTACAGGCATTTCAGAGAGGTGATCGAGCATGCAGCTTTCCCAGGAGGGGTACAAGAGGATCCTCCATAGACACATCCCATGTGCACTTCCCTGGCTGCACTCACCTGCTGGAGGTGTCCCGACTTGAGCAGTCTTTTGCCAACTACCCTGGCACTATAACTCTCCCCTTCCCCCGTCTTTCCTAGTTTAAAGCCCTCCTCACCAGGTTGGCCAACCTGTTGGCAAAGACCCGTGTGCCCCGCCTCGTGAGGTGGATCCCATCTCTCGCCAGCAGTTGTTGATCTTCAAACAGGGTCCCATGGTCGTAGAAACCAAAACCCTGTTGCCAACACCAGCGGCACAGCCAGTCGTTAACTTGGAAAGTCTGTTTCCTCCTCCTCTCATCCATCCCCCTCACTGGCAGGATTGAGGAAAAGATGACCTGGGCTCCCAGCCCCTTGACCACCATCCCCAGAGCTCTGAAATCCTGCTTGATGGTCTCCAGTTTGCCCTTGGTGTCATTGGCGCCCACATGAAAGAGCAGCAGTGGGTAATAGTCCGAAGCGTGGACAAGCCTTGGCAGTCTTTGCATGACATCTCTCACACGAGCCCCTGGCAGGCCACAAACCTCTCTAGACAAGAGGTCAGGTCGGCAGATATATGCCTCCGTCCCCTGTAGCAGGGAGTCCCCCACAACAATCACCCGCCGCTTTTTCCGGGTGTTCCAGCAGGGCACAGGGTCTGTTGTCCCAGGTACTTCCCTGGCAGCCATGCCCATCTCCTCCTCATCCTGGAGGGCACTAAACCTGTTCTTCAGCTTCAGGTCTTCAGGAGGAGTAGGAGCCTTTCTCCTCCCACGAGCAGTGACCAGTTTCCAGCCTTCTTCTACGGTGCTATGATGTACCGTTTCACACGGCACAGAGCCCTCTGGCAACTCCACTGCTGCAGGGGGTTGGGACTCCTGGAGCTGTACAGTCTCCGAGAATACCCTATCTCCTGGTCTGCTTCTCGGATGCTGCGCAGCCTACTGACCTCCTCCCGTAACTCCCTTACCTGACGACACAACTCGTCAACAGCAGCACACCTCCTTAGTGTACTAACCTTTCCCTTCTTAGTGTACTGCTTTCGAGCACTGCTGTTGAAAAGCTCTTGCACTGATAAGATATTTATTGGTTATTCCTACAACTAGTGCAATAAAAAGTCACTTATCTAATTAGAGGGTTTCATTTGGAAGAATGTTTCCCATAAGAAATAGTTACAGCAACAACCAATGCTCTAGAGATGTCTGAACTCCATGGGATTGTGCTGAACTTGAAGAAAGAGGAGAATAATTTATTTAAGCACATGCAAAATCTTTTCGGCTGCAAAATGATAAATGGTAGAAGGAGAAAGACCTTGATGGGACTTTAAAACCTTGATTTTACTTTCATACCCATCTAATAAAAAATGTGTTGGTTTTTTTTCCTGTGACTGCATCAGTAGGAACCCTGAAGATTCACAATAGACATGACTGAAGGGAGAAGGGAAAGAAAATATCCCCAAATCATGGCTTATATTAGAGCAGAAACAACTCCTAGTTATTCCAAGAATATTCAATTCTATAATACAAATATTCTGGTCACATACGCCCAAAATCTACAATGAACCACAGTTCTGTCATGCCAGAGTCTTAGGAGAGAGAGAGATCTGAAACAAAATAAAAATGTCAGCCCTAACCCAGCTAAGAGGAAAGAAAGGAGGGAATGGGAAGAAAGAGAGAGAGAGACAGATCTCTAACCTCCTCACATCCCTCTGAACTCTGACTGACTCTCTGGCCAAAAGTTTAAATAGACACTTTTCAGGGGATCAGTATCTTCAAAGACTCAAATAGAATCACACATGACTGGGTGATATTCAAATCACTCATCTAAGAAGATAACTTGTAGCTCCTTGAATGTCTGTCTTGACTAAGAGTGTTAAATTACCACAGAAATCCCAGTCAGAAGGGAAGTGTCATGACACCAGTGCTATAACTAAAGAGTACACAGACTATGGATGACAGCTTCCTAGCTCAAAAAAGCATTGCCTCCGGCCCCCCAAAATCTATAGTATACATCCTCTCAACAGAAACAGGAATTGACTCCAGAGGTAAAAATCAGCAGTTGTTTAAGTACAAGAGTTCATGGCTTCATTATATGCATTATGTGCAAAAAGAATGAAGTCTGTCTCAGGAACTTGCACTTGGTGCTTTCAAAGACTGATTTTCACAAAGGTGGAAACAAACATGAGCTGATCATCTTGGAAAAATAATTTGAAAGATAAAAAAGTGTGGACAGTGATATGGAACTGTTGAAAAACATTTCCCTAGAGGGCACAAAACTTGCAATCCTATGGTCAAGAAAGGAGGCGACATTAATTAAGAAACTATCTTGACTTAGAGGAAAAGCTGCTATAAAATAAACTCTTCCAAAAAAAAAAAATTTGGAAAACAGGATGTTAATAGCAATGAATATGAATTAGAGGGAAGTGCAGTCACTAATGAGGAAAGTTGAAAATCATAACAAGAATCTGGTGGTCAACAGAATTAATGCGAAAGGAGTCTTTTGGGTACGCTAAAAACAAATGGAATCTTAACCAATTTATTGGGCCATTATTAGATAAGTTGCAGCAAGGTCAACAATGCAGAGGCAGAAATCTTCAGTAAATTCTTCTGCTCTGTGTTTCACATGTAAAAAGTAAATGATGTGTATATATAGTGGTCAGGGTGAACTACCTCCCATTCTATAAGTAGTAAAGCAGGATGTTAAAACAGGAGATATTTTAAACTCATTTTATTCATAAACATTTTTAACTCAGCAAATCCAGATAACACAATTAATAGCTAAAAAATAACTGGTGTAGGAGATATCTGAACTGATGATGGGGGATTTTCGATAAGACCAAAGGCTCACTACTATTACTTAACAGTAATTTCCAGAGGACCAAGCTAAGAAAATAACCTTCTGCAAAGACTGAGAAAAGGGTAAGTGGGCCAATACCTGAAGTAATTACAGATTTTGCAATGCTGAGTTGATCCCAGAGAAAATAATGGAACAGCTGATACAAGACTCAATTAAAAGAAAGTAGTACAATTAAGTACTAATCTAAATGGTCTTATATATAATAGGCCTTGTCAATCTAATTTGATATTTTTTATGAGATTACATGTTTGATTGATAAAGGTTAATAGTGTTATACAATATACTTAGACCTCTGTAAGGCACAACTAACTGCATGCTGCACAATATCTTGATTAATAAGCTAGAACACAAAATCAGCATTGCAGACATTAAATGGACTAAAAACAGTCAAGTCTTGTTGGCCTCACTGGAAATCACTGCACTGTGGCTTTATTTCCAAGGGGTTTGCCATAGAACATAGTTGTTGCCCCCTAGCTATTTAAAAATTTTCATAAATTGATTGTGGGGCAGGAATCAAACTGACACAAAGATTAAGGCAGTGGTAAATATCGAATATAACAGGTCATCAAGACAGAACAATGTAGATCACCTCATAAATTATAGCAAACAATATGCATTTCAGGATGGTGCAAGGAAGGTTGAATATATTGGAACATAAAAGGTAGGCTATATTATTTCAAATAAAATGCTGAATTTTAGGCCATTTTTTATACATTTTGGACCAATCATGAGTTAAGTTTTAACTGAGCAAACAAAAGAAAATTCAGCTTTTAGGAGGAATTGCTAACATTGTATCATTCATAAGATTACGTCCTGAAGCCAAAAAGGAGAAATTATATCTGAAGCCATCAGATACCCAGAAAGGCATTTCTGAGTAGCAGTCTATTGAATCTGGAAAATCTGCAAACACATATTAAAAAAAAAAGAATTCTACATCCACCTTAGGGGTGGTGAACATCATAGAACCAAAACAGATGAGTCAGACACATCCTGCTGTTGAGGGAGAACAAAAAGATTGGAATACAAAGATCAAATTTCAAATCCCCTCAAAACCAGCCTCCAAGCCTGCAGAAACTATTTTGCATCCACAATCAATGAAAGCACTGAGAAGAGTCTGCAAATGCCCATTTTGTTGACAGTCAACTGGTCATGTCCCCTGAATGCTGAGATGAAAGCATAGCCTCTACATACTTGATTTGTATAATAACTCAGTATAGTTACAGAAAAAAAGTGATTTCATTTTATTTACACTCCAAAACAGATACAATGCCTATGTTTCTTAACCCCTTAGAACACCTAGAAATATGTAATAATGATGAAATAGGCCTCACAAACTGGAAGGATTACATCCAGGATGCATAGGTATGCCAGGAATGAACAAAAGTCACTTTCCCATCTTACTACAAGAAGTTTCTCATCATAGGGGAAACAGTTCCTCCTGAAATGGCAATATAATTATATGAGCAACAAGAATTAAATGAGAACTGAATACAATGCATTTTGATTACACCACTGGAATTTGTACTATAAGCAAGCGTTCTTAAGAGCAGCATAAAAGTACAGTGATGATAAGAATTAAATGTGTATGCAATGAACAGATCATTCCTGGACACATTTCTTCATTTATTTATTTTTAACTTGCAGCCTGTGTTTCTATAGGAATCAATATTTCCTTGGAATGTGAATGACTACTAAAACACATTAATGAGCTATGTTAACAGGTAGTAATGACACTGTTAATGTTTGTCACCCCTCTGTCTGTGAACTAGACTCAACAGAAAGCAAAAAGGTAGCATTATACTGATATGTAAATTACAGATGAATTATGATATGCAGAGTGATTTTACAACTGATTTATTTTTTTGCAAGTTTTGCAAGTCCATCTTTATTTTGAGTCCATTTTTGTTATCAGTCACATGGACAACATCTCTCCTTAATGAAAAGCTTATGAAATTTTCCACTGGAAATCAAATTCTGAGTACTGTATTGCCTTCACTGAAGCAAATATCGAAAAGAGGACAGACACTTATGTCAGGCAGAGTAGAAGCCTAACTTTTCTGTATCAGGGGACAGAGGTAAGCAATCTCCAGGAACAGTGATTCAGAACACCTAGGTTTGATGCCTAAAGTAGAGGTTATAAATAATTTCCTATACCTATGAACTTTTCTAGGTTTGATTCTCTGCTGACACTAATTTTAAACTTCAATAAAGTAAAAGTTGGTTCAACCTCATTTTTTTCCCATTTGTAGGATTCTCCTGATTCCAAATGAATGTAAAAATAAAAAGGTCCATGCTAACCTATGGTAAGAACAGATGCCTATGATTAGTTTGAAGTTAATTGTTGGAATTATTAAAAGTGTTACTGCACATAGATTACAAAACATGCGTGGCTCTTGAATCAATGTTTTGGGTCTCATAGGTTTTACCCTTTGCAGCAGTAAGACAGAAGGGCAAGACTTCTATTGTATGCTGCTAGCGTACAACACATCTGGGCTTTCCTTTGAAGAAATAAATAAACCAAGGTTGAGCCAGACAGAACATTTATAGAATCAAGCAATAGTAATCTGTTATCTTTGTACCTGCGCATCAGCCAACAAGTGCCTTTAACCACACCACTTTCTTCCCCTGATTCATAATTAATTATAGAGAATCATCCACTTCTAGTGCAAGATAGGTAGCATAGCTATGACATATAATCTTTGCCTGGGGTGACCTCGGATAGTAACTTTCTTGTCACTTTAATGGACAACAGCAAAAATGAACTTGGCACACATTCCAACAGTAGGGAATTTAGGGCTTATCTGCAAAGGAAAGTTACTTCACAGTAAACCTGTGAATTCACCAGGGATTAGCTATACTTACCAAGTAAAGGAAGCTGCCTTGTGCTTTGCATGCACACCCTTACAGCCTACAAAAAGGTGTTACAGAATTGTAGGGGAAATTGCAGAGGCATCATAAATTCATGTTCTTGCTTTAAGCACATGAACAAGCCCACACAGGCAATACCTCCAGTGCCATAATCACTTTTTAAGCCTCCCTGCACATGCACACGCATCATACTTGTTTTTGCTGTCACCCCAGCAGTCTCTAAAGCACTCCTTGACACATTCCAAGGTGATGACCCTTTTCTTGACAATGGAGACTTGTTGACAAAAGAGTAAGGAATTAAAAATGGGAACATAGCCCCAAGCATTTTGCCTTCTCTAGCTATCTGTATTTGTGGGTGGTGAAAATAAAGGTTCAATTTTGCCCCTGAGAAATGGTTCAAAATAAATGCCAGTTCACTGCCTTCCTATAAACATGCCAGTGATTCTTCAGACTAAGAACAGTTTATAAAATAACTGCAGGCTACCTTCCAATCTGATCATACCAATGTCTCTTTTGTCTCCTAAACTGTATTTTCTGCAGGAGAGAAAAGGCAGTGTTGGCAGGTATTCGATGCATGGTGGAATACTTTGTTCAAAAGGTTCAAAGGACTCAGGAAGTTTGGCTGGTAAGGAAAAGAAAAGTTGATGTGTTCTTCCAAAACTCTTATGCACATATGTGTGAAGTGCATCAAACATTCCAAAGCTGAGCCTCAGGTTTGAAGTTTTATGGGTTCATAAACCTCCATTCACACTCAAGGAGTTTCAAAAACTCAGGCTGACTTTGTCTAAACATGAGGCAGCCAAAGTACCCCCCCCTTTTGAAAATCTGCCCATCCATTCCTGAGAGGATTCAGAAACCTCCTTCTGACTTTCAGCACATATAGGAGGAATGTATAAAAAAAGTACTCTTTTCAAAAGTTTTGATATCTTGTGCACTCAACAGCCACGTTCCTTCTTAGAAACTTTGTCTGGAAATACATTATGTAGCTTGCAATTCATAGTTTTGAAAATAACTGGGAGCAAAACTAAAAGGAGATTTCAAGATAATATTTGAAAACCTCGTTATCACATCTAGTGGTGAATGTTTCTAAATCATTCAAAATTTTGCAACAGGGAAAATTGCATTCCCTTGTCATACTAGAAATTGATTTTATCATCAGTTACTTTTCTTTTTGGACAAATTATTGAATTACTGCACTGTAAAAGTTTAAATCAAAGATCAAGACGTATCTCTTAACAGAGGAAATCCTGGGTTTCTCCACATTTGAATACAAATCAGCAAACCAAATTAAAATACATCAGAAATATGCAGGCTGCAAAAGTATACTAAAGGCAATCTGCTATCTGTGTTTTACATCTTTGTGTTTTTGTCTGTGTCAAAACGTAATTGCATCTGTTTTACAGGATATTATCTTGATGCAGGAAAGAGTTAAGATCATGCACATCTAACAATCTGAGGCTTTAGTCCTCAGAAATTTCTGCACTAGCTTTCATATTAGCTTTCACATACAACAGTGCAGACAGAAAACAAATGAAGACAGAATACAGTCAATTGTCTAGAGCAAGCAGTTGCAGGAGATGAAGATCTTCCTGCATCTAGTCTGAACTGGGATGCTGTTGTACACAACTTGGAGCAATGACAGTCCACAGTAGGTAGAAGTCCATACTACACTATTAGAAGAAGGCATAACAAATGTGTGTGAGACTGACTACTGATGTTTAGAATATCCTGTTTAGCATCATTGATTTTAAGACCAGTATTTCTCTTTCCTCCAAAACTGGCACATCTGTGGAGCTCTGCTGGATGTTTCCCACTCACCACACTGTGCTATGATTTTTGATCTCTGAAATTATGATAGCACTATAGTTTTCTTGAGGAAAAATTGTATATTCCAACAGGAAAAAGTTGGAATATACAATTAAGAACACCAGGTGTGGACTTCACTCACCTTCACCTGGAACTTAGGAAAATCTGAAAACTTCAATTCACTTATTAGCACCATATACACATGCGCTAAGATATGGTTCTTCCCCATTAGGTTACAATAGGTTAGTAAAAAGGACAATTAATACATTGCTCTCCTATTACAAAGTGCTAAGAAACAGTGCTAAGGCACTGTTTAAAAAGAGAAGTCTAATTTTCGGATGAACCAGCAAAAGTTACCAAAACATACAAGGAAGATTTTAAAATATTTATGGGACAAATTAACAAAACCATACTCTTTCATCTAGCATATTTAAATTTCTTGACTAGGCAGTGAGAGGAGAACACACAGAGTATCAACAAAGAAGTTGTATAGGATATTAAAATGTAATAAAAATGCAAAACAAACGAGCCAGTCAGGATTACCCAGCATAGTAGTTTGCAAGTATCAATTATTTAACTCTAGAAGCTCTGTGAAATATGCATAAACCTAAGCCAAGAACTTTTTTATTTTTGTCATTTTGCTTGAAGCCCATCCACAATATGAGCTTTTTGGAAAATGTTCTTGAAATATCCATTTTTACAGTGACAGGTTAATGCTGAAATCATGGTAGCATGCAGTGTTTTAGCTGAAAGCTTTAGCTGATCGGTTGAGCTGGTGATTGTCTTTTTTTCTACTAGTTTTGCTTTGGTTTGGATTTTTGCATTTTGGTTTTGCATTTTTTTAATACATACTAGAGGAACAGTTATGAGTAGAGATAAGATCATTTTCAGATAATGACTTTTTGAGTGAAGAGCACAAATATATGAAATAAGAGCTTTTTTTGTGGTAAAGTCAGATTAAACTTGAAAATGTAACATTAAATTCTGAAATAGGTTCCTATGGTGTTCTTGTCTCAACCTAACTGGAAAATACAGACTTTCAAATTCTGATTTCAAAAGAGAAATCATTCAGCAAAAGAAAAGCTACTTCTACTTGGCTCTATAAAATGAGCCCTTGGCCCCTGAAGCCCAGGCTGCCCCTTTTTGTCTTGCAAATTCAAATGGAAATGACTTCTCATGTTTCCAGCACCGAAAAACTCTCATGCTAAAAACAGCTTCGTGCACTGAAACAACATGCACAGACAAGCATACAAACAGAAAATTAAAGACTAACTAAGAGAGTAGATGACCTACAGGAGCACTTCTTACATGTGTTCTGGAAAGAACTCTACCTACCTTGGTAACTGCTAGTGACTTAATGCACTGACCCAACATTTGCCACATTTGAACTCAAACAGCGTAGTGGTATGTTGATGTAAGAGATTAAAACATGGAGCTGAGGGCTCCTTGCTTTGCCAGTGAACTGACAGGCAACCTTAGGCAAGTCACAGAAGCCAGTATTTTCAAGAGTGGCACAGGACTGAGAAAGGAGCAGGAACTGAAATCAATCTTTGTTATAGGTCTGATAATACAAAAAACAAAAAGGGTCAACAAAGCTTTGTCAAACTAAATCCAGGCCTAGAAGGACTCTGAGCAATAGACATATTTAAGGGGAAACATTTGCACAATGGATAGGCAGGAATTAAAGCAGGTTGTATGTCTGATCCTGCATAGTTAAAAATAAATCACAACATTTTTGAGTGACAGTTGCCCAACTACAAAACTACATAATTAATCCAGAAGGTAGGATCCACCTACACTGAATAACCTGCTCTCCAGTTTAAGGCACTTCTCCTCAAGAGTGCAAGTGAGGCACTATTCACCTCCAAATTCAAGCAGAGGTCTTCACAGAACCTTGCGTTATCAGGCACACTGCTTTGCTATCATAACTTTTCTTTGGAAACTGAGAGTGACTCCTTTATGATTTGCTTTCCTGTAATTACACAATGATTTATCTTTATTACCATTTTAGAAATGTGCTATTGACAAACATAACACTGATGATTAAATTAGTATTGGACTAAAAATATAAGATATTAGCAAATACATGAGCAAACATTAATATGCAAAGGCTAAAAGTCTGTAGCACCATTATGAGAAGTCCCCACCATATCTTGGCATTTGTTGATAGGTTATATCAAGTACAGAAAGGGAAAGAGGATATAAAAGTCTGTTATAAGTTGCTCTATTCAGAGTCCTGCACCAAAACCTGTACATCTTTCATCTCAGATGAAAGTCCTCTAGCTGTTACTTATGCTCACTGTACATCACTTAAACACATCTAAATATCAGCCAGCAAGGCCTTACTGATGAACATTCAGAATTTTCTTTTCTTTTAAATCAGTTACATCACATGAGAAGTTGGCAGATGAACGCATGCCTCTACTGTGTGACATCAAAAGTGCGCAATACAAGAGAAGAATGTTTCACCAAAAGACAAATAATCCTACCTGGTTAGCACTTACTGCATAGATAGTATGAAAGATTTGATAAGCCAGTACCAGAAGCAGAAACCATTCTGAAAGCACCCAAACCCACATTTTTTCTCTGTTCTGTATGCGCATCAATATTAATGTCAGATCTTTGTGCTAACAAAGTTGTATACAAGTTTGGTCTTGGTTAGGCATAACTGCCTTTTTGTCAAATTAGCCAGCACATAACATACAGCTTATGTTAGCTTTATATTGGCTTTGAACTGACTGAAGGAGAGCAGATGACACCAACCTGGTGGAAGATAGGACTGGCACAGGCAAAGTTGATCTGCCATAAAGACTCCAGGTTTACCTGCCAATGTTTTCTAAACGCACGTAAACCAGAAGAGGAAGGCAGATCAGGCCTTTGTGCCATGTAGTCATAGTGTTTTTCATCTGGTGCTAGGATCTGCAAGGGCAGGTTTACATTATCATGCAACCACAGCTTTAGACAAAATCTCTGCTGGCTTCATTCTGAAGTGATGCATTGATAAGAAAAATGGCTGTTAGAGAGGAGAAGATTACAGAACAACCCATCAGGGAGGATTCAGCACACAAAATGACAGAGGTTTGAATTGAAATACATAGTGTCTTATAGCTGGAGCAATAGGGTCTATTTTTCTTGCTTTTTCTTCTTTTCCTCTACTGTACTGAACATCATATTTCTTCTCTGCCTCTGGCATCTTCCATAAATGTAAACCATCCTCTCTCTGTTCCTGGAATGGCACATTTTAAGAGAGAAAATGAAGAAATATGAAATTAAATTTCCACAGAAAAATATTAAAATGTCTTTGTACCACTCTGCCTTAACATCCTGTTTAAATAGTACATAGACTATGTAAGGTATTGGGGGGACATATTCTCAAAGCATTATTCGTCCTTTCTATTTACGTTCAATTTATTGTTATCCTCCCAGTGACCCACTCAGGTAGAGTGGGAACCAGTATTCTGAGTCGTTCAAGAAGGGTGACCTCATCATGACTGCTAAGCAGTTAGCTGGGAAGAGCCTTCAATCTTTCCAAAGCCAAGTTCATGAGGGTTAATACGTTCCCCTCAGCTAAACTTCCTGGTGACACTGCCCCAAGTTAGCTGTTAGCTTTGGTGTCAATGCTGAACTCTGCCACTAACACAGAAAGTTCTTTCAGTCAAAACAATAAAAGGTGATGGAAAGGAGACTGTGCTCTCAGTCCCAACTGGGAAGCATACCACCACTCGCAGACCCTCAGGCCACTTGAGCCATTTAATTCTTTTTGTAGTTGATCCTTCCTGTGGGGGAGCTCAGTTATCAGCAGGCTATATTTGAAGACAAAACATCTCCCTGCTTGCTCTTGCTGATAGGACTAGCCTTCTGATTGAGCCAGGCTACAAAATTAACCCTCAGGAATGGAAAGAGTGAGTGGGAAAAGGTAATGGAAAGAGGTGGCTAAACCTCTAAACATCCTTTAAGAATAGGCCAATCGCTAAAGCCCCCAGAGACCAAAGCCATTGGTGCTAAGTTTTTCCGATTCCTGTTGACTTCACTGAAAGCTGAAATGCACTTAGCATCTGACAAAACTAGATCCCAAGCTTTTTCCCCTGTGATCTGGGATGTTTCTAAATCAAATGAACACCTTTAATCTTATATTCTAATGTTGATTTCTGGGATGCCTGCCATAGATATATCTGTACTATCCTTTCTTCTTCAGTGTCAGATATTGCACTTTATTTAGTGGCAGGGAAGAAACAAGGCAAAAAAAAATAATGCATTTAAAATATTTTCTAAAGTTTCAATGTCATTCCCAGGCAGTAGTTAATGGATAAAGCCTTATCTCCCTCCAAAG
Organism: Apteryx mantelli; assembly: GCF_036417845.1. Classification (NCBI taxonomy): domain Eukaryota; kingdom Metazoa; phylum Chordata; class Aves; order Apterygiformes; family Apterygidae; genus Apteryx; species Apteryx mantelli. Next base: position 128,217,298 of record NC_089979.1, read on the forward strand.
AGCAAGCTCAGCAGAATTGTTCTAGGCAAGTGCCTATAGATAAGGAGACACGATATTGTTTAATTAGCCTGGGTTCTGTGCTGCCTTGAAGAAGATAAATTTGCCTAATTAAAATGTTAAAATCAACTTTGTCTCCAGTCATGAGAACAGGCCATTTGCAAACCCTTCAGATATGCTCACTAATGCTCACTAATACCCATCCATCCAACCATGTATCTCTTTGTCAGACCGTCTGGGCCACAGGAGACACTGGAACTGCTCAGTCCCAGCTTCCTCCAAAGTATTTTTAAATACCACTTCAGGATTTGAAGACAGAGGTTTGATTTCTTCTTCCTTGTTTTTTCAAAGCAATGCTCTGGAGAGGTTGATGCTGTTGATGTTGTTCTGACAGCAAGCAGAAAGCTTCATTTGTTTTGCCTGCATTTCATCTGAAGGAGTAGCTTGTCCCGAACATGGTACTACTAAGTTATCCCTGCCAGCACGTACTTCCCTTTGAGGTTTATACAGATTTTCCTGAAGAGCAATTCTTTGGCTTCGAAAAGAACAGGGTAGCATAACATGATGGTTATGAGAAAGAAGCTTCAGCCATATTGGTCAGTAAATGTGAAGATTCCTCCAATTTCCTGTCCTACTAACTAAACAAGAATCCTCTGAAGAAACAACCGAAAGGAAAATAAACTTCCTGAAACCAAAGTAATCAACAAAAAAGGATGTTTGTTCAAAATGTTAGAAACTGCTCGCTGACCTATTATCTGCTCAGTTGTTTGCAAAAGACACTGGATGACAGGAGACCTGGATCCTAATAGTGCCAGGCAGACTGAAATCCTGCAGGCTACCTGACCAGAGGCAAGGAGACGTGCCCTCTGTCTGAGCTTACTGATTTTCTGCACATCACAAAGACCATTCTATCTATCTAAAGCCTGAATGCCCTTTCACGAGCAGTAAAGCATCAAGTGCAATTACACCACTTTTTTTTCACACAGGACTGCACTGAGATAATGTAAAGGGAGATGAATGAGGCCTGAACCCAAGACATATTTCAGTGTCTGTGTGACATCAGAACAGTATTCGCTTACAGCCCCAAAGGAAGGACTTAGTCTCCTAAGGCATAATGTGATGTATTGTCTTTGAAATTCAGTAGTCAGACACAAGTGCTGGTGAATTATGAAGTATACAACAAGACAAAAACTTATACCAGGGCATTGTGTATTAGTGGTCCTAAGGCCGTGATATATTAACGTACGCAAACTGACAACAATAGCTCAGGGAAAAGTTGAGTGCACACAGCCTGAGATCAAGAAGAAACAAATTACCAAGCTCAGCTTAATAACCACAGTGGGTGGCAGCCAGCCAGTATACTCCATTTGAAATCTTCAGAATAACTTCTGTCAGACTGGAATTAATATTAACTCGAGCCTAAGTGCTGGGTAACACAAAAGATCTCTTCACACTGCGGTTTCACTCTATCAACATTTCTTTTCAAGGTTATCAATATTACAAGCAGACCAGCAGAGCTAACCTTTTACGTTGAGGCTGACCCCAAAAGAACAAGCTGCCTTTCTTACCTTACATCTCTTGTTCATTTTCTTATTCCTTTATCTTGGAAGATTTCACAAGCTAAGTGAGGTTAGTTTGGGTCATTGGTTAGATGTGAGATCCAAGCTGCCATAGTTAGGGTTCTTTCTTTGAGTCACTATTAAATGTGGGTCTGCAACAAAGTGATTCACCTGAGGTCTGAACTTCCCAGAGCTTGGGAGTGTTGTGACTGAGGGCTTTGGTGCAGATTCTTTACCAGGTCAGAACTGAACTGTTATTAGGGCATGCGGTTAAGGACATAGTGATACTAAAAGGTCCCAACCACCTGGATTTATTAAAATTCTGATGAGCTCCTGGAAGGGAATTTTTTTCCATTAAAACACAAAATCCTACCCTATACAATGCTATGGAAATCAGTAAAGTTCTCTAATTGCTTCCCAAAAGTGACTGATGAAGGTTATAATCCTATTCTCTGCTTTACATATGTTACTGCTTTAAAAGTTCCTTTAGAATCCTTCTGGGTGAGAATTTCTAGACAAATTTAAAATATTGTTATTTTCAAAAAATCCAGGTTTTGACTTGTTTTTGCTAAAAAGCAAAAGTGTTTTGCTGTTTAAAAACACCATTATAATTGTATTTAAATCTTGCATATTTAAAGCAACTCTGCTGGTTTTTATTCTACCAAAATAATATTGTAATGAAATATAATAATGAAGAAATTATTTCAGAGTAGTTCAGGGGCCTGAATGAAACAATTAATAAGACAGATCACAACTTATAGCACCAGAAAAGAATTAGCTATTTTCCATTTCAGGTGAAGTAGAAATTTCTATTCTGTACTAAAAATAAAGCAAGGCTGCAAGTACAAAGAGAATTTCTAGGCATTAATTATTCAGAAGCATGTATCAAGAATCTAACTGATCTATAGATCTTCTACAGAAAGTCTATAATTGAAACTCATTTCCTTTTAGAGATTATTTGCCTAAAATAAGAATCAGTGTTAAAAAAACAGTCATCGAGAAACTGATTCTCCATTAGAAAATAGAAGCTGTTTATTTGAAATAAAGTTTTCACATTCTTGTGAAACAGGCTCACTGAAACAGGCTTGGTCTGATGGTATAAGAGAGAAAACAAAAGGTTGAAACAATGTAATAAATCCTTTGTGGTTTCTGAAAAAAGAAACAGAAGCTAAGTTTCTCCTGTCTATGGTCTGTCTACCCTTTTCATGCCAGAAGTTCAAAGGTAAGAAGAAAGTTTCTTTTAAACATTTGAGAACATCAGCATCTTGGAAGTCTGAATTTAGCAGTCTAGTTCAAATGAATAGGAAAAATATTTCAGATATGCCTGTGTTGCCCCATTGAAGAAAAATTATGAAATAACCTTAAGTGGCTGTAAGTTATAGACTTGCCTGTCCTCTAACTGAGTACCCTACATATGCCAAAATTTAGAGAAAGACACTCATTCATTACGCAAGATACATTCAAACAACCTCCACTGTTAGGAATGCCTATATGAAATTCAAACTGTACACCACCAGCCAGAGTACCAGAGTACTGCCACAAGCATTTGTGAAGAGCCTGACTCTTCCATGGACACTTGCTGATCAATGTGCAGGCTTATACCACACAAGACAGACCAGGTATGTAGTATGAAGTACAGTGCATACAGAGAATGAAAGCGTATACAGACCTAAGGTAGACTGAAAGCTAGTGAGGAGGTTTATTAATAATCCTGTGTAGATAAAGGACTGCCTAGTTTAACCATATGTGGAATGGAATAAGTCTTTAAAAATATTGCCATTACGGTAAAAATACATGACAACCTAACTGAAGGGCCTCTTCAGAAAGGCAATTTTAAATACACAAAGGACCCATCAGAGAAAAGAGGTATGCTTTGCTTGCTGCCAATCTGTTGTATTTTGGGAAGTGAGGCCTAAAAGCAGAAGATGCAAAGGGAAGGGCCACCAGGCAGCATGCTAACCATGTTACAACTGTTTCTGTTAATCAGGCCTCCATACCAGATATAATTGGCTAGCATATGAGGCACTTAAAATTCCCAAACTTGGGAATTACGGTAATTAACAGAGGGCAGTTGAAGACATCACTGTGCCTGAAACAAAACCAGAAGTGTAGCATCTCCTGAGTTCTTAAGTCTTCATTGCAATTGAATCCAAATATTGTAGCCTGGACTTTCTCTCTTACAGCTGATAACTGTGGCAGAACTCAGCAAAGGTCCCTGCATAGTTAGTGAAAAACGGATAAAAAAGAGGAACGGGCCTGATGACAAGCTCCAACAAGCCTTGAATTTCCTTATTTGCAATTTACCTGAAGGGGAGACCACTATGCTCCTGAGGTGGATGGGAGTTTTGTTACTGACTTCAAAACAATGCGGGTTCTCATTCTTTCAGCATTTGTTTGTGCTGTTGCTGACCTAAAACTGACATGTTTTATTTTAGTCTACTTAAGCTCCAGAGTTTAACATCTGCCAAATCCTGTAGCATAAATGAAACACTGAAGTGGATTTTAAAAAATAAGAGATAAATACTATATTTTTAGAAACCGTTTTTGTCTCTGTCTGCCACCTTATAAATACATCACTAGTTCACAGAAGGTGGATTCTTTATCTTATTACCATAACATTGCTCTTTTAACTTTATTTAATATGCAGGGAGAAAAACAACTGGATAATATTACTTCCTTGAGACAATACTGCATCAGTGCAGGTGCTATCATAAAAGAGTTACGAATACAAAGTAGAATGGTAGCAAGTTAGTAGGGACGTGTCATTTAAGATCGTATTTTTTAATTCCACTGCGTTACTGAGAATAAACAGGAAAGGAAAATACATATTACTAGGCTGGTAAATATTTATATCCTACTATATGTTCCACTGGCATGAAGGAATCTCCATATTCAAAACACCAGATGTTTTTGGAGCAGTGCTAGAAGGTAAACAAATTGACTCCAGGATCTTATCATACACATATTGACATGCACGAAGCTTGGAGAAAAGTAGAATTTTTAATATGTCTCTATCCTACATGAAATACTTATTATCATCTTTCATTCTCAGGTCTTGAGTGAGTGCCTGCTTAGAGATGGGTTCCAATTAGCATGTGAGAGGAAGGAAGGCTAATATACTATTTTCTGCTATGCTGAGATCAGGAATGCAAAATCTTATGTAGCCATGAGGGTTTATTTAGTGAAGTCAGTGCAATGTTCTTAACATAGACAAGGCCTTCTCTCTCCTATAAAGAAATCCTTACATTTCACAGGCTGCCAGTGAAATTTTCAAAATCTATTGTGACTAATATAATGTTTGCAGCAGAAAGCCTAAAACAATAACTCTGAGTCCTTGTCTATCTCTCTAGGGCATTAACTTGCAAAAACACAGATTTTCCATACCATAGATTAAATATTAACATTGTTAATTACTTCACTGACAGAGAAGGAAGACTGACAAAACTACACAGTGGTACTCCCTGTGGAGGGACCTTATGCTCTGAAGAACAGTGTTACATTTTTCCCCCTCTTCAGGCTGGACTCCTGAACTAGTGGGCTCTGCTGTTGACCTCTCTTCTCCGTTAAGAGTACCACAGGAGCTTCTGGATTTTCTGCTCATCTTGATGGTAGGTTAGGAAGTCATATATTCTCTTGTTCCATGCCTCAGGACTGTTCTATCACAGGAAACTCCTCACAACCTTTGTGCAGGAATAGTGCAAGAGGGGAGTAGGGGGAACAGACATTAGAAGTAACTCTAGCGCTTCACAGTGCCCACAAGAAAACAGAGGTAAACACGATTAATCTGCACGACCATTCCACCCCCCATAGAAGTGCTTTGTTTTAGTTTTCTCCCTGGGAAATTTTCCATGAATGGCATCTTTTTCTAGAGAAAATGTGACTTGGTCAAAATCTGATAGACAAAGTAGTGAAAACTGTGAATCATATTGCCCATGATTACTACCACATCGAGGGAGAGATTCCAAGTTTGCCAGGGCCCAAGCCATCTCCAGGGACCCAAGGCCACTAGAATACTTCCTCCCTCTTTTCCACCACAATCTCTTCCAAGGATCTTGCTCTTTCTAATTCCCTGTACTTACTTTTCCCATTTCCAAAGTCAAAACAAAGTAAATCCACCCATTCTGGCTGGAAAGACTCAGTACATTAACCCTATCACTCTGAAATGTTTTTTTCAGTGGCCTAATGACTCTGTACCTTAAGATCATACTGCAATCCTGCTATAGGATGACATTTTATTTAGAGAATATTTGAAAGTAAAAAGGGGAAGGTGGATTTGTTCTTCAGTTTGCTTCAAAAAGTGTGAAAAAAACTGTGAAAAGCCAAAAGGATAAAGGTCTCCATTCTGAACCAGTAGTCATTGATAAAATCAAATCTTTCTAACTAAAAAAAAAGAAAGAAAAGAAAAAAACATCAGCACAATAAATTGTGAGAAATGGGATAATTTTATTGAAGCTATGGACCCATTTTTATTATGTCTAAATGCTCTATTTATTTTTAAAGTTTACTTTAAAAACGAATTCAAGGAGAATGCATAGCTCCTCGCTCTATTTATTTTTAAAGTTTACTTTAAAAACAAATTCAAGGAGAATGCATGGCTCCTGGCTTTTAAGGGGCATGTGAACCATCCATCTCTAAATTGCTGCATTATTGGTTTTAATTCGGTTCAGGTCAATAAAGACTAAAAGTCATTACCAGTGGAATACCTCTTGGAAGAAATCTCTGAACCTTATTTAATGAACCCGAAATTCAGTCAGGGTTCAGCAACTTTTCAGACAAATCAACAATGAACTTGCTGAAGTACCAGTGAGGGATATATTGCTTTCACTCAATCCCATGAGAAATTAGACAGTTTTGCTTTGATTTTGGGGTCCTCCAGGGTAAAAATAGTCAAACCAGAATGACAGAAGTTAGAGGGAAAAATAAATCCTTCTAAATCTAAAGCTGATGTTATTCATATCTGCTCAACACAAGAGACCATAGATTTGTACTTTCCAGAGACCAGATCATTTGAATTGGTAGCCAACTTTCTGTTGTCAACAGATGACAAGACTACAATATAAGTACTCAGAGGTGGCAAAAACTGATAGTCTGAAGAAAAAATAAATACAGTAATTGTGAACAGAGAGGTCCAAAAACCCTCTCAGACCCTTAAAAAGTGTATATCCAACTTCAGAGGCTCAGCCCGTTGACATTTCTATATACAGAAACTTATCCATACCCCCAGACTTAGCGGATACACAGAATACAACACTTGCTGTCAATGTTGTGCCTTAGCACTATACATAGAAATGAAAATATTTTATACTTGCCTGACAAATTCCAGTCCAAAGTGAATCTTTCATTCACATTTAAAACCTTTAAAAGGGAGGCTGATAAGAAAAGCAGCGACAGGTTCATAACTGCAATGATACTACTGGGTATAGGATAATAACTCTGTAGATTAATCCACAAATGCCTTTAGATAAACCAATCTCTATCCCCTTTTATCACTGTTTGACTACCTGAAAAATGTGCAGTGCAAACCCCAGCAGCTCAGGGTCATTCAGTTTACCAGTTTCATACAGAATTTTAGATTTGTCTACCATTACATATCACAAGGCTGGAAACTGATCTATGGACATTAGGAAAGGCTGATAAAAGAAGACACACTACACACATCTGACTCATTTTGCATTAGATCAGTCTCTTTTAAGGTATACTCCACAGACCCTGAAGACCTCTATCCCTTTCTACAGAGTCTGTGAGAGACTACTAAGAAAAGCAAATCTGTTGTCACTAGGACTAAAAGGTCTATGTAAGGCCTGATACTAGCCTGAGAAAATGCTTTGAGGTCTGCAGATCAAAACAAACTGAAAATAACTGTATTAGAATAACACTAGTACATATGAATATGTGCTTTGGAGTCTCATACAAATCTTGACACTGGTGTCTCCACAGTCCACAAGTCTCCACAGACTTCTGCTGCTGAAATGCTGCCCAGCTGCTGGCTCTTTTCAAACCTCCCAGTCAGTTGAAATCAATTCATATTTTCAACAGTATCTTTGCAGAGAAGATAAAAGGGGGTAATTACTTTTCTTCATTATGGAGAAGGAAAATGAAAAAATTCTTTATGTTTCCATATTTCCTAGATCAGAAGGCTTTGCAACTGTGGGGTTCCAAATCTGTTTGGAAATTTTCCAAAAAAAATTCATCTTACAATTTCAAATTTTATTTGGAACATCTTGGTTTCAGCAACTATTTGCTGAATCCACAGCATGGTTCTAAGTTCATGGTTCAAACCTGCCTATGTTCCTGCTGCACTCATGTGTAGGAGCCAATGTCCTCATGCTGTCCTGGTATAAAGACAATATTCCCATCAGACCTATCCAGAAGTAGGGATATGAATGGTTTCTGCATCTCCTCAATGCCACTCACATCTTTCTCAACTTCACTGCTGTTCTCAGTTTTGAAAACGTCAAAGAATATCGTTTTTCCTCAGCAGCTGCAAGGAGCTTCTGATCTGTGGGAAATTATATATATGTACATGTATATGCATATATGTATATGTGTACACACATCTATATGAAAATATAGACATATATAATATATATATACATATACACATACTTTTATATATACATCTTTTCAATACCAAAAAAAAAAAAAAAGAAAGAAAAAGGAAAATCCCTGATAGGGTAAGGGGAGGGAAACTGTCTCTTTTCTTGATATCAACTCTGTAATTTTACTGCCTCAACTGCTAAACATTTTGATCATTTCCTATGGGCATAGCACCTTCCATTTTTTTAAGCAGCTCCATTTCTGTCTCTCTTTCCAAGTCAGAAGTTCAGTGTAGGTTATTCTTCTAGTCATCACCCTTCTTTGACTTCCCATCACCTTCTGCATCAGGTTCAAAATCCTCAGCCCCAAGGCACAAGCTATAATCTGCTAACATCCAAATTCTCAATCCTTCTTTTTCAGTGTATATCACCTTCCCTCCATAAAAAAAAAGAAAAAAGAAAAAAGAAAAACAGTTCTTCTGTTTCTCCTTTACCATTTCCCCTGGTAATTTTCATTTTTTTATGCCAATTCCTTTCTTCTTCATTCTGCACCATCCTCAAGACTTCTATGGAGTCTCCCAGGAATGTATCTGTGATGGAATTTTACATGACCTCATTGCAGGACACTACCAAAAGTGCTGGGAACACCTCATTGCTGCTAACAAGAGATACTGCAACGAAATACAGACTACACACACTCTGGCATGTAATACAGTCTTAACATGTTTACATTTTTAGTAGCGCAGGATTCCATTCCTGTGCCAGAAATAGGAGGTACAGCAACTCTTAACACTGGTCCACCAGATCTAGAAAAAAATTAGCCTATCAGCTCTTTACGCTTGGAGGAGTACAGTTGAAGCAGGCCTGTCTGCATTGAGGGGCCTGCGCTATCCTCCATGGCCCCAGGTTGCTTGCTTGCTGGTGACCACGGCAAATCTCCTCAGGGAGATACTGTTGGATTCCTGCTAGCAAAGGTTCTTCTCAGGCCTCTGGCTTTTTTGCCAAGGAGCTCCTCCACCTTGCACATTTCAAGAACACTGCCTCTAGCTTCCTATTTACAAAAACTCTTTCCTTCCTGAGTTTTGGACTCTCTGATCTCAGTTCATTCCCTCCCTTTGCAACATTCTGTAGATAATGACGTCCCTTCCAGCAAAGCAATGAAGTGGGTAGCAGCATTCCTCATGTCCTAGCTCAAGCATAGTAAAAGGGAAATAGTCACAACAAACACAGCAGGTTATCTACAAGATTTCTACGATGCTTAGGAGAGTATCCTGGTTATCTGGAATAGATTGTGCAACATCAGCTGTGCTGGACTATCACTCCAGTTTTGGTTGTAAACAACCGGGGACATTTTACAAAGATGGGCCTCTATGTCAATGTGCATATACACATGGTATGGCTGTGGGCAAGTCAGTCACAAACGGCAGTGTTTTAAATATCACTGCCAGTCCTATTAGAAAACTAAAGCCAAATGATATGTTTGCTATGACTACTTGGGTTGCTTATTTGCCTTAAGAAATAAATCTGCAGACATCTGAACCACTTGCTACCATATACATTATGTACATAATCATACTGACGTGTCATCCTTTCATTACAAAGCGCTACAATGAATGCACTTTCCATTCTAAACATTCAACATCTAAATATTTCCATCCAGGCTCCAACTAATACTCCATATAATCTTATGTACACTCTCCTGCAAAAGTTATTCCCTTCATCATTTTCTTCAAATAGATGATTATGATGGACTCTTCATTACTGACAATTTGTGGTTTTAGCTGTTCATGGTTGAAGGTTTCATCAGAATCTTAGATGTTAGGGCCAGCAGATGGGCTGCAGATGGCTTATCTGCTGCCCTGAATTTAATAGTTACCGTTAAAGAAATTGTCATTCTAGTCTGCAGCAAGGTAGGAGTTTTGACTATGGTATCACAACCATCAGGATGCAACCTAACAAAAGTTGCTCTGCTGTAGCAAACTAGAGAAGCCTGTTTTAGTAAAATTTTAGATTAAAGCAAGAGTCTCCCTTAGAATCTTTTGCCACTGTTGCTTAAATAAAAGAGTGCATGATCCATTATATATCACATACACTATAGATCACTAGGTCTCATCCTTCAAGTATTGATGCTTGGTTCTTCCCACAAACCCACTAACAACATGGAGAGACAGCCAGCTGCAAGACCAACGTCCTGGGAGTTGAATAAAGAAAAGCAGGAAAGTCGGAAGGACTTGTCAACTTCCGCTTGCAAATTGCATTTCTCCAAAGTGAATGTTACCCAGAAAAACTTGCCCTGTAAGTCAGAACCACAGTAATTTGGGAGAGGAAAGAAAATGTGAAAAAAGCCTTTTTTTAACTGTGCTGCGAAACAGCCCTGTCAGGAATCCTGAACCACTTTCAGAAATAAAAGAAAGCTTGTTGTCAGGAGGGCACTCCTGTGGCCTGCTGTAAACTATTTGTAACAAAAGAGCCAGAGTTCCATCCCTAGTTTCAGAGGGTGGTGAACTCATCTTTTCATCGACACAAATGTTCAAGAGATCTCTGCTTCAGCTTGGGAAGAGGTTATTTTATTATTCTTCCCTTTTAGGAACGATCATTCTGTATTGCACAGTATTGGCTTTGCCACAATTCACTTTTGATGTTGAAAGTCTGTTTGCCAGCCTAAGCTTGAACACATCAGGGGTCCTTCTAGGGTGGATGGGGGGAGTAAGCTCACGAGAGGTCCAGATATAATTCACACCACCAGAGAAATTAAGATCTCCCACGTGCATGCTGAACTCCCTTCTGCTCCTGATACAAATGCAACCCTTCTTTCCTATGCCTCAGAGTTTCAAAAAAACCTTCAGTTTCTTATTTTCCATTTCCAACTTCTCTCAGATCAGGAGAAGAGCAATTCTCACCCACCTGTTAATTCTCTTTAATGTGGAGTTTCATGTATTGTAAAAAACTCCTAAAAACAATAAAACAAACTAGACACACTAAAAACAATTAAACCCCCAATACCAGCTGCATGACTGCATTGTGAAATGAATATGGGTATAGACCCATGACCCGTTCATGTTCCTAGCTCTCTGTGTGCACATTTCAAGGTGCTCATGTGGTGTGCAGATGTGACTCCTCAGCAGTGCACTTCTAGAAGGTGAAACACTGCCACATAAAAAGTATAGAAGCTTTCTTCTCTGTTCTGGCATACATATTTACATGATGTATGTCTCTTCCTCTACAGACTTCAAGCCATGTCATACACTTTAGAAACAAAGAAGGAGAGAAATGCACAATATGTTTTAAAAGTCTCAGGAACAGGTTTGGTCCCTTCCCCCATACTGAGCAGACTCTGGACAACCCTCACATAAAAGGAGAAATACAACATTATGAAAAAAGCTATCTAGCACTATATTTCCAAGACCAGAAAACTATTTCCAATGATAGTGCACTAAACAATTAAGAGACTCACATTTCACTTGCAAGTGGTCTGGGCCTTTAATAAAGCCACTGTTGTTTGGATTTAACTTAGGTAGGAAAATTCCATTCAGAGACAGCATCTGCTATCCAACCAGGTCTTGCCTTTCATCCAGTTTTTCTGTTGGACTAGGCAAGGAGCAGGGAGCTTTAACTAGCTGTCTGTGGTTACCCAGGAGCCTGTAGCTCTACCCAAATTAGAAACCAAAATCCCGTCTCACGTCTGCCTTCCACAGGATTCTGCAAACACATATGTGCCAGACCCTCCATGCTAAAACACTTACCCATATGGTTCACAGACTGGATGCAACTTTTTGTTCTCTCTGTTGTTTCTGAATCTTTGTTTCAGAGCAGGTTATTTTAATAAAGAGAACAAAGATCTTTCCAAGGTCATATATTGAAAACCTGGGAAAACCCACATCAGAGCCAGTTAGGTGCCAGATGTTGCCGATACAGATTGCCAGCAAAATCAGCCAGAGGCAAGAGTGCTGAACAGTGTCCTAGGACCAAGCACTAGAATCTGTAGCTTCAGGCTTTCTGTGGCCTGGCAAAACATCAGCGTAAGGGTGAGATCTCTAGTATTGTTAGTATATTTTGTATATTGCTAGTATATTTTGTAAAAGTCATATCTCTGTGTGTTTAACAGTTAGATCCATACACATTTATAATATACATATACTTTACATAAGTAAATCTAGAGTATATTTCAGAATAAAATTTATGAATGGAAAAAGAAAGCAAAGCTCTCTTATCAAGAAATGCAGCAATTTTATCCCCCAGTATGGCCTCCATTTATTAAATGTGATGACATAGTGGAATATATTATACAAATATATTATACAATATATTATATATTATACAAATACATACACAATCCTCAAATTTAAACTGATCGTTATGTTTTAATGAGAGCTGAAGGAATCATAACTAGTAGATTTTCAGTCTTACCAAGAAGTAGCAAGGATCTCTGTCTTCTTTTGAGATTTAGATTTCATTTATTTTCATTCTTCTCTTGATATATCATAGATTTTTTGCATAAACACATGCATATACAGTAGACCTTCAGTAAATTTGAAATCCCTGTGTACCATTATAATGTGGCAAGCTCGAAAAACAAACAATGTCAAACAGAATGAAACAAAACTTGTTTTTATACGACACCTTTTGTACTCCAAGTAAGCTACAGCATTTTAAAATTAACGACTTGGAAACTGCTAGTGCAGCCATGCAGCAGTTGTTAGTTCAAGTTTAGGCCTAGATGTCAGAACTTATTTTAGTAAAACAAGGAAAGTACTAGCCAAAACCAGAAGTTCCCTCCTTGCTCTTTCCATAATGTTCATTAGGTCTTTAAATCTCACCCAGTATAGGCAGAAGAGTTCAGCTTGGTATCTTATGTTGCTAATTATTCAGTGTTAGTTTAAAAACTCTTTCAAATTATGTGCACACACAGAGAGGCTCAAAGACACTTCTATACAAACACATGTTTAAGAAGCAAATCAGTACAATAATTTCCACACCTTCAAATTTTCACTACAAGACCAGACCATTTGCTTTCCTTGTAAACAAAATAATGCTCACCTAAATAATAAGAATACAAGAATCTTTCCCTAAGAGACTTTCAACCTGCTGCATGTCCAGCTAGTGGTAATTCCATTTTACATCAATAAATATCACACTTTGTGCCAGTCTGTTAGGTTTTTCCTAACTGCTGTATTAGCCTGGACTAAGAAATACTCATTCCTCAGGGCCTGCTTTTGCCTGCAGAGACTGTTTGCTACTCACATTAACTTCCACAGGAGTTACATCTGTGCCCATAAAACCAATTCTGGATGTTGGTTGTTTTGCTAGTAGTTTCCTCTAGATGTGTAAAATCTAGTGCTATTATTTGCAGGTCAGAGTTCTTAGTCTGTCTACATATTCATTTCCAAACAACTGTCAAATAAAAGAGAACAGGAACAGCAAACACTAAATCTATTTCAGAAAGTAGCAAGTTTTCCCAGGAATAATTTCCAGAAGCTGAGGAGCAAGACAAAAGCATTGTACAGTTCATCACCTCATCACCTGTGTCCCGACACAAAATTTCATATACAATAGGGTTCATATAGTTAGAAACTTGTCTGTTTTTGCAGTTGTATCAGAAATAATAACCTTCATTAGACCAATTAACACTGCTTAAAAAAAAATAATGGATTTTAGAATGCCTACTGGCACCAAAACACTAGGACAACTGTCAAACCCTGGCCTATGATGGACTCAAGCAGAAGTCTTGACAACAGATCAACAGCAGCAGACTGTGGAAAGCAAAATGGTGAAGGATATGCTGCAGAAAAACGGAACCATGCTCAATGATGGAAATTAGCATCTTCTCTCCTTTTTCAACCAGTGTAAATTCACTGTCTTTGAAGCAAATGCTCCAAGGTAAATGGGAAACTACCTTCGAGGTCTGATCCTCTTGCCTCTTGGTTATTAGCTGCTCCTAAACATCTGTAAAACACAGCCACTGGTGACAGAGAGTGAAAAAAATGGGGTTGGGCACCATTTCAGTGCTCTACACACAGGGACAATGACCTAGACAAGCTATATGGCAGTTGAGGTAGCCAGTTTTCATCACGGAAACATCAGTCAGATCTCTGCTGCATGGAACTGGGGAATAAGCAGGGAGACAGCCAGACAACATGAGGAATATCTGAGGACTGGAGAAGCAGGCTGAGTTTCTCTCTCCAGCATTCTCTTATCACAGTAGTAAAGACTGCTGGGATGCTTAGGGAGTTGTGGAAGGCAGGATAGATTTTTCAGCAAAGTCACCAACACCAGGAGAGGTGCAGTCACAATATTTGGCCTCATCACATGACACGTAGATGTTACTCATTTGCTTACAAGCCATGTTCTGCTGCATTTCAGACAAGAAATACAATCAGATAAGTAGTTAAACAAGGGCCACCAGTATGCAGGCAGAAGAACCAAGTGCTAAGGAGCTGGAATAATGGGGGATGTACCGCCTGCCCCCTTCTTCACCTCCTCACCACCTGGCTTTTCGTTGTGCTGCGGGGCTATAGCCAGAACTAACTCTTGCATGACCCTCTGCAAAGCAGCACCTTCAAAAATTCAAACTGATCAATGAGAAAAATGACCCTTTCTTCCAGTCCTTATTTTTAGCCATGCTTGTGCCCTTCACCTGTCAACTGTATGAATAACAACAGCTGAAGAGTCACACTAAATGGCAAGCTGTTATCTACTTAAAATGCGGCAGAGTTACTTTTCACCTTGCCAAAAGGAAAAAAAATCTTTGAATAATTCATTGATGGGTTTGACCAACTGACCAGTGTTCCTGCTCTGTCTTTTCTCTTCTCCATGTCTGAGGAAGGAAACAGAATCCTCTCACACCTTGTCAGCAGCAAGCCCTACCTGCAATCTGAATTGACTTGACTTTAGTAATATCGTTCTGCTGAGAAAAGAACGATGATCAGCACAACAGCACTGTTAAAAATGTTATAGGCTTCATAAAAACAATCACATCAACTATAAAACGGTAGGTGATCATAACTGCTGCACAGCTCTCATCATAACTTAGCTTGACTTGTCTGGAAAGAGAAACAAATTATAGATAATTCTCTTTCCTTTCCCCCATTACTGTGCAAAGTGATACAATGTCCCTATTCCCTGCTAGACCTCTGTCGCTATAAAGATAGAACAATGATTTTTAAAAGATGGGAGATGAGATTTGGGTTTGAAAAATGTCTGCATAGCATTATGAGGTCTGTTTAAAAGCAGAACTAAGTAATACCCAGCATATTTTCTGAAGTTTATGAGAATCAGCAATGGCTCCCTGGTTAGCTCAGCTGTAAGTGTGACAATGGATCAAGTAGCTCTGACTAAGACTCAGCATGCACACTTCTTGCCTACAAGAGACTCCCTCTGTGTAAAATCACCATCAGTTCACGATCAGGTCCTAAACATAGGCTATCTAAAAGACTTACACTGGTATATAACCAGCATTTTAATCCTTTCTCATGCTATACACTCCTTTGCACTGCATAAGGCATCAGATCTTGGTGCTAAGAAGATCTGCCATTCAAGCAAGACTCCGCTAGAATTAGGCCAGAAAACTGAGTGATGTTGTCACTCAGACAACTGAGCGAGCTTTCACTTTAGAGTGATGCAAGACTCTTCAGCAAGGGCTGTTCGGGAGAAAGACTCTGTCTGTGTTACAACCAGGGTTGTGGAAATAACTAATTTTTCCAGAGTGGCTATCCAAGTGGAAAAGAGACAACCAAGCAGCATAGTTTAGTCTTTATCAAATCTAATTTCTTTTCCTTTCAGAAATTAAAAGCTCAGAAAAAAAATCTGTGTGTTAAACGGAACATTCCTAGAGGCCCAACACTAAACATGCTGATTTGGATGAATGCTGTAAAAGGCAAAGAAAGCACAGTTTGCAAAGTAAGAGCAGGAAAATGCTTTTCCCTTCCATCCACAGTAAAGGAGGTCTTGGCTTAATTTTTTCTCATGCCTGAAGAGGCTTGAGTGAAAAATCCTATTGCTCAGACCGTGCATTAGCCATCAGGCTATAGCACAGGGGAGAAAGGTGGAAGAAAGGAAGAGAAATGAGCATTGATCGTCTTTTCTTACACAGTTCTACTTCATTCAAATAATTTAATAACTAGTGGAGCAGTGACTGCTAGTGAGGGTCCCCAATCCCATGCACCCCTGGTTTAGCCTCACTCCTAATTAAAACAACTTTTCCATGTTTTTTTTTTCTAAAACATCCAGAACACATGTGCAATTTCTCCATTTCTCCATGTCTCATCACTTTCAGAGTTACCTCAAATCCCAAATATTAAAGCTTTATTTCTCCAACAACACCGTGTGATGCATACCAAATTCACAAGAAGATGGTTAAAGATGTGATACATCATGTGGAAAGATAACTTTATCCAAAAATGAAAAATTTATGGGTAAATATAATCTATAGCAGAGGAGAAAATATAACCTAAGTACTAGATACCATTCAGAATTGTTATGTGTCTAACAGAAAGCTAGGATCCTTTTTTCCCATCTGTGTTCTCTGTGTATGAAGTGAAACACTATTATTATAATAAGAGATAATCGTAAAGACCACAGATGAAGGGAAACAACAATAATATGTTTTAGAACTTTCTAAAACAGCTACTCCACATACAATAATTTAGGGATGTTAAGATCCACATTTCCTGAACAAAGGGACTTTGACACCAAAGCCTTATCTTGTTGAGAAGTAGTGAGTCATGACTTTTGAATGACAGAAAGCTCCAGTGTCAGGCTCTGATGGTTCACAAGACAGTAAATCTTAGACCTGTCACTGATTCAGGACTGAGTGTTTTTAGTCCTAGGCCCTGGGGAATGAGAAATTGGACATGCTCATACCATTGCGAATGGAGCTGTAGAAGAAGCTAGATAAAAGTGAAATTCCACACTCTGGAGAAAGAGAGAAACATTTTTGTGGTCAGGTGTTTAAACAGTGATTTATTACAATGGTGTCCATTTGAGAGAGCTGCATCTTTGATAGAGATGTATTAGTAAAGAGGTTCATAAACCAAAGGAGCTTAATAAGATGGCATAGGTATCATAAAGACACATATGACTGCCTATTATATGCCTGATGTGTCATGACAGTGATTTTTAACTCATGTCATTTTGGGGCTAATATAAGCAACGTTAAAATATATTTTGCAAAATAAACTAAGACAGTTCAGGAAACAGTGCTCAACACTATTTATTATTCACTACGGCATATAGTCTTACAGTTTACAGCCTCAGAGTTTGGTCTAAAATGTTACAATGTGATTTAAAATGTTATCACATTTGCAGAACTGAGGTGGATAAGCCTTCTCAAGAGAAGACGTTTTAACACGATTTGCTGTATTCTTTTACAGAATGAGTCCTTTGTAATAGTGATTTCACAGTTTGCTGCCCTTGCATTGATCCTCCCTAAACTCACACTGATTGTTTGAATGTTAAAATCTGCTACACCGTTCCATAGCTTTTTTGTCAGTGGTACACAATACACAGACAGCTTTGCAGAAAACACAACAGGACAGGGCAAAACGGAAAAAACTGAAGCAATCAGAAGTGTACAAAACTACAAGGTCTACTCTCATCAAACTCAGCACACCTCAAACCTCTGGAACATGGGCTAGTACCATGGGACCATGAACCTGA
Organism: Apteryx mantelli; assembly: GCF_036417845.1. NCBI lineage: Eukaryota > Metazoa > Chordata > Aves > Apterygiformes > Apterygidae > Apteryx > Apteryx mantelli. Next base: position 128,235,044 of record NC_089979.1, read on the forward strand.
AAAAAACAAAAAGTATCTAAAACTCATGATTTTTCTTGGAGCTGGAGGAATGTCTCTCAAAGACATCTCTTTTAGAGTATTTTTTGTTCTGAATTACAATAAAATAATATTCCAAAAGCTTGATGTTTTTCAAAATCTAGAATCACAGTTTTCCAGCCAACTCTACTACTAATCCCTGAAAATCAAGAAGACCAAAGATTTGCACCTTTATCTCTCACCTCACTTTAGCTTAAAACAAATAAAACTTTGTGAAACGTTCTGGTTGAACAAAAAAGGGTTCAATCAAAAAAATTCAACCTGCTCATCTTGGAAGGTATAACTGGCAGAGTACGTTTGAAGTCAACTAAGTCAGAGAGTTAACACCCAATAATAGCAGATGGCATTCTGCCCCAAGGAATGCCATTTTTCAAAGACTGCTTTTGACGTTGTGTGTAACTCAGCGGGAACTCCAGCATAAGTAGGAATGGCCTAGGACATCTATAATGACTGTGGAAGCTTTTCTGTCCAGCCTAGCAGTAATAATTACAGTAGCAGATGATGTGAGTGAGTCCCAACTGCAAATTAGAGTCCTGTCACAATGAAACTCACTGTCATCTGACCTCTTTTTTTTTTTTAATTTTATTCACAGAAAAGGCTAATATCTGGGGTGCTGTATTACCCTCACATCCTGGGAACATTGCTCCATTACACAACACAACACCACGTGATGCACGGATCCTTACTCTTCTGCTGTGAGTGTGCTTCTGTGAGGTCTGGAAATGGGTTATGTATAACTGTACAGTATAATCCTGTAGGCAGGGCTGAATATGTATTATCACTTTAATTTGACTATATTTGTCCTGGGATCTAGAGCAGGTTCTCTATATGGCACTGCTCAAAGCCACATAAACCCCAGGGCACTGCTGGACCTAGCTCAAGGCCTCTGCACACTGTTGACATGGCCTAAAAGCCAGATGACTGATCTGCCTCATCCTGCTGTTATATTGAAAGACAACTGAAGCTTCTGAGGTTAACAGAGTAAACACTTCTTTGGTTCACATGAAATCTGTGAAGTTTTAAATTAAAAATTCAGCTCTGGTTAAGAATTTTCTCCCCCCCTCTTCCCCCAATTTGGCTGTTTATTTCTGACTCTCCTTTCAGTTGAGAACTGTAACTGGCACATCACCACCCACAGAGTCTCTCTAATTGTCCAGGGGAAAGTTAATCACACAGTACCATCATATAAATCACAGCAGCTGCTCTGTGACTTACTGAGCCCTAGTGAGGGCCAGATTTTGAGCTCTCAATTCAGCCTTTTTATTTGGCAAGAGGACTATTTTCATTTCTTCATTTCATCTGTTGAGTCAGCCTGAGGCATAATAATGTCCTGTAAAAATACCTTCAGTGACGTAAGATCTCAAGTTTGTGCACAGGGACAAGTTCTTTTGTGGCTTCCCCTGCTATGACATGCTTTGCTTAGCCTAGGGTGTCTCAGAAGAAGACTGTGTATGTAGATGGACTATTTATCATGGCAGCACAGCACCCTAGAGGGATAAAGTCTTTGCTGTTCTTTTCCCCACTGACATTTTAATTTAATGTAAATTAATTGATTTCTGGGAAAAAATCCTATTCAACACACACATGAGGACAGGCACACACACAAATGCTACTCATTGCTGCTCTGCTTACATATCCATGTCTGAAACGTTGCTTTGTTGTAATACACAATAAATATAAAGGGAAATCAAGCACTCAAACAGTACCAGATAAGCAGAAGGGCTAGTTTTCCCTTTCCCAGAGGACTATTGTTGTCACCAAGCCATGCTAAATCAGGAGAGTAATGGTACTCAGAAACCAATAGATCCTACACTTCAAAAGTGCCCATCCCTCTGAGCACACACAACATCCTCCAACTACAGCGAGGATTGAGGATTCAGTTCTTCTCAGGATAAGGCAATGAAAGCATTAACCCAACAAAAAGAAAATATACAGTATGGAATGACAGAAAAGAAAAATTCTCCCTTAGAAATCTTTTTGTGACATTGTCACCGAAATTGGGAGAAAAACTCCTTAACACCAATGTAGCATTAAGAAGCAGGCATTCTCTTTATTACAGCATCGGGTACACGGGGGATAGCTCCACCCAACGTGCACACCGTGTGTCACATCATCTAAAGTTTATATTGCTCTATCATATACATATGCATTAAATTTCCAGGAATTGGAATGCCTACAGCTCTTCTCCACGTTCCCAATTTCTGAGTCAGCACACCCAAGGCTAGATGTTGTCGTTCATGTACGAATAGCTCAAAAGGTTTAGACAAATCGGGCAGTCCCAGTGCAGGTGCTGACATCAGGGCCTTCTTTAGATCCCTGAAAGCCACTTAGCATTCGGGGGTCCGTAGTATGCAATTCTCATTTGACCCTTTCAGGATTTGGTAAAGGGGTTTTACTAATAGCCCATAGTTGGGAATCCACAGTCTGCACCATCCGGCCATACCTAAGAATGTCCTCAGCTCTCGTGCAGTTCTTGGTTCTGGAGTTCGGCGGATTGCTTCTTTTCTGTCGGTTCCCTGTCTTCGTTGTCCCTGTGAAATCTCAAGACCTACATAAATTACAATTTCTTTCCCTACTTGAGCCTTACTTTTTGTCACACGATATCCTCTTTGTCCTAGGAAATTCAACAGGCTTATGGTCATCTGTAGGCACTCTCCCCTAGTCTCCGCAGCCAACAAAATGTTATCCACATACTGCAGTATTGTTCCTTCCAGATTTTCCTTTTTCCATGATTCCTGTTCCTTGGACAATTGATTGCCAAATGTTGTTGGACTATTTTTGAACCCCTGAGGTAACACCGTCCAAGTAAGTTGTGTTTTACGTCCAGTGGTGGGGCTTTCCCACTCAAAGGCAAATATCGCCTGACTGTCTTTGTCTAGAGGTATGCAGAAAAAGGCATCCTTGAGATCAAGCACAGTAAACCATTTATGGCTCTCCTTTAGGGATGTCAGCAAGGTATATGGGTTAGCCACCACTGGGTGAATATCTTGAACAATCTGATTCACGGCTCTTAAATCCTGAACCAATCTATATTCTTTGCCATTCTGGTTTTTTATGGGTTTATATTCTGCCATAACTCAAAAATTTAGTTATTAATTCTTCCAACCCTTTTCTAGCCTCGCACTTAATAGGGTACTGTTTTTGTCTTACCGGTTTAGCTCCAGATTTTAGAACAACCTTCACTGGTTTTGCCAATTTAGACCGACCTGAAATTCCGCTGGCCCATACAACTGGTATTACTGCATCTTCTACTTCAGCAGGAACCTCTTCCTCCGGTTTCTGCGTGCTCTGTAACATAAAAATTCTCGCCTCCACAGCTTTTGCTTCAGGTATTAGTAATTGCACCTCTCCATTTTTAAAGATTATCTGTGCGTTTAACTTATCCAATAAATCCCTACCCATCAAGGGCATCAGACATTCAGGCATACATAAAAATTGATGAGTCACCCATTTTTTCCCCAATTTAAATTTTAAAGGCTGCAAAAAGGGCCGATTTTCTTGTTTCCCTGTAGCACCAACAACGCTTACAGTTTCATGGCTAAAGCTTCCTTTACAAGTATTAAGTACAGAGTAAGTGGCTCCTGTATCAAGCTAAAAATTCTACTTCATCATTTCCCAGCCTTAGTGTAACCAGGGGTTCGGCTGGGGACGATTCCCCTGGTCCCCTTCAGGATTCATCATTTAATGTCATGAGTTTGATGTCATGAGTCAGCTCGCAGGGCTGGGTCTAACTTCCCAGCCTGAGGACATTCCCTTTTCCAGTGCCCCCTTTCTCTGCAGATTGCACACTGATCTTCCGCAAGTCGGGGGTGCACAAAAGGAGGTAACTTTCCCCTTCCCCTACCTCTTCTCATGTCTCAGTAACCCCCCCTTGTGTCTTCCCTTTCTCTATAGGCTCTTTCAGGAGCCTTTGTTAAAACAGCAACCACTCTCCCTTCTCTTAGGTACTCCCTCCGAACATGTCGCATTTCTCTCCCCTTTTCCCTATTATTAAAAGCTCTCCAGGCCACTTCTAACAATTTTCCCAGACCTCTCGAATCTGCCCCTTCTAATTTTTTAAGTTTCCTTTTTATGTCTGGGGCCGATAGTCCCATAAAAATTGAAGCTAGCTGCTGTGCTTCCTCCATTTCTTTTTTTTTTTCCCAGGATCCAGGTTGGTATATTTTCTGGCCGTAACCTTTAATTGTTCCATAAAAGCAGATGGGGATTCAGTTGGTTCTTGTTTGACCTCATATATTTTAGACCAATTAACTGCTTTTGGCATACCGTGTTTTACACCATACAATATCCATTTCTGATATCTTGTTAGAAGTCCCCGGGTCCTGGCAGGTTAGGATCCCACCCCAGGTCTGTAGCAGGAAAATTCTGATCTATCATTCCCTGCAAATCCCCACCAGCAAGTGCTCCCTCCGTCTGTTTCCGAGCAACATTTAATACCATCTTCTTTTCAGTACTATCCAGCAGGGTGTTTAATATTACCTGCAAATCATTCCAATCTGGATCTTGAGTCCTAATTATAGTTTCAAACACTTCTGCCACTTTCTCCGGATCTTCTCTATAGTTCCCTGCTATTTCCTTCCAGGACCTTAAATACATTATAGAGAAAGGCACTTTAACTGTTACAGGTCCAGTATTTCCAACCGCCTGCCGAAGGGGAGCCTGTAAAACCTCCCCCACTTCCCCTTGTCATCCTCTTGTTCTCCCTGCAATCAGGCTAAATCCTTCTGCCTCTTCAGCCTCCCCAACAACATCTTCGACATCCCCCCCAACCTCTGTTGGGGGGGCGACCAACAGCTCCAAATCCTCTTCCTCCTCCCATTTACACTTTAAACACCTCTTTCCGATACTACAAGCAGAACAATACCTTTTCAACTTTCAACCCTTTCTCTTCTTCTCTAGTGCTAGTATCATTGGATCCTTTGGAATCATTCCACAATCTTTCTGCCATTCAGGGTGGTTTCTTAATGCGAAAAACAAATCTACATACATTACTTCGTCCCATTTCCCCTCCCTTCAGCAAAACAACATTAATTATAATATGGTATTGTAGTTCACAGTTCCATTTTTAGGTCATTTTTCCTGATCTTCTAAAGTATACATGATTACAATGATTACAGTATTCAATTAATTGTTCTCTTGGTAAGTGTACCTCCCGGAGGACCTGCCGCCTCTTTCCAATGCTTTAAAATACATCCCAGGGTGAATTCTTCAAAATCCCCCCCACTTTCGATGCTTGGTTACCCATAATCACAAAATCCACAAAACAAAGTCCAATAACATTCCAAATGTCAAATTACCACACAAATCGAGCAATTCGGGACTCTAACCCAACCTGGTGGGACTCTAACCCACTAACAGGACTCTAACCCGACCTGGTGGGACTGTAACCCACAATTGTGCACAAATACCAACCCAGGTGTTCCACAGACTTTCATCTAGCAGAACTATAACCTTACCTTCCCCTTGAGGTACCTCTACAGCCCAACCCTGCGGGGCTTTTGCTGCGTCTGACGGGCAGGCAACCCAACCTTTTAAAGAAAGAATACCTTTACCTTCCCAGGGGTCTTGTTCAGAGCTCTTTGGTCCAGGGATCGGAGGTTCTCCCCAAGGATCCCTCGGTGCCAGCTGGAGGTCCTGCGATCCCACGGATCCATCGAGGTTCAGAAGCAGGGTCCCACCTGGGTCGCCAAAACTGTCACCAAAATCAGGAGAAAAACTCCTTAACACCAATGTAGCATTAAGAAGCAGGCATTCTCTTTATTACGGCGCCGGGTACACGGGGGATAGCTCCACCCAACGTGCACACCGTGTGTCACATCATCTAAAGTTTATATTGCTCTATCATATACATATGCATTAAATTTCCAGGAATTATTATACATATTCATTCTATTTCCTAGAACTAATTACTACATTTACATAATCATTATGCATGCGGTCTGAGTCTCTGGGGGTCTCTGGTGGTCCCTAGTGGTGTCAGAAGAGGTGTCACTCAGCATCTTGCCATGAACTTTGCTCTACTTTTCCATACATGGTCTCAACTTGGCCTGCTTCCTTGTTTGAGTAAAGCTGTCTTGGTCCTAATCTTGGCTCCAACTGGCTTCTGCTAGTTTATCTGTACTTTCTCAGGATGTATCAGTCCCAGCTGCACCTGTGTCCTTGGGTATGTTTGTCTGAGGCTCCTGCTGAGACTCCTTCTTGTCCGAGCTGGTAACAGTTCCCCCATTCCCCCCGCCCTTTCAGACTCTTTCTTGTCTGGGCCTTTTGGTAACAGCATCAGACACTACAAGAGTTTTATGGTATTTATGTGACAATAAAACAAAAGTAACTTCACAGAGCTTACCATGGTTCAGCTCCTCCACTTACTCCTAGTTTTTATTTGAGCCAAATGGAAGCTTTAGCTGAAAAACTTAGGGTATAAATTTAAGTAACTCTGACTTATCATCTCTATTTATAGCAGCTACCCCAGCTGAAAACTAAAAATCCTTCCTAAGATTGGCTATCAGATATGTAACCAATGTTTAAAGTATTCAGAAATTTTTTGTTTATCAAAAGATCATAAACATGAGTACAATAACCATGTTAAAATATTTAAAAGCTGTATTAAAACAAATATTTGACTAATTTTAGCTCATGGCTGGAGGACACAGTAAACAGCATATCAACTTGTGTTAGGTTATAACATGGGCTTCTGCAGTATCTGTCCTAGATTTCAATGGATTTTAGGCCTAATATTTGTAAATTTGGAAGGCTAAGTTAAAAAGGGTCCTTTAGAGAAAGTTACTTTTTCTTATGCCTCAAATGAAGTGCTAATATGACTGTCTACTAGGACAGACATTTGAAGGAAAGAAATAATATGGAACATAAATTTTCGCAATGAGTTCATCCATCGAGGCTTAGTTTCAGGGCAGCATTTAGCTTTTGTTATGATCTCGATTTTTATTTAGCTCTCCTCGTTGGCTGGTTGAGGCACAAAACAGTAAGGTGATATCTCTCAAGATCACTAAGTGGAACCTGAAATTCCTGTCTTTCTTTAGCTCCAACATTGAATTGCTCTTGTCCTGTATGACTTTAAGCTAGGAGACTTCTCGTGAGGTTCCAATTCTAAGTTGGTGTGAGAATATCAATCCAAAAACAAAAATCTGAGAGCAATAAATACAAAGCACTAACATTTCTCCCTCCTAAGAAATTCCCACAGTACAAAAGCCCTCTGAACTGCCTTTAAAGCAAAAAAAGTTACCAATTACCAATTCAAATTGAACAAGATCTAGTTAATCTCTCTTTCTCCCTCTCTCTTTCCTGTTTTCCTTTAAAAGGGAGAAAAGAATTCTAATTTAGTGCCTGATGCAGCATTTCATGAAACACTGCTGAATTTTAAGGCATGAAATGCGATGGTACTACCTGTAAGAGGAAGCAGGTGTAAGGAAAGTCACTGAGATGGTCAAAGGACACAGAGGCAAAGCTGGCAGAGATAGGTAATAAATTTTATGAGAATAATTGGTATGCTTGGGAAAAAAAACACATTTTCAGGCTCTGAGTCCCATAAGCAAGCGTTAGTGTAGCATGTGAGAAATGTAATGTGGGTGAAGCTGGCAGGAAAAAAGATTCCTCCGTCAGAGAGTAAGAAAGATCACTGTATTCTAGGAGAAAAATATACAGAGACCTACGTTGCAGGCAAGCACTGAGTCTATTCCTGACACATCAGCTTTTGAACACCCTCTAACTGGTACACAGCTTTTACGTGTGTGTTTTCACACTGAGGGAGCCAGTGCAGGCACAGAGTCAGGTATGGCTCACCAGTAGTTTCTAAAAGGACAAGCACAGACAGGAGCTGCTGGGATTCATCCTGCTGCGGTGCTGTGACATTTCTGAGTCTGCTCTTGATTGCCTGTGCTTAGCCATAGAGGGGACTGGTTTGGCCTGCTGAGGTAAGACCTTCCAGAGTTTGGCCATGGGTAAAACATCCCCATATTGTTTTGGTGCTTGACAGAAAATAGGCCCCTTCTCCTTGCCCAGATGGGGCAGCTGGGTTTGCCAAAACACATCCCAAACAAGGGACTCCATAGTGTTCCTGAATGGACTGATTTGCGCACATTTACTACTTTCAGGGGGAGATAGAGCAGCCCAGGTTTCCACCTACTCATAGGCTTAAGGATGAGCCAAAGCTACGTTTTCTGTATCAGAACTTGAAGTCAGGCTTTTGTGTATTTTGAAAAGCATGGGGTACAAGCAAGCGAAATACAAAGCACAATTCTAGCCTAAATTCAAAAACCAGGTAGTTTTCTTGCAGATTAGCATCTCTTACCCAGACCACCTAACACACATCTTGGATATTAGCGCTAGGAATTCAACATTCACAGCAAAATCCCTTTTTCAAAGTTCTGAATGTAATGCTGGCCTTAAAATGCACTCTCCTTCCCTGGGCCCTTTCTGAACTAACAGAATATAGTTATCCTAAGACTGTTTTGTTTTGTTTTTCCCCTAATACAGATGCAGTCTGAATAACTTGCAACTTCATTAACTTCAGGCATGCAGATAGAGATGTTCTTGGTGGCTCCTTCTGGAGACAAGTATTTGGGAACCTCAAAGTAATTTATCCCTAATCACCCCTGCTCAGTCAGGGGATGTGGGAGGTAACTCACTTAGTAACAACTAGGTGACTTTGGAGCTGAAGACTATTTTTCCTTCATTCTTATTCAACCTGCTGACTGATTGATTGCTACCCTGTGTGAACAATTCCCCTTATACAGATTCCTCTTAAAAATTAGACCAGACATCAATAATACAAACACTATGTGAGAATATGATTTCTAGTATTTTACCTGACTTCTATGAGGACTGCACCCTATTCACTATTAACACTGATGACAGATTTGGTAGTGAGATACTTTGCCTGGACATATTTATGAAAGCACATATACTTTCCTTACTTTCCTCCCAGCATATGAGATAGCAGAATGTTGTAACATATCTTTATGTTGTGAAGCTGTGGACCATCATTAGAGGTCCTTAGAAACAAACTGAAGAAATATTTGTGAGGAATGATATGAAGACAGAAAGATTTAGCCTTGCAGAAAGGTTATGGATTTGACTTTGCTGGCCCTGTGAAATACTGGGGTTCCTATAAAGCTAGTGTCACATAAACCATAATGGCCTTTCTTGTTTAACAGTTAAAATATTAATTAGGACAAAATTTAATTTACAAGCTGGAACTGAAAGGAGGAATTAGCTAATAATGTATGATTAAATAATAGTAAGCAAGGTCACTGCTTGACTAAATAGTCAGTAATCAGTGATTAGATTTTGTTGGTTGATCTCTTTAAAGGACCTGATTGGAGATGACCTCTTTCTTTTAGATTAAATGTCTGTTCGGACTGAGTTATTATTGATTAAGAAGCTGACCTTACTGACAACACTGGTGTTCCTACATTACTAATCTCTTTGCATCCTGTACACACAGAGTCACTGAAAAACTTCAAAGAGATTCAATCAAGCTGACATTTGCTTGGTTAATTAACAAAGTATCAAAAATTTTTTTTTGGATTCCAGACTGGGTTGCTCTCTACTTTCTTAAAGAAATCATTTCTAGCATGCAATTAAAGAGCAGGCAGTGAAAAAAGACTCAACAAGTCTTTCAATTCTCTGGGGCAGTTTCCATTGTTGTCCTGTTTCCCCAGACAACGGGAATGAAGTTTTTCTTCCCCTCCTGTGAGTGGGGGAGGAGTTTGATGAAAAAGAGGGGGGGGTTACCTCTTTACATCCTGCAAGGTGGGCTTAAGAGATGGAGTGGGAGAAGGTGCTTTGCAAGCTGTCAAACACAATAGCAATGTCAGGCAGGCTTTTAGTTATCTTCAGGCTCCAACTACCTGTCACACAAGTAGTTCATACGGCCAAGTGATAATGGGCAAAAATTTTTCTTTAGGGCATAAGCTTGTATTTTCTTCTTATATCTACCCATTTCCCAGCAGTTATACTCCTCTCAGGCTGTACATTGCCCTAAAAGCAGCAGTCTTCAACCCCATAATGCAAAACTGCTGTAACTCTTACTCTAAAAGGTAAAACAATAATTCTTCTTTCTTGGAAAAAATGCCCAGCCAGGCACTAGGCATACAGTCCTAAGATTATATTATCTTTGGAAGAATGTTGTCTTGTCTTCATGTCAAGTGTCAGGTTCCCAGAAATGAGTTCTTTTTTTGGTCTGTCTTTGTGAGGTAGGAATCTCTCTTTTCAAGACCAACAGGGTTAATCTAGTCAGGGTTTAAGGTATATTAAAAAGAAAAAAAGTCAGCTATACAAAATCTCAGCCACTCCTACACATACATGGAGCTGCAGTAAGAAACAACTTAAACTACCACAGAAGTCTGTTCTCTCTGAGAAATTTCACAAATCATGTACAACTCTGCCAACGAGTTTCCTCTTGTTTATTGGTGTACTTCAGGAATAATGCTAATTGTAACAACCCACTTGCGAAAATATAAAATTTGCATAATGGAACATAGTTCCTTTATCTAGCTGGGATTTTTATACTGAAATCATCCATGATATATGAGCACTTCTTTTGGAAATCTGCTCTCTGGGCGATTCTACACTTAAACCAGAGAAATTTCATCATTTGTAGCAAATGTTTGGTTCACAACATGGATCCAGGCAAAAATACTTCAGCTATCAATGTAACAGGTTAGATCAGTCTCCTCTTTGGGTTACCAGAACTTTTAAGCTTGAGTGGTACTGTCTGAAGCAATTTTGTGGCTGAAGTGTTTCAGCTAGTCCTTCTAGTCTACATGAAAGCATAGAGTGAACACAGACTCATTCAAAATCACTCTTCTGCTTTCCTTCACAGAGATGTCCTCTTTTTTTCCAGGGCTTCCTTCAAATCAGGTTTCAAACTTTCTTTAGGTGATAATCATACAAAAATATTCAAGGGCAGACTTGGATAAATGCAGAGTTTCAAGCAAGATTTAGAGGTTGGTACTAAAAAAAAAATTTTCCTTCTTATCTAGATGGTAAACATGGAGTTTGGGGGTTTTTTTTATTCAATGTTAAATACATGATGAAACTTTTTTTTGTTGTTTTAGGAAAGTTACAATCTTGAGAAGCAGAATAGTTCAGCTCACATTGAATTTCATGCCTGTAACTAGATTACTATGAGGATCTGAATTAGCTGTTTGACTGCTGTTTGTTTTGTGTATTTCAAGATTTAGTCTTTTGCAAAAATTACAGAGAGGAGCTTACTTGCATCAAGCAGTCATAAAAAAACATGTTTCTCTTTGAGACCTAAAGCAGTACAGCAATAAGTTTGAAATTAATTTTTCAGAAGTGAAATGATCAATACTCATGGCATGTATAAGATAAAAATCAGACATAGTTGCTGATGTAAATATAACACTTTCAGGATGAATGTCATAAGCATCAGAATGAAGGAAGAACAAGATACTTCAGGGCTTTTTACTTAAGCAGCATTTCTCAGGATATTGTAGTTACTGTTTTATTGCACAGCACAGAGTACCAGGTCATGACAACTTCTGTTTTAATGATACACATATATCAGTTCAAGGAGGTATTTGTAGAAGGTCAAAAATGCTAATAGTTTGTCTTTAATGGGGCCAGTTTCTCTGAGAATAGAATCTCAACAAAAAGACACTCACAGAACTCTGCTTTTAAGTATAGTTTTACTAAGAGGCCAATGAGGAGTGTAGTCCACCCATTAGTTTTGCCTAGTGCCACGCATGCTCCCACTGGAAAATCCGGTAAGACATCTGCAGAGTGTCTCCCTGTGTGCATCTGTGCAGATATCCTCGCTGAATCCACCCTACCTCTTGTCAGAAGCCAGAATTGCTTGCCTGAGACTCATTTAGGTATACTAATGACACACGGCACAGCATTTTCTCCAGGCAATGCCAGACACAGTGATGATGTCATTATCTTTTGCTTCTTGATCATTTGGTTGCAGTAGCTTCTAAACCCGTGTGTGCCTCGTCACAAACAAGGATGGAAATTCTGAAAGGAAGTTGCCGTTTTCCTGACCAAATCAGCATAGCTTGCAAGTATATATTGTATACATTACACGCTGTGTGATCCTTGGAATTAAGTGACCAAGATAAATTATAAGGATATTTTAATACAGTCCAGGAAAGGTTTTCGTTGCAATTCTAGCACCACACAATGGGACATGTGTACATCTCTAGAAATATTTACTCATGTTAAACAAAGAAAGGCAGAGTCTGTAAGCACAATAAACAAGGTTGTTAATTCAACAGACTACTCTGAAAATCAATGCATCAATTCCTTAGCACTCTTTATCCAGTCACCTAGAAGATATACTTATATGTTTGCCCTAATTCCAAATGACTATATTAAGAAATATTGTTCAATTCTAGCCTCTTCCTGTGCCTTAAAACAAATCAAAGTTTTCTCTAATCAAAATTTAGGATGTCTCTTTTGCACACTGTTTCATTTGCTCTCATAGCATTTGCTGTCATAACATAAAGAATGTTTCAATTATTTTCAAATTTTACTTTTTAAAAAATTAAAGCCAATTTCCAAATAAGGCTTAACTTCACATTTCTAAATACATTTCCAAATCAAAAATTTTGCAAATAAAATGTGTATTTTCTCTAAAGACAAGCGCTCTAAAGTACCCAACTGTGCAGTTCAGACCATCACTTTACAGAAGTGCTAGCAGGAAGGAAGGCTCTGTTCCTCTTCATTTTGTAAGTACATGGTGTATGAGAAGACCCACTGCAAGTTAACACGTAGAACCAAAGAACTGTAAGTTTTTGGGTTTTTGTTTGTGAGTACTTTTTAAAAATGTTAGGAAGATGAGAAAAACTTTTTGGGGGCTAAGAGGAAGTGTTTAATTTAATTGCAATTTTTTATATTACTTTGTTTTAAAAAATGAAACAAAGTCCTAACTGAGGCATTGCTTCAAAAACCAAAACTCATAATAAATAAATTAAAATGAAATATTTACATTCTCCGTTTTCTGGAAGATAAATTTGTAACCCATTCACTGACATCTTTATAAATGAAGATTTGTTCTTTGGTGGAAAAAAAATTTTGGCTGAAAAATATCATCTGCATTTGCAATTTACCTCTATTGTATCTGTTCTTCCTCCTGAGCACACAGCAGAAGCGTAAAAACCTATGCACTGTGTATACTGTTGCTTTATCAGGTCTGTTTAGACAAAGGGACACTTAGGGGAAGTTACAGAGAATTCTCATTGCAGAGCTCCTTTTGGCTTATGCCATTTCACAGAGAATTGGCTTTTCTTTCCTCCTGCTGAAGAAACAGGCCATGGCAAACCAGTCTTTGAATCCAATAGCTCACAAGGAACCCCTGGAGACATGGCACCTCAGCTAAATCTCTCTCACCACTTTTCCTTCCACTTAGCACTCAGGAAACAAAGCATGCCATGGAATGCTTTTTATTCATAACCTAAAATCTTCCTCTCCGTTCAGTATCAGAAGCAGACTGCAGAGGATACTAACAGTGAATTATCTCCAAGTCTAGAAACAAAGATCTACCTAAAGCAAGGGGCTAAAGGTGAGAAGTCTGAACAGACAGTCACTTAATAAATATGAGGCAAGCTGTAGCTTTCTCCTAACCTCCTAACTGGTGGGGTTTGCAAATGCAAACAACAGGAAGAAATTCAAACAAAATTAACTCTCAAAAAATAATAAAATCATACTGTGTGGAGGAATGCTAATGCTTTCAAATGCACGCACCTTTTATGCTACCCTTGAACAAATAAGGAAGGCACCATACAGGCAAGCATCTGGAGTCAGCTTCTCCACACGGCGCCTTTCTACTTATCCCATACTAGCTGGAATTGATTCTCCTGAGTTGCTTGTTTGCAGTAGTAAGTGTTAATACCAAAAGCACCAAGCAACTTAAAAGGCACAGCATCCCCATCTCTAGTGCACCTTTGGAACTGAGGAAGAGTCCTGGGAAGAAGACACTCCAATTCTACAGGAGGCCTAGAACAAAAAGGGAGGAAATCAACCAAATGGTAAATTAGAACAGCTCTGTAAATCGGAGTGCTGGGAAACTCATTTGCTATCCTATGCTAACCAAGAGGAATAATATCACAGAGACTCAGACCTCCTGAGCTCTGGAGAATTGGCCCAATTTCAGCAAATTGTTCTAATCCCAGTTTTGGGATTCTTCCTGAGATTCACCCACTGCAGTGCACATTTCTAAGCCTGGACACCCTTAGGCATTGTATAAAGGATGTTTTCAGTCCTGCATGGATCAAATGGTAGCTCAAAGCAGTAAGCACTTAACATGGCAGGTTCAGGGGAAGGTATTAGCCTGCTGAGCTAATGTACAACATTTTAACAGCCTTTGCAGCAAAGGCAGCTGGTCAGATGAAAGCATCCAACAGACTGGATTTGAATCACACTGCCAGCTGAAGCACACTATGTGGTGAGGCATATATGTGTTTATAAAGACAGAGAATATGATGGGGTAGGGAAAAAAGCTAATCTATAATGACCTTCTTTGAATGTCTTACAAAGAGTTCTGTATCATCTTGCCATGAAGGGAGGGGTAGAGAATTTGTTTTTCATAGACAGCTCAAGAATTTCACAAAGATGCCTGTAAGTGCTATAGTTAACTCACAGCCAGTCTGACATTAATTCTACATGGGGGATCAAGAAGACTAGGTTTACCTTCTCCTCCCTTTTTACATTTCATGAGCTCTTTTAAAATAAGCTCTTACTGAAACATGCATTAACTATGGAAAGAGAAGCAGGGAAACCACAGCTGGATGTCAGATTGATTTATCTTCTTTCAGGGTTAGAAATTCATCACGGCCTATTGTGAAAGGTGTTTTCTAGTCATACTAGCTTTTGGTTTCTGATATCATCCAAGACTCTGTCAGCATCTTAAGGGAGGCTCTTAGCTAGATTTCTGATTGCGCTTGCCTTTCATTTTCCCTCAGCTTTTCTTCTAGCTCTGCAGAAAGCAATGCCTCTATTGGCTTATAATAGAAGGAAATCTTTTAGCTCTTTTCTTTATAAATTCCATTCACAACTCCTATTTAAATAAGCTAAACTAAGACAGGAAAGTGGTCAAGTGTTGCTTAAAAGCTGTATTTTATGGGAAAGGAATACCACTAAGAGAGACCTATGTAAGAATAAGACATTGATCTATATAAACTAGGTTCCTCTAACAAAATGAATTAGTAGAAACAGGTATTTTTGCAGCAGAAACTGAAGCAAATAGTAAGAGGGAGAAGGGACTGGGATGATATCAAGATGTCAGGCCAGAAGAGGCTGCAGTTCCTGACTTAGACTGAAAGTGAAAAATAGCTAGTGCCCTTTCGCGTTAATGAATGTTTTGTACGAGGACAAAGATGTGGCATCAGGATGCTGCAAGCAGAAGGCTTAGATTGACAGTCCAGCTGAGAAAGCACCAGCCTAGTAACCCATAGTTTTGACAGCTGCAGCCCTGTAGACATGTCTGAGTTTCTCCCATTGCTGTTCTGTTGCTTGCTGATCTGTTTTTGTGAGGTTACAGCCATCTGCTGGCTGCATTTCCGCACTGCTCTCCCAACTCTTCCTCCCAGGAAGGAATGTAGCAAAACAAAAAAAGCCAAAAATATCTGGTGACCATGAATATTTTGCAATTATGTCAGAAATTAGATCGTTTGAGAGCTTCAATCTTAATTCTTGCTGCATTCCACTCTGGCTAGCCTGATAACAGCAGCCCCTTTCCCAAGGCTGAGCCTCTTAATAAAATTAGGAGGCAGCTCATTGTGCTGTGGCTTTTTGTAAAACTTCCCTGGTGTGTGTATATATATTTAAGTCCTTGACAAATCTGGACTCCACTGGAGCAGTAAGAAAGCTAAAGTCAAATTAATCAGAACAGATTCCCTAGATGAGACAGTCATCGCTGCTGAGCAAACCTTTAGGGAGAAAAGTTGTCCTTGAAAAATATTTGATGAAGCTGCTGTGCTAAGAAAGGGGCTAAAGCTATGAATAAAACAGCCACAGAGAGCTCCGGGGGCCCCACAGGCTCAGTTTGTTAAGCAGAGAGGGGCAGGGGAGGAAAGGGAGGGAGAAGGAGGCTGATAGGGAGACTTTCATTATATACAGCAACTATAAACATCTCTAAATCAGAGAAATCTAGAGGTCTGTCCCACCAAGTCCAATAACTGGAAACAATGTTTTGCCCCAGGGTACCCTTTGAGGTAGGCAAAGCATTTGGATCTCTGGGGTAGGTGGCAAGGAAGCAGTAAGGAAGTCTCTTCCTAATCATATTCCCAAACACTGGTTTATCTGGGGGCTCTGCCTCTATTTCACAGTTAGCAATAGCAGCAGTGGTGCCTTCCAGGTCAGGATCCAGCCTGGGGATGCTTGCTCCTCCCACGCTGACCATGACTTTTGCTCATAGGCAGTGCAGTGAGGGAGGACTCTTGTACCATTCATAATTGGCATCAGATTCAGCTCCCCTGAACTGAAGGCAGCATCAGGATGACGATGCAATTAGACCAGGATATTAAGAATCCCCTATCTTTCAATCTCCCTCTGCGAAGCATACAAACAAATCATTTATTTTTTCATTTACTTTTAACATTTTTAGGGAACTCAGGTCCTGCACCTATTCATACAACGTGCACCTGCATATTTGACACACTGGCATGATTTGTATAGGCAACTTGAAATCTAGTAACTTAAGAATAATGTACTGGGTCAGACAAAAGGTCTAGCTGGCCCAATAACCTGCCTCCAGCTGACTGATAGAAATGTCAATGGAAGAGTACAAGAAAAGTCAATGGAAGAGTAAAAGAAAAGTGTAAATTGGTACTGATAATTCTTCAGACTGCTCCTTCAGCCCCCAATGATTTGTAGCTCAGGGACCTCGTAAACCAGCGGCAACATATTTGTATTTAACAGCCCTATTTGTTTATTTGATTTTTTATCCCCATGAGCTTGCTCAGTTACTTTAGAAACCTCCATGGATTTTTACTTTATGCAACATCCTGTGGCAAGGAGTTCTGCTGCTTTAGTATTCTCTATTTTCCCCTCTGTGTCACTTACAATTTTATAGACTTGTATCTTATCCTTCATTAGCCATCACTTTTCCAGACTGAAGTCTTCCTCTTTTTCACTTTCCTAATTTTTAAACATCCAACCAAGTAGCTGAAACAATCCCACATGACTCAGGTAACTGAACACACACCACAGCTAAAAAATATTTAGTTGAAGGCAGGGGTTCAAAAGAAAGCTTTCCAGTTATTTCCAGTTATTTCTTAACTGAAATATGATTTACATAAAACCATGCTGAATAACTATGTATTACAACATTTTTTCTTCTTTGAGCAAATTAGTCACAAGAACTAAACACCTTATTACACAGAATTCCCCCAGTCCTAGAAGTGAAATATAAAATACTAGAAAAAAAATGCACTTGATGACTGGGGGAAGGTTGGAAGTAACCTGTCATTTAAGCAGTCAGTTTGTTCCCAGTCTGTTATTACAACATTTTACACTTTAACAGTAAAAATAATAGGCTTTATCAAGGGCATTTATCAGCCTTCTTGTCATGTAAGACAAATTATGTCCTCAGGGGAATATTATTTTTATATCATTGTTGTGGGTATTAATAATTCCATTTTATTCAGGATCCGCCTTTAAAGTTAGCTCCAAAGTCTATGCACTTCTTCAGCATATTCCTCACAGAAATGTTGGTCTTCACTTTTACGAGTGCCATGACAAAGACGGCAGTAACAAATAGGCATAGTCACTGCTTGGGAGGCCTGTACAGCACTAAGCCTAGATGAAGGCAGGCACCATCAACTCCCACTGAAGCCAGTC
The DNA here is from genome assembly GCF_036417845.1 of Apteryx mantelli. Classification (NCBI taxonomy): domain Eukaryota; kingdom Metazoa; phylum Chordata; class Aves; order Apterygiformes; family Apterygidae; genus Apteryx; species Apteryx mantelli. Next base: position 128,252,900 of record NC_089979.1, read on the forward strand.
AGATGCTGTCTCAGATCTCCTTGAGGACAGTGGGTGAAGCACCCCTTAAAGACCTGACTAGGATGTTCAAACAGAGCTGTGATTCCGGTATGGGTCTATCACTAGTTTCATTGGGTGCTGTAGGGGCTGGGCCTTTTTCTAACTCAAGCCACATATTAAAACTCTGTCTATTCACCAATAAGAGTTGTATGTCCATTACTTGGGGGAAAAAAATAAACTAATGGCATATTTGGTAGGCCATACTCATCTCTAAACTGAATTTTCTTATGACTCAGTGAAAAAAAAAAAGTAACCTCATGCTCCCCTTAGAAAGCTCTGGGTCAAGTTCAGATAGCACAAAGCCTCTGCCACTATATCCATTGTTCTCTATCTGCTACACACTTTTAAAGGGCAATTTGGTGCTGTATTGAACTTATTTTTCAGTAACTGAAGCGACTAATTTAGTCATGAGACCAACACACACATTTTTATCTGATTAAGTCAAGCCCACTTATCCACATTTTCTCCATTAATTCCAGATCTTCTGGTAAATATAATTTTCATTTCATTCTATACTATCAAAGTATCCTAATCATTGCTCTTTAAACAAGTAGCATGTATACAGCTATATGGAATTTTTCTGTTTTTTTGGAAGAGAAAGCACCATGTAACCACATTACTGCACACTAATATTGTCAGATCAAAGCAGGAACAGGTTCATATAATATCTGGATAGGAATATTACCAGATATAGCATACTATTAAATGTATAACCCAAATATATTTATGATGATCCTGGATAATTTGAAAAAGTAAGTATATGGAACTGTTCACTCTGAGCAGTACAATGATGTGTTGTACTGTCAGAGGTCATCCTGCAGAAGAAGCATAAAAACAAAGCCCTCGTTACTAACGATCATGAAATTTCTCACAATTCCATTTTTGCATGGACAGAATCTGGTCAAAGTTTGTTCAATCCAAATCTACTGGCATGCAATTTAATTGTTTGCTTTCTATTCATCTTCCAGTTTCATCTGATTAGGAACAGTATCTTCTCCATGCCTTTTTTTATTGGCTGTGTAGCAATGCTGGACTGTGCACTGCTAGGTTACAGCTTCATGCTACCCCATAGGCTGAGGGGCTTGAAGGGGGATTTTTAACTGTTATTTCAGTGAAGTTATACCCACATATGGTGTATAAAGTGCTCTGAGATCCTAAGGGATGAAAGGTGCTATATAAATGCAAATTGTTGCTGCTGTTACACATGAACCATAGCCCAGTTTTAAACTAAACTGACTATGAAAAATGCTATTCCTCCTGACCTTTCCTGATGAGAACCACTGAGATTAGAAAATCTCTAAACTGTTTGGACATAAAGACAAACTCCAGTTCAAATCCTCTAGAAGGTAATAGCTATACTCAAAGTGAGCAGATTTGTTAAGGGAATAAAAAAAATTACTCTCTGGCTTGAGGCAACACTGATGAGATACTTGCCCCCAGGCCAAGGAATCTGGACTCTGATTTTGACTCTGTACTAGACTATAGGACAACTGTGAAGAAATCTGTTCACTGGTCTGTGCTTCTGTTCCTAACTCTCCTCCTCCCTCACCCACCATCTGTTCTGTCTATCCATATGGTATGTGTCTACCTACATTGCAAACTGTCTCTTGCTCACCATTTGTACAGTACTTACTGAAATCTCATTCTCAACATTCCCAAGTGAACAAGGTGGGCTAAGTAGATGAAACTGCATCAGATGCCCGGGAAAATGCATGTAAATTGGATGGTGCTAATGGGAGGAGAAAAGTGAAAAGCGGGACTATAGCCCCTGAGCCTACCAGCTTCTTCCTCTCAAGTAAATATACAGATGCTTTACGGTGCTATTTAGAGAAACATGAGCTAGCTCAGAAATAATTAACCAGGGCAGAGCACTGCATTAATATAGATTTATTGCCTCAGGTGTAAGCTAGATTGTTCAGAACCAGCCTGGGAATCACGACATGACTGCATTGTTCTTTGAAGAGTTATTCTCAGTACTCGCTAAGAAAAAAGACAATGCAGAACAAGAAGACTGAGGAAGAACCTTAACATCTGCCTTCACTTATCACCTTGGAAGAATCTTCTCTTCAGTCAGTCCTAAAAGTTTACTGGTTTTAAGCATGAATTTATAATTATTGACAAAGATAACAAAATTCTCCTCTCCTCTGGATGTGGGCAGATTATCTCCAGGAACCAGCTCAGGGAGGAGTATGGTCACAGTCATCTTTCTGCATTGATTTCCTGGGTTAGATTTTGAAAGCTCAGAAATCTTTGTGTTCCACAGCACCACTATGGTTCTTACTCCAGCACAGTCTCCTGCATGGTTGATTCACACCCACTTGTGAAACCTGTTTGGTTTATTGCCCTCCCACTCTATTACCCAGGCAAATCAGAAGTAGTCTGTTGATTTGGCTGTTGTTGGCAGAAGTTGAATATGGTCATCAAGAGACACCAGGGTAATGTGTCAGACTTGTCTGCCAACTATTTCCTGGTCTCTAACCATGATCAGTTCTCCAACAGAAATCAGAGCTTTAGCCAGGCATGATTAGTAGTTGTGAAAACCAGGGCAAAATGGTATCAGTCAGGCAGTACCGAAGCTGAATGACTGATAAGATTACAAAGCTGGTTATAAAAGGAACTTAGATTGCTTTTACGCAGTTTTACTACTGAAGGTACTTTCTTGCTATTGTACTGCACAAGGCACTACCAGCTTAATAGTATTTTGAAATACAGTAATGACTGTCAATAAAGTTAATGCCAGGGATTCAGCAGGTGGACTCCTGCCCTTTTTTTAACATATGAGATGGTGCAAGCCATCTAAAGAGAAAGTCCCCGGGGGCCAGTCTCAACCCAATGTAATTTCATGGAAGTCCATTTTAGAAGTCAGAAGGACTACAGCAAAGTGGATGTTGGGTCATTATGGTCCATACCAAGAAAAACATTCCTATTCAACAAAACAGTCCACTGCATTGATTCAGCCTTTTCTGGACTACTCTTCCACAAGAAATTATGACGTGTGAAATTAATCTTGGAAAGGCTGTAGAAACTAGTCACTCCATACTGTGCATAAATCCCTCTCACTCACAGCTCTACTCTTCGGTATTGACACAAAGTGCCTCTCGATGTCCAACGCTTGCACAAAGATTACAAGTCAGATACTGAGAAGGCCAAATATATTGTGATTTTGTGATGGCCAACTCAGTTTAAATCTAGTCAGAGTTTCTCTGCAGAAAAATAACTCTTCTGGCAGTCCAGAAGTGATACCCTACAGACAGTGACAATGACTCTGACTAAGAACTATCTATAAGTCTATTTCTATCTTTAAACATTGTCTGTTAAAATGATTTTCATTGGAAACTCTGAGACATCAAAAAAAATGTTGTGAGAATACATATGCTATTCTAATCAGAAACCCCATTTTTTTGGAATGTAACACAGAAAAAATACTTCTTTACTCCAGTCTTAGAAGTAGCTGCCTACTCAGCCAGTCTTCCAATGAGATCACTCTTCCATTCTTAAAAAAAAAAAAACCACCTAAGCCCCAGATACTACCTGGAAAAGCAGATCTACCTAACTTTAAAAAAGAAAAGAAAAAAAAAAAAAACTAACTACAGGTGGTTAATTAAAATTTGGGGGTAGAATCTAGTGTAAGACCAAGATTTAAAAATTAAAATTAGCTTTAATATTCAGCTTGATAATAGTTTGAATATTGTCATTTACAGAAATGACCAATAATACTGTTTCACATTGTATTTACCAGCTTTTATCTAATTTCAAGCAAGTCCAGTGACATTTGAGATTAACCCTATTTCCAAATTAATAAGCACTTAAAAAAATCAACTCTACTCCAGACTGAAACCTTAGAAGAAAATATCTCTGAAAGAAATTTGCAGCTTATTTAGCTTCTGAATAACTCTCAGGTGATCAAGAAATTTTCCCACCCATTAAAGGTTCATGTATAATACCCATAGATAATGGGTCTAGAAAAATGCTGTTAGGACATTCTGAGAAGGAAAGACAGTCTCATCACCAAATCACTTTCTTGCCTTTGTCCATTGTGGAAAAAAAATCAGGATTCTTCCTGAAGACATTTCATACTCTTACTAGAGAGTATCTCAGCTACTCTACTAGAAGCATCTAGGCAAGCATACACAATTTACTCTCTTGATTTTCTTTCCAAATATTGCCCATTGGATTGTGTGCATTTCATTTGCATTATATACCAAGGTAATACACTTAAGCAGAATGAATGACAATATAGAACTAACTCTGTTAAGTTTGTTGTGATGTGTTATTACACTAACTAGTATATACTGATATATATCACTAGACAACAGTAGGTTGCTTTACTCCCTTTTAAAAGAAGTTGTGCTCACAGTTCCAGATAGGACATAGCCCATTTAGTCATAACGTGCATACAGCCGAGCTGGAAACATTTTTCACTAGAAATCTTTTAAAATGTTTCCCCTATCTATCTCCTTTGTTTTTTCCTATTCTTTTTCCTGCTATTTTACAAGATTACAGAATAAATGAAAACCTTGTGCCATTAAAATTAAAAAAGCATAAATGAGAAAAGTCAGAGGAAAAGAGGAGCACAACAGAAAACGGTGAGGAAAGTCAGGTTTCAGATGGTCAGCCCATCTGTTAGCCCTTAGTTTTCAAAGTGAAGAACTACAGTCTTGCCTTCCTGCGTGTGTCATAAAAAGTGTATTAACCACAGCTTATTGCTGGCCCGACTCTGAAGGTTTAAGTACAATTTGTGTTGCCTCAAGTGAGATATGATGAATTTACTGTCAGAAGTAAACTGCTCAGTATCTTCTGTTTCTCCTTCTGTTTCTACAAGAACATAATTTTTCTTTAGGTCAATACTAGAAAAAATATATTTGTCTCGTCTACATCAAATTGCTTCTTTTTTTCTTCCACAGAATATGTATTCTTTATTTTCTGTAATAGCATGATAAAGATGACAAACTTGCTTAATGCATTAACATATAGCCAACGTTTGGCATGTGCTGACTGTAACATGCACCTAAACTACAGCTTAGCAAAAACTTTTCTGATGAACAGGTTATTTAAAACACAGTTTCAAGTTGAAAGTCTCAAATTTTGAACTTTAACCTAAGAAAATGAGAATATTTTTATTCTTTGTTGCTTTAGCTTTTATTAAGCTAAATATTCCCACTTTTTTGTGTTGGTTTGGTGGTTCAAGACCACAAGTAACTGCATTTTATTGTTAGAAAGAATCCTGAAAACCAAAAGAAGCATTCATAACCCTAGTGCCAAGAGCCAAGTCCATGTATGTGGTCAACTACCATGACTCAGTAGATGCCTGGATACTGGTTAAGTTAAAGAGTAACTCACTCATATGTCTGAGCCCTCAAGCTCCTGACTTCTTTTTTCACTCTCCTGCATCTTCTTCATCTTTCACATGTAAACGCGTAATTATTTTCACATCTACAGAAGAAGGCCTTCTCTTTTTTTATACAGAAGCTTAACATACATAACATTAAACTAATGCCTGTCCTTTTAGCAAAGATGGCTATGAAAATAATAATGTATCATAATGGTTACTCAAACAAAATCAAGGCCATACTGTGCTAGATACTCTGCAAACAGTAGAATATGGTCACTGATTTGAACTATACTGAGGAATGACCAATCAGCTTGACTGTAGACATCTGAACACAGAGAAATAAAATGAGTTGCTGAAAGATAAGGGCTAAGTCAGGTCCAGAGTCACCTGGATAAAACTAGGTCTACAGAACCCTAATCCCTAATTTTTAAGGGTGACCTACTTTCCACGTGAAAGACACGCATCACAAATAGTGTTTCTACTTCTGTTATTTCTAGGGCGTACCTTATGTTGTTAGTCATACAATCATATGTGGCTTTGCAGGTCAGAAGGTGGGGCAGGTTGGAAATACGTCATTGCTTCCTTCATGAGGAGCATTCAGACATCCTATGAAAATATTCTTCGATCTATGCTATAAAGGTCACAGGAACATATGCTGCAAAAACGTATAATTATTCAACATCTGTGATGAGTAAGGAATTTATTGATACTTTTCTTCAACTTCCTATCTTTCTCTTTTATTTCTCTGTTCTGCTCCTGGTTAGTAAACAGTTAATGTGAGTTGATGAATCTGATTGCATGAGCACTATTTAATTTCTTAAACTGTTCTATCTGACAAACAGGTGTTTGTAACATAGGATTTAGCAATAAGCTTATTCTACAGCTGAATGCAAATTACTCACATTTTTCCTCCCCTTTCTCTAAATAACCTTTTCGCTGCCACCCCCTTCATAATCCCATGATGTCTTTTTACAAAATATCTTTATGCAGAATGAAGATTTTACAGCCCAAAACACTGGGTCTCTGCTCCAGCACTGAGTGGATTTGTTGTCTCTCTGTAAATTTGTTAGTGACTTTACCACCAGCATCCATTCACAAATAAGAGAAAAACAGTTTACTTGTTCCTCCCTAAATATCATCCTTTACAAGCCACTCCATACATCAGATTGTATAAATGTTGTGGGTTTTTTTTCCCTTAAAGGATTATGTGTTTCAGGCAAAAAGTGTAAAAATTAAGTATTTCTTTATTTTATTACTTTTGCAGTGTGATCCTAGCTGTAAAAGGCTGGCTATTAATATGGACTATAATGCTGTATATGACTGACACACCCCAACTCGATAAAGATTGATTGCAGATATTCAACTGCATGACCGAAGCACTTACCTTACATGGTTTATTTAAGCTACATGACACGTGCAGCCACAGCTGGGCTTGCTGAAGCACCGCAATACATTATGTTGTTTGACCTATAAAAAGTCCTCCTCAGGAAAAGCAAGGAAGAGCAAAAAGGACAAGAGAAATCTTACTGAAAATGATGATAACCGGGAGATAAGAGGAACAAGAAAGAAAATATCTGCAAAGAAGAGAGACAAGATTCAAAGTCTGGTGGCCTGAAATTGATAAGAATGTCAATGTCAGTCAAAAGCAGCCAGCCCAAATGAACCAGGTAGTGCTGTCTGTATTTCCAAAACCTTTCCTCTCCCTCAAGATTTGTTTTTATTCTGAGCCAGAAATTAAAGGTACTTTTATAATGCATAGTTTGGATTTCGCTGCTGAAACAGTACTGCCTCCTAACTTAGGCCAGGACTCTCAGTCGTCCAGATCTCCCTCTACCTTGTATTATGGCCGTTTCAGCTTTAAGCATGATGAGCCAGGCTATGCCGTGCTACTAGTAAACTTTAAGATGGCAGCATGGTTAGTACAATGTCCTTATCTAGTGATTTTTGAGAAATCTGATTTTGCATTATCTTCTGACATGAGTTCTTAATAGGCAGAAGAACTAAAATAAACATTAGAGGGAGGGAAAAGATCTGTTAAGCCTTTGTTGCAGTCAGTTAGTGTCCGCTACAGGAATAAACCAAAACAGTCCTTTAAGTGCCATACGACAGCCCTAGTGTTACAGATTATCTTCTTTCCTACTAAAATTTTGGACCAATTCTACGTAGCCATATCATGGCACATAAAGATCTTACTATCTGGAAACATTCCAGAAATTAAATTTGATTTTAAAAATCCCCTTTTCTCCCACCATTTGGGATAAAATTTCTTGTGGCTTGTCTCTAACATAAAGGATACTGTGGAACTGCAAATTGCAGTTCAATTAATTTAATTGTATTTGTGTTCATAAGCACTGGGAAGAAGTGGGTGGCTTTCTTTTAAGTCAATGTTTTTTGCACTCAGCTACTAAAAAAGAGATATTCTTCAAAAATTGCAGGACGCACTGAAGAATGCATCTGTACTGCAAAGCAGGAGAAATCTTGGACAGCCCTTTTCCAGAATATCTAAACACAAAGTTCTCTACAGATGTGCACTTGTGTCATATTCTACCTTCTCTGAAGTCAACAGCAAAACTCAATAAGGAATTGTTTAGCTAATACATCTTTTCCAGATAATGAAACTTACTTGTGAATCACTTCAAATTCCCTCTGTCATCAGTAATTTGTAAATATCATTTTAATTTGTCTTTAAGTGAGCCCTGTGTCATCTATTTGTCATATACTCTAAAGTCCAGAACACAATTCTTGTCCTACAGGGATCAAAGTGTGCCTCACAGGATAAGGATTTGACTTTGTAAACTACGACTAGAAAACTGCGTAAGACCCAGTGCTGTCACCTGCTGAATGCCCTTAGCTCCTTACATAGCTGATATTGGTCCAAAGGTTTATACAGACTGCCCCAGTGCAGTGAACAGAATCTCTGTTATGAATCAACAGAGGTTGGCCCAAGTGTTGCAGGCATTGCTGCAGGTGGGAAGAGTGGGGATGAGGGAGAAAAGTGGGAATGAAGGCAGCCTCCTCAAACCTGCCATAGGTTTCTCCTGGCTTTCCACACATGAATGGGGTGTCAGAGAGCTGGAGACAATTTGCAGTACTGCATTAGGGACACATGAATTGTTAACTTCCTAGCAGGGCAGTGGGATTTCAGGTCTACATGAAGCAAGAAAAGTAAGTGAGGATCTCCCTACTAACTGCTTCCCCAGGAAGACTGCTCCTGATCACCACTAAAACAGCTTGTAAGTATAAACTCATGAAAAGCTTCATAACTATTTAGAAATAAGTATTCCCAGGTCACATTTATGAAAAGTACAAACAAACCAGCCCCAAGTGACATAGTCTGTTCTTAAGTCACAACTTCTTACACTACAGTTAAACAGAAAATATTCCATTTTTGACAAGTGTCTTATTTGACATTTTATATCGCTTATGTCAGTCACACTGTATTTCCTAATGCATAGAGACATGGCCAGCACGAAGCCAGAGTCACTTGTCATTCTGTTGTGTCTGCAATAATAATTTCTAAGGACTAGAATTTACTTAAATACAGAGATGGAAGCAAGGGTGGCTTACAATGAACCTTTCCTTTTCTTCTGGAAAGCAGATGCTGCAGTGGAACACATCTTTCTGTTTGCTTGGAGTTTTTCCCCTTGCCATGTGAAGTGAATTATTCTCATAGTGTGGGGACACTAATTCTCCCTCCATTTAACAATTTTGATTTTAGTGAGCATTGCAATCTTTAAGAATCTTATTTATTAAGATTAAATTAAAATATGCCATATATTAAAACAAAACGTTAAACAAATGTTAAACAGCTAACAGCTGAAATGAGACTTGAGAAGTACCAGTATAAATTAGTCTTCTACTACCTAAAAGGTAGTTATAGAGAAGATGGAGGTACTCTCTTCAGAAGGAAGCACCATGACAGGACAAGGGGCAACAGGCACAACTTGGTGAATTTCTAAAAAAAAAACCCAAAACCAACACTGGCTGCCCAGAGAAGTGGTGGAATCTCCATTACTGGAAATATTCGAGGCTTGACAGGGCTCTGAATAACCTAATGTAGGGCCCTACTTTCCAGAGCCTGAGCCAGATGATCTCCAGAAGTCCCTTCCAAGCTAGACTTTTCCATCATTAGAGAATTCTAAATATTTACTTGTATTAGTTCAGAAAAAAATAAATAAAAATCACTGTTTACTACTATTATCACCCATTGCTTTTTGAAGAATAGCATAGCAATGTGTATCAGCATATTTCAGCTACTGTTAAAGATAAAGCTGAAGCTTAAACATTTAAAGGTCACACTTCTGTTGTGAGCTCTTCAAGGCAAAGACTGTCATTCACTAAGGGTCTGTACAGCACCTGCACAATGCTGTCTAAATGCGGATAGCTATGGGGCACAGTCACCAAACATTTTGTAAATCATCCAAATCACTTAATGCACTTGGCAAGAACACAACCACCTTTGCACAAATATCTTGCATACAAACATTTCATCCTCAACTACAAAGAAAAAAAGTAATGAACCATATCCGAAAAGAATACCTAAAAACATAGCAGAGAGAACAGCAAGAGATCAAAGCTTCTGCTTAATTAATCTGACCTTGTCTGATTTGTTCTGATTTGCTTACTGACACTTATCTAAAAGCCTTGATGTTTGGTGTTTAGTGGTAAAGCCTCAGCATGAAGGGCTTAAAATTATTTTCCCATAATAAAGAAAAAAAAAAAAAAAAAACCCAAAACGGACATCACTTGAGATTGTGGATAAGATTGCTTAAGATTTTCTATGAATAAAATATAAATAGAATGGGCCATATAAATAGAATGGGACCAGTCTACTGATAGTGCTGTCAGGAGACTGGAAGTCTCTTTTGGGTACCAGAGCAACTAGGCTTCTTAAAAACCAATTTATTTTCCAAAAGTGCATATTTAGCTGACCTGACATTATTCAGACATGCATAGAGGCTGGCAAATCCTTTCAGTTAAGTTAAAAATATATATAACTATTTATAGAATGCATCTATCCCTCTCTTTCCCCTTCCTCTTGCCTCGTACTTTCCACCAGATCCCATAACTCAGTTACTAGAATAGTTATTGTCTCTGAGATTAAATGAAATTCTCATTCCCCATCTGCCCAAATCATAGCAGGTATCTGATTCAAGAAAAGCATACCTACCAGTGGAGTGGCCTAATTACCAGACCATGAGGACATTCTGCCCCAGGATACCCATTCTCTGCTCTTGAAGGTGTTTCACTTTAATATTACTTAGTATCAAATGCAAATAGGACAATGATATTCATATCTCCTATGAAAGAATATTGTACCCATCAACCCCAGTCTCTCTAATACCATGAGTACTCAACTATTTATGCAGAGCAGAACAGCTCTGGACGCACAAGAAATCAAACTGAATAGTTATGGTATTTGGTTCAAATTCTTAATTTTGAAATGAGCAAAAGGGGGTGACCCCAAATGATCCCAAAGCCTCTGAAAACATGTGTATCCTCCCACCTAGATCCAAACAACTTTAGGAAACAACCCCTAATGCCATAACCAGTTCTTTCTCAGTTTTGTGAATTTTTATTTTTGCATGTATTTCAAAAGTAAGTTCTTTAAATGCTAAGCAGAACAGACTAGAAGATTCAGAAGAGTGGTCTTAAGACAATTTTATTCTTTAAATGGGGCAGTTCAAGATCTGCATATATTCACACTGATCAGATTTATGTTAAATGAACTGCTGTGGTTTTAGCTGTTTCTGGTAGAAACCTGGTATTTGCTAGGTCCTAGCTTGTTAAGAAAGGCCACCAGCTGAAAATGCATAAATACCCAATGTCAGTTCTATCCTCTGGGCAGAAGTCACACATGGTTGTATTAGAAGTTCAAAGAACTTTCTTAAGGAAACACCAAATCTGACAACATTGTTTACTTGGTTTTAGGTTTCATTAGGAAAATGAAACTGTTCAGGTTTGCTAAAACAGAAGGCAAAGTTCAGCAAAGCCAAGGGGATTCCTTGCCAGTATGGCATGTGTGCCTGCCCCAGACTAACAAGGCGGCCAGAGTAATCTCATGTATAAAGGAACCAGAAGTTTTCTTGGAGGAATCAGTAGCTTCTATAAGGCAGAAATCACGCAACTTTTGTTTCAGCAAAACACGAGTTGAGTCAAGAGATTTCCTTTGAGATGTTTTGTTTTAAAGATATTGAAGAAGCTACAATCATAGGATCCTAACCTGCTAATGAAACCTAGCAGGTGTTCCACAGTTCCTCTGGGACATTCTTCCACACCTTTCCTGAACATTTGTCTTCTTAACTCTCAGGAAAATTAAGCATGTCCCCTGTGCACTCTATAGCTTTTTAGATAGAACGTATGTATCTTTCTTTTGATATCCTTTTAGGTTCCTCTCCCTCAGTCATACCCATTTGTTACTCAATAGATCCTCGTTACTTGATGATTTTCCCTCTTTCTGGGGGGTGGTTTGTCAAATATTTTTGTGGTCATGTTAACATTTTAAGGACAGTTCCCACAAAGCCTAAAACAATGGCAAGATTTCTGTAAGTTTCAGCAAGCATTACTGCACCACTTAAGGTTTTCATCTTTCTCCAGCCATAACTGCCAGGAAATAATGGAGAAGCCCATTCATTATGCCAGATTTGTCTTCATCTGATTCCCTGGCTATTGCTTATTCTTTGGACAACACTACACTACTGAATGAACAGGTTGAATAAGCACACTGTTGAATTAATTAACAAGTTTAATTTATTAAGCACATTGTTACAAATGTGTATAAATAGAACAATTCAAGTGTTCAAGGAGGATTTAAAGGGAAGGAAATTGCAATTAGTTCCTGAAATTACAGGAGGAGAATTTGAGCTATTTGAGTATCAGGGTCATGTCACCCTTTCTGTAAGAAAATGAACATCCACATAACATTCATATTTTAAAAGAACAGCTGAGATTTAGAAAAGTCACTATAAATGTCTTCAATAATCATGCACTGAAGATCTCATTAGCACTTTTAGCATTGGGATACTTGGGTACAGCAGCAAACAGGTACGTTTAGAGACATACATTTAGGATAAGAAAGGAGGTTCAGGATCAGGTTTGATGTCAAAATTAAAATAAGGTCAAGCAGAGATTTCACAGAAGGATAGAAAAGAGAGCTGAAATAGAAATTGGTCCTTCTGTCCAGAGATAAGTTATACTGACATGGAAACCCTAAGACAGTCCTGAGCCTGCCAATCAGTCTGTAGCCCATATTTTGATATGGAGAGCTCCCAAATCATGTAGGATGAGATCCAGTCCTGACATTAGCCCATATTTTATAGGCATTTCCAAAATGATTCCCTTGAAATGATAGAACAGGAAACATATGATAGTTGTAAACCAGACTCATGTGGCCTCATTGCAAATTCCTCTTCACAAAAATACTGTGGCTTGCCTTAAACACACACAAAACAAATGAACGTTTACCCTAATGCTCAACTTGTTCAGAATCTTCCTCAAGTTCTAATTCATATCTGAAATTGTTTGCCTAATATTTGCGGGATTAATTAAGCCAGCGAGATTTAAACAATTTACTGCAGCTCTTTACAGGGTTACTTTTAAATTTTACTAGTGCCTTACACACTTGATACATCAGGAAGTATCTGCTTCTATAGATTGCCCCAGGTCCTGATACATTACTGCAGCAGGCAAGTGAACTTACCCAGAAGAGGTCTTATTGAATTCAAATCACAGGCTGAAGTGTTTGCAGGATAAAGGTTTAAGGTCCATTATTATTCCAATGTACTGACAGGTTTTCAAAGATCCTCTGTCATAGAGCACTAGAGTGGAACAGCTGGTCTGAAAGACGCTGGACTGCAATCGTAAATTGAAGCTATGTAAACTGAAGAAAAATGTTTAAGTTCAGGCATTCTTCTTTAGATGTTTGAAATTCCTTTGAGCTGGTGAAGAGTTTGAGCTGGGAAAAGTGACTGAGCACAGCGTACAAGGTTGTGACACACAGAGCACCCCACTTGGGCCCAATTCTGCATTAAAGTCTGCAACGCCATTTATACCCATTAAAAGGAAGTATAAAATACTACTAATATGATTTAGTGTCATTATGCATATTATGTTTTGATATAGGTAGCAATGCATGCAAATTACTTGAGAATCAGAACTTCTGCTTTGTTGTTTGTCTGCATGATCACATATGATTCACTTACCACAACTCAGCTACCTGGAGGTAATGCATTAAATCAGGCTAACTCTTAGACTGCATTCTCCTAAGCTGACAGTCATATTGATAGACATGCAAATGCAAACATGCGAAAATGACTTAAGCTAAGACTGAAAAAAAAAAATGATGACAGCGTACTGTGAACAAGAACTCAGACTTATATTTGTTCTGTTTTCTTATTTTCCCACATTTAAAATTTATGTTTTGCTTCACATATAGGAAATGTAATAAAAGCAGTTAACTACATAATGTTAAGCTTTACTTGTGAACAGTTTGAGAGAAATCAGAATATGTCCAGCCCATTAGTGAAATGAAAATTGTACAGGCAAAATTCCAGCACTTCTGAATAACTGAATCTAGATTTGTTCATTATAGTCACCTTCAGGGAACTATACTGCAGATCCATGACACCAGCAGCTTTAACAGGGACAAAAATGTGAATTTGAAAGATAGTCCCATATTTTTTCAATAGTAAATTGCATTTTGCTTACAGACATTAAGTATATGCTCTTTGTATCATTTTACAGAAAGGCTTTAGCCTTAGCTTATTTTATGTTTAAGCTGGAGAAAGTGACAAGAGTGCATCTGCACAAGAGTGGGCAGCAGGCTGGGGTGGAGGTCTGTTCTGTGCCTGTTTCTAGGTACAGGTTTCTACAGAGGTAACGACTGTGACAATAAAATGACTGTTACTTGCCTTTACTGATAGGTAAAGGTCACCCTTTGCTACTGCAGGACAGACTTTTCTACTTGAACCAGTCTTTATTTCCTGCATGTTCCTACCACCTATCTTCTCTGCTAACATTATTTGTGTCAAGAAAAGGGAGAGGAAAAACAAAAAACCAAAACAAAACAAAAAAAAAATGAACAGCTGTTTTCTATACTTGTATGCTTGAAACAGCCTTTTAAAATTTTGTTAAGTCCCAATTCTCACATTAAGTTGCTTCTAAAAATTGGCACTAAATTGGAGGGAAAAAAGTTTATAGGTAGAAATATTTGGCTTTCATAATGAATTTTGAGTAACGGAGTATCTTAACTCCTCTCTATCTTGATTCCTCACATACTTTCTTTCCAGGATGGAATCAGACCTCTTTCAAATGGATAGTAACATTTCCCTTGATGTGGAAGGAGGGTGGAAGGAGACAGATATGATTTGATATCACATCTCTTGTATCCTCTCTTGCTTTCCTAGTCCATCATTAGGATGAAAAAAGCTTTAATAAATGACTGTGCCTATGCTTTCTGTGGAAAGCTAAAATAGACCTTTGAGAACTACAAAATACCATCCTACATTTATAAACAACTGCCTTTACAGTTATGGGTAAATTTGGTCTTATTGACAGACCATGCAACATTCCCCAAGCAGAAAGCTGCCTGAGTTTTCAGCAGCTTTGAAACTATTACATAATTTGAATGATAAAGCAATCAAAATGCAAACAGTTTTTCTGGTTACAGCTCTCCATTATTTATAGCTTCATCTCCCTTTTGGGAAATGCTATCCCAAAATTAAACTTAATTTTCGTCTCCAAAATTAGGCAAGTCCTGTGACTCAGAGGAGAAGAGAACATTACACATGCAAACTTCTAAATGGAGCAGGTAGTTTAGTCTATTAGAATTCATTAGAGACTGAGTCATGACTATGAAACTGAATTTAGTTAGGACAATAACCTTCAAGTGAAGATAAGTATGACAGTGAGTCAGTTCTCATTCAAAAAAAAAAAAAAAAAAAGAGTCAGGCAGCTTCCCAGCTTTAGTAACTGCAATAACTCCTTGAAGTTCCTGCCTGGTAGGATTTAGGCTGCCTCCTCTACTTCTTTCATATATAAAAACTTTACCACATATGACACCTACAAAAAAATGTCATGTGAAATTGGTATTTGGCTGCCTGGAGTGTTTAGTTTGTGTAACATCATTATCAAGACACTAAGAATTCATTCCCAGTTTAGTTAAGGAGTAAAATTAGAAAAGGACCACATACAAAAATAACACGAATAAGTAGAAACAGCTGAAGCAATTCCCTCTGCACACAGCAAATAAAGTCTAAGAATAATTTATTAAAACAAAATGTTAAATGCCAGTTGAAGATCTAAGGCTGAAGTTAAATATTGGGAACGCTATTTTAAGAAGGACAAGCACTTGCGTGCACCACTCTTCATCACAAGATTGTCGATTGTTACTGAAATGAAAAATACTTAAAGAATTAAGTTGCTGTCTGCCAACAACATCTTAGTTTGGCAGGAGTTAGCTGCGCCCCACTGTATGCGGGCTTTATTTGAACACTTACCCACCTCTCATGAGTTAAGCATAACAGAGAAGAAATCCTATTAAAGCTTCCTACCAGTTAAAGAATGCCATTCTAGGTAGCCATATAAATCCTCTGTTTTATTCTGAAGCTCCTGCAACAGCTCTCTTGATGTACAGGTCCTACATGAAGTTGATGGTTTATATTAGTAAAGGAATATTTATCTTCTCAGGGAAGACAAAGGCCACTTCAATTTCTGGGGACACTCAGTATGATGTGCTTTGATGTTTCTAACTTGTTTTATCTTAACTCCTGCTTAAACCATTTCAAGATTCAAGTTGAATTAACCAGTCTATGCTGAGCTACAAAAAGTCTGAGTACCATTTTCCTTACTTAATTTTAGTCGTATTTTTCTAAATCAAGTCAAGCCTAGTATAGACAACATTGCCACAGAAACCTGAATAAAGCAAAACAAGAAAACTTTCAAAAACATGTGTTCCTTATTTCTGATGTTAGACTACCTAGAAGAAAGCAAGAGAGCAGTATGAGATTTATTTTTCCAATGTTTCTAAAAGCAAAGTTCGGGGTTGGAAGATGAGAATAATGCAATATCTGCTGATTCTGCTTGAAGAGTCAGAAGTGGCAGAGAACAGAGAAGTCATATAGACTGCATAATGGGATATTATTATTTTGGTCTAGGTTTTTCTGGACCCTCAGCTTGTGTTGTACTAATAGCATTGCTTAGATCATAGCAGGAAGTGGGGATCACTTTCTTAAGATTAGAATCTAAAGTGATCTTAACAACTGAACAAACAGGGGAAAAAAGTGAAATTCAGTAAGTATGAGTGCCAAGCAGGACTAATCAGTGGCACAGTTTTGAAACAGGGAATAATTTCCTAACAAACAATTCTTAAAACAAAGCAAAAGGTCTCTGTGAGCTACTGTTGATCATGAATCAATAGTGTTATACTGCTGCAGAAGGGAAAACTACACACTGGACTGCATAAAACCCCTGCAAGATATCTGAAGCCATTCTCCTCACTATTCAGCACAGATAAGCCTCAGGTGGAGGACAGTGCCCAGTTCTGGCCCTTCATTCCGATTAGGTTGTGAACCCAAGTGAAGAAAGTCTAGAGGAGAATAGCAAGAGTGGTCAGAGATATGGAAAACTTGACAAGAAAGAATTAAGTAAATGGGGCCAAAATATAGCCAAAAGAAGTTAAAATTGAAGGGAAATGTGTCTTCAAGTAGATAAAAAGCTATTGCAGACCAGAAGAAAGCGGGCTGTTTTTCAAGTCTGCTTAGAACTAGAAGCTATAAACAAGATTTCAGATTAGCCATGAGAAAACTAGATAACACTTCTGTTGTACAGGGGCTAAACTGTAAGCAGCTTTATTATGACAGCTATTAGTACTGCTGTATAGGCACGTAATATATTTATAATTTATATATCCAGTTGTTTTCAACCTTTTTTTTGATTTAGAGAACACTGAACATCTTCTGGGGAAGTGGTAAGGCCATATTCTGCACTAAAACTTGGGTATAACAGACTTTCTTACGTAGCTTTCTCAGGTTCCTCAGAAATAGTCCATTTATCTCAACAGGTTGTGGCCCATTGGCAAGAAGCTGTAAATACAGTTTGAGTTTCCTGGGATATCAGACAGTGAAGAGAAGGTCCACAGCTTTCTTCTCCCTTATGTGGAGAATTTCCTCCATCTGTACATCAGCCTTAAGAGTTTGACTCTTTCTCAGCTCTGACTTTGGAAAGTACTGGAAGAAAATAACTGCAATGGTAGAGGTTTTAATTCAAATTGGGTTTCATTATGGGGTCATAGAAGTAATGATGCTGAAGACAGTTTAGTATAGTTTCGAATTTTGATAGTCATTGTAGAATAACAAGCACTTGCCTTTTATTCTTTCTTGGTTGAGTGGTTGAGCAGTATGTGGTATTCATGTACACTCAGGTGGTTCTGAATTTAATTTTATCTCTAATGTACATAATTAACAATTAATACTGATGCTTCACAATTCATTTAAGCATACAGCAGTCCTCTGTTTTTCACAGTGGCAGTTGTGTTCCAACTCATTTGGGACCCTCCCTAAATCTATCCTCTAATAGCTTGCTTAATTTTATTTTTGTATTCCACAGTCCTTGATAACAGCAAACTAATTTCTATAACTCTGTTTGATGAAAATGTGCTGATGGAACTCATATTTCA
The DNA here is from genome assembly GCF_036417845.1 of Apteryx mantelli. Classification (NCBI taxonomy): domain Eukaryota; kingdom Metazoa; phylum Chordata; class Aves; order Apterygiformes; family Apterygidae; genus Apteryx; species Apteryx mantelli. The sequence goes on from NC_089979.1 coordinate 128,270,944, forward strand.
CTTCATTGACTGTAATGAGCTATTTCATCAAACTGTCCATGTGACACTATTATAGAGAAAATGATAAATCTACTAATTTATTCACTAGGAATTCCATTGGAAACTTAAAAAGGAAAAGAAAAAAGCCACAAAGTGAGTTACATTAGACTTCTACCAAATGATATGTCAGGTTCTACATGAAACAAAAGCACTGACTACTGCTACACTTAATGGAGTGTAAACATTAAGTATGTGTTGATTAATTACCAGGTTTGCTGAAACTCAGCAGAACAAAAACATGCTCCACAATGCAGGTTTTCACTTGTAAATATTTTTAAGCTTTGCCTACTCATCACATGTGGCATTGCTATCATTAAAAATCAGCTTCATTCATACACTTCCTACTCCTCTGTAAATCTTCTTACTCACGTTAGGCACATGGATTCCAGTAAGGTCAGCAGCTGACAACCAAGCTTATATTCAGTATTCCTAATCAAGGTCTGCAGTATGGCAGGATATGGTTCCTCTAGAGATCATTTTTCCAAATATTATTTGTATTTCCCACTTTTTAGAAGGAGGTATCTGCAACTGCACTGCTGTGTAGGATGAAACAGTATTTTGGGAGAACAGTAGGAAGTATGTAATGAGACTATTCATCTAGTGTTAATATTAGGCCTGAAAATAGAGACAATATCACATGGCCTGCCTGGTTTATTTTAATTAGATATCCTCCACCTACTGTTATAGTTATGAACCATGTATTTGAGAGGTCTGCCACAGACCATTTTGAAACCCAGGCAACAACTTTGAGATCATTTGGGGGGGGGGGGGTGGAGAGTGACAGTTACTTAGGTTCTTTGCTTCCCATTTTGTATCTACCTAGAGGTTTTCTTCATCTATACTCAAACCTATAGCAAAGTCCACCTGCAACACTCATTTCCTGCATTTCTTAATTGTGGAAAGGGATTTTGTAAGAGGTTAAGAAAAAAACAACAATTTTTAATTACTTCCAAGGGTGTCTAAAAGCAGCAACAAAGTTGGAAATAGAAGATTTCATGCCATAGAAGATCAAGTTATTTAACCTTTGTGTTTCACAGAAGTTTAGAGGAAATCATTTTACACAGGGAAGCATGGGGTGTTTTTTTAAATCTACTTAATTAAGATTGGCACTTTGGAAAATTCCTCTCCTTGCTACTGCAGTCTCCTTGAAGGAAAAGATTGTCTGAAAGACTAAAATCCAAAACAGACAATTGTAAAAATAAATAAATAAATAAATAAAATCCAAACAGCTATTTGCAGGGCATATGTTATATTCACTTTAGAATGCTTAGTTCACATGTAAATAGAAAATTGCCAATAGGGAAACAACAACAGAGCTTGCCTCCTTCCCCAGAACCTGAACATTTTAAGACATCCCACTCCCCACTCAAAGCTAGTAACAGCCTGCTGAAGGCAGTGGCTACAGAGCAACTACCTCCCTGCTGCATGTTGGATGTCTACTTAGGGTATGTTGCAAGAAAAAAAACTGTTCAATACACATGGTTTAAATCAAACCAGGAACAAAGCAGTTTGCTGATTAATTACATGTCTTTAAGAAATCAGCGATCAGTAAACTATATATTCAGGATCAGGATCAGCAATACCACATACAAACCAGAGCATTAGACACTTCCAAAATGTTAATAAATTTCTAAACTGTTTTCTGTAACAAACCCCAGAAAGTTCTAACCCCACATACACATTCGGAGTTATGTGTACACACTACCCGCTCCCAGCACTTGTGAGTTACAAGCACACACTACCCACTTCAGAGAGTGCAGACTCCCCTACTTGCACACACATCATGTTGGAAACGTGGGTGCTTTAGCTTTGTGCCTACCCATGCTGCTCTATACAATCTGCTAATGCACATGCTGGTGAAAAGGCCCCCCACAAGTTCACATACACAGGTCCAAGGTGTGGGTCCTTAAGTGTTGCACCCCACACTGTCAGTCCACTAGCTGGAGCGCAGGCTACTCACGGACTCCAATGGGGAGGATGCTCTGTTAGGCCTAGATGGAGGTTGTGATGTGGGTGGGTGACTTGTGGCAGTGTCAAATTAAATTTTGACTGCTGCTCTGCTCCCACTCCTCTCTCCCCTCCTGTCACATTTTTTCATGCTTTTTTATACTTCTTTTCAAGCTGACTCTGCCTTTTATTTCAAAAGTTTCTTGGTTGGAAGGGGAGCCATGCAGGTACCCCCATGAGAGTATTTCAACAGGTCCAGGTGGAGAAGAAGGATGCTGGAAAGCTTTTCTTGAGAGGAGGGATTTATTAGCTTGGACCTATTTCTACCCTCATGCATTTAAACAACATCTGGTCAGAAACAGCTCACACTCCATTGCTGCAAGGTACAGAGCAAGCTCACCACTGGCAGTACCTGAGCAAGCAGACTTTGACTTACATTGCTACCAAACTGCACCTACTGTATTGCACTCTCCCTACTTAGGCTGGGCCTCTGGGGAAGTTTTATGTGCCCTTCCCCTCTAGTGCTAACTTGAATTACTACTTGTCTTGCCCTAATATTTAGGCATCTGAATGATCAGGACCTTGTTGTGCTAAGTGAAAGCAGCTAATCCTTAGGCATACAACCTTCACAGAGCCTCTAGAAGCACAAACTTTGTTTTAAAAGTAGGTAAACATTGAGGAATGCTTTCTTTTTACGAGAGCAAGTATGCCACTCCCTAATTAAGATATAATTATTTCAGTTCCAAGCACATCAAGTGCCATCAGAGTTTCCTAAGAGGTTTATATATAATAATCCAATTAATAATTTTTTTCTCCCTTGATCCCTAACCTGGAATTTGAAAACAGTGAGAGGATCCAATAAAGATTTATTCTGATGTTATTAGTAAAAGAGACCACATACTCATCTTCATGCATGACCATCAGTAGCCACTATGCTGATAATACTTATACAGCATCTCTCTGAGGAGAGAAGTTCAGTTTGAGTAGGCTTTTCATAAAGAATAATTAAATGAACTAAACTGGGCCTGATAAGTCTGCAGGTTTCAGAATGCCACTGCAGGGTTAAATTAGATGTCTATTGTTCCAGTCCTGCTTTGTTCTTTTTTTGTATTATACAGATTTATGTAGCAACTATCCTTTAACCATGAATATAGTCCTGGTGTAAATGGGAAAAGGTTTTCTCTTTCATGCAGAGGAATACCTTCAGCTCAAGACAGATTGGCTGAGCAAGGTTTGTCTGCACAGTGTGGAGGCAGCTAGGAGAAACAAATAGCCTCTGAAAATTGCTTTAGTTCTCCACATCATAGCAGGGGAGCTGATGGAGAGAATAAAGACACTTTGGCCCTCTTCACAAAGATACAGGTCTGGAGGCTGTTACTATAAAACATTGCTATAGGTTTTTGTTGTTTTTTTTTCCCTAGTGGAGCTATGGTCCTAATAAGAATAAATAGAGTGGGAACACAGCAGAAAGAGCATAAGCCTCCCAGCTCAATACAATCACTATTAAATATTTGATCAAGTCTATTAAAATGGATATCAGTGCAAGTCTTCAGGGAAAAGAAGAACAAAAGTGATTTAACAGAAGACACCTGTGAAATAGTTTTCAGAATCTGATTTCAAACATCAGAGACACCAGGCTAGCCATGTCTTTCATCTTTCCCAGTCTCTTTATGTATGTTCCAAACATATTCAAGCTTATCACCCACCTATACCAATATGGAATCATCTACGCGTCACCTTCTCAGACTAAGCTCTGCCCACAGTCCCTCAAGCATCAACCACAGGTATTATCACAATGTCTCTAATTTATGTTCTGAGCTAATTATCACAATGTGTCTAATTTATGTTCTTACAAGGAGCAAGGACAGTGATCCCAGAATCATTTTTAGGAGAAATGTACTATTTGTATAAATAAAAATTAATCAAAGAAAATTCATGTTAAAAAATAATCTATCTAGTTAATCAGCCATCTGAAGCATGTATTTACTGTAATTGAAAGAGCATCACACACTTGAAGTTGAAGGACTTTATACAATGTAGAGGCACACAAAAATGCAGAAATATTAACAAATCATAAAGGAAAACTATATGCAGATTTTGAATCACCAAGCTGTTGTCAGTGGTGCTGAAATATCCGTTCCATGACTGAAGAGACCCAATCCATACTGAATAAATACAGAGCACACTTAGGAAAGAAGAGACCAGCCAGAACAGAACAATGTTTAAGAATCACCTGAGTACTGTTCAACCCTAAAGAAAGTAGCAGCATTCAACTCTATATTGAAATACCTTGTTTCACACCAATTAGAATGCAATTTGCACAGCACAGAAATTATTTTTAGTAATGAGTCATCATAAAACAGTACCCTTGACACATTCTTTCTACAAGGCAATTCATTGCCTCAAAAACAAACAAACAGAAAAAACCCTGTCTATTTCTTGAAGCATGCGATTATGCTGGAATTTCAAATTTAAACTCCAGTTTCTGACAGGATGCCAAAAACTCCTGGCCAACAACCTTGTAAATAAAACATGCTATGCACTGATTCAGTTGCACTCTTGCTCTGAGTTGGCAGAAACCATTCATTGGGTAGTTCAGACAAAGTTTGCAAGTCTAACCAAACAGGCTGTTTCATCAGCTTAGAGGAGACTATTGTAACATGGCAGTTCATGTGGCAATACAACTTATTTTGGTCCTCTTTGCATAGACAAGATCAAAACATTCCACTTGTTATGGTGTATGGAAGGCAACTAAAACTTGTATGTTTGATATCAGTATGGAAAATATGAAAGAATCAAATTTTAAGAATGTTACCAAAATGACAGGTTTTCTTTCAGAACAGAGAGGGAAATATTTAAGCACTCTTTTGGACATCCAATATAAGTCACATTGAGCACTTCAGCAATTTCTAGGACCTGCTAGATTCCTTCCACTCTCCCCACTATTTCTAGGGCTCAGAAAGATTAACAGTGTTTAATAAAAAGCACAACTTCTTTGGAGATTTCTATCTTGCCAATATAACTTTAACAACAGATGAGTTTCTAATTGCATTCAGGTGACACTTTACTGGTATAGAAGACAAATTTTTGTATTCTATCAGTATTTGGTGAAGTATACTTAACAACCTGGATAATCTAAAGTGTATTAATGAGGCACTAAAGTGCTTTAAGGGATAAAGTAGATGTTAAAATTTCTTTGATGCATTGTATTCATTTAAAGGCAATTCATTTAGAAGTTGCAGGTCTTCCTGATAGGCATATAAAAAGGTTTGCTATATAGAGATTTTATTCATTATTCATTTTCCAAATTCATTTACCTTTGATTCATTTATTAATTTAAGCAGACTTCACTGTTCTCAGAAAAGAAAAAAAGGGTCTTTCATATAGCTTTGCACATTATAGAGCTTAGTTAGGGTGGATTAGGAAAGAAAAAGGTTATAGAAGGACAATCCATAACACAGACAGAACATTCTACCTTAGATGATGGTCATCTTTCTATCTCTTCTAATTTTTCTATCCCATAATAATGACATAGCTAAAGGCTGAATCCAGAAAACTTCAGAAGAAAGAGCTTCCATTCTATTCAGGGTCCAAGAAGAGCTCTCAGAACTGCGCCTAACTATTCCAGTGATAATTTTGTTTCAGTTCTTGGTGAACAGTTTTCATGGAATTAATTCATTAATTGAAACTCAGAGAGATTTTTAGTGCAAACCAGCAAGAGCTGTTTTATTTCCTGAATAAACAAGCAGAAGGTATGAAACTGAACTAACTGCTCTAAAAGAAGAAAGGAAAGCATTAAGACTCTGAATCTTTACTGGATGGGGAAAAGAAGAAGCAAAAGGTAACAGCAAGCAACAAAAAAGCGTCCTTTTGAACTGCAATTGTTTGCCCTACCTGCCTTTAGGGTAGTACTACAAAAAGCTAGGGAAGTTTTCTGGAAGAGAAGGAATCATTAAAGTTTAGATTATTAGAATCACAGATTCTGTATCATATTATTTCTTTTATAGACCTAGTTACTTCAAAGGCACTTGCAGTTTTGCTTACTCCACTCTCAAAAGAAAACTGCTCTAAAATCTGCCTATAGTAAAGGTTAGAAGCCTACTTCAAATCCCAGTCCACTTTTCTTTATGGCAAGGTTTTATCCATTTGCCTTTGTACCTGTGTGGGCACTTACCTTAAACCATTCTTTTTCCTTTTCTTTTTATTTCCCTGTACTGTATTTAGGATCAGAAATTTTGTCTCCACTTAGTGCTTGCTCTACAAGACTACAAAAACCAAGGTTTTCTGAGATATGTCTATACTACCAGGTCCAGAAGTCATTAGGCTGACAACAGCTGACCACAAGCAATTTAACTGCATCAAGGTTGTTATTACAGCTGAGGTAATTAGCCTTGCTGAAAAACATTGCTAATTACCCCAGGAAATCAGTTAATATAGCCATGCTGCTCAAGACAGGCTGATTATTGGCAAAGTAGGCAGTTACTGAGATCTGCAAAACAGCCATAATCCTCCACCTACATTGTTTATACTAGAGATCTGGAAAACCAAGCTGACTACTTTTTTCTGAGAGAACAGCTGGGATACGTAGACTAGGCAAAATGTAGGACCAGCAAGTTAGGTTAGCCTGGCTCTTTTTCTACCTTTCCCTTTTTTCTTTGGCCTTTCTGTAGCGAGATTAACTTGGCCTTTTGCTCTCAGGCTTCAGGTAACAAAACTGAATTCAGCCTACAATGATGAGAAGCCTTGAGCTGCCATTGACAGAGCCTTTAGGATCAGGATGGCTCTGTTTGCACAGTGCTGTGACACACCATTTTGTTCTGACTATTTCTGGGATTTGCCAACATATCCCTAGTTTCCTTTTGTATGACAGACTTTCCAGAGAGCATGCCAAAAATCTAATTTGGCTCTCTGATCCAGCAGGAAAACCGCCACTCCTCTGTGGAAACTATATGAAGGACAGAACAGGAGAAGACATTAAACTCAGATAAGCATAGAATGGAAGTTTTTTTTTTTTTTATAAAATGTGAAGTACAAGGTCTTTCCTAAGGTCTTACTTGCTTTACTTTTACTTGTCTGGCTGTTATTTTCTATTTCTAGCTTACTAGAGTGGTACTGAGTGTAACCTCTTTGCTCTATACATTTTTTTTCTGAACTCTTCCATTGAGACAAAAGGCAAAAGAGGACATGAGCAATGGTTAGTTTTTTATTGTTGTTACTTTTTGGGGGGGATTGTCTCTATTTTCAGTTATAATTGTTGCTTTGGGAAGACAGTCAAATAATCAGCCCCATAATCATAGTATAAATTTTTTTTTTAGGCTATGTTTTAGCATTTGCATTTGGCCTTCCTCTGCAATTACAGTTTATAAGGCATAAAAAATATTTGCCAGTCTATTAATTTTCCACTGGAATCCTCCATTATTGCTCACTTGAGTGCACAGTTCAAGCTTCTTTGGGATCCAGCTTGTAGTGACCGCTGTCATTAGAGAGGAATTCCAACTTCTGTTCAATGCTTCTAACTTTCTCAGACAAATTCTATCAAGTCAAAAATGCCTGCACTTATTCTCAGCCCAGTGCTGAATTATTTTGGAAACCATGAGTAAAATCAATTCAGTCATTTGAGTTAAGCTAGCATGAAAAATAAACTGTGCTTTCGCCATATGTCCTGATTGAAATTTTCAAGCATGGAAATCTTAAAAATGGCTAATTCTCCACACGTCAATCCAGGTTGTTTTATAAATCCTCAGAGGAAGGAAAAATTATTCATGGCTAATGAAAAATGGTTCAGTAATTGTAAACCTATGAGCATTTAAAGTCACACATTCGTTTAAATTTTCCCTGAAATAAGGCCTGAGTTAATGCTGCTTGAGGTTTAGAACTAATCAATTACCAGTAATGCTTAAGTGAAGTCTGTTTTTAGCATGTAACTATTTAAGTGAGGTTGTATCATGTTATAAATATATTTTTTAATATAATAACTCACACATTAATGAATCAAGATATTCCAAAAAATATTACTTTTCCTCCAGTATCCACTCTACCTTACTCAACACATACAGTACTCTTATTCACTTTCCTGCACTGTGTGAATCTTGATGCACTATTTTTTCTATTATTTAAACTGTTCTGTGGAATATAACATACAGAAAGAATCCAGTGGCCAGAGCAACAATACAATGTTATTATAGAAGGGCTCTGCAATCACACAACAGGACTGTATTACCCACAAATAAGCGTACATCATGCTTGTGAGTCATTGTTCATGGAGGAAGGAGAAGGAAGTTCTGAGCCTTTGGACCCTCCCAGTAAATTAGCATCTGCTCATACAATGCTAGAGCAAAAGATTCTTTGGGAGTCCATAGAATTAAGCAGAAGGAGACAAATCTTGCTTTAAAGAGCTTTCATCTTTAAAGACATTTGAGGCAAGGGAAAGTGAGATATCATCATGTAAATGGATCATTAAATGTGTCACAGTGCCAGTCATCTTGGATATATTTTATTTAAAGGCTAGGGAGATAAAGTAAGAGTTATGGCAGGTATAGGGTTAAAGTGGTCAAAAAGTAAGTAGAAAAAAGAAGTGTAATAAGTATTTAGATGAAGCAAGTGAAAAGAGCTATAGTGCAGAATGTAGGAGAAGATTAAAAGAACTGGAATCTTTTAAGGAAATGTCCCTACATAAGGTACAAATCAGTGGAGAGCAATGAGCTTAAGATCATTTTCCTCTCCATATTTCCTCTCTTAAGGCAAGATCCTGATTTCTATGCTGAAAGCTCGGTCCATTTAGAGCCAAAAGGAGCAAAAATTGCATAAAAATGAAATAAAGACCTCAGAATTTGGCCCCTAGCATTTTTATTGGACCTATTTGTTGCATCTTCACTAGCCAGCTACTACTTTATTTTAGAAAGTTAAAGCACCTGCATAGTAGTAGTCAATAGTGTTCTCATTAAGACTAACTGACGTTCTTACAATTGCTTGAAACACTTTATTTGCCATAGCAGCAAGGTCAAAGACCTGGAGAAGTAAATTAATTGTAGCAGTGTTTGTCCTAGTTGAAAACACTTAGAGCTGCTCAAGAGACCTGATGGTCAATGCCACTAACCTAATCTGGGAAGTAATGGTATGAAAGTGAATGATCTTGCCAGTGAATCTTCTTCCTTTTAAAGAAGTAGATTAAAAAAAACCTACAATAACATTTTAGCATAAGTAATAACAGTTAAGTAACTGTAACTATAGAGCCTCTGTTCAATGAGCATCATGGGATCAGTGCCACCAGTGGTGCATCAGTCCTTTGTTTCCCTTGTTTATTGCAGTTGTGTGTGTTCAGCTGCACTAAATATCCCAGTGTTTAACAGCTCCATATTTACGTTATAGGCAATGCTCAGTAATCTTTCCATACACGACAGTTCATCTGGTCTGCTTGAATCTGGCCACAGTATAGATTCTCTCTCCCTACCAGTGTCCAATTGCTTTTGCAACAATTCAGGTTATAGTTGATTCTGGTCATGATTTCAGTCCATACACTACAGAGCTAATACCCTACTGTCAATCAATCACAAAATATTTCTCCAGGTGGAAATACTTGCTGCCTCAGGCTATGTTCCAAAAACTTAAAGTCAGATCCAGTATTAGGTTTTCATATTATAATGCATTTCTTTTTTTTCCTGAAAGTTCTTTAGGCCAATAAAAAAATAAAGGATAGATTTTTTAAAACTTTTATATTTTTGCACAATTTTAAAATCAAGTCCTGAAGATCATCATGTCAATTAGTGTCCTGTGAAAGTCATCGCAAAAAAAATTTCAGGTTAATAGTGTGAAGAGGGGTTAATGCTAGTGAATCCTTCCACCTAAGATTTTTCAGCAGACATTGCCCAAGAGAAGACACGAGGAAACAAGGAGTAGGAAATCTGACATATCTCTTCCCTGTGTGACTTGATTTAGCAGGAGTGCCCTGAGAGGTCTTCCTGGATGGGATTTTGCACCAACACACAGCAGCTGCCCCTTTTCAATTCAAATGTTTTTGTCATGGCCCTAGTCCTCCTCCAGTAACTGCGTAGTGGCTAGTATGCTCAAACAGGATGGAAGAGAACAGAACAGTTCTTTCACCTCAGAGGATTAAAACCCACTTTGCCAGAAAATTTAATCACTGGGCTACAAGTTACTCAAGGTGAAATGGATGCTCTGCACTCTTCTTGGTGTGGTTGTGCCACTGTGCAGTAAGGATTCCTTGAGAAGCATGTTTCAACAAGATTCTGCTGCTAAAGGTTAAGGCTTCTCAGTGCTTGCCCAGTTAGCCAGATTGGCAGTTCTTGTATACTGAGAACACATTCACTTTTTTAAAACTCTGCTCGTGCTTCCCCAACTGTGAATCCAGTTGGCTTCCAGAATAGGCAAAAGCTGTCAGTACTCTGCTGCAAGGTGCATCGCCTGGCAGCATATGGCTCCTGACAATGGTGTCTGAGATACTTGAGGACATCCTCATCACATAACCATGTAGCATCCATGTCTGATGACCCAGTGTATCAAACTTCCTGAAATGTGAGTGGACTGGTTCAGCTAAAATGCAATTAGTGAATCTAACCCTATATTTTAATTTGTGGAGTTACAAATGTTGGGAGAATATCCTCAGAGTTGAGGACTGGAGAGCATCTTGCTCAACACAGAGATGGAGCGTTCTAAATATCCTCACCAAGATGTCTTTTCACAAGTGTAAAGATGAAAATAGGAGAAAAACACAGGCCCCTGAAGACCCTAAATAAGAAGTACAACATTTCCGTCTGTTATCTTTTCAATAAATTGAACCCTGCAACTCCTACAGTGCAAGCTGGTGCAAAATCTAGAAATTATGAAGCAGTGCTGCCATCATACAAATACACATGTACATCCTGGGAACAGAGCATATACTGTGAATTCAGACACCTTATATTTATGAAAGAACTTATGTTTAACGTTAAACCTCCTTGTGCTTCTGAGGCAGTTGCCTAGTTGCAAATGCAATGTCAGGTATTTTTATCTTGTGCAAGTCTATGCTTCCATGAGCAATTATAATCTAATTAAAGTCATTAATGTTTATGCCCTAGGGAAATATTCAGCTATTCATAGGCATCTGAGTTTTTCCTGTCTTCCTATCCTTGTTGTAATGTATGCTTTGTTGAGCACTTCTAAATATCCACAAGTTATTTCACTGCCACCCTAAAGCAATGCCACCCTGTACCCTATGGCATTGTTTTCAGTGTCTCTTTCTAGAGTTAAATTGAATAAAAATGAGTAATACATAGCTATTAAAGATTCCATAACTGGAGCTACAACTTTTGAAGCCAGATTTTATAACGTCTTCTCTTACACCAAAGAATGTTCAAACTTTTCATATCATAAATCATGTCTTAATCAGGTTTCAGAATTCTCTATGCCTTTCAAATGCAAGCGCCTATCTAGGAGTGTCTGAAAGAAGTAATACAGTGGTGATTTCAAAACCTTACAGCAACTATGTGAGACACTATAATGCTGTATAAACATTATTTTGGAGGTAGGAAGGGCATACAGCAAAGTATCAGTGAGGTAAAGATTTTAATACAGTACTGGAAAATTGCCTGTTATTACCTATTATGGGTCCAATCTTTTCATCGCTAAATAAATAATGTTTCCTAAAACACTAGAATTTCTTTTCAAAGGTATACTAGGAATTGATTCATAGACATTAAAGCCAATATAAAGAACCTGATTTAAGCAAGCTCTGGAGCAAACTTCTATGCCAATCTTAAAGCCACTACATGCAGGCCATGACGCAGAAAGGGTTCTCAGGTTAAGACCTTTCCTGATTGGAATTGAGAAAATGTGTGTGAAACAGCTAGCGAAACAGCAAATTATTTCATTTCAAGCAATCTAACACAATTACTGCAAAGGGTGTGGGAAGTGATCTGGGCCCATCACTCCTGTCAGCCATAGAAGAATCACCGCTGCTGGCCTGTGACAAGCGAATCCTTTTCCAGGCTGTCTCTACACTAGCCTGATATCAAGCGTTCCCCATCCCTGCAAAGAACAATACATCTCAACAAGAGCAACAAAATAAATATTTTCTCATACAAGGTAATTCCAGATTTCAAACATTTTTCACCCCATGTTGGTGTAAACCCAAAACTCCTTCTTAATTTCTTCTTAATTTCAGATTCAAAAAAAACAGGGACTATCTTCTTATGGAATTACTCATTAAAAAAAAAAAAACACAAACTGAGGTGGTAAGATGGAGTCAATGGATGAAATACTTTTTCTCTAAATCTTTTTACCAATCACTCCTATTGAGTTTGCTAAACTTTTTGTATAATTTCAGTTACATGTGTATAAATCCAAAACCATTTCAGAATCAAGCTCACACTCTGCTTTATTCAAAGTATTTTCAACTCTATCCTAAGATTCATCTTCCCACGGTTATAACCTGACATGGCCTGTATTTTCCACAGACCCTTTTTTTAACAAAAGCGCTATTTAGTAGGGATCTGATGCTCATATAGTATGGTCCTATGATCAGGGCAGCACTTAACTGTGTCATTGACATGAAATCCATGGAACTTAAACACATACCTTTAGTTATACAGATACTGAAAAGCTGTCCTAAGTATGGATTAAGACATTAGTGTTCCTTGGGAATTAATCCTAACATGCAGAGAATTAAGAAAGGCAGGTTCCACATTCTGTGAAACTTTAGTCTCAATAGCATAAATATAACTTTCCTTGCAATGTTACTAAAGCTGATTTAAGAATACCTATAGAAATTGACTTCTTTCTACTTGCTAGTCCATTCAGATCCTGGAAAAAAAGACAAAAGCTGAAATAGCTTTTTCTGTATTTTCAAAATATGTACACATCAAACAATTTGAACAGCTGAATTGCTTATCAACATTTCAGTATGTAAAAAAACTTTTGTTTTAGGTTCCTTCACCATACCTTGTTCAGCGTACATGTCAGTAAGCTCACCCTAAATTTAAACTTTAGGCTGAGAATGTTTAATTAACTTCAACTGCCATCACATATCTCCAGCCCACACTTTATTGTCCAAGCTATTAACTCAAAATTTGGAATATGTCTACATATGAAAATGGATTTATTTGATTAATGTATGTATACAAGTGTGGGTTCTCTTGTGAACCATTCAAGTGTTGAGCTTAACTGAGCTACAGCTGGTGCTCACTGTGTTTTCAGAGAGCAGCGATTTACTGACTGATTGACTGTCTCTCCCTTTTAACCTGGATGAAGATGTGTTCAGTAAGAAGTGAAATTTCCTGAAGATGCAAAACCACAGCGAAAATAGTAAAAAAGAAAAGAACAATAAATTGAATAGATATAAGAGCCCATAAAATCAAGTAGCTTATACAGAATGACAAAAACTAGGCATACCAATTAGAAAATATATTACATTAGGGATTGTATTTGTAAATCTCCAAGTTGAAAAAAAATGAAAAAGAGCAAATAAATGTTAGTATTCCAATGATGGTGCAAATCTTTGGAAATGAAGGATAAATTAAATTAATGAACTTTTAAAACCCTCCAGCTGAGGAGAACTCCCCATTGTTGCCAGAGTTAAATACAGCTGTTCAATGGTATCACAAAGGGAGAGAAAAATTTCATAAAAAGGAAGGAACTAAAAATTTGTCTCACCTGCTCATGCAGGTCACAATCCCTGTGTGACCTGAGCTAATTAAAGTACTGCTTATCCTAAAAAAAGAGTTAAAACTGCAGGGAAATTGCCAGTGTGCCAACAAAGTTTTTTATATATATATATATATATATAAAAGCAATAAAGCCATCTAGTTAAAAAAAAAAAAAAAAAAAAGGGTCCACAGCCTTCACTGTCTGGAAAAATAATGCCAACTTTAACCGTTATCATCATTATGGCTGAACAACAGCTATTTGTTCTGAAAAATCATTCATCCTTATAGCCCTCATTTGTGGTCCCAGATCTTTCAGCATATAGCAATATTATTTCTTCTATATGGAAACCTTCTCAGTCCATATCTTATTTTTCCAACTTTTACTCTAAATTTAACTCAAGCTACAGTTATACATCAAAAACCATTTTATCCATGAATGTATTTGAAGAGACAAGCCTTAACCAATGCCAGGTGACCTTTATCAACTCCTCAGTTTAATATGTAGCATTTCCACCTATAAGAATAACTCCGCATCCTAGTTCCAAAGGCTTTGAAGATTCAGCACTAAACTCAAACTAAGTCCTAAACTCACCCTACCCTTGACAAATGCTGCCACCTAACTACGTGACAGAACAAATTCCAATACAGGCTTACAGTGCTGCCACCACAAAACCTGTTCAAAAAGAAAATGCATCATCTAACAATAAACTGGACTGTGCACGGTCTTTGTGAGATTAGACTCAGCCCTAACCCCAAACGCTCCTGGTTGTGCCAGCTCATGTTCTGTCCTGCAACCTTGTGAGGATCCAGCCATTAACAGGCTCTCCTACTGTTCAGGTGCAAGACTCCAAACTTAACCCTAATACTCTATCTTCTCTCCTGTATGGACCACTCGCATCATTCTGCCTCTGAAATGGAAAAAAGGTATCGACCTCAGGCAGCACTAGCCATCCTCCTAGCCCAGTAAGGGGGACCAAAGAACTGCATGATAAACGGAATTTTTCAGGCTCCTTTACAAAACCTTAACCCTAGATGTAACTACTGTGTATCAAAGCCCAGACTACTTGAAACTAAAAATCCGGTATCCATTTCAGCAAGAACTTCTCCATGTCCTTTCTCTGAGAGCCTAAACTACATTCTGGAACTATGCCTACTGTACTAAAACTTAAACATAACACTACCTTTTAACAATAGCCAACTGCTAGCTAAATACCTGAGGACATAAATTCCAATACATGCTTCTGAATTTGTCAGCACAGAATAAGGTGGAGAATCATACAGAATTCAGTGATCAAACAAGTTCCTTAGCCCTTTCTATTCAAAACTCTATCAGTTCTCCTAACTTCATAAAACTTAAGCAACACTTGTCACCAGTATTTCAACAAGCAAATTAAATCCTCACTCTGACCTAAGTACCTTATAAAACCTAGAATTAATCAAACTCTCAATTTTTTCCAAATTCCTGTACCTATCCAAAATGATAAAAATCAAGCTCTGAAAGTAAACTGTGTTGTGAGAATCAACTGATGCAGTAATCCTCTAAGATCCACAGACTATCTTGTCCAAAACCTACCCTCAAGATTACCTTCAAAATAACCAAACTACCCATACGAACTTGAAAAAACAAATGTTGGTGTGGGATAACATATGTGTCCATTCTATATCAATGAAATTTGCAGGATCTTTACTATATCAGATCCTAAACTTAAATAAAATTTTCAGCATCATATTAACACACTGTTTCATTTACTGAAAAAATAAATTAAAAAGTCATTTTTTCAAGAAATATAAGTTTATGTGATAACACTTCACAAAAAACAAAAAAGGGAGTTCAACAGAAATGCTGAATGTTCACTTTAAACTGGATTCACTGATTGAAGAATTCTAAGTATTGACACTAGGGTTATATTAATTATTAATGTTCTGAAAAAAAGACACAAACAGATCCATTCTGCCAAAAAAGAGGAATGTGGGACAATCCAGCTAAAAAGGATGATTTGTCTTTCAGTGGGGTAAATCTGAAATTCTGTGACTATACTAAAAGCCCACCAGTGTAAAGATTTCACAGGTTGAGGAACTCCATGGAATACTAGGCTTTGTGCGGCCTCTAAAGCTTGAAAGGGGATGGTGAAGATGTGCCATGAAGACAAGAAAATGTCCTCTCAATTTTTTCAAATACCAGACAGGCCCTCCAGAGATGAGTACAGACCTCAAATGCCTGCCACAGCCATTGCTGTACCCAATCTGGATGTCCCTCAGATCTAAGCTAACACCAGGCTGGTGCTCGTGAAGGGCAGCAGCAAGCCCTTCTCTCAGACCCAGGCTGGGTGACCAGCTCACCACTCTGCAGGAGGCTGGCCTTGGGCCTAGGGTGAGGGCTCTGGTTTTCAGGAGCAGACGCTCACTTCTTGCACAGCCCTGAGGACAAGGATCTGGCATTGCGCTGACTGGGAAAAATGCCTTCATCCACCTCCTGGGGCCAGGCAGGCGCAGCCAGCTGCCAACAAGATTTGCATTTGGCCCAAAGCCTAGGGTCAAGACCAGCAGTGGGAACAAGAACAGCAGGAGGGTTAGGGGTGGCTGCCACACTTTGTTCCTTCCTGGGTGTTATAAGACACACAAAGTTAGGATGAGGGCCAGGGCCTGCAAGGCTGCCTTCTGCTACGTGCTTGGGAGGTAGGTGCACTGTTCCCTGCCAGAGCCTAAGGCATATCCTCTCAGGGCAACCAGCCCTTTGGCTCCCGAGCTCTGCAAACCCCCCCAACTGCGCCAGCCCAGCTCCCCTTTGACTGCAGGGGTCTGCAGCACACAGCTATTCATGAACTCTCCTGCCCCTTGGAGAGCTCACCCAAACTCAAAGCTCAACTCCACCTCACAGCCTGACAACACTGATGTCATCCCATCACTGCACCTGAGAGAGACAGAGAAGAGAACGAGACAGAGAAGGTCCTGAGTGCCTGCATCACCAGCCTCATCCTGGCAGGCGCAGCTGCACAGGCCCGCACAGAAACATGGCTCATCACCTCCTCCTTTACCAAACTTAAATCTCAAATTGCCATCACAGTACAAATACTTTACCCAAAATCATGGAAGCCCAACCTGGCCCAAGACAAACAGGAGACACCTCCAGCCTGCATCTCAGTACTGTTGGCCTCCCTGGACTCCAGGGCCAACTCTGGGACTGTTCCTCCTGTCCTGGGCCTGGGTGCTTAATCCTGTCCTCAGCCCCAGCCATACATCAGAGGAAGCAAAACAATGAACTTGCTAGCTGAGAATACTAATTCCCACCCGGCCTGTGCTGTCCCAGGGCCTCTTTCCTGGTGTTCTGGGTACACAGAACCAATGCTCCATCTTCCAGCATTAACAAAGCCCTTCTGTACATGGGAAATTTGCTTCTTTATTTCAGGAGGTCTCATTTCTTCTGTTTGGGCTTTATTATTTTTTTTTTTTTATCAATAACTTCATTCTGCCTTTCTACAAAATGTGTCATGTTCCTTACATACAGATTTAACTTTTTCTTTTTCCATTTGTTTTCCTTGCAGGGGGATAATACTGTAGTTTTTAATTCTATGCAAGATATAAGTCTTGCTGCTGCCCACAGTAATACATTAAGACATTCTACAGATATGGTTTGCTTTCATGATATATGTTTTCATTCCCTTGGAAAGAATGGGATTCATGCAGAAATAATTGAGTAAAGGCAATTGTTTAGAAAATGTTAGTAGTTCTTATTAATGTCCTTAATGTGCTTTTATGTGTAAAATCTAGGAAGTTGTAATATGAGAAGTTCCTGTTCTTGCTCACTTTTTTGTATAACAGAATAGAAGCAGTTACAAGTAGACTCTGCCAGGCTTGTCAGTACCTCAAGGACATGAAAATCACAGCTGTCGTCTGATCCAGCAGGTAATGGAAGGAGATGCACTTCCAAGCAGGCATGAGAGCTGTGAGTCTAGCCATACAATGCGTGGGACTGGAATGCTATTATGTTGCTAGGCATTTTATCTTCTAACCTGATTTTTTCAAACAGAGACCCTTCTACCCAGCAAATGCTAAGCTGCAGTCCTTCAGTGCTGTGGTTTCTTTCCTATTCTGTCAAACTGCTTGCCAAATATACCCACCAACAGCTGGCCCAATTGGGCCAACCAGCTTCTTCTGGTATGTGGGGTCACCAACCAGGAAAGAGCTCTCTCCACCATGTTTTAAATACATTATGAAGAAAAATATGAGACCGGAGCCAAGAGACAGAGTCTATTCCTAATGAATGAGATCTGACAGGTCTAAAGAATATATGGAAAGTGTAAGACTTTATTCATATACCAGTCAACACACCATCTCAAGAGTATATAGCCTTATCCCTCTGGTTTGGAGCAATTCAATGGAAAAAAAATTACGTAATGAGAAAAAACAAAAATGCCAGAGAACTCATACACCGTTGTCAGTAATAACCTCTGATCACTGATGATCAAGATGGCAGAGAGCACCCTAAATTCCCTGAGCTCTTTGTTACAGTGTGTACAGTAAATACAACACAGAATCAGGAGCAATAGGAGCTTTAATTATTTTCAGGGCTCTGAGGGCACTAATAGGCCTTAATGGCCCTGACCAGTCCCTCATGGGACCTCCACCTACACTCCCTGCCTGTGGGCCCAGGAACTCTATTTAAGCTTAACCCTGGGGCCTTCAGTCCCTGCCTCAGCTATGCTCGTCAGCCACAGTCATATCCATTCCTGGCCATGGGCCTCATTGACCCTGACCCACAGACTGTTTTCCTGCCTGGGCCTTGGCCCTGCTTTGTCACTATGGACCCGCCTGGTGATCACTGGGCTTGATCCTAATCCTGACCTGTGGACTGACTTCCTGGCTTGACCTCAGACTTACCTCATCACCATGATATTGCCTTATGATCTAGACTTTTGGCTGGACCTGGCCAGCAAGACCCTGCCTTTCCCTGCCCTGCCTCAACCCCCCAGCTTCTCCCTTCTTTAGGGAGCAGCTGGCCCTTGCTGCTCCCTGACAATTATTAGTGCTTCTTTAATTAAAATGTCCCATACATATGCACAAGAAAGAAAAGAAACAAATTGTTAGGAAAAGAGTTGCTAATCCCAGAAAAGCATAGAAAAAGTGTTTATAGTTCAGTATTATCTCCTTTTTTCCCCCCTCTTAAGATGCTGTGTTCTACACTAGAAATAAATTAGGAGCCTTTCTAGAATTTATAAAAAGTATTTGAGAAAGATGACAAAAAAGGCAGAAATTAAAAACAGTAGCAGTAAAAAAAAAAATGTATATTGTGAAAACCAACAGTTTAGCATTAACAGTCTGAATTTCTTTAAATTGTACCAATAAGTGACAGTTATTGCTTGCTCCTCACAGGTTTGCATGTATATTACCAAATGTACATTGCACTTCCATTTTATACCAGCAAAATGCAATAGCCTTTGCCTCGGCCAACAAGTCCTTTAATTCTCCTGTGCTAGAGTAATTAAAAGTAAAGCTGTAAAAATTTTGATTCCTCCAGGGATTTGTTGAAATCTCCCAATTGTTGATTATCTTTCTCCAATGTACTATTTATAAATCCTGCCTTTGAGACCTTTTATGCAAGCTATTTACAAAGCACATTCAATTTGCAGAGTAATCTGGCTCCACCAAGTGACAACTGCTGTGACTGCTAGTCTACAGCTGGAGCTAAAATAACACAAACAGGTACTAAATACTAAACTAATTCAGTAACATTGGGATTTCATTGGAAAGCTTTCAACTCCAACAATTCCTGTATTTTAAAATTTTTAATTTTTGTTGTAGTATAGATGGTAAGTGAAGACACTGAAGTGTTGGAAAGAACTTATTTGTCCCACTTATATAGGATGATGATGAAATTTGTTTTATGAAAGTGCCCACTATTAGTAACTGCAACAGTAATACCTGTGAGAATCACAGAACAGTCAGAGTTGGAAGCGATCTCTGGAGATCCAACCCACCCGCTCAAGCATGGTCACCTTGAGCGTGTTGCCCAGGATTGTGTCCAGTCAGGTTTAGAATATCTCCACAACCTCTCTGGACAACCTGTTCCAGTGCTCAGTCACGCTCACAGTAAAAAACTTTTTTGTTATACAGAACTTCCCACATTTCAGTTTGTGCCCATTGCTTCTTGTCCTTTCACTGGGCATCCCTGAGAAGAGTCTGGCTTCATCCTCTTTACATCCTCCTTTAGATATTTATACACACTGATAAGATCCCTCCTCAGCCTTCTCTTCTCCAGGCTGAACAGCACCAGCTCTCTCAGCCTTTCCTCATATGAGAGATGCTCCAGTCCCTTAATCATCTTTGTAGCCCTTCACTGGATTCGCTCCAGTAGCTCCATATCTTTCTTGTACTGGGGAGCCCAGACCTGGGCACAGCACTCCAGATGTAGCCTCACCAGGGCTGAGGAGAGGGGAAGGATCACCTCCCTCAACCTGCTGGCAATGATCTTCCTAATGCAACCCAGGATACCACTGGCCTTCTTGGCCACAAGGGCACATTGCTGGCTCATGTCCAACTTGCTGTCCACCAGGACTTCCCAGTTCCTTCTCTGCAAAGCTGCTTTCCAGCTGGCCGGCCTCCAGCCTGTACTGGTGTGTGGGGTTATTCCTCCCCAGGTGCTGGAATCTGCTCTTCCCTTTGTTGAACTTCTTGAGGTTCCTGTCTGCACATTTCTCCAGCCCACTGAGATCCCTCTGAATGGCAGCACAGCTCTCTGGTGTATCAGCCACTCCTCCCAGTTTTGTATCACCAGCAAACTTGCTGAGGGTGCACTCTGCCACATCATCCAGATCACTAAGGAGGAAAACAAACAGTACTGGACCCAGTACTGACCCCTGGGGTACAGCACTAGTTACTGGCCCCCAACTAGACTTTGTGCCACTGATCACAACCCTCTGAGCTTGGCTGTTTAGTCAGTTTTCAATCCACCTCACTGTTTGCTCATCTAGCCCATACTTTATCAGCTTGTCCATGGGAGACAGTGCCAAAAGCCTTAAAGAAGTCATGGTGAAAAAGATCCACCACTCTCCCCTCATCTACTGAGCCAGTCATTTCATCGTAGAAGGCTATCACGTTAATTGTAATTGTATCAGAATAACTGCAGTTGGATAGAAGGGAGGCAGGAGTACAAATTATCTCCCTCAAATTAATTCCACAGCCTACCAGACGCTGGGCAGGTACATAATTATAGAAAGTCTGATGGGGATATGAGAAAGTGCAGAAATGACCTTACTATGTGGTCTATAACATAAAGGTCTG
The DNA here is from genome assembly GCF_036417845.1 of Apteryx mantelli. Taxonomy (NCBI): domain Eukaryota; kingdom Metazoa; phylum Chordata; class Aves; order Apterygiformes; family Apterygidae; genus Apteryx; species Apteryx mantelli. The sequence continues at coordinate 128,291,847 of NC_089979.1, forward strand.
AAAGAACATGCATTGGAAGGCTCAAAACAAAATGGAGATGCTTGCTGATATGCAGTCATGAGGAAGGCTATTCTAGTATCTATTCTGCATAATATTTTTGAATGAAAGGATGTGCTGAAAGGAAAGGTATTTAAGGAACTCCAGAGTGAGAAGGCTGAAAGCCAGGGACAAACTATGCACAGTCAGACCATGAAACTGAGATTGCTTTGGATGCTGTCTGCATCAGCTTTGTGAACCCACTCAAAGACCCTGGGCTTATCTTTTGCAAGCACACAAGGGCATGAAAAAGTACAGTTGCTGAAACCTGAAACCACCATGATGCTTTTTAAATATCACTTCTTCCTTAGTCAGCTGTAAATTTTACCATAAACAGTAGGATTCTCTGTGTCATCACTATTACTTGCACTTCTGTTATTTTAGGTGAGGAAGACTATGAAAGGGTTGAAGCAAGTTGTCTTTTTTTATGAGAGTTCTACTTCAAAGAATTATTAGCAGAGAGAATGGGTTGGCAGCTATTAGAAACTATTGCAAACTCATGCACACAGATAGGCACACATGTGCAGACAGCTGTACACACACACAGGATGTACAAAGTATTAGAAATGAAGTTAATGTCTTCAGTATTAGAGGTCTGTCATCCTCCCTAGCTACAGTGCAGTATATGGGATACAGAATAACACAAATAGTATTTGTTTTATTTGAGTGTTCTCAGTTACAGATTAAGTTCCTTTGAAAAGACTGGATGAGGGGGCCTCTGAAGTCCCTGAAGACAACGGGAGATTACTCTGCATTGTCAAGGGAGACAAAGTCAGAGGGACCACAAGAAGGAACAGACAAGTGAGTCGCAGCAAAGAATGGACAGCCTGGCTCCAGAAAGAATAGAAAGATCTTCCCAGATAGGACTACACAGAAATTGCTGCTACTCAGAACTGGCTGAAATCAAGGACCTGCCTGCAAAGTCATGGTGGGCAAGAAGAGAACTGTGCATAAATCTTATTTCTGTTCTGTCATCCCAAGCTGCCTTTTCTTTATATAAAAATAGAAATACAACTTTTTATTTTTTAAAACGTGGCTTCTTTCTGGTTTAGAAATTTTTGGTCTTTTAGGGAAGCTCATTATAAGATGAAGATTTGAGGCATTTCCACATCATAGCTGTATTCCACTCTGCATCCTAAAACAGGAGCGAATAGACAACTTCGCAGATCAACAGGGCTGCTATTGTCCTAGATCCTGGTATTTTTCTGAGGAAGGACAGGGATTTGTTAATGAGAAGAGTGAAAATCACCTTTGGGTCTAAACTGATTACTTCTGAAGATCATACTGAGACAATCCTTCATGATGCTACGATTTTTGCTTAGATTCTTTGTCATCTTGTCTTAATCTATCTTCTGTATATTAAGAAAAAGAACAACAAAGGATAAGTCTTAGTCTCCTGGAATCTCCCTCTGAAGAACAGGAAAAATTTCATGTTGTTTCTTTCACAGGCTTAGTCCAGAATTCTGTTTGGTCTCAGACATTATTCATTTTCAGTTACAGACTTGTGGTAGAAATTAAGCATCAGTTAGTGGGAAAAGCAATACAACTAAAAATGTCACATTCCACTGGCCCATATAAAGACATCCAACCTAGGGTGAAAAATCCTATTTACTTCAAACCGTAAGCTGATTGTTGAGGAAATAGAGCTTAATTGGGGAGCAGAAAGGAAGGGAATAGATAGGTAGAACACAAGACAAATAAAAAGAGGAAAGAGTAGACTGATAGAATCTGTGCTAAAGGTTGCACTGAAGGAAAGGAATACTCAGTTGAAATGTTTGGGGAGTAAGCTGATAAGTCTGCATTCAAGTTGTACTTTGGTGCAAAATTTCAGGACAAAAAGGCCAAATTAATTTTTCATGAGCCAACAGAGAAACTACTATAAACAAACACCAAGACAAACACATCAGAGCATTGTCTTTGAGAAAAAAAAAAAAAAAGTAAATGCAAACTTCCATCTCTACTTCCTTGTAAATAAATACTTTCTGGTTGACCACAGATTACCACAGGCTGAGGCCTGGGAGGCCCTCTTTGCTATCAAATAACGCATAATCTTGTACTTCATAAATTAAATAAAACTAGCAGAATTAAAATGAATTAGCAGCTGGGTAAAAATAAATAGACGGAGTAGTTCAGCCTACAAGCAATCAGATAAAATGTGATGTGCACATTGAGCTTCTATATTATTTCCAGCAGTACCATTTACCTATTTTTATGACTTCAGCTTTTCTACATCCATATAACCAAAAAAGGCCCAATTTAGCTGCCATATCTCAGCTGGCCTAAGCTGGCCAATAGTGTCTGCATGCTGCTTTGTATTTCTTTTTTCTGATTGGATGAGCAGCCAGCATATCTGATGGAAGAGAAATAGTTTCCTTAGGAATGAAACTAGGAAAGCCAGAAATAAGCAGTTTATCTGAAAGTACAGAATAGAAAACTAGATAGGCTCTCCTTTGAGTCTGCATCTACATTTCCAAAAGAAAAATGGCAGGAGAGAAATGTAGGAAAGTGACAGTAGGTTGAGCGGACCCAGTGCTTGCACTTTCATTTCGTCTACATCATAGACAGAGAAACTGTCCTCTGAAGAACTCTGTTTATATTTGTGCTTATTTCTCAGCAAACTATTACCTCATACTAATTTCTTTCATGCAATTTCTACAAAATTGCTTCTTGCTAGAAGATTCTGAAAGTTCTCTAATAGATTTTCTTTCAACCTGCTTGTATCAGAAACTGCTGGCTCAGCTATAGTGAAAATCTTCCTGGGAACACACTGATTACATCAAAATTTGTGACATAATAGCTTAATTGTTTTAATATAATACAAGCATTTCACAGTGATTTTACCATCTCAACTGCTATGTTCTGCTTCTATTGATTTAAATATTGCTAAGATTGAAGCAAATTGGGTCACAATATCTCATTTTTCAAATATTCCTAAATTTTAACATACTTCCTGAGTCAGACAAAATAAACTGTAAGAACAATTTCAGTCATTAGGAAACAAACTCTGTTTTTCAACACTCTGCTTCTGCATTTCCTCTTTCTTAATATAATCTCTAGTTTCTACTGCACCTATTGTATCTGCATATAAATATAAAATAGCAATATTGATATCTTATCATTCTGATTTCTGCAATAAAATTGAGGTATTCTGAAATGACAGAAAAACAGATGAAATTGCAGGGAATGAAAAGCTGTAACACTGAACACTATAACAGAGTTGCAAAATAAGATAATAGAATGATAAAAAGCAGAGAGATAAAGAAGAGTAGAAATAGAGAAAAGTGCAAAGATAACATAGAACTTGGACAATTCTGTCACTATTCAGCTTTTCTGTCAATCAAAAATCTTGTCATGTTTGAAATTCACATCAGCTACAGTTCAGTTGCCTTTCCATATCTCTTTACCACTGCTGTGTCACTTACAGCTTTCTCTGGTGACAGATTTGCTTCAACCATTCAAACATAAAGCAGAATGTTAGTGGCAGGCTACGCTGTAGAAAAAAAACCACCCCCAACTCTTACAAACCATTTTATACCTTACAATGTCATTTTGGCTGTATAGCTATTACTTAGGTTGATCTTCAGAAGGGGTAGTTTCCCAGGTCCCTCATTTCTTACAAAGAATCAACAGCTTTAGTGTGGGCTGAGATACATGATCAACGGAAGCTTCAAACGTAGGTTGGGGTATATTGCTTTGTTAGCTCTGACCATTCAGTTTGGCCTCTGCTTTCTGTCTGATATTACCCACAGCATTTCCCACAAAGCATTTAAGTAATAAAAAGCCCTGCTTATTTTAACATAGGCAGGGTATCTAGAGCAGAACTAAATGGACTACTACTGGGTAACAGCATTTGCTTTCCTTGTATATACTTAATAATAAAGTATACCTTATCTTCTCTCCATTGTTCTCTGTAGCGGACTGAAGTTGTTAACAAGTGCCTTGCGCAGGTCCTGTTGTGAGAGAACAAAATTACAATCTATGTCTATGTCTTTTACCCGTGAACAGTGATTAGCTCTTTGAAAGTCATTCATCTATGACACAAACTTCTGAGAGCTGACTTCAGCAATATAACCCCAGCAGGAAGCTTTGCTTTTCCACACTTTATAAAAATCCACCTTAACCCAATATTCTGATCTAGAAGCAGAGCTGGTTGTCAGGATGCATATCTATATGTTCCTTGCCTGATGCCAGTATGCTCTGGACAATGTGCATGCTGAGTACTGTTATTAATTCTTCCTGTCCTTCACTGGGTTTTATCTGGAATGATTGTACAGTGCCTGCTGGCATAAGGCCTCAAAAACATATTTGTATTAATGTGTACATATAGAGTTGTCATGCTCAAAGAGAAAGTTAAAGGAAACATATCAGTTCCAATCCCACATTTGTCCACATAAATCAAGAACATCTCCACTGGCATAACAGTAACTAGAGTGGAGGTATATGAGAGCAGGAAGCTGTTGGCACTCCACTCCACCAGGATCCAAGGTTTCTGCACCTATTCATTATATAGTTAATATTCATCTCTCAGATTATGACAGGTATTATCATTTAAAAAGCTACAGTAAGATACTCTGTTGTACCTACATACGAGTTTTTTTCCATTATGCCAGATAGTATCAGTATCATCAAGATCCACCATGCAGATAAAAGAGCAAATTTTTGTCTCTTTATGACACTGTTCTACTACTGTCTTTGAGCTACTTACTCATCAGGGAAAAAAAATGGGAAACACTAGTGGACAAGCACATATTTGTATAAACACTATAGGAAAACCAGTTTTGTCAGTAAATATCCCATTTAACAGCTAACACACACACACACACAGTATTCATATAAGTAATTTTGCCATTTACTTACTAAAACTACCTGGAAACTGAGAACCAGTGGTAAGTCTTGCTTCAGTAATGTTGGAGCTGGGGGTGGTATGAGCTTTCTGGGGGTAGAGAAACTGGGCGGGGAGGGGAGGGGAGGAGCTGTTTTGCATCTGACTGCATGCTCTGTAACTGCTGCATAATAAAGATAGCTGGGGTCTAGCCGAATGACAGATGTTATAATGAAATTAAAACATGTACTTAATGGAAAAATTGAAAAAATGTTAAGTGTTGATATTCATTTTAGGGACTCATGCTTCCTCCTTTGCTCATTATATTTGTACAGTATTAAGGTTTCAAATTGGTAATTATATTTTTATAATAGTGCCATGGGATTAAGATATCCCTCTGGGATTCTAGATTTCCCCTGTAACTAAAAGGCAAGGTTTTATAGCAGCTTAGACCAGTATATATTACAGTATTTATAACAAAATTATGTCTGTAGTAGAGCGGACAGCTGAATCTGATCCATATAATAATCACAGCATGTATTTTCTTCTCTGGAATTTCTCTCATAAAGAGATCAAGATGTTTATTAATCTTTTGACTACTTATTTATATAAAACAGATGAATAATTGAAAACATTTTAGAATATATATGTACATCAAAGACACTGATACAATTAATGTAGCTATGATGATTTATAGCTTATTAATTTTAGCTTAATGAAACATGTCTCACATGTCAGTTAATTCATGCTTGTTTTCCTTTTATTGTGTTTTAATTGTAAGCAAAATAAAGTATTTCAGAGAAAGAAAAAAATATAAATATTTTTATTGTAAAGTGCCCGTGGAAATCTTAGAAAAACAGAGAATGCACTACTAATAACATAATCCAAAATAGAATTGGTCTGCACTGTAGCAGCTTATGGGCCTTATTTGATAAATCTTTCTGAAATATTAAAGAAATGGAACATACGAGCATACATAAAAATATAACGACACCTAAATAATGCTCACAATTCTTTTTAACCTTGCTGAAGGATAAATATCAAGTGCCTGCTTGTCAAAATCTTTTCAGTTCATTATTTCTACAGGATTTTTAGACAATCTTGGTCAAGTTAGTACAAAACCTTTTTGATCAGATAAGGCTATGTCAGCTTTCTCAAAAAAAAAAGTTTGCTGCTTTTTCTATTTGGGGGGGGTGAGGGGGGAGGGAAGGGAGGGGAGAGGAGGCAAGGGAGTACATCAGCATCTTACAATCCCTAAAGCTCTCAAACATCAAATACTTTTAAATTCCTGATACGACACTTCCAAGCTGATGCTAGCTACACATGTCCTACTCAAAACTGATTAGAACTGAAGAGTTTGAAGGCAGTTCACAAACAAATTATCTGATGGTCAAGGAGAAAAGCTCTGTGAGGCAGAATGAGTGAAGTGTGCAAGTCACAGGAAATGAGGACAAACCTGAGCCAGCAAGCCATAAGAGGTAAAATGATCTTCCAAAACTCCAAAGGTGACTGAAAGCATGGGAGGTCTGTGTGCTTCTCACTAACTAGTCTCACCCTCCATCTAAAGAAGGAAAATACTGGTAGCGTGCAAGAGCCACTTTAATGAAGGACGGAAACACAGAGGACACTTTACAGTATAAATTATATTTGAGATTTCACATAACAGTATATTGCATATACTTTTTCTTTCATCCTGACAGTATGCACTTTGTTGCATACATTGTAGTTTCCAACCCTTCTGTCAAAGCAAGATATAAGTAGTGAAATATGGGTCATATCCACTATCCTGATCTAGCTGAGCTATTCTGATGCTTTTACACCTTCTTTGCAGTTGCCTGATATAGATCTGGCCATGAGGGAACTGAAGTGAGGTAGGGTATCTTAGTGGGGTTTTGGGGGGATACCCAGCTGCCCACATCAACAAAAGCTTTCTATGAGTCATCAGAGTATTGCTGCCCTTCTGCCCTGGTCATTCCCTACATGATCAATGGGTATCACCAAAAAATGAGTCTAATAGTAGATACAGTGAGTCTAATCATCTGACCTAATAAAGCCATACAAGTTGCACCCGTTATTGAAATCAGTAGGAATCTTTAAACTATTTTCAAATAAAGACTGGATTATCAATACCTCTCTCAAGCGTCCACTAAAAATGTTAAAAATCCATTTGTTTGAAGACTTTGATCATGGTAGCAATCAAAGCAATTAAATAACATCACATAAGATATGTCATACTTGACTGCCTGCTTAGATAGGAAAAGCAACAACTTTCTGACTTATAAGCCCTTTACATAGACCACTAGCAAAATGTGTCGGATAACAGCATGTAACACCACACTCAAACTGGGATGAGAAGTATCTAGAATGCTCACAGAATCACAGGTCCAATTCTCTTAATTTAATGTAATTATATGATGAAACTCTATGATTTAATATAAGTAAGATCAAGCCTAAGATGAAAGCACATCTTTTAATACTCCACCAACCCTAGTCACAGTAGCAGCTGTTTTGCCACGTGAATACACCCACTAGCAATAAACTAACCCAGGGCACCTCAGACACAGATCATAGCATCAATCTTCACAGACAAAAATATGAGATTGTTTACAGCAAAGAATCAGTTGAGCTAGAAAAATTCATTACCTGGAATCCCACATTACAAACTGTGCAAAATAATACAGAGGAAGTAACCCACAAATAAAACTAATAGAAAAACAAACATCTTGAGATATGAACCGCACAGAAATTAGCACAATTTGGTAACAGTTAAAAGAGAAACTCATCAGAATACAGAAATTAGACATTTAAAAATAAAGCTAAATTACAGAAACATATCCAACTGTTTGTGAAAGCATGGTAACAAAATTGGATGGTATCATTAAATGTGCTAGAAAGAAAAAAAAAAAGTGGCAAGAGGTTATTTAACCTTGATATAGGTATACTCAAGAAAAAAAAAAGTAACCAAGACTAGGCCTTGGACAGCAATAAGGAAAGCATTCTTTCTCAATCAATGCACGGTTCATTTAATCACAGTCAGCCTATTTGTGTCAAGCAAATGAACGACTAATAGCTAGAAGACCTTACCAGCACTGCTGCAAACCACTAACTGCTAGTTGGCTAAATGCAAAACATGTGTTAGCTATAAGTGAGGAAAAGTTTGTAAGAAAAGGTATTACTTTTGGTTAGAATAAGTATTTAGCTGTAAAAAACAGAAAGCTGAGTTTAATTAGATAATTTTATGTAATGTTTAGAGAGAACTATTTGGAAGGTTCCAGATGAGGTCGTTAGTTGCTGTTGAGTGGAGGAGTATGCCTAATTATTGCCTGTAAAAGAGATAGAGGTCTGTAGGAAAGCTGATATGAGCTTACCTGTACAGTCTCAAAAAAGCAGTATTTATACTGAGTATATTATTTTTAATATCCAGTACTTCCCCTGCCTCAAGCCTGTGGGACTTTTTGTTTGGGGGTCAGGAGGGTTGGTAGGTTTTAGTAGACTAGGCAAGCAGACAGAAAAAAGCAAATAGATGTAAAGAGAAACTAAAATTGTGTTGCTTTGGCTTTGCGACACTACAAACTGGAAAAGAGGGTCTAACATATTTAATTTGCTCATAACTTTTAATGTTGGGTTCTAAGGAGATGATTCTTTTTGACATCATCTCATGTCTCAAAAGGGCATCTTCACACTGCATAAGGAAATGGTTCTGCAGAGCAACTTATTTACTGAAAGGAAACACAACCCCAACTTTATAAGTATCTACTGGCCATAAGTTAGATGATATTTATTTACACAACTACAAAAGCCACATAGATGAAGCAGCTATTCTAAGCTAAAGAAACAAAAACAATACAAATTCTTCCAAGAAGTGGGTAAGGATAAATGCATGTGTAACATGGACTGTGGCTTCCATTCATTATCTATGAGTTTTTCCAGTCTTAAATCAGCTTGCCACACCACACCCAAGTTGTAATGAATAAAATCAATCAAGTAAAAAGAGCTTTTAGGAAAAAAAATCACAGTAGCTTGAAGATGCTCATTTTTGAGATATAAGAATATCTATTCCATTATTAGTAAGTTGTTGCTTAGGTATTTTTTCTCCTATTACAAATGAGAAATTAATCCAAGTTCAACAGTCCATGTCCACTAAGCTTAAACTAATGAGCTAGTCCAGTGTTACAAAATGACATAACCGAAGAAAGTAGTCATGTTTTTTTTTAGTGAGGTGAAACAGTTTTCTAATACCTGGCTTCAAGCTTGACACTCCACAATTGAGGCTTCCTTCAGCGCCAGGATGCAAATAAAATTACAAACTTCTTTTATCTTGCACTTAATGACCTTTTCAGGTGTAAACTCACATGGCAGCAATTTTCATGATCTCTTATTATCAATGGAATCTTGCTATGGTTTCTTTTGTGTTTGAAAAGAGGCTGATTATATTTGTCTACTGGATGAGTTCCTTTTGGTAACTGAAACCAAATTACCTTTACCAAGCTGTGCACAGTACCTTCTGTCCAATCTGTGACCTGAGGACAAGTAGGGACTAGAGGCCATTTCAACTGGTTTAACTCTGCCACCTTTACAGTGTTTTCATTTCAAAATATAACAGCATTTAGAATTGGTTCACGAGAAGCATGATTCAAGAAGTTTTGAAAACGCTTATCTTGGTATCTGCTGCAACAGGCAATTTTTGAAGGTTAAATATCTAAGACGAATTATTTTTTTCCCCCTCTAATTTAGCTGTTTAATATGCAGCTCTTGTTCTGCCCCTGTTTGCTGCGCTTGTAGCATAACCGCGCAAGCAACTGAGCCGGCGCGGGCGAGCAAGCCCGTGCACGGAAGCAGCGGTGGAGCCCGCGGGGAGCGACCGTTCCTTGCACGACCGGTAACGGACGCCCCAGGCAGCTGCCGGTGACGAGGAAATAGACGCCGACTCGACGCGAGCGCCCCACAACTGCGGCTGGGCGCGCCGCGCCGGGGCCGCCTCAAGCGGGGGCTGCCGCGGCGGGGGCGGGGCCGCACCGCCCCTCGCGGGCGGGGCGGGGGCGCCGAGGGCCGCGCCCAGAGGGCAGGGCTAGGCTCTGGCAGAAGACCCGGATGAGAGCTGTCGCTGTGGTGTGACGCCACGCGCTGCTCCCTGCCAATGCGAGGGCGCCGCCGCGGGTTTTGAACGGCGGGAAGCGGCCGCAACTGTCAGCGGTCCGGTCGCGCGCGGGGCCGCTCCGCCACCGTCCGGGACCGAGCGTACAGGCGGCGGTGGCTGCCGCTGCTATCGCCAGGCAAACTGGGGCTCCGGCCGGTCGCGCCGCGCCTGGAGAAGGGGGGGGTCTCTGGCCGTGGGGCTTCCCTCGCTGGGCCAACGGCGGGCCGCGGCTGGTAACGGTGGCCGGGGCGGGATCGCCTCCGTCGGGGCCGCGCGTGGGAGGCGCCTCTTGGGGCAGCGCCTTTCCGAGGAGAGGCGGCTGGTCGGTCGCCGTCCCCCCCGCAGAGGGGCAGGGCGGGCGGGTGGGGGCTTGCCGTCCGTGGGAAGGAGCCGGGTGCCGGCCGCCTTCACCGCGGTCTCCTGCTCTCTCCCGGCGACGGGCCCACCCGCGGCTCCAGCCCGCCGCCGCCCACTCAGTGCCCGCCTCTCCGCTCCGTGTGGAGACCTCAGCCCACTCTTCGGAGCGGACATGCCGCGCTTTGTTGCTCCAGTAGTCGGTGATCGTGACGATAGCCATTCGGCCAAAATTGAATTGAAAATGACCATTTCTGTGTGGTTCCTGCATTTGTTGGTCTCTTTTATGTATGCACACACATCTAAAAAGCACCACGAGCTTTTCTGTTGCTTTTCTGTGCGCTTTCCTTTGTGTTGGGGAGTACTATACTACACCAGCTTACTGAGTTATTTGTCCTTTTTATTTCGAAAGGTAAAAGATGGCTGAACACTTGAAAAAGCCCTTCAAAGACAGTCTGAGTGATATAAAAGAACGAATGAAAGAGAAAAGAAATCAGAAATGGTTAAGGTTGGGTAAAATTAACCAGATCTCGAATGTGAAGTGCAAAATAGCAAGTAAGATACTTAAATATTTTAAATCTCAATCTTCATAAGTTTTTTTTTTTTTTTAAACCAAGTTGAAATACTTTTTTGTTGCAGCCAACAGCTCCATGCAAATGAAGAGTATCCAAGCAAATAACAGAGCTCTAGCTCTGGCATTACAAGAAGAAAAGCTCAAACTGAGGGAAGCCCAAACTACCATTCTTCATTTAAGGGAAGAGTATCAAGGTCTGAAGGTTCAGATGTTTGATTTACGAAGGAAACTTAAGTTTGAGCAAGCACAGCGATCTGCTGAGGTATTTTTTATAATATCTTTATAATTCAATGAAGCTGCACATCAGAATCTACCCTAAATAATCCTCTGGTATCTTTATGAATTTCAATATTTCATGAAAAACTAACTTGATATACTTGATAGGTTTCTTGTATTTTCATCTGGTCTGATCAGTAACTATATAATTTTTGGTTACACTTTCTTCTGTAAGCAAAATCTATGCTCTGTGTATTTTTAGCACAGTTGAAGATACCAGATACATGTTTAGCTATAATACTGCAGAGAGGATATTACATGGGTAGTTGAATGTAACAGTAGCAAATATTATTTGCCTTCTTTCTCTGTTAGACTCGACTGTCAGCCTTGAATGAGATCATTTCAAAAGTTTCTCAGAATTTACTGGACTCAGTTGATCTCCTTGGCCCAGCAAAGAATTTGTGTTCCACAGATGTAAGTACCTTTTCCTCTGTGTGGGGGACTCCTCGTTAATTATTCTCTTTACCCTATTCCCCTTCTCCTCCAGCATACATACACACAATTTTTGAGATCTGAGCTTTAGTTTGAATGCAAGATTGGTCCTACGTTTCCCAGTATGAGACAGGGTCCCACTGTGGTGGTGTATAATAGGCTGTTAGTGGGACCGCGACTCTATTAATGAAGTGAGTGAGGCACCCTGATTTTCTGTGGCTTTGTGTCTCGTGTCCCCTGTGTCTTCCTCATGGTTCCTTCCTGCATCCGCTGTTTGACTGGTCTGGTAGTACGCGTTGACTTGCTGGAGCTGAGTATGTGAGATTACACAACACTTCTGTGCGTTTGCCAACTGGTTGCTGCCTGTGCAAGTGTTGAAGAGATCAGGAGGTATTGCTGATCTTGGAACGTAACCAACTTTGAAATTTTTACTTTCCTTTGGAATTCACTGGCCAGTATTAAGCAAATAAAAAAACTAGAAATTGAATAAGCAGTGATAACTGCAATGTCTCTAGGAAATAAGATAAAGTAAAAACAGTCAAGGGACTCTTTGGCCCTTCTGTGTGTAACTTAGCTCCTGTCTAAAATTTGTATATGGTGCACACGTGCTTCAGCTGTTTAATCACAGTAAGATCTATTTTGTTGACAGAACCAGAGCGGGTTTTCTTCAGTGCTTGAAAATAATTCTGGTGTCATAGGACAAATATGTTCTGTGTGAGTATCTTTTGTTAATGCATATTTATGTTTGAAAAAATGGTAACAGTAAAGTTTTCTGACTAGAAAGGGGAAGAAATCCAATGTAACATAAGTAATTCATTGTCCTATTTGATTTTATTTTTTTTCTTTTAAAGAAGGCGTTCACCATTTGCTAATGGAGATAACTGTATACTTCGAAGGGAGATGGAGGCTGATAGTGATGGAAATGAGCCAGCTCATTCTGTGTCAGAGATCTGCCAGGAATCTGAGAATACCATTTCCTTAATCAAACTAGTTCCAGACAAAGGTACCTAAATCTAAGTAGAAATCAGACATTATTCCATTTTGAACTTTTTTTTTTAAAAAAAAAAGTGAGTATAAGTTTAAAATATAATTACTGCTTTTAAAGTAATTATGAAATAATTTTCACTTGTTATTGTAAAGTGTCGATGTTAATGTCAGCAAAAGGTAAACTTTTTGAACGAAGATGCCTAGCAAAATGCAGAAAGAATTCGAAAATGTCTTTTGTATGCCTGCAATCTAGTTTCATTATCTACCAAACTGCTCAGCAGAGTAAATTCATCCTTACAGGTGTATTAGCATTTATGCAATCAATGACTGCTAACGAAGAAAGATATACAGGAAAATAAATATAAAAATAAACATAAACTATAGAAAATTTTATATAAAGTACTACAAATATTAGCATAAATACATGTATACTTAATTGTATTCATTTATAAATTCAAAAATCATAATTTATTTATGAATGGATATAAATAAATAAATATGAAGAACCTTTCCAAACTATAGCAGTTTGGAGGAAAATCCTCAAGCTGCAGTATACTTAAGAACTGCTTTCCAGAGGCTGTCTTAAAGGTTATCTTGGTTGCAATATACTGGGTTGCACAAATCTGAAAAAATTCTAATAGTCTAATTGTTGACAGTTTCAGAACTTGAACAAAACTTCTCCAGATTGTAAATATTTAGCTTAATATGAATTTTCATCTTCAATTACAAGGGCAAACGTCTGATTTCCATCTGGATAATGCAGCATCAGAGTTGGAAAATCTTTCTTCAAGTGAAGATAGGCGATTTGGTAATATGTTACCAAAAAGTGTGTCCACTAGGCGTCGCTATTCAAAAATGAGAACTCATGATGAACTTTGCACTGGTGTCTTGGACCATTCAGAAACACCTGATTCAACAAGAGAGCTTTCTAAACAGGATGAAATTAGACTTGAGGAAAGTCTAGAGAAATGTACTGTAGAAAACATAAATTCAGATATTTCTCAGTTGAATAAAAACAAGGTAGGTTCAGAGCTGGTGTTGAGGCAGAGAGATTCTGCAGCTGCCCAGTTCAGTTCAGAAAACATATCTGATTTTAAACAGCATGAGCATAAAAGCAGAGAAGACTCTCAAGTAAGGAGAGAAAAGCATCAGAAGGGGAAACGGGAAGGGACTAAAAATACGTCCAGACCAAGATCAAAGAAAAGACAGGGTAAAGAGACTTCCAGAGAAAAGTTGGATTTCTTGGGTGGTTCCAGTGATGCTTATGACTTTCATTTTGAAGAGTGTGTCCATGTTACACCTTTTCGACAAAATAAGGTGAATGACACAGATGATACTGGTGCGGATGACAAAGAATATTTACCTGAAACTGATAGCACTGAGTCAAGCAATATTGAAGAAGATTCAGATGATAGCCTCTATGTACCTTATACGAGTAAATCAAAAAAATGGAAGAGTTCAGTGGGCAAAAAAGATGCATCACCAATCCATGCAAGACCAAGATCTAAAAGATGTCTGGCACAGCGTGAGCAGAAACTCCAAAACGAAAAAGAAACTAAAAGCAGTAAATCAAGTGACAAGTCTATTAGTAAGTTTGGAAATTGTTCTGTAATTATTGTTTTTATGTTTTATTGAGGTACACTATTGTTTCAGGGATTTAAGCTTTTTAAATCTAGCTTCTTTCATAAATGCACTTGGAATGATCTTGTAAAAATCATTAAATTAATTCTTCTAACTATCTTTCTTGATAGCAAATTAAATTAAAAAGCTTGAATATTTTAAGTTGATCATTTTTCCATTAAATTAAGAGTAAATAAGAGGGAGATAATAGGTACAGCTGAGAGTTAACTTCATGTCTAGTATATTCCTAGACATTGCCTTTTAAGATCAGTATTTGCTGGAATTATCTTAAATGAATAATGATACAGTATACCTTAATTTTTTTGCAGGGGAGCCTTCTGAACCATCTCGTGGTCTTTCTGATGTTACCAACACTGCTTCATCACTCCTCACTGGGAATGCGCTTGTTGTCCCAGAAAGCGAAGGATCTCCAGCTCCAAAACGCAAGAGAAGCTGTACTCTTACTGTGAGCTATAAAGAACCAAGTATTGCAGGGTAGGTGTCTTAATTTCAGGTTGATATGAAGTTCATGACACTCCATCAAATGGAGAATTTGAGGGAATTACTTAAAAATTTCAAATAAGTTCTTAACAAAACATTCAAAGAAGGCTCTGATGTTAGTAATAAGAAATAGTTCACGTAAAATTGAACTTACTAGTTGGAAGTTAAAATGTTTTAAATGGAGGGCGGAAAACAAAACTCAATCTTGCTGTATTATTTTTACAGGAAGCTTAGGAGAGGAGATCCATTTACAGATACGTATTTCTTGAATTCTCCAATTTTCAAGCAGAAAAAAGATGTTAAACGCCATTCTGTTAAAAAAGAATCTCTGTCAAAATACAACGAGAAATTTGTTGGTTGTCGTTGAGGTTTCCTGTCACACTCACAAAACCATGAAGAAAGGAAATTTTTACCCAGGAAATTGTTACACAATAACATCTGATACAATATGCAGTTATGTCTAGGTGTCTAATACTAAGAATATAAAATTAAGGTTTTTCATTTTTAATGCAGAGACTTGTTTTTAATGAAATATTATTTTATATTGAAGACACAAAACTACTTTCATAATTCAGATGATTCTGTTCAAACTCTTTTTGGGAGAAGGCATTCCTGCAATATGAGTCTGTGGGTATGTCAGAAATATTTGATGGAAAAGACAGTGAACATAATTTTATAACTTTAATACCCTACTTGATGTCACAGTGATGGGCATGGGTGAATTTTAAGTGTTTAAGATCATTGGATTTTTTTAATCAATCATGTTTGTACAGATCTTGTTTATGTCAAGGTTGTAGTTTCATATTGAAGCTCATAATAAATGTCTTAGTGTTGAAAGGAACTCAGAATTGGTTGGCATTCTTTTTGCACGGCTTCTATTGCTGCTTCAAATGTAATATTCTAAGTAGCATCATCAGCTGTAGGCACACTGCAAAACAGTGTTCTTCCTCTCACATTTTATTTAGTATAAACATGTTCAGAAGCAAGTAATTTGGTTGTGTAGCTGGAGCTCAAAAGTAGCAATTAAGAGTTGGTTGGGACGGCTATGCACGAGTTAACAAACCCAATACAACTTAAATTTGTTTTGTCTTGTCTAACTTTCTGTGACGGTTGTGAAAAGAGTGCTTTGCCCTATTTATAAAACATCTAAAAACTATAAATGGGTTACATCATGAATACAGTAAGAGGAAAGCTGCATTCACAGTTAAGTGGGCAACAGTCTTGCCAATCTCACTTCACTAGGCATAAGATCACTGGTACCCTAAAATTCTAAATCTGAGTGTAAACCTTTAGCACTGTAGGAACTTAGGCAGAATGATTTCTTAATTTTCAGGTACTCTTTCAGCAAACAGAGCCTTGCAACTGCTGTTTACTTAGGGACAGAAGGCAACTTGATATGCAGAACAGCCCGAAGCAAGTGGACTTGGTTTTGGCTTGAGTGAGTTTGAAGAATCACTGCAGTTCATTCTCGCATGTAGGAAGGATTTTTAATTCCTCTTGGTTGGTGTTCCTGGAATTGCCCTAGGAAAAAGGCTAAGCCTTTTCTGGAAGTTACTTGCTATACTCTGAAATATTCATGGTATGCCCTTATGTGACATCTTCACTGGTAGATAAAAAGACATCTCTTCACACTCTGTCATTACCTGTCAGGTATTGGACAGGTGTAGGGTTTATTTACAGCATGCAAAGTAAGTGTACCCTTTGAGTAACTGTAGTTGATGGTAGGTAAGTATAAGCTCAAAACAGACAGGATTTTACTTTTGTAGGTGTTAATATGTGGCTCTTTAGTGGGCAAAAAAAAAAAAAGCAAAGAGCATGTTCTGTGAGAGGAAAAATCAAAGCTTTTGCATAGGTAAATCAAAGAATTGTTTGAGGTATTAAGGCAACTGGGGTCACAGAGCACTGAAAGAGCACTGTAGCTCAATTAGTATGAAACTGGGGATGCTATTTGGACTCTTCACAGCATTTTATACTGAATTCTCAGCTCAGTTTAGCATACCATAATGACTTAAGTGCTCCCAATGAACTGCTAGGCTTTCTGAACACTTGTGAAATTCAGTGTATATGTGGTGTAAAAATTAGTGAAAGAAGAGACCAAAAAAATAGGGTTTTGTGTGTGTATATATATATAATTTAAAACTATTCTGTACCAGTGCAATATATTAATTTTACAAATGTAAAATTCATCAGCTGTTAAAGCATTTGCAAAACCACATCCTACTGTAACTTTATTGCACAGTATCTATGAAAATATTAATTTTTAAATTAGGAAACAAATGTTCCAATATAGAAGAGACAATCTGATTGAAAGACAATAAGAAAATTACTCTGAAAATAACAAAGTTTCACAGGATACCAAGCTTAACAGGTGCATCTGTAGGCCCAATCTACAAAATAGGATTATAGTATCCAGTACTGGCTATAAAACAACTCTCTCACTGTACCTTAGTTATAGATCCAAATGTAGGTCAGGCTAATTTCATATGAAGCACTGAGGCAATTCTAGTGTTAACATTTTTGAATACCTTGTGTACCACACTGCTTCCAGGTAGGTTCTGACATACTTACTGAATCAACTTGTAATTTAACATTGCACAGGCATTTTGTAGGAATATATTCTTTGATACAACATAAGGTTGTTTTTTCCAACCTTATCACTACTGAACTTTACCAGTGTAACACCTGTAAATACAAAACACCAAGAATAAAAGTTAAATTTATTCTTCACAAAAGCAGTTATAAACTTTAATTAGAAAATGTCAAGTGACAGCTTTTAGGCCTGTACTGATCTCCATTAGGAAGTTAGGTGTACCTCTTAAATGTAGTGTAAGCAGCAAAATATTTTTTTATATATATATATATATATATATATATATATATGTACTCAATTTGATGATATACTAACATGAGTTGTAAAATGTTAATATGTTCCTGGGTCTAAATAATCACAGTTAATAAGTATTTACAATAAAGCTTGGTAGAAAATCCAGTTTACCACAGAGGGAAATAGATAAGCTAGAAGCTGTCATATATTGACTAGTTTTGTGTACAATTGTTTTATCTCTACTTTAACAATCTAAAGAATTTATCAGTTGAAAGTAGGAAATGGTGTGGATCATGAAGTGCATCAAAACCTTATCCCTACTAAGCCAATTAAAATTAAGTTAATATATACCAACCGGACTTTCTGAAGTTATTTTGTGTACTTACGTCCTGCATAAGCCAAGTCACTATGACATTATACATCCAACCAAATTTTTATTTCATTAGTGGTTATGAGATTGCAATTTGCAGGTAAAATATTTCTCAAAACCCCAAATCAATAGAAAAACTTGCATCTATCAAAGATTTCAGGAGTTCTTTCTCAGAAGTGGCTGCTTTTCTCTTACAGCTTCTCAACCAGCTGATTCTTTTAAAAATAAATCTTATTTAAAAAAAAAAAACAACACTATAATGAAACAAATGTTTCAGACCCTCACCCCAAACCGTTATTTTCCCTTACTGTTTTTTTTTTTTACTGGAGAAAAAAAAAAAACTTTCAAATAGATACTGTAAGCTATAGCATTCACATTCATTGTCTAGGAATTTTCTTCATATTCCCAAACATGTGCAATTTCCCACATGTTTTGAGGCTGTAGCTGATAAACTTATGAACATACTGTAATGGCCACACAAAAGAAATTTTCAGTAATTTTAAATACATTATAAAGCATTTTAATAAAATAATTTTTGTAACTTCAATATAATATGTTTGCAAAACTAAAAAGGTTTTTAAAAGTGCTAATTATTAAACAAAAGTTTCTTGAAAAGTTGAAGTCCCATAGCTCCAAAATATAACGGCTTCTCTTGCCCATAAAGTAGGCACACTGACTGGTTGTAAAAAAGACAAAGTGTCACTTGTCAATTAATCCAGCTTCTTTAATTTTTGTGTAGAAGAATTTCTCCAGTATATTGGCACATTTGTAGTATTCACTCTCGGGGGGGTTGTACTCTCTGCAATTTGTAAAGACTCGCTGCAAGTCTGCCATGAATAATTTCTTAGACACGTAGTACCTATTCTTGAGTCGTTCACTCATTGTTTTGAGATCTGTACAGGAAAAAAATAGATTAGCACTGTTTGAGTCATACATTTTGTGTATGTAATATCCTTTTATATTACTTTGCCATTTAAAATGAAATGATGGCAAAGCTAGGATTTGGAATTATTAATTGCCCTAATCTAAGCTTTGATCCCGATACCTTGTAAATGCATGGGAAAACTAACTTAAACAGCATCGGTTGAGCCCCTAAAACTAAGCAATATTTTACTATAAGAATTATTTCACACAGAGGTTTGGGTTTTTTAGGTTTTTTTTGTTTGTTTTTGGTTTTTTTAAGATTAAAGCATCACTTTTCTGTTCTCACACTTTGTGTTTTCTGTGGGTATTAATTGCTGTGTATGTGAGGCACAGCTATTGTGAACTCTGCTGGCAGGGGCCTTAGCAGCATGTAAGTAAAGAATTCAGATGACATCTCAGGATATAAGTTAACTAACATACTTGCTTCAGCGCAAACAGCAGAAAGCAGACATGTCTATACTGCAAGCAATACTTGTGGCTTTGAAGAAGAGATTTAATTTTTTCCGTAATCTACATATATTTTAGTTATAGCTTCAAAGTTATAGATATGTATCCCTGTCTGAAAGTGACATAAGAATTGATCTCTCCCACCTTCATAGTACCATACAAACTACTATTCCTTACAAAAAATTCTTTAAAAAATGTTTTCCTTTATACTAAAATCCATCATCCATAAAATACATAAGTCACCTCAGTGTTCTCCACACAGTTCATTTCCTGGTAGTTCTTACGAGGCATTTTAAAACTTGTTCTACACTGTAAGTGCTAGGAATGAGTACAGGAATCCTGAAGTGGGAGGTGTGCTGGATGCCTTGGCATTTCTCATCTCAGATGCTCTAACAGCTATTTCTTAGCAGTATTTGAGTCTGGGCTTCAGCAGCACCTTTGTGAATCTTAACAGAAATATCTAAAATAGAAAAGTCTTACTGCCAACAAGCACTCTAGGCAAAGCAGAAGCTAAAGACCTCCACAGGAAAGAAGTTAAATCTCAGAACATAGAACAGTTTCAAAAGTGATGTGTCTATAAAATTAGAGTGACAGTCCCTTTATTTCCTACAAAGGTTTTCTTTTTTTTTTCTTTCTTTCTTTTTTTTTTTTTTTTTAAGATTTGAATTTGGAAAAATAGGGAGAAGCACTATCAAGATGACAACAGGGAATTATTTAAGAAAAGAAAATCTTTTACTTTGCTGGATACTCTCAAATACCTCTTCCAGTGATATATAATTTGCTATTCCCTAGTGTTACACAGTGTTTTGCAAAAGCAAGGGCAGTCTAAAAAAAATTTTTTTTTAAGGTTAATAACAAGCCAAAAATTCTCAGTTGATACTTGGTTATTGTCATTCTGTAACCTGGTACAGTGAATTTGTTTACTGCTTTGCAGCTGAAGGCTTATTGCTCTTGGTAGTACTTTGAGAAAAAATATTCTTGAGCTCCTCCCTCATTTTCCATTAGGACAGACTCTGACTTCTGCAGAATGTATTCTAGTATGCCATGTTGCTAATAGATTTGCCTTAAGTAAGAGTTGATTAATAAGCCTCTATTCCTATAGAGTAAAATACGTAATTAAAACAGAAGTTCTTTACTGGCATATACAGTTAGTATACAGCTAGGCCTCTTCTAATTAGAACCAATAATGTTTATGTAGGTCAAGGTATTATAGTGATAGATATAGTGAGCTAGGATTTCAAGTATCTAAGCAAAATGTGAAAAGCAAACATCTGTTTAGGAAAGTATGAAACTGCTTAGATACTAAAATTCCCAGATTAATCTGATTTCTTTTGCTAAACATTCCATGTACTTCATAAAGAAAAAAAACAACAACACTGAACACTTGAGAAAACAGATTCATAAACCACACGCACCTTTTCAGGTTCTTATCGAATTGCTCAGTTCCATCTCTACAAGAACTGTTTGGAAGCATTTTTGTACTTGGCCTAAAAGCATTTCTATTTAGCTTTTGAATAAAGCTCATCAAGGTACTAGCATTTGGGAAATACTAATGCAGTGATTTCAGATCTCACATTGCCATTATTGAAGAAAAATAAAATCACAATTAATGACTCCTCCAATACGTCATTTACTGCTTAGGAGAAAAAAAAACCATTTGAATGTGACACTAGCTCTCAGTAGCAAAAAAATGTTTTAAATAAGTCAATGCTAATGTGTCACCAATTTTTCAAGCATTTATCATATATGTTAAGTTGGAATATGCAAGAGAATAATGCAAAATTATGGTAATATACCAGAGCCAATTTGAGTGCATGTAAGCATAATAGGAAAATAACACTTTAATATGAAAACAACATATTAAAACAAAGGTTCTTCACCTTTCATTTTGCAGGGCCCCTTGTCTTAGTTACAGACCTTTGGAAGCATTCCCTGGAATCCCAAGAACCAAAATGAAAAACACTGTATTACAACTCCAAATTTTGAGCAGAATTTAGGGATTATTTCTGGGCATTTAATGAGGTATTTGTCATTGAATACATGAAGAGATTTCTACTTTAGTCTCATCCTGCTTCACTCCTGCTTTACACAGAACCAGAAGCTCAAAGTCGCCAAAGTGACATGCTATATGAATAGCCAACTGCTGAGAGTTAAATCTTCTGAGTGGGAATGGTTAAGCCTTACCAACTGAAAAACCTCATTAAGTTTGTACTCATTAAGTTTGTTCAGAAACTCCGTGTATGGACATTTAAATCAGATTAGGAGTAATTGATTTAAGTAGATGCCTTATCATCAACATACACAAAACCACTTGACATTCCTAAATCATCATAAAGGGGCTTGCTGCAAGGGACTGCATTGATGTAGTTAAATGAGTGCAACTTGTGTGTGCCAAAAAAGTTCAAGCATTGTGAAACAGTTGCATCAAGTCTATGCTTAAATCACACAATGCTTTTCATCATTTGAATGTCTAGCTAAACATTTGTTTCCCTTAAAATTATCTGAATCTATTTTTTGAGAAAAATGTTTATATGACAAAACTATACGTTTTGCCATAATACGCTTGTCTGATGAAGCCTCACAGCACACTGTTACAGCTGTAAGGAAGAAACTCTAGATGAGATTCAGCTCCCATTAAGTCTCAAATTTAAGTGCCTACATATGAACTGTATGTCCAAAGCCTAATCACAGTATGGAATCTAGAGAGCTGCTCAGCTCACTGTAAAGCAGACACTGGCTGGCTGGTCAGTTAAATCCCTCTCCACTGACTACAGGGAGAGTTTGGCTCCATCTCCCACTTGACCATATGGCTTTCGTATCACAGATGAACAAGGGAAAAAAAACAGTACTTCTGAAAATAATAAGCTGCAGGAGCACTTAACAAAACAGGAGGAAAAAAAAAGCCCTACATACATGAGAGGTGACCTTAGGAGGTAGTTAAAAAACTTACAGCCATACCTCGCAAACATCCTACCATTTAGTCTGTACAGAAATGTAAAGACAAAAGTTAGGTTTTGTATTCGATAGCACAAGAAAAAAAACAATGCTGTTTCTTTTTAATTGAAATTACGTCAGGGATTTTTGTACAATATCAGTATGCTGGTAATGAGAGCAGAAAGAAAGCAGCAGCTGATCATGAATCAACATGTGGGTTAGTTGCACTGGGTTCCTTAGTTGAAAAAATAAAGGAAAACCAAAACAAAGACCTCAGCTTAATCCTAAAATGAGAGCTGCTTCTACCCCCTGCCTCACCCCCTTGCCCCTCTGGGCAAAAAAAGTACAGACAATACTTCTACTTTGGGCTTGCCAACCCAGGCAGCAAGTTCTTCATAACCACTGAAAGGTGTATTCAGATTAAACAATCATTTAGCCTCTGCTCAGAAAAACAGAAAAGGACTACTTTGCCAAGTCGTGGCACAACATTATTCTTCTTCGTTGGTAGAGAATACATTTGCATCAGGGATACAGGAAGCTGACTGCTGTTTTTATGAAGTATGCATCTATCTGCTCTTTGGAAATGATTAGTTGAATATAATAACTGTTAAGCCAAATTGGTAGGCACAATCAAGGACTCTACTAACACTCTCCTTCTCTGAGAAACTGATTGATGATAATCTGCACTGAACTTGAATTTCATTCTCTAGTAACATTAAAAATACAGAAAGTGTAATCAGAAAGATGGGGATGAGTATTACATAAACAATGAAGAAATACCAGGATTCAGTTTTAAATCAGTCACAATACAAATTGAAACAAGCATCTGTTTAGGACCACACTGAATCATCATATAAATTATATGACACACCAGTCAAAAGCAAAGAAAAACATTATTAGTGTTTGTGCACTTCCCTTTGCAAGTAATACTGTATAAACAATAGCTGTATGATTTAAAAAAAAAAAAAAAAAGGAAAGGATACAGACACCTTTACCAGATCCAAAATAAAGCTCAAAGTTATAAAACAGGTTCTTATAATCAGTTGCATGAAGCACTTTGCTAAACTTCATTTGAAGTGAACTCTACATTAAGTGTTAATTAGAATACCTGGTACTTTTGAAAAGGTTTCCTCTATGTGATTTAGGAAGCTTAAATACCCTTTCAAAGCAATCCAAACACTCAGGTATTCCTGAAAGTTTGCCTCAAGATTTTTTAGCCTATCAATAGGCTCTGCAATGACCAGTTACCACACAAAAGAACATATTCTTATAGCTCACATACATAAACTAGCTCAATCCCAAAAGTTTCTGACTGCATTGTTTAAGAGCTTGCCAGGACTCTCTAGGGTATACTAAGATTTCACATGTATATACCATAAATGCTTCACAAAGGTCACAAAATACTCATAAATTTCAAATGACAGCATTGTATTCTTGGCACTTCAGAGCTGCAAGTAATATATCTTTTAACATATGAAACAATAAGATTGCTACTTGTCTGCTAAGTCTCCAGCTATAAAGATTTTTAAACTCTATACTTAAAAAATGTTAATGTCATTACCCATGGGAAACCTTATAACTTCATAATATCCAGGAGCTTCTGTTTTCTTCACAGGTTCCATGAAGGGCCAAGCGCTTTGATGGCTCTTTGGTAAAGAAAAAAGTAAGGTATCTAATATGGAAACTCTATATTATAAATCATTTAAAAATCTTTACAGAAGGTAAAGTAGAACTACCACTCACCTTCACCTGCTGCAGGATGGTTTTTAATGTGCTGTAAAGCTGATCTGGATCCTTGGGCTCTTTACTTGAAAGAAAATATTAATATGAAAAGATTAGTTTGAAACTTCATTCCATAGTGTGCCCCTTACCTAAAAGCAACTCCAACAATTCAAGCATTTTATGAAAACAAAACAAAAAAAACACTTAAGAGCTCATTCATTGCAGATTATTTATCTCTGTTTTCCAATGGATGGAAGGAAATTTCAAACGACTTTTCTCAAAGTCATTTAAGACATTTCTCAAAGTCTCAAAACTGCTTCATCACTTTTCTTTGTGCAGCACTTACCCTCTCTCCTTTCCACTTGGTTTCCAGCCAGTCTCTCCTGTACACCAAAAACATTAAAGATTATACAAGAACTACAGGAGGTCAAAGCGTTAACCGAGTTAATGCAACTCTAAAAAGATAAGCCATTTCAGCACTGCCACAAAACAAAATTGGTTTGTTTTAATAAAAGCTAATCCTAATAAAAACCACAGCAATCTAGCTTCCAGGCCTATTTCATTTCCTACATGACCCTTTCTTCAGACTACTGCAAGAGATTCTAAAATATTCCTACAGGAAACACACATTTTTTTAAAATAATTCAATATATATTTTATTACAACCTTTGTAAAGATAAGTGATGTTGAAGTTCTCTTATATGTTTCCATAGGGACATAGAATAAATTGCAGAAGAGAGAGATGAAAAAAAAGATGATACTTAAATTTTAATTCTGTTTTGTCCTATTCCAAATAGGTCCATATTTAGCACAGAATTCATCCCTGTACATAACAGTGCATAACAGTGGTGCCAGAGGGAAATTGCTGACTATACTGTGATACAAAACAGAGAGGCATCACATATAAACAAAATTAAACGTGTACATAAAAGAACACTAGCCTGGGATGCCTTGGGGAAGTCCTGAAGACAGTAATTACAGTAGAAACATAACAATCTTCACAGAAATCAAATTAACAGATCAAAACAATTATATCATCAAAAAGCAATACATGGCTATATTAGTGTTTCTAGTCTTCAACCTTTCTTGGGCTGTTCTACTTCTGCTCTACATTAAAACATGTTGATACATACTAATTCCAGGAATGCTTTCTATAGGAATCTGTCGTACTCCATCTTTGAAGCAAGAAAGGCCAGGGTAGACTTTTCGAATCTGAGCTTGTTTCCTTTCTATCAGCTTTTTAATTATCTGTAATAACGAAGCAGAGAAACAAGAAAGAGCTTGAGGCAAGACACAGAGTTTGCTAAAAGGTGAACCACAGAGGATTAATACAAAAATGCGATGAACAGAAACACACTAGCATTTTGATCTTATAGTCTGTACATCCAAGGCTCCCACTAAAGTTGATGAGTAACAGCAATGAGCCACCTGGCCAAACACTGATTCTGGAGACGAGGCTAGCAGAAAAAATAACCCCTCCGATCTGTAGTCTGGGTATCAAATGGGCAACTCTAATAGACACTTCAAGGAGTATATATTTCTTCTCAGAGACGATACAATAGTAATCATAGATCACTGTATAATAATAGCTTTCTTTCTAACATTGGTGGACATGGGATCTCTGGAGGAGCAAGGCACTTTACTGCCAAGTGGGATGTTTTCAGTTGCTTTGGAACAATATGGAGAGTCCACCAAATCAGAGCGTGAAGACCGCAAAACAGCATATACTAATAAAGCTGCCCCAGAGCCACAATCTTCAAAACTAACTTAAGTTCTTAAATCACATTTTCAGAAGTGACACACCAATGGTTTGGGCCTAGAACGGTATTGCTGCAGTTGAGCCCGCCTCAGCTGAGCCTCTGTAACAGACTAACACGCAGTATGAAGAGACAAGTCTGTTTTTCCCTCCACAACATTCCTTCCCCAAGGGAAAGGTGACAGGTCCCGCAGCAGGCTGGGATCTGAAGAATAACCCAACCCAACCAAGCAGAAATGAGAGGGGAAAAATGACTTGTGCTATATGGACATTACTGACCAATACTTTCCCAATGAGTGAAAGTAAGAAGTTTTTGTGACCTAAAAAATGCATAGCCCTCAGACAGTTTTTCCTTCTGCAGCATGGGCCATATAGTTCTATTAGAAGGAAAATGATTGTTTGATAAAGAAGCTTTTTAAAAAAAAAAGAAAGAAAGAAATAGTGAGATTAGATGAACCTTGAAAGAAAAAGTTACCCTTGTAATTTATATTTTTTTCAATACCCAGGAGGGTGTTTAAACAAAGCAGGAAATTTCTTCATTATTATTCTGCTAATAAACTGCCTTTTTTATATGGAAAACTATGGTGGGCTAAGTAAAGGACATACCACATTAACCTGAAAATTGACAGCCTGGAATGTAAGACAATGCCTGATTTTTGCATTACTTGCATAAATAAATCAATAAAACCTTTCTTTCGGGTAAGCACAGGACATGTGGTACAAACACTCTATTCAAAGGTCACCTTTAATGAACACTACAGTGATTGGAAAAAAAAATTTTAGAAAGCTGCAGAGTAAATCAAAAAAAAAATCTCACAAAGTTTTGCTTAGCTATCATCTAAAATGAATACATTCAGTTATTATATACTGCTCAAAATATCAGTGCTTTTCCACATTTCTGTTATGGTAAAGCTAAAAAAGTAGAATTTAATGCTTCAACTGCAAAAATTATGGCACGGAGACTTGACTAAAAGAACTACTCTAATTAATAAAAATATACCATCTAATGTTTTAAGTACCAAAGCAAAGATGTAATCTAACACTGACTGAACCATTTTAAAACTAAGAAATCATCTTAAATGTGTGATTTTGGAAATGTCTGTTGATGATATTGTTCAGTTCTTCATTTCGGCCTTTACCTCTTTTTGCTTTTTAATGATGACAGAAAACTCTGTGTAGGGAATCCTTGGATTTAATTCACATCCCATTAACGTGGCACCTTCATAATCTTTGATGTAGCCAACATATTTTGCTTTTGGTACTTTAATATCTTTGGAGAAACCCTGCAGAAAAAATAAACGTAATCTGTCATGATGCCATTTTCTTTTTATATCAGTTTGAAATGAAAAACTAGGAAGATTTACAACATCATAACATTAAAATACAGACGATATGATGGAAAAAGTTACAAACCATGGTTTACAGTATTGCAAACACCTTCTTAACAGAGTCACTTGATATAATAGTTAATTGCTTATAGGCATAGGAAGAGGAAGGGGAGAAAGGACGTAAAGAGATGGAGGAAAAGATTTTTACTCCAGACAAATTTCCTGGAGTTTTCCAATAATTTTATATTTTAATATTAAAAGATGCCAGTACTGTAGCTGTCAGTTAAGGAGAGCCTCTGTTGAAGTCAATGAGACCTTTGTCCAAAGATTACAGCTATATCAGAGCCAGAAAGAACAATGACATTTTTTACATTTGTATTTGAAGTGAAAAAATAAGATACCAGACCCTAAGAAAAGTTCCAAAGGTTATATTAGAGTCTTGTGTAGTTCAAAAGGTAAATGAAAAGAAAAAAACAAAACAAAAAAACTCCCCAAAGTATTAACCAAGACAAAAAAAAAAAAAAAGCAGATTAGGACTCACACCATGGCTGCGTTTTATTCTTTTGTTGTAGTGGTA
The DNA here is from genome assembly GCF_036417845.1 of Apteryx mantelli. Classification (NCBI taxonomy): domain Eukaryota; kingdom Metazoa; phylum Chordata; class Aves; order Apterygiformes; family Apterygidae; genus Apteryx; species Apteryx mantelli. The sequence continues at coordinate 128,319,468 of NC_089979.1, forward strand.
TCTATGAGACCTCAGTCAAAATCAGAAACCCAACCAATACTTCTGCATTACAATTTACCATCAAAGGCTTCATTTCTGCAACCAAATGTACATGGAGACTAAGCAACTTTCAGATTGGGGAAGGGATATTTCAGAGGTGAAAAGGGTCTGTCTGCACTGATCTGAGAGCAGAAAACAAACCTATCTTTTATTTATTTTGAATGTGCAAAGAATGAGTTGTACTAGTTATATTCATAGAATCACAGAATGTTGAGGTTGGAAGAGACCTCCAGAGGTCATCTAGTCCCACACACTGTTCAGAGCGGGTCTTATCACATCAGGTTTCTCCGGGCCGTGTCCAGCCCAGGCTTGAGCACTTCTCAGGACAGAGATTCCACAACTTCTCCAGGCAATGTCTTCCAGTATTTCCCCACCCTCATGGTTTAAATATATATATATATATATATATATATATATATATATATATATATATATAAAATCTCCTTATACCTAATTGGAATTTCACACAATCCAACTTGTGTCCACCACCTCTAGTTCTACTGCTGTACACCTCTGAAGAGTCTGGCTCCATCTTCACTGTACCCTCCAACCAGGTAGTTGATATCTATTTAATCTACTGAATCTATTTGACAGATTAGACATCACACTCTTTCCTGAACTTGAACCTCATGATTCAAATCACGAGCAGCTGTGAGCACAAGATAGGTAAGTTCTAGCCTGTAGACAGTATGTCTGGTCCAACCTTATGCTTCTTCCAGAATCAGTGAAGGAAGTGAATGGAGAAAGTCCAGAGGCAGCCTAGTCATATTTTACTGTGTTGTTAAGACTTGACAAATTACAGGCTATACAGTACACTTACAGTCATAAGATTCCCTCAAAATAAAATTTATTAGAAGCCAATACCATACTAGATAAACACGGAGCATGTTTTGTAGGTTAAAAAAAAAATACATCTTACACACAAAATCACACTATGCATTTTATCCAGTATGCCAAGTGTATTCTTCAGTGTGCCAAGTTGCTTAGCTCATCATTACTAGATGTTTACTTCTCACATCAAGCTATTTCTTAGATTGACTTACTTGTTTTTTGAAGTAGCCAATAGCATATTCATCTGCATATGTGAGGAAGCTGAGAATGTTGTGTTTAATGTGGTATTCCTTCAGATGATTCATTAGGTGAGTTCCATAACCCTGTGTGAAATACATGAGGAAAAAGCTATTATGAAACCTTTTGGGTTTGTACACGTTAGAAGCTGTGGACCAAGGGTTATTACATATTACAGGGATTTCAAAACACAGTCTTTCCTCTAAATCCTATTCTAAAGATCTTCTGGTAATAACTTAGTGAGGTGTACCCAAGATCAAACTGTTTTCAGCCTTAGAAGGGTATCTTTATCACCCATCAGGAAACACAAAATGTCACAGCTTCTAGTTTCTGATTCCTTTTTAATCTAAAAGAGACCACAGTCCGGACTCTCTCTATGGGTATAGTGTGACTCTAAAGAGGTATGTTGCTCTGGAAGTTGTACTTCAAGGTAAACACAGTTTTTTGTCTTTTAACTTAAATATCAACTATTTATGATGACATATTTCACCGTTAACAAAACTACATATGTTTTAATATGAGGGCATTCTTTCTTAGCCATATCATTTCAAAATTACAAGGCAGTGGGAATGCCAAAACAATTGCTTCTAGAAGAACCCCAGTCTGAGATGAGGCCTCTATCTTATTAACTTCTTTACACCTGTAACAGAAATAGCCTCTGCCTCAAAGATTTTATAATCTTATCATAAGGCATAAAAGGGAATACTGAAACAGTTATTACCATAATAAGAAGCAGAAAATTATTAAGTCCACAAACAAATAAATGCCTTCTGACTGCACACAGGAATAATTCCCATTTTCATTTAGTCCCAAAGTAAATAGAAGGTTCCACTTATTCACATTTCCAAGTAAGCTATAGTTCTCCCCTTCTGCTTCAAGATGAGGAAATGTAAAACAGACAGGAAAGCCCATAAAAATGTGCTGTTCCTGCACATGTTCCAATTGTTAACATCATGGACAATAATTGGATACTTACAGAAACATACACAGAATGCTTTTGGGTACTCTTTTCTTGAATGCTGGGAAAATTTTTTACTTATGTACATAAGACAGAAAAATAAATTAGAAAATACATAATTCTGATTCACAATTTAATAGCCTCAAAGCTGGAAACAATCAGATAAAACCAAGTTAAGTAAGTGCTGGAAGCTGAATTAAAAAAAAATAAATAAATAATGATGACACACTCTTGAAAAACCTACCACTCTATGTACAAAATTTGTGCATTAATCTTTCCTTTCCAGCTAGTGTTTTGAGCATCTGTCATTCAGATAGTCAAAATGAGGATCTCATATATCTAACTTAAGGAAGCCATTAAAAGCCATATGTTTCACTTGTCAAAGCGGCACACATCATGCATGGTATCCAATACAAAGAAGTGGCTTGACACCTGATGGCGAGTTAAGTGGCACAGCATTTCCTAGAACTCAGAAGTGCTCAAGATCTGAAGGGACCTTCTAACTGCAAACTCAAGTTCTCAAGAATTCTTTAAAGAGGACAAACTCCGAAATGACTTTTTTTTTTTTTTTATGAAAACTGTTTTCCTTAAATTCAAACTAGAAGTACATGAGCTAGCCAAGTTCTTTATTTTCCTCTCATCAATGGGATGAAAGGAATCGTGTATGAGACTGGCATTTTATTTACACCTGAAACACTGCAATACATTCCAGTAATTCTCAAGCATCTAACCTCTGATAACAAATGTCAACTTTGTGCCTCACAGAAATTCCAGCAATTACGATAATTAGTTCAAACATTTTCTGTTGATCTATCATTTTTATAGCTTTCCCAGAGTTTATTCATCTGCACAAACACTTCTCAAAGTCTAATAATCCTAAAGGGAAACTAAGTCATGTACAGTAAAATTTAAAATAATTTTATAACATGGGGTCAAACTACCTTGAAGCCACTTCAGCTTTTAAAGATTAACTGTAAAGCAAAACAGTACCCATCTTCCTTAGCCCAGCCTCACATTGAATTAAAATATGAAGTTCTTTCCACCAAGAGTAGGCAGTGAGACCCATCTGTGAACATTTACTTTTTCCTCAATTACCTGCTGATAGGGGCCACCTTGCTCAAAAAGGAATGTGGGAAGGCCAGTTTTCAGAAATAGTCACCTGAAATGCACATGCGATGAGGCACCCCAAAGTGTAACAGAAGAAATTGTGCATTAAGATGCTTGTACATATATGCAACTTAGGCACTCTGAAGAGTCCTTTGTTTGCTGTATTACATTCTGAAAGGTTACCCTAGAGAACTACAACACACAGTTTAACTTCTGCAGTGCGGTTGGTTGTTTTAGTATAAGAAAACACCTTTCATGAATGATTTAGGCTTAGAATAGACATACCTAACGAATGTTCTATTATTGTTCACATTTGCTAAAACACTGGTTGCTTTTATGATAGGCCACTGCTAAGTACATGAGTGTTTCTCTCTAGCACTGAAGTTTAATAAAATCAATTATAACAGAAGTACTAAAAGTTGTCACAGACTTTCAACTCCCACTGTGTTACACTTCCACATCCAGAGCTCTTTGCTTCAAAACAGAGCACACAATTTCTGCACATTCAACTGTTACAAACTCTGAATTAATCCACACCTCAGCTGCACCAGTTTCAACTGAAAAATACATAGCACCATCTAAAGGCAAAATCCTGAATCAAATAGTCAAAGTTAGATCTACCTGCAGTCCTCGGCCGGGGAGGGGGGAGCGAACATTTCCTCCTATATTTAGTGCTCTACATTCTTTCAACATAACAGCCACTTCTCAACACTTTGAGAACATTTTGCAAAATTGAACTCAAGAGAGTTTATAGAATGGTGTGTGTGCTTATTCTGAGATGCAAAAGTATATCTAATTTTTTTTTTGATATCTCATTTTCACTGAAGTCATTTAACATCACAAAGTAGTTTAATATAAATTACTGTCACACACAATCAATACTTATTTCAGTCAACTATGAGGTGTTACACTATACTGAGAGGCAATTGCTGAAGACAGAGGAGTGAGTAGTCCAAGAATGGGAGATAATTGAACACTATTTTTGTGTTGAGGAAGATTTTTTTTTATTATTACAATTAATCCTATTACACTGACGTTTCTAAGTCCGCAGATATGTTCAGTTAGTGCACAGTATATTCAGAGTCACTGCGTCTTTCAAATTCTACTTCTGTTCAGCAATACTCAACAACATATTCAATATGACTAACAAAATTAGGAGCATATGCATTGGTGAGAACTGAAATATACTTAATAAACTCTAGTTGTAGAATTGTTTTTACCTTGACTTGCTCATTTGAAGTCACAGCACAGAAAACAATCTCCGTAAATCCTTGAGAGGGGAACATCCGGAAGCAGATACCACCAATAACACGACCATCTTTTATTAATGCAAGGGTCTTGTGTTTCCTGAGTAGACAAAAATAACAGCCACTTTAGTTCATGCAAGTAGCACGGATGTGTCATTTTCTCTTTTTTCAGAAACTTTATTCACTTTTTTCTGTAATGCTAAGACAATTGTGTATGTCTCTGTTAAGTTAGCTGCTTGTATCTATAGAAGAGCTACTGTTTTACCATCATGCTTTGAATTTACTGTAAAACTCATCATTAACTCTGTCTTTTAATAACATTAGTGCAATAAAGTCCTGGCCTTGCCAAATACTCCTAGATACTAGGGTAATACCAATAAAGAAAGAGTTATATTGCTTTCATTGACTCTGTTGCTAACAGCTATACCATTGCGCAGTTCTCTGCATGACTTTATCCTAAATTAGATATTAATGGAGTTGCAGGATAGAAAGCCCTTTCTAAGAGATTCCTGTACTCTGTATAGCAATCAGTCTCCAACAAGCAAGAAATTATATTTTGTATTTCTAATCATCCATTACTACTGGAATCAACACCAGAATAAATGTCCATTTCTGTTGCACTTACATTGATTGCTAGGAAAGATATAATGATGTGCCATCTAAACTGTTAAGAGATCAAGAATTTTATTGTCATCCTCAAGGTCTGGAAAGACTTATGCTGCACCTGTTTTCTAGCTTCCTCAAAACACAGTATTCTTTAAATTGTACAAAAAATATCTGTTGTAAATTTGCTTTATTATTTATGTTTGGGGCAGGAATTGGTGCCAAAACTGAGCCCCTTCCAAAAAAAGGGCAGCCCAAAGAGGAGTTATATTTTATGTGTCACTGCTGAAGGAGATTTTGTAAGAATTTCTTTTGCTGTTATTAATCAAAGCTAATCACCTATACTTGTTCTTCATTTTCTTGTACTTATTTTAGTGCTTTTTATCTGTGGAATGACAATGCCAAAATAATAGTTTGTGCTTTTAATTTTATTTCCTCATGCCTGAGTAGTTCATTTTTGAGTTGTTTATAAGATTCAGTGAGGATGGCCACTTTGGAAATAAGAGCATCACAGATGGTAATAAGTAAGGTGACAGCTGAAAGAAACTTGGAAAGAGTACTGCGGCACTCCTACTCCCACGCAACGTAGGTCTGTGTGTACTGCTACTCAGTGTAGATCTCCAACACATCCCCCTGGAAATTCGTGGCAGATCCCGGAGTTCTCACCTGTCTAGCCCACGTGCTTTGCTTCCTCTGGGTGAACTGTTTGCCAAAGGCACAAAAAAAGGGCATTTTCTTGCTCTAGCAATATCCATACCTCTTTCTCAAGCCCAGACTACTCTCCAGACAGATATCTAAACCGAAGAGCACTTTAATCCCCAGCAGTTCCTCTCAACCTACTAAATAGTAGTCTCTTCCAATAAAGGAGGACCTCAAGAAATATGGGAGAAGACCATGGCTCAGCACCCACTACTTCACAATTTGCTTTGATGTTTTAGTTGTTGGGGAACCCGTCTTTCAAACAGTAGCCTCTGGTTGCAACCACAGCACTGTTAATGCTCCTAAACTCAGAAAAGATCCCCGGGGCTGTCTCCTTCTCTCCCAAACAGTGCTCATCCCATACAAGCAAGGCAAAAGAGTCTATGGATTGGTGCTGGCCCTCATGCAAGCAGTGCTGTTCCCCTCTGAAGAACCTAGGAGAAGTCCCCAAGATCAGTATCTTGTGCTGTGAGACCAGGGTCCTGTCCACCAGTCCCCAGGACTGGGCTTCTTGTGCTTCAGGGAACGTGCGGACCCAGTGGATACAGAATTTGTTGGCACTGAGGCAGTATCAGAGGGGAAACACTAGCAAGCCTAAAAGCAAAGGAAATGGTTCCAGTATCGCTTTCATGACTACTGCTGCTGCTAACACACTGGGCACAGAGTTTGGCATCACCAGCGGGGGAGGCAGCATTCTTCCACAAACTGGGCAGAGCAGCTGGCTGAGGTTAGCTTGACCAGAGCTCACCTTTATGCCTCCGCCAAGATGCAATGAGCCTACAGACATGCTCCACTGTGAAGTGCTGGAGTCAGTACTGTGGGCCTAGGCTTTCCTTGGCTGTGGATCATTCAGAGTCAGAAATTTTGGGAGAGCATACTGATTGAGAATAAGCAGGCTCTGCAGGGAGTACAGCAGTGAAAAAGTGGAGACATCAGAGAAGGCGGCAAAGCAAGCATCAGGGCAAGAAAGAGCCTCAGTGTATTGAGTAAATGGGAGAGAACTGATACCTGACAATCTCGATACTGCAAAGGATTAAAAACAATAGCAAAAAAAATGTTTTAAAAGAAAAAATATATAATACTAAAGCCAGAGGGAAGATAACGTCAGAAAGGGCAGAGCTTAAATAACTATGAACCTAGCAAAAGAACCTCCCTCCTTGTTTGAGCAGCTGAGGCAAAGTCAGATCAGGACACTAAGGTTGGGCAGAGGTCAAGTGCACCCTGTGGGTGCTGCTGCAGCCGAAGTGTCTCTTTTCAAGTGTCTGTGGTGTACAGTTGCATCCAAAGCAGGAAGGACAATGTGCACTACGACTTAAAGAGAAAAGCAATGTAGCTTATCTAAACTTTCTAAACTTTCTCCAGTGTTGACTTACATGCTTCTGTTCTTCACAGATGCTACAAGTTCTTCTCTTTGAAAAGCTTCAGTCTCTTCTGCCATTTGGTTCTTCCCACCTCTGTCTGCAGATTACAGACAGAGGATGGAGCAGCCTACAAGTTAGTACAGGTCCAAAAACCACTGACAGGCACCATAATTATTTTCTGATTTTCATTTCTAATACCCAGAAGTACAACATATGTAAGGAGCCTTCTTCCGGTGCCCTTCCCATACTAACAAGCCACTTATTAATACAGCCACCTAGATGGTAGTCAGGTTCTTAGACTGGCCAGGAGTTACAGGGGCTTGAAAAGATAGGAAAAGGGTGGCATGAGCAAAGCTCCATTCCACATCACCTTAGCAGCCCACTTCTACATCGCTTCCTGCAACCAGCACCAGGCACTCTGTTTAACTCACCCATGAAATTCCTCTCAAAAGGTACTCACGGATCAAAGACCAAGCGTGTGATATACTCCTTTGGCATCCTGGGTAGCTGGTGGGAGAACACATTCTGTAAACCAACTAGCCACATCATGATCTTTTTGTTTGGCTTCTGGTTCAGGGAATTTCCCACCACGTGGAATTCAATCACTCCCCTGCGCTCCTCCAACCTTGCCGCTTCATCCCGGGCTGAATGCGCTGAGAGGAAATTAGTCTGCATCATACAAAAGAGAAACAAAATCACATTTTGAAGATTTCATATCCTCTGACAGAACAGCCTTAAAAAACAACCAAACAAAAAACACCCCTCTTTTTCCAAGCCATCCTTTTATAAAAATAGACAGAGCTGCCTTTGATCTACTTTTTTTTAGATGAAGTGACACCATCAAATAAGCTGGTTATAAGTCTACACTACAGTATACATAGGCTTACACAAGCTTGTTTTAGTAAAGATTAAGTAGCAGCAGTGATGGTATGACTGTATGACTGAACAAGTGACAAAACCCCATGGAGGACAACACTTATGCAGTTGAAGCTTATGCCAGTGTATCTTCACAGTTTCTTTAATCTAGCTAGTTTGGACACTAGTAGTAGCGGATTTCTTTATACATACTGCAAATCACAGATGATAATGACAGTGCATGTACCATCTTTTTTTTTTTTTTCCATTTTAGTAGTGCTTTCCACTATCCATACAACTATCTTAAGAGCCTAAAAAGAATGTTTTAATTCCTGGTGATTTTGCTGCTATAACTGGTAATTATACGCATATATCTGAATGGAGATGAAATTAATACAGACAGTTTATTTAACTTTTTTTTCCAATATCATTTTACAATGCCAAAACATGTCTGCATGCATGCTGCCATCACCAAGTCTGGCAGCAGAATCTTTTCTAACTACTGCTATAGAAATAAAGGAAAACATTTTTGAACAGTCACAAGTTTGGCTACTTTTAAAAAAATTGTTACAACATAATACTGTATTAAAAACAGATAAATAACACACTGTTGTTACGCACACCAAGCAATCTTGAAGACCCACTACACAGCCCTTATCAGATTCCCCTCACCTCATAGAAATCGAAGTACAGTTATTAGCTATCAAAATATCTCCATTATATTCCATATAAATTTCAGAAAGTCAGATAATTATACAGATACATGAAAACTAATTAATTCCAATTAATTCACTACACCCACAGACCTCCCCCAACCACAAGTTTTCCCAAAGCAACACTTATTTTGCAGGGGGTGAAGCTCACTTTCACATACTGTTTTCTTTCTAGAGCAAAGTTTGGCTGCTGGGTATCTAGTCACTGCCAGCCCCACCATCCATCCAGACTGGCACAGCATTTGTAACACACTCAGCCATCAGTCACAGTATATAGTCTGAGTAAAATGTATGTCGTTCCAAACCTTCAACAGCCTCCAGCTAAACTTGGCAAACATAAGCTGCTGGCAAAACATATGCTGGCGGAGGAAACAGAAGGAGGAAAAGCCAGCCAAAGAAAAAAAAAAAGAAAGAAAGAAAGAAAGAGAGAGAAAAAGAAAGAAAGTGCAATTCCATACATGCCACAATTCTGCAATTCTGCTTGTTTTTCTCTCACAGCACAGGAAAGAGCAGCTGTGGAAGAAGGGGCAAATAACTGTTTAGATCAGCCCTTCTGCATTAGACAGAGGTTTTAAATTTGGATCTTTCATTCTGCTGCAAGGTTTGCACCCAATTTACCATGTCTTACATGCTACATCTGTGATTAACAATAATAAAGTGTATTATGGATCTGTTCTGTGACAGAAATACCATGAAAAATAACCTGATATCTATTTCTTCACTATCACTAATCTCCAAGTCTCTTTGCAAACAATACGCAACACATTAAAAACAACAACAAAAAAAATTGTGGAACTATTCTTCATGCTAATGATGTATTTTGTCAATATTTTTTCCACACCTAAACATTTCCATTTTCTTACTCTTCTTACTGACAACACGGTAAGTTTTGTGGACTCATAGCTTATCTTACTCTATCCGCGTGAAACATTTATTAAAAACAGACCATTTACAAGACCACCTCTCTATATTTCTCACCTCTGGCCCAAGCATTGCAGCAGGATCTGTAATTGTTGACATTACTTCATTGATTAATTCAATAGGAATATCTCCTACAACCCTTGGCCTCTTAGAATCCTCCAGAGAATAAGGCTCATTATTTTTTCTCTTTTCCCCTATAAAACAAAACCAGGACAAATTTAAAATAACTAAACTACCAGAGACAGTTTAATCATTATATTCATAAAACAGGAGCAACCAGGAATGAGGGAGCAGAACGCTACCATGGAACAGCTTAAACATTCTCAAATAAAACAGGAGGTTAATCACTTTCTTAATTAACTGTTTTCTGATAAAGAACTAAGATTTGAAGTTCTCTTATCGATTCAAAAGCCAATTTGCAACTTAAATACTAATATGCGATGAAATCTGCTAGTATGTCTGCAGAATGTATTAGCTATTCAAAACACAAGCCTCATGGGTGAGGAAGTATTGCTCTGAGCAATACATGATAGTAATACAAGACCGTAAATTATTTCAGACTCCATTTCTTTGTCATTATGAATGCTGGAGCAGGACACACTGCTGCAGGGACCCAGAATGGAAGTTAATCTCTAAACACAACTACTCAGAGTAATCTGGAGCAGCACTAACAAAGTTTAGACTATTTCCTGAGCTCAGCCTTTCAGCCCAGGAGACTATCCATCCAGGGACGATATCTGTATACAGCAGGAGGTTATATAACGTATAGGAGTCTGAATTTAAGCTCTTTGGTCTTTAGTTCTTTTTCCCCAAGAAGACAAAGGCACTTAGTTTGTGTGACATATTGTGCCTCCAAAGCAAATAGGGAAAGAATGCCTGATATCAGCTATTTCACATTCTGCTGTTTGCAAAAAATGTGAAATTAAACAAAAAGTAGAAGAAATAGCAAGACTAAAATAGCAAGATTAGATGAAGGTATTTCTGTAAAGTACAGTATTGAAACAAACACGACAGCAAATGAAAATAATGAAACTGTAATTCACCCAATCCAATTGAGTTGAGTGATTAAAAAAAAATTAAGAATCTATTTTTCAAAGTTTCTTAAACTGAGGCCAAATTGTCATTACAAAGTTCTATTGGTAGATAATATTAGCATACAGTGTGAAAAATTCTTTTAGTTGACACAATTATATTGGCAAATCTCTCATTGGCAAGGTCACAAAATGGCATCAAAACAGACTTTTTGCGCATGTGTACTGCTCTACGCACAATATTAAAAATATTTCCCTTTGCATAAAGCTGCTCCATATTAACAAGACATCCTTGTATCGCTGACTCTAGTGTGGATACAATATATGGCAGGCTACTAATAGCAACACTTTCAACTCAACACACACGTTACATGCGGTCTATCAGAAAAAATTAGCATTACTTTTTAACTTGTGTCAGATGAAAAGAGCTAATAATACTGTGGAATAAAAAGACAGCTGGATCCTGAGGGTCCTGAGAAAGGTCTGATCCTTTCTGGCTTGGAAAGCTACATTAATGATTATTATTCCCATGAACTTTCAGCCCTTTAACTATCACCTGGTCTTTCTCTCATTATAATCCTGGATTATAATCCTTGGAGATACATATATCTCCATATATATATCTATCCATATATATATCCAAATATATATATATATACACACACACACACACACACACACACACAAAAAACAGGCCTTGGATCAAGCTGATGCATACTAGATAGACCAATTAACACCTCTTTCCTACCTCCTGTGACTGCCATTCTGAACAACACTGCTTTTTGCATTAATATCCCAGTTATATATTTTATCCCATCTCTTCTCTCAAATATGTTTTGTTTTAGTTGTCATATACCTTAGCACATATGTGCTTTGGTTTATGCAAAACTTTGGGATTTTTCTCTTTTAAACCCTATAGAAAGAAAATCCATAAAAAAGAGAAAGAAATATAATCTGAATATTAATATTTATCAGGGCTGCAATTTTGCCTTTGTGCTGGGATATTAGCATGAACCAGGACAAATACACCTCTCCTTGTCCCATACAACCTTTGTAAACCCACACTGAAATCATTTGCTTCTCTTTTTACTTCAGCATCCTTCTACAGGGAACTTCCATGCTGCTGTCTCGGAAGATCAGTGCTCAATACATGTTACAGTGCATACTGCTGGATGACACGAAATTGCATTCTGGGATCTGCTGGAATTAAGTATCCATTATAGATTTTTTTCACGCTTTTTATAAATCAAGCAGCACATACAGACTGACATGTCATACATAGCTGATTTAGAGAATCCATGATATTAAGATCCCAAATCAAAATATACCACATGAATTATTAACTGCATTACTAACTGCAGATTGTAAAATAACAAAAGTAACTAATTAAACAAATCCATGAAAGAAAGGTCCATCAAAGACTATTAAGTACAATAATAATGATAGAGCCAGCTGCTAGCTCAGGATTTATCCAAACTGCAGACTGCCAAACTTTAAGAAAGCACACAAACAGGAGTTTCACTCTATAGTTACCTGGTCCTTATATTCTTTCCCTAAAGATCTGCTACTGGTCACTGTCAGAGCCAGGATACAGACTTTTGCCTTTGTGACCACCACTTAGCAGTGAGCTAAGCTTCGGTTCCTAAGGAATATCCACAGTAATTTCAAGATCTCCCTTCTGAAACAAGCAGATATTTTAGGGCCCACTATTGTGCATCCATTGTTTTTTCCCCCATAGCTAATGCACTTTAACTATGTGAAGATCAAACTGTTCATTCACTTTCTCAGACTTTCAAGCAGTACATTGTTTTCTCAACAGTAGAGTTTTATTGTTAGTCTCCTTTCATTGTGAAAACTGTTTATTCCTATTCTTTATTTCCTATTTTTAACTAGTTATTGATAATATAAAGGGACCTACCTTCTTGTTTCACAAGGGATTTTTTTTTTTTTTTAATCAGAATTTGTTGAAGCAATTGCCCAAAGCTTTCTGGATATCCACGTACACAATGGCATTCAAAACCCTTATCCAAATGCTCAGCAGTTCCTTTACAGATTTGTACAATTCCTGAATTCTACAAAAGACGTACTGAATTTCTGCACACCTGATTCACTCTTAATCATTTATTATTGTTTCTTCTAATTGCCTGAAATAGGAGGCTTATTGACAGTTTCTTGAATTCTCTTAGAATCCCTTTAAAAACTAGTTTCGGACCTGTGATATTTCATTTCTCTTCTGCTGAGGGCAATTTGAACGACAGCTCAGCTGTACAACTTAATTATTAGTTTGTCAATTTCATATTTCTTTTAATATTCTCACAAAAATATCATTTTTCCTGGTGACTACTTACTACTCATTTTACTGATCTGTAACAAGAATTCTTCTATTCCCACTTTTCAAGATTGTTCTCCAGTTTGTTCCCCATAAAGAAAGCTCCAGTTTAGGAGCCTCCTTTGGTTCTTTGTAGTGAACACTGGGACTAAGAATTCATTTAAGCTTTTTCTTATTCCTCAAGCACTTACTTTGCATGAGTTCAGGATCATCTCTCTGACCTACAAACACTCTTGACAGGTTCATGAGTTCTGAGCTGCTTGAAAAAGGAGCTATTAGGAGAATTTATGCATTCAGCAGCTTTTTCCCAAAAACTCTTTTTTAACCTGACCTCAGTCAGGCTTTAAACTTAACTTGGTTAAATTTAAAATTGACATGTGCGCTCTTTTCTTGGTTCTTCATATGGATGTAATTGCAATATCTTGAAAGAATTTTAAAAAAAGTAATATAGGTGATTTTTCTTTAGACAAAACCTTTTTTCATGGGCAGTAATACATTTACCCAAGGTAAAGCGCTTTCTGACAACCTGTGTCACATGGAGACCTTTCCCATTTTAATCAAATTTAAACAAACTGTTTATTTTTTAAATACAAATGTCATTTCTGCTAGTTAAACATTACCATAGTGGGGAAAAAAAGGATGTGCACGTGTCTTTTAGCAAAAACACCTCCAGGTTGCTATTGCACAGTGAACGCAACGATCACCATCATACTGTGACTACTGATAACACTGGCAGAAGCCAAAAAGTGAGTCTCCCTCTCTGTTACCTAGGTTTGGGTCAAGGACAGATGAAACTTTGCAAGCTGGACTCATATTTCCACTGTTGGGTTGCTCCAGAGACGAAGGACTTGCACTGTATGAAACGGATCTTGCAACAGGAGGAGGACTGATGACTGCAATGGCATAAAAGACAGAAAGATTCAGGACAAGGAATCCACTACAGTGCTGGCTGAACCACTGTCACCACTACAGACCCAACTCCACAGCCATGCACTGCAAAGTAACAGATAACTTTGTGCAACAAAGCAATGCCACTGGTGGGCAAGCAGAGACATTGAGCATCATCTCAACGTATTTTTCTAAACTGCCACCTAGTGTGGGACTGTATCGATAGAGTTAACCTGTTGACAGAGTTCATTTTACTACATTGCAAATATCAGACTTTATTATTCTGCAGTGCTGGGCACAAGTTAAGAAAAGAAACTTCCTTCACATACCTGCCAAGCCAGCTGGCGTTCACCCTTATCAAAAGACTTTTTGTAGGGCTCTATTGAAAAGTAAGAGCTCATCATTCAACTTCAGCTGTCCACTTAAACAGTGTTCAAAGACCGGCTGCACAAACCAAACCCAATAAAAGGGGGCACCAATTAAGAGGATGAAATCATTCTTTTAAAAAGACACACACTAATATCTCTCTCTCTAAATTAAAAAAGAAAAAACACACTCATCCCAGAATATCCATCTTTCATTTGTGTCAGGACTTTGCAAGGGGGATAAGGTGTCAGCTCATCATCTGAACAGCTGCAGTCTTGCTCTTTGCATGCGTTTATCTTGATGGCATCACCAGCAACAGCCTCACTAGCAACTCGTTCGTGTTATATTCATGCTGAGAACCCAGTGCCTGAGAAGGACACATTAAAATCTGAAGCACTGCTGAAGATTACATGATAGAAGAAACTCTGTGAGCAAGATTATTTTAGAGTTGTAATGAACATGTGCCTAAGGCAAAATTCATCAGTTCATGAAACAAACCAGGAATTTCTCACAAAAATCTGTATCTGTCACAGTGGAAGTTTCCCCACTACACCAGGAAATCCATTATCAGATAAAATGTCAGCATGATGATTTCATCAACTGATAATCAGCAATCATTACAAAATATGGAATTAAATTTTTCCAGGCTTCACTTCCTAACTTACCAAAAATTGAAGCCACAGCTCCTGAGCTGTATGAATGGATTGTAAATACAGTTGAGCAGAAAGGAGGGGAAGAAGGAGAAAGCAAAAGAAAACTATCACCATTGTCTTCCTGCAATTTTAAGGATGACTTATAGACCTCTGAACTACCCTAACTCAGAGGAAAAGTGATTAGAGCTGCAAAATAGCTGATGAGGTAAACACAGCACGTGTGAATAGGAAACAATTCAAGAAAGAGCTCTACAAAAACAAGAAAATCAAAGGAATGTGTGTAAAGGCAATGCGATAGCTGATGATGAGGTACTGCTGGGGAGCTGGACAGGTAGCAAGGGTCATCATGCAAGAGGACCAATGTCCAGCAGGTCACCCACATCAGCCATTTACTTGCTTATTACTCTCACTTGCCCGTATTCAGTGCACTTGCGCCACCTGAACACTCAGGTGACATGCCTCAGCAGCCAGCCTGCTCTACAGACACGCTCGTTTAGCTGCGTTTCATCATCAAAATATGCAGAAGCACCAGTGCCTACTTGACGTGGACCGATTTTAGTATAGCCTGCTATGTAGAAAAGCTGCACATCTAAGTTGCCTTGCTCAGAATTCATCACTTGCACAGACGTATTAGATTGGATTTTATATTCTCAGGTGTTCCCCAATCCTTTGCTAAATGCAAATTACCTGTCTGGATTCCCAGCTGGCCAGTGAGGGAAGTAGACACCATGAAATCCTGATCCCAAATGGGAGAATTATGGCTGTACACTTCTTCTTCCAGCATGGACAGAAACCTAGGTACAAAAACAGATGAAATGTTAACATAATAGTATCATTCAAAGAAAAAAAAAAAAACAGACTAGACATTAAGCACCTAGCTGGGTACAGTGCTCCTACCTATGAAAATTGATCTTTGATTCTAAGCAATAACTATTGAATTTGAAAATGCAGAAGTAAACAGTTAGAAACTATTTTTACAGAACAAAAAAGAGCATTCATAAGAACGAGTTCACAAATGGGAAGGTACTGATGTTATACAATGATGACAAAAAATGTCTGTTTATCCCGATAAACTGGTATTTTGCAGAGGTACTTGCTTTCTACCTCATACAGATTTACAAAATCCCAACAGTGTTAGTCATTAACAATGCTCTTAGGAGGACATTTTCATTCCTTTAAGTGTGCCACCATAACATTGAATTACACATCAGGGCTTGCAGGACAGTACTTTTAATTTTAGTTTGGTACACTTACAGAAATAGCATGATTTTAAACCCCTCTTCATATTACACGCGAGAGAAATCCCACAGATAGGCTATGGGGCAGGCCTGCCTCCACAGGGCCAACACATCAGCTCCCTTCCAGGGGTGAGGTAGCTGCGTATCCTACGTTGCACAAAAGGGGCTCTCAGACCAGCAGTTGATGTGGCACGTTTTTACTCTCTAGAGTCATCTGTACGTACAGCAGCTGTCCAAATTAAACCAACAGGACCGCGGAATAAAACTTTCTGAATACAATAAGGATATTCAGGATCAAGACCTACTGTTTTGTTTTACATATAGCACATTTATAGCTAAGCATAGCATGTGTGGTGTTAGCTGCTATCTAGACAGCTGACAATAGCTTAAAAGTTTACAACAACTGCTTGAGCATCACTGACAAAGCCGAGGCACGAGTTAAACTGTAGTGAGGCTGCCTTGGCAAGCAGCAGAGCTGCTGCAGCCTGACCCCTCAACGACTGCTTTCCTGGGCACTGCCAGGCACAACACCTGCATGCTTCCATCAGCACTGCCGTGCCAAAGGGGCTCGGAAAACCATGATCCTGAAAAGCATCCTCAGTTAATGCTTCTCTTTTTTCTTGATGGTTTAATATCTGGCTCGGTTAAGGGGGTATTAGTCACCTGCACTGCCGGCTGCCTGCTCGCAGCTGTGTCGCGTTACAAGTCCCTAGAAGGCCGCTTGTGAACCACAGCCGCCCAGGCTGGGAAACCCACGCTGGGGACCCATGTGGGGAAAGCCGGGCTGCTGGGGAAGGGCCGATGGGGCTGCTTTGAAAGTGGCACCTGGCTCCGTACCCTCCATGGATCTGTTCTTCGCATAAGCACAGTGTAATATCCTTTTTACACCTATTTTAGGGCAAGTTCATGATCCTATACCCAGACACTCCTGTACCCGTAACAGTCTGCCCCCCACACGGTCTACCCTGCCTGAAGCGGTGGAAGGCATTATGAATAAGAGTAAGGAACAACAAAACCTAGCTCTACCCAACTTTGCAAAGTTCATATTGTTTTTCATTCCCATTAGCACCAAGCCGCTCTAGTGCCTGGCAGTAATTTGCGTAGAAGCGGTGTCACCACCTTGCCTGCAGACTCGGTTCCCTTGTTGTAAAAGAGGGCAGGCTTTTAACATACAGACTGGGGAGCCAAGCCATCCTCACAAAATAAGGATATTTTTGAAGAGATAGGCTCTTTTAACAGAAAGCATACAATGAACGATCTAGTCACCAGCACCTCCTTTAACTGCCAATAAATGTCTGACATTGAGGCTAGCCAAAGCTGAGGACAACCTGAGACAACCCGAGACAACCCATTCTCTCCCATATCCCAGGATGTGAATATTAGTTGTGGGAGATTCTGCCATCAAAATGCCAGTACTGAAACAAGCCATCACTATTAATTTCATGAGTTTAGGGTTCATGGATGCAGCTTTATATTGACAACTCCATTCCTCGTTAAATGAGCAGATCTTTCCTGAGGGCAGGGAGAGGGACTACCTTTTTCCCCATTACAATGCTGAATGGAAATGAAATTCTTAACTGTAAATAAACTGCAGTACAATTCTCAAATTATTTTTTACTCTTCCATCATAAAAGCAGAATGAAGCATGTATTTTTGAAGATCTGGATCTGTGTTGCTTCCAAGGATTACCGAAAAGAATGTAAGTGACCGACAATAAATTCTAACTGGCAATGAGCACAATCCCCCAGGGCAAGATGAATAATCTTACTTATAAAGTAAAGCCCTAGGACAAAGCCAAACAACCAATGTGTATTCATTACACATATAACAAGCAGTTGCATACATAAAATACACTAGTTCAAGTGACAGAAAAAAGCTGCAATATCTATTTGCCACTGAATAAATGATTTGAAGCTGTAGGGAAGAGAACTAATCACTTTTTTTTTTTTCTTTTTCATTTCCAGGTCAAAGTTGCATACTACTGGTTAACCTTGAATGAAGCTGAGTTGTGAACCCTTACTTTGGAAAATGAGTGAGGATTAGTGTTCGTTTCTCTTGAGGAAGTTTGTCTTTCTCTTGCCTAGCCTGCTCCAGTAGTTGCCGTCTCATTACAGTAAAAACAGAGCGAAGCAATGTCCTACCAAAAACCTGCGTGGTTTCATACCGAGGTAGACTGTCACAGAACTGAGGGACATTGCAGTAACAAAGCCACCTGTAAGGGGGAGAAAAGCCCGTTAATTATCACCACCTAAAATACATATTAATAACCTGAAGCAATGAAAGCACTACCTGCATCATTTACAATGTAAGTGAGAGCTAAATGACTGTATAAATCAGTTCCATATCAGGTCTACACAGAGCTAAGCAGCATTTATATTGCCCAGCCTTTTAGACAAATAACAGTCAAGTAATCTTAAGTCTCCATATTCTTTTTCTCTGCACTCTAGTTTCCACAAAGTGCTCTTGGGCCAGACAGTAATTATATATCACACAAAATTCGTGTTGATGTCAAGGATTTTCTCCACGACTCATTTGTTCAGCCTCCTGTGGCTGCTGCCTGTGGCTCCAAAGACTTCACCCTTAGCCTGCTCTGTGCCTTGTTTTCCGCCCTTTAAACTCACACTTTTTCCCAGCTATATGTAAAAGGGGCAACATTTCTAATTATTTCCAGCCCAGTCTGACCGGACTTCCAGCCTGGCCTCCCACCAGCTGGCTTCTTCCCATTACATCTTGACCTGTTACTCTTTCATTTACTACTAACTTCCTCCATAGTGAGTTTTATATTAATAAGTACATATATATATATATATATAATATATATATAAAAAAATAAACAAGGCCCTGTTACTGTTCTTGGAAAGGGATCATGGTACTGAAAAGGCGAATCTGTAGTATACTGACTATGTTGGGTCACCATATCTGTTAACTTTACAATCAAGATTTTAATATCTAGGTATAAGTGAACAGAGTCAATGGTATTTCTACCTTTAACAAAATCAGATTGCAACCATTACCAAAACTCCATCCATGGGGGGGGGGGGGGGGGAAGGATAAGAATTGGATATCTGTGTGTGAACAAATTATGCTGGATACTGCACTGTGTTTTTCTCATCCAGATCCACAGCACAGTCTCTCTCAAAAGTTTCTCCCAAACTATTACCTTCTGCAGAGCTGCCTCCTCTGCAACCATAGCAATGCCTTTAGCACTACAGCAGGGAGTGAGTTTGGAGAAAGACAGAAGCTCAAACTGAAATGAGAATTAGATGGAAAGAGGCAGCACTGCAGGAGCTTTAGGGACTGTGAGCATGAAGGTTTGAGAAACTGCAGTTGACAAAATAATTAGCAATAAAATCACCAACCAGAGCCCAGTGTTAACTATTGATTCTTAATAAAAGTTGAATCCTACCAATCCTGGCTATCTGACACACCACAAACAAACAGAGGATAAAAACACACCAAACAATTGTAAGAGCCCCATTAGATTATCAATAACTCTCCTTTAGGCCAGGTAGCTATTTGAAGTGACAGGTCTGTACACGGCCACATCTCCCAACAGTACAAGTGTGATCTGGACCATTTGGGCAAACTACTGCATTTCAGTCAAATTACTCAGAACACCATGCCATGCTGTTCATGACAACTTCATGCTGTGATGCACAGACAAATCTTGATGGGTTAATGCTGCACAGACTGGCTTTATGGCAAGTAAAGGTCCACCAGTAAACAGTTAACCTCCACTAATTTTTTTTGAAATTATGTGAACCAGCGGAGTAAACATATACAGACCAGCGTCTTGCCTCCCAGCGTCACAGAATTTTTTGATCTTATACTAGAAAGCCAAAAGCACAGTCTACTGCTACCAAAGACAGCCTCAAATCAGCTTTTACTGATACAGTTTATGGAGCTTAGGTTTTTCAGATGAAAGGCCACCAGAAAATGGATAGAGGGCCATACTCATTGTCATTCAGAAAAAATATTTCTGATCAGTCCTTGGAATATATTTGCTTATAGAAACATTAACTATTGTCTCTATGTTAACTGAAAAAGATATTATGCTGTTTTTATTACAAAAGCAAAATTTAAAAAGACCTAGCTTTTTATACTAGTTCTTCTTCCCCCACTGATGAAGTTACTCCTTTGAATTCTGAATAAAGTATTAAAAAGTCATATAACAACTACCATTTTAAGGAGCCTAATAATATCTAATAGCTATTTATCACTCAAACACTTACAAAATCATTTTAACTTCTCAAGCTTGCCATGATTTGGTTTCAATCTGTGATGCTTTTCAATGATTTGTTTGCTTGTTTTTTATTTTAAGTTGAATAACAGCTGTCCTGAATTTTAGTACATGAAATAAGGAGCTTATATGATGCACATACCTTAATCAGAGGGAAAGCACCTTTGCAAACACAAGAGTTACTACAGAGTTGTTAGATATAGCCCACAGACCTCTACTCCATGTTCTTGGCTGATAAAGCACACTCTCAAAACACAAGAACGTGTGTGAAACTCTGAATACTGGTGTATTCCTGAAATGCATATAGGGTGCAGTTGTAAGCAAGACTTGTAATAAGCAAAAGCACCATTACCTGGTATAATTCACTTTATACTCTGCAATATCATCATTGGGTGATCTCAGTCTTCGCTGAGAAGGAGTCTCCAGATGCCAGTAGTTAATGCGGTTCAGAAACATTTTAGCCAGTTCAACAATTGTTTGCCTTTCCTTTGAGGGTAAATGGCTAAATTTGTACTGCACAAAATTATTCACACCCTTGAAAGAGAAAGTGATGTTTAATTATTTAATCATATTTTTAGTAGGCGTGTCCTTGAACATTATTCACTTTTATTAACCCTGAACTTGTATTGCATGGGAAAGAAAACAAACACTGGAGACTGAACTCCTTGCTGTGTTACACGTGTAACTGCAACAAGTCAATTCTCCTGTACAGAGTATCAGGTGCATTCAAATATTTTTTTTTTCTATTCCAGTAGTCGACTTAGAGGGAGAGAGAGAAAATTATTTTCTCTTGCTTTTCAAAGCAGAAAATTTTTGATGGGAAAGACAAATCAAGAGATTTTTTTTCTATATGCTCCCATATGAACAATTTTGCTGATAACCGTGCTGCATGATTTATTATTTTCCTCTGTAAATAAAGTATGTACTTGCTCCTCACTTAAAAACATCTCTAGCTATTTTTTAACAGCAGACTCAGACTTGGGGACTTCTGCTAAAGTTTTTGTCTACATAGTATATTATTTTTCAAGAAATGGCAGTATTGCACAAGCATGTCACTTCATTGCATTTTGTATACTTCCCACTTTAAAAACACTACTAAGGATAGCTAATATGTGCAACTACAATAACCTGCTGCAATACATACATATTATAAAACACATGCAACACTACTGCTTAGCAAATAATTTTGTGTGATCGAGTTTGCTGAGCTGCTAAAAACAAGTGGTTGAAAATATCCGTCTACTTTAATTATTTCAAAATAAACTGTAAAAAGAGTTAACCTTTCATCTTAACGCTTTACCTTCTTAAGCAAATTGATCAGTATGAATAATATGGAAAATATATATATATACATACACATACACATATACACAGACACATATATATACAGTGTGTGTGTGTGTGCGTGTGCACGCGCGCACATGTGTAGTGCAAAACCTTTTTAATAGTATATTTAGTAGTATATTTTAAGGCTTTGGAGTGTATGGTATTACATACACTTTTTCTTTGTTTATACTCAAACCAAAGGAGAAGAAAAGGTGAAGTCCTTGTAGCAATTCAGCAAAAAAGAGTTTTGATTTTACTAAGTTATAAAAACTGATAGTTCCAAGGAAGTGTTTACTACATATAACAGAATCTTCACATTTAAAATATCCCATCCACCAATGGGAAAACATACAGTTCCTAATTTAGTGAGGTATTTAAGCCTCTGCATAGTCTCACTGGAGTTAATGAGTCTACTGGCATGCCAGAAGTGTATTCTTAGGCACTTGGTAAATCAAAATCTGAATTTGTCATATGTTCTTTATTCACTGAGAGATTTATAAAAGCCTCAGTTATTCTTTGTTTTTTTAGCTGGTTTTTGCTATGTATGCTTTGAAAGAAGAGACTATAATCTCACTAAATTGGATTGTAACATTTTCATTGATTTCACTGAAGACAAAAGTCATTTTAATATTGAATTTCAAAGTCTCAACAGCATTTTTCATCACTCAGGACAGAGAAAGATTAGAACTGCCACGCACAAAAGCAGCATTTTCAGTTTCATTATTTAAAACCACAAAAACCTGCCAGTTTCATTAAAGCATAAGATGAATGATGAGAGAAGTCAAATAATGTAACTATTATACCAATATTAAAAGAGGAGCAGAAGTCTCCTTCAGATTCAGTCTTTGCCCTAAGTAACATACAATAACATTTGCAAACTGCCTAAAACGCCGTATTTTCAAAACCAGTGACTACAGAAAGGACAGCATTTACAAATAAACAAACAAACAAACAAACAAACAAAAACACCCACACATTCATTGTTTACCTGTTCAATGCTAGGTTTCTCAAATGGGGGGCTTTCCAAAGATCCTTCTACTACAGGTTTCCCCATCTGTAAAATGCACTTCCTCAAAAGCTGTTAAAAATATATAAATTTTTGAAAATTAGCATATTACATTCATAAGGTCAATGGAAGTCACAGTTGTGCAACACTTCATAAGCAGTGTTGAAAATCTGCTCTGCATCTGCTGGCTTAGTCATCTAAATTTATAGCTACTTAACTTCACTGTGCATTGCTTCATATATCCCTTGAAATGCATATAAAAGGCTGCTTTGTATATGCGTAGGCAGCTATATTAGCATTTATGCCTACCAACTTTTCCTGATTTGTAAGTGAAGGTGGTAAGGCTGGTAGATGGATGGGACTTAGGGTCAGCTTCTGACACCATCAGGATGACTTCCGGCATAAGATACTGTGCATTGCAAACACCACAGTGTCTGGTCCACAGTGAGCCGCTATAGCTTCACACTAGAGCAAAGAAAACCTCTCATAAAATAAAGTCAATACACACATAAGGGGTCAGTGAACAGTGAAATTAGCACGAGTGTGAAAGAATGAAAAAACCTGACAACCTGCCATGCAAGTTCAGCTTACTTTGAACAGGTAGAAATAAACTTGCTTAGTGTCTGCATCTTCTTCTTTGTGGACACAGGTGAAGAGATACTCCACATCCAACACAATCCCCAGGAGCCTGTTCATTTCTTCTTCGGACACATTCTCCAGGTGAGAAACGTGAGCAGCTAAACAAAATAATAAAAAACAAACATACAAACTAACCTGTAAAAAGCCTGAGAGAACCAAAAGCATAACTATTCCCTGAAATATCTGAAACTGAGTCATAATATTGAGGGTATGGATCCTGTAATTGCCACAACAGGAGAACTTGTTATCAGAGGCTCCTTAAACATGTCACATATGAGCAGTTTGTAAAGACAGTCCATGGACGGTAATTCCCAGAGCAGAGGGAAGGCAATTGACTGGAATCACAGTGCACATCCACTCAGAAAACAGATCTCAAGTCCTGTCTGTCTGCATTAATACGTTGTAATATAACTACTTATAGAGAGTTTTGTCCAAGAGCAGCTATGCTTTTGAGACAAAGTTTCTGGATTAAATCCCCATCGGTTACATAACCCACCTGCTGATACAAGTAGCACCCTGCTCTGTGAAAATGAAAAAAAAAAAAAATCAGCTCAGTACACAGTGGACATGGATGAGTAAGTTTCACAAATATTTTCATATCATGTAAGTTCAAACAATGCTTTGTGCACATTATATTGGCAAAGCTTTTGCAGATTACACATGCCCATTTGTTGAGAAGTTTGCAAAACGGCATCTTTCAAGATGTCATAATTTGCAAGTAACAAACTTCTTTTATCACCTCTGAAGGCAAATATAGTTATACATTTGCAATTTTCCAAAGTTTGGGGTTTAAAGTGGGACATCCATTTAAAGCTGGTTTGAACAACTGGCCCCAGGAAGAGAGAAGAAAATTTAAAACAAAAATCAGTTCCTGGAACAAGACATTTGCATTACAATAAGTAATGATTTTAGCTGACTCCAAGACAATGTAAATGGTATGCATAAGTTTTCCTCTGAAATGTCAAGAAAATATCTTTTAAAAACAAAGGAAAATGATTGAAAAGATTGAGCATATTAGTTTTTACATCTTTTAACAGTATTTACTTACTGGATAATTATCGTATTATCCTAAATATGACAATGTGGTTATGACTGGTAGGGCATTTTCAACATAAATCTGATTCCTTAAGGAGAAAAGAAGTGGAGAGAAATAACATTGACTTGAAAGGATCATTTTTGTTGGCCACTCAGCAAAGATGTTTGTTTTGGAAAGTCTGGTATGACATCTGTCAAAACATTTAAATTCAACAATTTTGTGCAGCTTCAACTAAAAAGGACAGCTTCTTTGGCTCAGAACATTAAAAAGGTACCTGTATTCATTTCCACTTAAATAAGCATTTATGATATAATCTCTTAAGCTCTGAACAATTCCATCTGCAAGCAAGATGGTCAGTGTGGGCTTTCTTTAATTACAAATATCCAGCATTCTAGGCAGAATAAAATGATTTCATTTCAGTCCTTGAACAAGATATGAAAGTTTAATAATCCCAGCTGTCAGTTCTGATCTTGTTAAAGTAACGAATTCCCTCCTAGATGAGCACTGCATTAGATAACATAGTAAAGAAGTCTTGGACTCAACTAGCAAATTCAGCATAAGAAGCCATTTCCATCCATTTTCCATAAAAATACTGAAAGTTACCTTGACTTCTGCATGGCCACATTTGAACATTTTATTATACTCTGGAACTAATATTACATTATACTCTGGAATTAAAACCCATGAAATGAATGTAAAAGTAACATAAGTCAAGTGTATTACCAGCGTGTATTTACTACAGGTTACTATTTACCACAGTCACAGATGCTTGCTTGTCAGTCCAACAAATTACCTTACTTGAGATGTTCACAACTTGTTCCCAGATTCTTGTGGCTGATATTAAACCTTTCAGTAAAATAAAAGCTTTAGTATACTAACATTAAATACTGTGCCACTCTTGACTTGAGTTGTACAACCCCATTCATCTGCATTGCCCAAAAGGTACATCCCTTCTCAGCTGCTGTTGCACTTAAAATCACAAGTACAGGTTGCTACAGTACACAGGAGAAGAAAGCAAGCAGAAAGAGCAAGGACAATGCAACAATATGAAGACCTGGAAAATAGCAAGTTAATTGTTTTGGTTTTGCAACTTCAGTAAGAAAGTACTTGAGCATATGAATAAAAAGCAATTAGAAAACAGAGTAATGAGGAAGATATCTGCAGTCTTTCTCAAAAATAATGAATGTCTGCATAAAAACACTAGTAAACTATGAAGGAGGACAGGTAAATGAAGAAATACCTAAATATGCTACATATAGGTACATAGCAGGAACTGAACAGATTGTACTAGGAAAAAAGGGAGCCTGAGTGCATACTTAGTGTATTAACACATAAATTAACCAGTTTTAAGAGTGCACAATAGACCTAAGACTGAAAATTATTACCAACAGGAAAACATGTCCTGTAGCACAGAAGAAAGCAATTAAATATAAAAGAGAGAAGAGCCTCTCACTACATAAACACCCGGTCTCGAGGCTGCTGGACAGTGAGTTCTCCCTACCCACAATTCAGTCACCGGTTCACAGTATTATGTTAGTGACCTAACACATTGCCCAGATAAAAGAAATATCCACAACAAAACCAGTATTGAGCCAAGCTGTGTGGCTGAGGAAATCCAGACCACAAAGAAAAGGACAAGAGAAGCAGGCTGTCTAGTGGCAAAACACGGCACACTGAAGAGCTAAGAGCAGACGAGGGTCCTAAGAGGGCCAGAAAACTCTGGAGTAGTGACAAGCAACAGTGAGAAAGGCAAATCACAGAAGCAGTGGCCTGCATATTTTGGTGTCACGATAAGTTTAAAGGCCTCAGTCAATAGTACAGGCAGTACTTGCAGACAATGCAACACAAGATGTGCATGTAAACTATTTTAATGACTTTGGTGAAAGAATGCATGCTGTAGGTAAGTAAACAGAAATAAGTGCAACAAACTAATATGCACCACCAAATAGACTTTTGCACCAAAAACTGCACTAGTTTGAAGACCAAACCAACTCCAGAAAGATGTCCTGAGTAAGAAAACGCACACTGATGCCTAAGATCACCTTCTGAAGAAAAGGAAACAAGCAAACAAAAACCAAAAAACCCTAACATCTTACTTTTTGGAGTTAAGCAGTAGAGGAATTTCTGCAGAGCTATTTCAAAGGCTCCTTGAGAATGAGAAAATGCAATGCAGGTGACACATCTGAAGCTTGCACACCTTGGTCATTCTGCTTTCAAAGGCATTGAGGAGGAACACTTAGAGATGAACAGGAAAACTATCTGGGAAAATACTGTTGAAAGACACATTTCTTGCCTGTAGTAGGAGGAAGCAGGCAGTAATTCATTTGAGTTATTTCAAATGAAGCACCGTTCTCATTAGCTGCAGTTGGCAGAATTAAGAAACTTTACTTTTTCTAAAAACAGCAATAAAGTTGAAGTAAATAAATTACAGTTTGTTCGGTAAGGTGTATTAACTGCTACAGTGGTTTACCTTAGTTCCCAAGTTAATGAGTGATTTAAGATTCTTAATTGATAAAAATAAATAAATAAATAAGGCTCCTTGGAACTGCTGAGGTTTTTCTGCAAAATACATGGTATCCACAAATTCTACTGAAAAACAGGGAGATGACAGACAAAACATCTTGTAACACCAAAAAAAGAATCTTCTATCTTCAAAGGCCAGGAATGAAAAGGATGGATAACACAAGCTACTTTGACTGCATAACCAAAGGCAGCGCAGAGAAACTGAATGATAAAAAGTTGAATAAAGTAAATTAACTAAAGTCACTGAACTCTCTGGGATACTGTGCATTTGATAATCTGCACGCAAAACCATAAATCTGGGATATAAGGAAAGGGAAGAAAACTGCTGAAAAACCCATAAATAGATCAAACGTAATGAGGGCATACAATGAGAAGGGAGCAAAAAAGGAAACAAAACCCATACCAAAAAAGAATAGTTTGAATAATTCCACACAAAGTACATTATTACTTTCAAAAATACATACATAAATAGCCCATTGTGAGGGTTTTACATTTCCTTCTTCTTATTTCACTGTTGGGTCATATCAACAAAATTTTGGGTCATATCAACAAAAATTAAAAAGCAACTGCTTCTTTTCAAGTAGTTTTGAATCTTATTATAGTTTAACTTTTACTAAATAGAGTCATCAGCTTTTTTCTGGATAACTGCAATTTTTTAAACAAAAAGTAAGAATGATGCCTCATTCTTTTTCAGGCTATGCAACTAACAAATCTTTCTGTAGGTAAGAGAACTTGCTTTAACAATGTCCAAGAATATTTTGCAGTTTGTTCTATAGCAACAAAATGGAATACAGCTTACATCCACTAGAGAGTCACTTGTACTGTAACTAAAGCACCTGGCAGATGAAAAAACACGAGGTTAATAAATGTTATATGAAAGATTACAATTATTATGGGTAGCTTAACAATGCATTTGCATTTTAACAACTTAAAAGATATGGATTTTTGGAAGTTAGTGTATGCATTTTTAGAAGTTGTGTCTCTATTCAATTTCTTCGAAAATCACCTTAGGGTTTTCCCAACATATTTTAATCCAAATTAATTGACATTTGGGTCCAATTATAACATCACTTCTAGGTCCTAACATGTCATCTTGAATTTTATCTTGCAGCAGCAGAGACTTCTGGGTATAAACACCTGGATTCCAGGAGAAAGCAAAAAGCTTACCTAGCGCATGGCTACAGCTGCGACACGGCTCGGTAAGGCTAACAATCATCTGCTGCAGGTCTGCTCGAGGAGGAGTAGGAGGTGGATTGGGGTTTTTCCAGCCATTGCATTTACAAGATTCCTCAGCCTGAAATCAACATAAATGAATATCAATACTATAAAAAACAGGAGCTTGCTGAACTAGTATGATTTCAAGAGTAATAAAAAGCAGCATTATTAATTGCAAGTTTTGTTTATCTACCACATAGATAGACTTTATGTGTTAGGAAAAAAATAATAGTACCCCAAACAGAAAGATTAACACAGTTCTGGCAACCGAAATCTGCTCAGAAGAACACATTTTTCAAACACTGGCTAATTCCTTTACAGAAAGCCCTTACTCTAGTTCCTACATGAAAGAAGTGTTCAGACACTTACTAATATATCAGCACTTACAAATTCTGCCATCTAGAAACTTTTAAGGATTTAAATACAAACAGAATATCTGACGGGCAACACATACCTCACTATGTTATCAGCTATACTGCCAACAAGGCATCCTACAACTAAAAATAAGGACATGATGCAAGCATAAACAGGAATAAGCAAACAATGATTGCACTGCTCAACGAAGCTGTCCAAGGCAAGGCTTAGCCAGCTCATCAAAGGCAACGAATGCCAGAGGCAGTGACCCCACCAACGAGACCTGCTGCTTATGCTGGGAAGTTTAGTTACGCACACTGGCTGTGAAACAACACTGGCAGCTAAGGGAGAGGTGGTGACTTGGGTAATCGTGTTTCAAAACATTTGGAAGTCTGAAATACCGATTCTAGTCAGCCAAAGAGCAGCTTTATGGGAGGGGATTTTCTTCTGCATATCCAAGGGGTTTTAGTTATTTTGGCAGTAAGGTTCTTCTAACAGCATTCATGTTCCTATCTGAAGACCTAATTATAAGAAAAGCATCCTTTTCTACTGCTCAGAGATATCTATGTACTGGCCTGTAACGAGATACTCATGAATTTGCAGCGCCAAGACCTCAGTGAGGAAAGTATGCCAACTGCTGCATAATATTCATGGCTCTGAAACACTCTTAGTAGGAAAAAATTGTGATGTTAATATATCCTGCACTACCGTGTCATTTTTCAAATAGATTCTGAACACTTTTAACACAATCTATTTCAGGAACCCATTTCATTTTCCTTTTGTGTTTCCAAATCCCATCTTACCTAAGCAAGAAGCACCTAAGAGAAGCAGAAAAGAGCGCAGCTTGACAGTTCCCAAGACTGACAGCTTTGCAGACTGATGGTATATCACTCTTCCAACCCAATTTCAATGTTCAGCAACCTGAGCACTAAGAAAGCCACTGCCTATGTTTTGCTGAGCATCAGATGATGTTTCCAGCCTCTCTAATGCTTCAGCATTCACCTAGATGGACTCATGGCCCCACGCGCCATGGAACCTGGCCACATTTGGTGCAGTCTGGCATGCAAATGGTGTTTCCAGAAGCCGGGGCCACCAGAACGACCTGGACTACCACCTGCAAGCACCCAGTAAAACCACCCTTCACATGCTTCCCTTGCAAAAGGGACAGTCTACGTCACCTGAGCCCACTGGCCCTCCAAGCTTACTGCGTGGGTGCAGACTATCTACCACAACATGCATTTATAATGTGGCATAAGGGAGATTTCAGTATGAAATGTGGAGAAGCATGGAGAAGATTAAAATTATTTTTATATATATATAATATTTTTATAAATTTATATATATAATATATATAATATTTACACACACACACACACACACATATATATAAAACAACTCAAACTGCCATCTGGAAGGATTTGTACAGATCTTGGTGAATTTTATGTTATTTTCTATCACATTTTCTAAGTGTAATACAACTAGAGAAATGAGGAAGGCTCCAATGTTATTTTACAGCAGAAACTGTCTCTTACAGTTTCGCAGGCACTGAGCCAATTTTACTTTTGTTAGTTATCCAAGCCTGTAAAATCTATTAAAGTTTTATGACTAGAAAGACAGGTCAGTGATTGAGTGACACCTGTGACCCAAGGAAAGGCCCTGTTGTGGGGACTTTGGACATCTGTGGGATGATTTGATGACATTCTCAATTAGCATCTTGCTAGCCAAACCCCATGCCAAATAAGCTATCCACATTTGCTTTGTGCAAGAGACAATGTTGCCATGAGAGTTTTCACAGTTAAATCAAAGAGCAATGCTGTCAGAAAGACAACTGTCAGAAAATTTGAATATTGCCAAAGTGAATTCAAGAGAATCATAAAGAAGTTCTCAGAAAAACAAATGATTGAATATTATTTTTAGGGAAGTAAGATTTGATCCTTCCCATGCAGCTTTCAGGACAAATGTTCAACACTATAAATAACTGACATAACATAATGCTTATTATTATTTGCCTTAAATCATACCACAATGAAACATCACACACACACACACACACACACACACACACACAAAATACAAGCATTTTGAGCATTTTTTCTCTGAGTGGAAGCAACGTTTCTCAGAAGCTCACCACATTATGTTTACTATAAAGCCTAAACTCTATAAACAGTGAGTAACTACACAAACTTTAGTGTCACACAATAATTAACAGCAAAGATGCAAACAAACAGATGTATGAATCGTGATAACGGCTCACTTAAACTGCCAAAAATAAATATCAACCCATCCACAGAAGAATAAAAACAGTATGTTCAATGGCAGATTTTCTTCTGCTCTCAGTAGTATTTTCTTGCCAGATCTTTTGAAGCAGACGTTAATTTGTATTGCTCAAATTATTCCAGAGATCTTTCTCAAACAACTATCAGTTGTTTGGGTTTTTTTAATCTCTCTATAAAACACCAGAATTGGCATAAAAGTTCTGTAAACAAAGGAGAAGCACAACCTGAAAAGGTCCTCTCTAAAACTAAGCTTTCATTATAGGTCTTGACAGTGCAAGTATTTTGCACTGAATACTCGATGTACATTCCTCAGTGGCTTAAATTGCTGAGTTATTTCAAGTCTTCCACAGTGTTTTGTTAATTCATTCCTTTCTTTGACTGTCTTCAGCTTCTTTCTTTCTTTGTGTCACTCATCTGCTTTTCATTAGAAAATAAAGTATGACTTCACCTCCTCAAAAACTTTTTTTAAGATCAAAAACAGTTTTGAGGGGAGGAAGGAAGAGAAACATTTGAACTGGTACATCCAGTCCTTGGAGCCTTGTTTTCTGGGACATCTGCAGAGCTTTGATAAAGACACTGAAGAAAATTAGGGACTTTTGCCTTACTGAAGCTTGTAAGGTAATGAATGCCACCTTTGCAAGACCAAGGATCATGAACACTATCTTAATTGGTAGTTTTTAATAAAATTGGATGCATGCAGTATAATAAAACACAACACTTACACATCACTGCCCTCAGTAAAAACAACAACATAGAAGTTATGTACATTTCGCATGGTATGCCATTCTTTCAATAATCTTTTTTTGTGACCTTCCATGTTACATGGAGTGCTGTAGTGTAGATTTTAAACAGTTTAATTTTCTAAGGACAGTGAAAACGGCAGATCTAGACAAATGAAAGTTATTGTTTTCTTTGAAATACTGAATAAACTGATACTGGGTTAAAAATGGATAGCAAAATAAAACAGCATATTTTAAGATACATTGTTAACATTTTTATTAGGAAAGCATTTGAAAGTTACAACATTAAACAACTAGGCCCCTTTTCAGTGGGTTTAGATGCTCAAATAATACAAGTGAAAGAAGTCTAAATAATACAAATGAATAACGTTGCTGTAGGTTATGGACTAAAATATTCTTCCCATTTTACAGATGCTAAAATGGGCATAGGAAGACAAGTTTCAAGCTAACTTACAAAGTAAAAGACCTGAAGAGTCTTAAAACTGGGTTTCAAAACCACTATTTTACTCAGTTCTCAACTCAAAATCATACAGACTGCCCTGTCTAGTAACTGAGATGCAAAGCAGACTCAACAAATTGTATATACACAACATTACACAACCTCCTACTTCCAACAAGTACAGGTACTCTAGAAAAATTATTTTTCCTCTCAGCATAAAAGCTGTGTAGCATACCCTACTATAAAATGGTTTTCTCCCATAAGTAGTAATCTCAAATTAATGTTTTAATAAAGAACATCACACAAACCATAACAAAAACATTGATGAATTTATATATTTTTCTTACTCAAATGTACATACAAATCTATGAAAACATTTAGATACTGCTTAGAGATCTACTCATACATATCAGGAAATCAGCAGATCCATTTGTCTTTAGCAATAGAAAATAATCAGTTCAATGTTTAACTCTAAGACCAAATTTTTTCTTTATTCATCAATCCAAGTATTTTAGTATCTATTTTTCCCACTGTTTCTCTCACCTATAGAATAGATGTAGGCTACTATATAAAGGTTTTTATTAGTAATAAGAATCCAAATTCCACCTAGTTAAGTTAATGAGAGATTTCTTATTTAACTTAAGGACTTTAACTGGGCCTGTAAGACACTGTGAAACAGATTTGCCCCACTATAAAAATGATCATAAGAAAGCCTTAAATATCCTCTACATGTCCTACATACTTCTGCTATTTCTCCAGAAAATGACCTTAATACATCTTCAGTTGAGCTTCGAGGAGCTGTACTCCCACCATGCAGAGTCCAGCAGTAATGAGTCTGCCTCATCTCAATCTGCTTTAGGAAAGCTAGGAAAAAATATTTCATTATGGAAACAGTGGTACATAGTTACATTATGAACTATTTTTCATGTGTAGGAACAGGAAAACACCATAGAGGTCACTCCAGGATCAGAATATGAAGTGACAAGTGGGAAGCAGTGCACTCTACCAAGGTTCAGCAGCTGGTCTGCAGCCTGGGAGAACCAGCTTTCCCTTCAAACTCTGCCACTAACCTGCTGCACAGCCTTGGTCAAATCATCTCATCACGTCCTTCTCACTTTTTGTCCATGTTTTGGGGGATTTTTTTTTTTTTTAAAGCATGAGGGCTTTAAGGACATATTACTCCCTACTATTTGTGCAAATGCCTTAATCCACTAGGCTCTTAATTACATTTGTAAGCATCAAGGCATTACTGTAATATGTATAAAATAAGAAATAATCAATTTTACAGAAAACACTAGTGTACAAAAATAGTACATATTTAAACTGGTTTACAGGAAAAGCTCCCAGTGGGACTGGAGAGGGGACTGTATTTTCAGATACAGTAAACCAATAGGGAAGAAGAAAGTCAGTAAGACTTCCTCTTGCATTTTCATTAAATTTATTTATGGGTGTAAATCACACAGCGCTGCTTTTATATGAATGTGAGGCAAGCTCGCATGCATCATGCTCAGTTTCACACTGGAAAAAACAAAAACTGTGTGTGTGGCCATTCATATTTCTACAGTTATAGCAGTGCCAAATACTGCCCTACAAAGCATAAAGGAATACCAGGTATTTTCTAAAATTCAGGAGAACTGTGCCAATTCTTAATATATAACTTATTGTTCAAAATACCCTTCCTTCTCCCCCCTCCCCTGGGTCATTTTAAAAGGTATTTTACCCAGAATAGCTTTTTCCTCTCCCTTCTGTCCCTGACCACCTTCTTCACAGGGAGAAATGGTCAAGCTTGACAACTACAATTCTCCTGTCTCAATTCTTTATCAGGGAAATAAGAACCAAACAAAGAGAAAAGAAAACCCCAAAACAACGACAACAAAACATTTTCTACAGTCCTAGGCTGGGGCAGTGGCTCCCCAAGCTCATTCCAAAATCCTCAGTCTAGCTCTGCTGAGATGATATGCATCCTGAAGACGTCTCTGCCTGCAGTTTTTGGCTGTATCTCCCAAAAGCTGAAGCAGAGGGATCGCTGAAGAGTGACGAGGGGGTTCGTTCCCTCCTGGGGCCGGAGCAGCCTGCTCGCACGGCAGTTGTGCGCAGGGCAGTCCTGTCTCCAGCACAGCGCATTGCTGCTGCCGCCAGCAAGGCCCAGCCGCTGCCACTCCGCAACCGTGCTCTTCCCACCTCCTAGCGCTGCTTCTCCTCAGCCCAAACGAAGGGGCTCGCTGCCTCTGCTCCTCTCCATGTCTGAGAGCTTAAGTTTCTATTCAACTTTATGTGCTGAAGCAGTACTTTCCTCTCCCATTTTACATGGGAGAAGGCCACCAGTGCTAAGGATGGCATTGCATACTTTCTCCACGCCAACCTGAACAGCTCTATGCACATTTACACAAGATTCACGTATGGCTGCTACTTGAATGAAAACATAAGTTACCTCATTTTGGGACCGGAGATGGTGCAAGCGTTTGATACCTCTCTCTCTCTCACAAATGGAAACAGGCAAAATAAATGGAATCAAAGTTTCAGCCCAAAGTAAGAAAGTTCAAAGTTATTCCCTGCACTGCTACAGTCCAGTCCCTTGCAAACCACCGATGTTGTGAGCCAAGCACTGCAGTTCTGGAGCACCTGCCAGTTGTTCAAAAAGAAAAATAGCACATTCTTCTGCTCTCCTCCCTCCTTATCCCATAGGACAAACTGCTTGATTAGTTTACAAGAAGTTTCCTGTTCGTCCACTTGCTTATGTTTTGCGACATGAAAGAATGCTGCCTGGTATTAAATTACTGAAGAAAAGCAAAGTAGCAAAGGTTGGTTTTGCATTTTAATCTGAGCACAGGGCAGTGTTTGGTTCTGCAGTTGTGCCTGGCTCCGGGGTGCCCTAGCCACAGGTCGCATGGGCTCAGCTCACTACAGTGCCAGTGAGGACATGGCTCTGACTTGCCGCAGAAGGACGGGAGACTAAGGCCAATAATGCTACCTCGTCACAGCACCTGCAATGCAAACTGCCACTGCTCTGCACCCATCGCTGGAGATCCACAAAGGGAAGAAAAAAAGATCTGACTAGGGAAGGAAAGGGGGAGAATCATGCCCACTCACCCCTCCTGCACACACACACACACCCCTAACAGCTCATGAAAATCTCACACCTTCCCTGTCCAATGCTGTTTAACAGCATCGCAAGTCTTGGTAACATTAAAATACTGGGAGGCAGAGGGGAATAAGCACCAGAAAGTTTTGAACCATGTCACCCATCCTGCAATGAGGGCCTCAAGTTTCAAACACACTAACTGCTCTTTTACGTTACCGGCATTGGTGGCATCTTGTGATGTCCCACATATGCATCAAGTCTAAGAGGAGATGCCTGAATATTTGTAAACAGCTAAAAAATTGAAGCGTGTGTGTGGTTTCCTTAACTTGGCCTCATATGACTTAGCATTGCAACATGCTTTCAGCTTACAGTTAAAGCACCTCACATCACCAGACAGGACTACAGAGCCATATTATAGTGCTTCCTCATGTATATTAGCATTTAGGTTAGCCCTTCACTTCACATTTGCCCTTCTGAGAGTTCTGATCTAAGGGAACAAAGAAAATAAAATACACTTTTTCACAAACAGCTCAATTATTTTCAATGCCAGAAACATTACTAGAAGATTTCATAACACCACTGCCACCCTGAACGCGTCAGACTTGCTGTGCATCCGTGAATGGCCATGACAGCAGTAACACAGCTGATGGCCCATGCTCAGAGCACACTGGCCCTGCGCTGTGTGCAGCACAGTCCATGTGCCCAGGCACAGATGACAACACCAGGTGTCACGGACCTCCAAAGATTGCAAAGCTGCAACTGTGACCAGGCCCTCTCAATCTCCAGCAGCAATCAAGCCCTGTTTTCCCCATCCAGAAGAAAAATCCAGGCAGAGGGAAAGATGCACGGAGGGAAACCCAGGGCAGTGTCACTAAGGTGAGCACAGAAAGCCCGACAGCACTGCAGACGAGAGAGGCCTCCGTGCCCTGCCTGCACCGAGGTGACCAGCGGGGACAACTTTCCCAAACAGAGAGACGGCGCTTCTTTGCTCCTCTGCCAAAGCCGCTAGCGACGGTGCCAGCTCGGAGCAGCGGCGTTTGGGTGGCGACAGCCCTCGCCGGGGCGCGAGGCCGGCCCAGCCCCCGGGACGAAGGGGCCCCCCCGCCGCCCCCCGTGGGACACACCGGCCCCGCGCGGTGTCTACGCGGGCAGCAGCTGCGGGGCGCGGTTAAGCCCGCGGCAGGGCCGGAGCCGCTCGCCCCGACGCCTCCCCCCGGGCAAGGGCGAGCGACCCCGCGGGGCCCGGGCGGGGGCGGCGGGACGGGCACGTCCGCTATTGCCCGGATCGACGGGGCAGGGGAGGGAGGAGGAGGAGGGAGGTGCTCCGCGCGAGGGCTTGTTTTCGGCGTGCTTCGGGCTCATTCTTGCTGCTCCTGGCTGGAAGGCTCCGGGGGGCGGAGGAACCACCAGCCGCGCCACTTCCGCGGTTCCCGGCAGCGGGGAGCGCGGGGCTGCAGCCGGCCGCCCCCCGCCCGGCCCGGCCCGGCCCTTCCCCACCGCCTGCCTCCTTCCCTCCCTCCGTCCCCTCCCCGGCCGCCTCAATCCCCACCCTCCGTGGGCGGGTGGGCGCCCGCGGCCGGCGCCGTACCTTGCAAGCGGAGTAGACGCCCAGCTTCTCCAGCTTCTTGGCCCGCGGAGCGGCGCGCAGCTGCGCCTTCTTGCCGGCGGTGCGCGCCGAGCCGGGCCCCCCGGGGCTCTCGGCGACGGTGCGCGCCGGCCCCCCGGCGGCCACCCCCCCGGCGGCCGGGGAGCCCTGCTGCGGCCCGCCGCCGCCCGCCGCCGCCGCCGCGGCCCCGGCGCCGCCAGGCTCCGCCATGCCCGCGGAGGGGCGCGGAGTGGCGGGGCGGGAGCCGCCCGCCCGTGCGGCTCTGGCGGCGGCCGGCGCGGTGCGCCGAGCGCTAGACCCTCCCCTTCGCCGCGCCGCCGCCGCCGGCTGCTCCCCCCGGGGAGGCGGCGGCGGAGGGAGGGAGGGAGGGGACTGGCCGCTCCGCGGGCGGCTCCTGCCCCGCCGGGCGGGGGGAGCGCGCAGCCGCCCCCGCCTCCCGCCCGGCCGCTCCGCACCGCGGGGGAGCGCGCCCGCCCCCGCGGAGCCCCGGGGCGCCCCCGCGTAAGGCGGCGGCGCCGGCGGCGCGCAGGGGTCCCCGCCGGAGCGGGCCTTGCGCGGCCGGGAAATCTGGGGACAAAGTTGCCCCCGACAAGAAGTAAAGACTCTTCTGGGTCGGCCTGGCGACCCGCGCAGCAGCCACGCTCCCTGGGCTTCAGGCTCTTTAAAAGCCCCATTTTCCCCTCATCGTGTCACTCGTTTGTTGGCTTAACCATTGCGTTTCCATCCCCTGTAGTTCTCAGCTGTTTTTAACCAATTCCGTGGTTTTTTATTATTATTTCGAGTTCAGTCAACATAAAAATACTGGCTGGCTTTAAACATACGAGAATATAAAAACTCTGCTCAGTTCCTTGGGGGGGGGGGAGTTGCATAGTGGTTTGGGGGCCTTTCTTTTTTGTCCAGGAACAGGTGTTAACAGCAGCTCAATATATGTATTAACGGAGCTACCATAATTGGAAGCTCAAATTAAGTAAATGATTCTACCGCAGGAACTGCACCCCGTGCCTGGAAATAAGCGCTTCAGTTTTGAGGAAGTTACGTTCTGCTGCACATATGTAAAGACGTGGTTGAACTGTGAGAAACCACAAATGACAATTCTGTAGCACAGTACCACGGTTTAAAAGGCTAGAATTAAGGCTGTGCATTTATGTGTGATTTACGGGTCTTTGATGTGTGAACCAGAAGCAGTAATACTAATGTAGAGGGGAATCCCAGTGTATAAAAGAGCTCTTTCAGCGCAGAGCCTTGGTGACTTAGACAAGTAAAAATGATGACAGACTTCTGCAAGGTGGGGAGTAATAAGTGGGGGGAGGAGTGAGAAAACATTTTCCCTGAGATCTCCCCTTCTCTCCCCCCCCCCTTTTCTCCCTTGATATTTTCAACCATTCGGATTCTACGGTGAGCTGATATTTTCATTCAGTGAGAAAAAATCTGAAGGACGCATCGAGTTCCCTTTCGGACTAAAATGTTTCAATATTTTCATTAAAAGGGGGGGGAGGGGAGAGGCTTTTTTTTTTTTTTTTTTTTTGGCTGAGGTTTTCAAATGAACAAAACGGGGGGGGGAGGGGGGCGATCCCCTTTGGAAAAACCCGAGCTGGCGATGCCGCGCTGCCGGCAGCCCCCGGCGGCCGGGACCTGCGCTCCGCGGCCGCGGAGCCGTGCGCGGGGCTGCGCGGCGCCGCCCCCGCCGTCGGGCGGCGCGGAGCGGAGCGGGCGGCGGCGCTGCCGGGGCTCCCCCGCCGCGGCCGGCGCAGCGTCCCCGGGCAGGGAGGTGGCGCGGGGGGTGACAGTGACCCTTAAGATGGCTGCTGCCATCCGCGGTGTTTTAAGACGGACTGTTAAGGTGGAGGAGGCCCTGACCGCCCCGCTTCCCGGAGCAGCGGGGGAAGCCGCCGGCTGCACATCACACCCTATCTTCGGAGCAAATAAAAAATGTTTCTCTTAAATTGCACCGTTTTTATTTTTTTGAGAGCGTTCAATTAATATTTTAGAATAACAAATGGCTGCTGTATGATAGCATCCACCTAAGATCATCAGAATAACCTTCTGAATGTATTTGCTCGCATTTCTTTATGACAATTACTCTTCCACTTTCCTCCCAGACTTGGCAATGAAAATATATTGCTTAGTTTCACTTTCAGCTTTCCCACTGCTCTGCTTCAGTTGCAAATGAAGTGAATAGTCCTGTAACAACAGACTCCCTTCCGTGTGCCACAACGCTGCTGGCCATTGTCTTCTGGATTTCCTGGAAACTGCGGCCTTCTGGGAACCAGGCCATTCTCCTAATGTCTTTTTTAAATAAAAAAAGAAAACCATCAAAGCTGGCTGTTTGTTTAGCTTCTCCTCTAAATGATAAACTAATGTTATCTAACCTGGTATCAAGTTTGCACACCCTTATAGAAACAGATAATACATTTCAATTCTCAAAACACATTTACTATTTTTGCGTATGTAATTCCACTGATGCTTATGAGGACCATTCAGTGTGCATTTATATATGAAAGTACATGTGCAAGTGTTCACAGGATCACAGCCTAGGCAAAACAACCTTCTTTCAGCGTTACTCTTTCACCTTGTTCTTCGAGGTCCTAAAAGCCTGAGAAGTTTTTACTTCCACTGAAATAAAATAAAAGTGAAAGTCATTATGACTGACTTTTGTTACATGCCTGCTACTTTGGATCTCTGTTTACATTTCATTGTGTGTTTATGAGGGCCTAGTGAAAAAAAGACTGTTGTATGGCATACAGTAGGACACTGGTTAATATGAAGGAAAAAAACATTTTTACTGCAGTTTTTTCCTATATCCTCGTGTGAGATTGTGGCTGTCTTACAATACCATGTCTCTCTCGCTCTCTCTTTTTTTTTTTTTCTTTTTACCTTGCTGCTCACTAGATAACCAGAACAATAAATCTACCAGCCTGTGGCTAAGGATACAGTTACTATAGTAACATTTATAAACACCAATTTCACTACAAACGCAGAACAACTGCCTACTATTGCGAAGAGGAACAGCTTAAAAAGAAATCACTCTTTAATTGCCATTAGGTAAGCCCTACTCTTTTTTTCTTTTTGAACTGTAAGTCTGATTTAAATCTATTGTTATCATTCTAACTTTGTTCTAAAATATTAAGTTAAAAAAAAAAAAGCCTAACATTACTTTGCTTTAAACTGTTCCAGTGATGGCTAAAATGTTATGTTCACTATTTTGGCAAGAATAAAGAAGGAAAAGGTCTTTTGCTTGCTGGAAACACTAGAGTATATCTTGGGCCATGTTTACTACTGATGGCTTTGGTAAATATAGTTTGGCTATGACAAGTTACACTATATTAGGGAAGCAGAAAAAAAATTCTCTTTTGACATATGACTATACATGTCATTCTCAGTTTCATTTCTAAGCTGACTTTATCTGTTGACTAATTTTATAAGTAAGTATTTCAATTATAATTTATTACTCAATTTGAGCACAACAGAATAACTCCAATGCTTATTTTCATCATTAAATATTCAATATGAAGATATTCAATTAAAATTAAACTCAAAGCATTGTCTGAAAAACCCTGCCACGTTTTTTTTAGTTTCTGTCCTTCAGGGCATGTCAGTGGGCTTGCACAAGTCCAGCTTATTCTGAAACTGGCTTTCAGCAAGCTGTTGTAGGAGTCGAGTACATCTGCCTACTTCCAAATTGCACTGCTTAGCTTGCAAGCTCAGGTGAGACTACTCATATACATTAAATTAAGCAAGCCTGGAACTGGATAAGACACATATTCCAGCTTTTGTGACTCTCAGGCCTGTCCCAAGCTGCTGATAGCCTTGAGCGGATTCGCATTCAGTTCTGGTGCTCCCAGGAGACAGCACATTTAGTGTTTGCTGGCATGGCCCGAATTCACTGTGAACTCAAGACAAGCTTAAATGCAAAAGCATGCGAGTTATTCTAGCAAAGCAGATGGTTGTATTCTTGATTCCCAGTTACAAAAGAGGGATCCCTATTACAAAAGAGGAAATTAAAATATAGTTTAGGGTGTTCCTGACACCCAGTTATTACTTAGCTGTCATTTGAGGCTTTGGGATCTATCTCAGCCACATAAGTTGAAGAATGACTCAACTAATAGCAGCCTACTGGTGAACACTGTCTCTCTGGGAGGGACCTCCCAGCCAGCTGTGGAGCTCTGGGGACTTGTCCTTCCCCCTCGCCCCCATCCTCAGGCCTATTCAGAGCAAGTGTGATGAACCACCATTCTCGCTCTCCTTTTGTTCATGATAGGACTTACCTCCTCAGCTCCCACCTGGTTTAATTCTTTCCTTTCAATGCAAATGTGAAAAGCGGAGCTTTTCCTCCCCCTCCAGAGAATTTCTCCCGAGTATAAAATCCTATTGTATTCTTTCATTAGCACATTCCTTGTGGGTTAAGTGGCCTCCCTCTTGGCCACTACACAT
Organism: Apteryx mantelli; assembly: GCF_036417845.1. Taxonomy (NCBI): domain Eukaryota; kingdom Metazoa; phylum Chordata; class Aves; order Apterygiformes; family Apterygidae; genus Apteryx; species Apteryx mantelli. Next base: position 128,360,457 of record NC_089979.1, read on the forward strand.
TCAGGCTATCAATATCTTACGAATCACTGGGAGTATTAACAGTACAAAAGTTTTGTTCATTATACTCTTTAGCATCTTGTCAGCTTCCCATAGAGATTACATGTGAAATTAGTAATGTAGATGGTAGACCTTACCACTAGGCCTTTGACTGCCATACAGAACCTCACAACCCAATTACCCAGTTTTTACAAGTAAAAAACAGAGGAAAAAAATGGAGAAAATGTCATTGTAACACTCATGGCTGTTTAAGAAGCACTTGCTTCTTGCTAGTGATTAAGTAGTCTGCAGTTTTTATTCACTTTTTACACAGAGCATGCTCTTCTTGACAAAGTTTTGACTTATCAAAAGCCCAGTAAAAACCTAAATACTGGGCTCATACAGCACAGTATTATTACTGCCTTTACCAATACAATGTGAAGCGTGTGTGTTTGTCGAGTTTAGAAGCTGCTTGTTAAAGATATTTAATTATCTGCAAGTGTTGCAAAGACTTACACTATATTATTTGGTGGTAGTGAGAGCACTAGATTGCGTGATGCAAACATAAGAGGTATTGTTTATTTTTCATTCACTTGCCTCCCCATAGCTTTTTATTTATTCCCTTATCTAACATCATCTTCTCTTCTTATTCTTTTCTCAGCTTACTATGTGGTAGAGATCTCAGCAGTTCTCAGGGACCCCCTTCAATGTACTCTGGTTATCTCTGCATTAATGGTTTCCTTAACTATCCCAGCACTGCACAGAGGAGGTCCACTTATGTCAGCAGTGCTGGCAGAATTACAGACTTCTGGTAGTTGGCACAGACGCAGCTGGCAGCGGGTTAGGAGTGAAGCAGCCTAGTTTCTATTAGCTCCATCTAAGCTGTCTCCAGCCTGTACCCTTGCTACGACACTGATTTAGATATTAGAATTCTGCACAGAAAATCCATTTACTTCTATAAGGTAAAGTTACACCAGCCTAAGCACATCTGATCTTCAGAGCCCATTTCTAGGCCTTTCCAGTATTTGGGTGGGAGAACCCTGGAAATCTTAAGAACTACGGACACAACTACAAGAATCATGGCTAACTGCTTGGCTAAACCACAGAAATGAAACAGATTAGAAACCTCCATTCAGCCTGACTAGAATTGTGTGTAGAGTTGGAAAAAGGAGAGGAAAACCAGGATCACAGAAGTAATTCCAGCTGTGGATGTACAGGGGAGGGAGGCAGGCTGTGACAGGGAGGAGAGCTCAAGAGAAACGGTCAGTTACACGATCCCTCATCGTCCACTTCCTTCTCAGCTTTCCCTCTGTGGTTCTCCAAAACCTCACGTGCCACATGTGACCTTCCCTACTGTGCCGAGCCTCACTGCTTAGCAGGCTCTCAGCCACATTCGGCGCCTGGCAGCCTCTCTGCACCCCACGACGCTCCCACATGGGTGATTTTAGAAAAGTATCAGTCAGGTTAATGCCTTGGCCACGTTTACATTTAGGTAGACGCTAAGCAGAGCTGTTCCACTGCAATACGCGCTGGTAGGAACAGCCCAGTACAAAGTGGCCTAGCCCAGTGCAGACCACTAACGCGCTCCTCTCCGGGTGCCGCGTGCGCGGTGTGGCGCTCGCCTCCGCCAGCTGCTCGGTGGCTTATGAACTGCTGCCCCTGCCCTGTTAGCACAGGCTCAGCTACCAGGAACAGCTGCAAAGCAGCTGTGGTGTAGGAAGACACATTTGCACCAGTTTTTACTAGTTCTATTTCCCACTTTGAATACTTCTTACCAGTTGAAGAGCTGTGCCTCTGTCCAGATGGACAATGTCACAACTTATTACCTTCTCTTAAGAAGACCCAACGATGGCGACTGTTTCTACTTTATAGGCTGACATAAGACCAGTGGGCCTGGAATCCCAAGATTCCAGTTTTGCGCAATGCTTATGGAGGTAAATAAGGAGACTAATTATTTAATTTATTCCATAATTATTTTAATTATTAATCATTTCCTTCTTGCATGCCTATTATTGGGTCCGGAGATGGGAGTGTTCCCAGGCCCTGAAGGCAGACGCCCCTGAAGGCATGTTCATGTGACTCACCAGGTTCCTCTTTCTCTCTTCCCATATCGTTTGTAACAGGACTTTCTTGAAGCTGTGTTGTTGCTTCTGGAGATACAGTAAGAAGGGTACTATGCTAGGCTTATTTGACTCACTTGAGAGAAGACATCTGGTTCCTGGCATCCATGCCTTTTGCATCACTCCCTTTGCAGATGCTTTTGGAGGCTGAGGGGCCCAGTCCAGCTAAAATTGGTGGAAAGTGTAGGACATGGCTGCTGGGTTAAATGAGTTTGTTCTTTCAGCGGAAGAGTTTTTAGTCTTATACGCATTTAAAAAAGGTTACATACATTTTTCTCATCAGATATGAGCCCATTGCTGCTCTTGCAGAAGGAGACCACATGAAACTGGGACCAAGTGAATACGTGTGCCCTTTGGCCTGCTGGTAAAACAGCATCTGCACAGGCGGCAGCACTGTGCCCATACCCCCAGATTGGGCTGTGAAGTAGGGTGTGCGGTGCACCACTGCAACCACTACACCTGCACTAGCACCTTGTACCAGCTCCAGGGCGACATCAGGTCCAGCACCGCTCTGGGAAAGACTGATCCAGTGATGCCTGATGCGTTTCTGTATGTGGATGGAAGAGGTATGAAGCACTCACTAACAATTTCTGAGGGAGGTGCCACTACCAGACTGCGACAGGCGGAGGGAGGGAACAGCAGTCGAAAGGAAGAAGCAGGCTGGGCAGTGTGGTGGCAACACAAGCAGCGGCACTGCCTCGCTGGCATGGGGAGGAAGACGTGCTGGCTGAGACACAAGGAGAGAAAGACATGGCAAAGAGTGAAGCAGGGAGAAAGAAACAGATGGGTGAGGAAGTTGCTGCTTGTTCAGCAAGAATTTGCAACAGTGCAGCCTATTTATATCTTAACTGATAATACTGTGATGACAAGTTCGGGGAGACTGTGACCTCCGTTTTACATCACACAGCCCTTCTCTGCCTCTTCCTGCCACCCTCAGTCAGACAGGCACCTTCCTGGGGCCGGCTCCAGCTCCATAATGCTGATTGTTTCCTAAGACCATGAGTATGTAGCAAATACTCCTAATAAACAAACCTTATGGAGGAGTAGAGACTTGTACACGTTAAGTGCTGAGCGTGACACAGGTAGGTGAGAAAGCAACACACCCAGGTGGGGACAGGATTGACGTGTCAGAGGGAGGTGACAGCATATGGGACTCTCCTGTTTGGATACAAATCAGATTTGGGATCCTTGAAGCCCAATTAATGACAAATCTTCTTTAATTAAATAAATGAGATTGTAGTGGCAAACTGCAAACAGAAAATAATCTCTGCTTGCTATACAAACAGCAAGCAACTCCAAGTGCGAGGGACGTACAGGGTTGCCCAGAAATACAAGATTTCCTGAGATGATGGCATTCACTGCCATACAAGCCTCTGGCTTCATGTCTTGCCTCAGCTCTGCCACAGCTGCATACAAGGGAGTATTTGGGTAATGACATAGAAGCAAAGTAGCCTTCCTTTTGTAGTAACATGACCAAGAGGCTCTTCTCTGTGACTAACAGCAAATATGACTTTTGCCCTTGAAACGCATATAATTGCAAACTGTGTCCCCCTGCCCCACATCTTCTAATTTTTTCTCTAATTCTATTTTTAGCTTAGAACATTAAACAGTGCTAGGTTTTGGCTCTCTAAATAGGAACAGGGAAATTGCAGTCAGTTATAAAGCTAAATTGTATCTTCCTCTCTCTAAAGCTAAGAAAGCTTTAGCTTCTGTATATTTTGATGTCAATATCTCACCTTTATTTTTCAACCTAACAACAAAAGTTTGCAAGTCTGTATCTACCCCCAAGAAGGGAAAAGCAAGGAGAGAAGAAAATACAAATTAATCTTAAGAGACCAATAAAGGAATATTTTCCCCTTTTATTTCATTTTTACAAAATATTCAGGTATTAATATAGACATCATATGCATATTGTACAAAAAAAAGTAACATCAAGGCTGCTCATTTAAGAATTATGAACAAAATGATTGCAACAGGAATTGGAACATATCTTGTTAGTCTACATGAGTTATTATATATTACACTTTTTATTTACAAATTATAATAAACTAGGACAGTTTTGGTGCTCTGAACTTGTGATTTGTTAGCACTTGCACACACTCACAGAAATATAAACATCTATAAAGTATGTGAATGTAAAGAATTAAGCTTAGCGAGGCCAAGCTAACATTGTGCTCGAAGTTTTGTATTTCCTGTCTCTAATTTGAGGGGCTTTCATACACACTAATGCAAAATGGGTGTTCATATTTAAAAGGCTGAAGAAAAGCAGCTTACTAGATTCTCTGTATACATTACTCCTAACTTTTTTTTGACATTCATGCACTCTTACAATGACAGCAGTGAAAAGGCTTGTGTGATCTCCCAGTTTCAAATTCAGAGCATGCAGAATAAAGGAAAAGAAAGGACAGATCTGCACAAGCGTATCTTTTGCTATTTTTTTAATCATGTATCTGCTTATTTTGCCCTACTAAAGCAGAGCAGCATTTCTAGAGAAACTTGATGCTTGCTTCATGTGGAAAGATGAACTTTCTGAGAGCTGTAGCTACCTGCAAGTTAGCCTCAGTAAGGACAAGGTACTCTGTGCTGTGATAAAGGGTTTTACTCGCTTTGCTAATACTTCAGTAGATATAACTCTCTATAGAAGAGATTTTCTTTTTAAAATTTTGTAATTGATCTACCTCAACTGAACAGAGATTCTTGATTCTTTAAGACATATTAAAATGAAGTGGAGCTGGAGGAGTTTGGGGGGTTTTGTCTTTTAATTCTCTGTAATTCTAAACCAGTTAAAGGAATTTCGTTAAACTGTCATCAAAGGAAAGAAGTGTATGCTTTGAAAAACAAATCATGGAAATGTTTATAACCCAGAGGAGTGTTATAAGTAGTTAGAAGAAAATGTGCTTACCAGCTGAACTGCTGGAATGGGCAACAGGTGCAGAGTGGTTACTGCAAGGTGTGTGGCTCTATCAGCTGTAAAGAGACAGCCCCAGAAAACGGATGAGATTGAAGCAGGATGAATTTGTCGAAGGGTACTGCTGTAATTTGGCAGTGCGGTAATACGTCTGCTAAACCACTGCTGTTTGCTCTGGTGGTGGATTGTTTACCATGATATTACAAAGGTTAACTGAAAGATAGAAATCTCTGAGGAGAGACTGCAATAAAAACCCATAACAAATTCAATTTTATCTAATATTTTCCATCCATACACAGATAAATATTACACACTGTTTGCGTAGTTAGCAGATAGATGATGTATAGGGTAGCAAGCTGAGCTTTCCACACTTTATCAAAATTGTTTTTACATTATTATGGCATTTGTACATGTATGCATGTTATGTGCTAACTTGGTGAGAGAGGATGTTATGCACAGAGCAGTAAGGTTTAGCTGTATATCACACTATAATACACACAGCAGCCATTCAAACAATGTTAATTCTATCTGCTGCTTAAGCAGCATTGATATTTCCTCTGTGTGTTATGTACATGTTTCTTAGGCAGAATCGTTAGTGCTGCCTGCAAATAGGGTTGCCTGATGTTTCCAGTAACTTAAAACTCTGCCAGATATTAACTGTTCATGCTGAAACTTTCCAAGTCTGAAGCAGAATTCATTTCAGAAAGTTTCAGATAATATGGTTTAGCTGCTTCTGAGAATATGATTAGAAAAATGTGTTTTTGCTTGTATTAAAACAAAATTCCAATAACTATCTTATAGAGAAGCTCTAGGACTGTCTGATTTTTAATTAGGGCCTTGAAATTTGGCTGAGATGCTGTCAGTGGCATGCCTTTTGTCATTCTTGTAAACTTACCCAAAAAAGAGCAAGTTATAAGCTTAAAAAAAAAGTATGGGTTCGCACAAGCAGGCATGTTAGTATCCGGCTGCTAAATTTGCACAGCTCCACCTGCACGGGCTGTTCTCTAACACTGTGCGTCTTACTGGGACCTTTTCTACAAGTTCGACTCCCTGTGAGTTTGTAGCACCACGTACCAGACCTAAGAACAAGGTAAGTATTTTGTCCTAGCTCTGAGTACTCCCTTTGCTAGTAATGGGAGAAGACTGAAGGTGTCTTTATACGCGTATATCCCACCACTAGCAGAAGGAGTGGTATTTGGAACTAGATGTCCAAGTGAATGGGCGCACTGAAGTGCAGAGTCCCAGCACGTAAGTAGATAAGGCAGCAACTGATTTGGCAAGGAAGCTGGGTCCAAGTGTCTGGGATGAAGTCAGGAAGACAGGACTGAGGAAAGATTGAAACTGGGCTGAAGAAGAAATGGAGACTTTTTTCTGAAGCTGGAGAACCAACCATAAGGTTGCTATTATGCATATGGCTGCTATTTGCAGTTGTTCTCTTAGTTCAAAGAACAGAGGTATTTTCTATAGATCTAAATGCTTCAACACTGCTTGGTCCATTTGATAGTATTTTAGATACTCATTGTGCTTTTTTAATTTAGAAAGTGACATACATGAAGTCCATTCTACATTAAAATAACACTAACACCGCAAAGTCCCGCTCTCATAAGCAAGAGAACCAATAGAATATTGTTCACGTAAATCTACTTTGTCTTTTGTGTGTCTATGTACAGTAATATAAAACCAAGTAATATTTTTCCATTTGACACTCAATATCCTCACAGCTACAGCTGATGGCAACAAGAGTGGGATTTGAATGAATACAAAGTGATACATATACCAATGCTTCTGGCCCGTTTCATATTTCACATGCAAAACTGGCCTGTATTTTTTATCTTAATCTCAAATGTGATTTTTTTTTTTGGGGGGGGGGGGGGGGAGAGAAGAATTACACTCCACTACCATGTCTGGGAAGTGATGAATACCATAGAGAAAAGCTGATGAGTAACTACTTTATATTGGAGGTTTTAATAGTGTGAAGGCACAGGGTTGTGTGTTGAATCACAACGAGGAAACAAAGAAGTGACTAAGACCTTATTAGGTACAAGAACCATCCAAGTTGTGTTATGAAATCTGTATTTCTCAACTTTTCCATTCTTAAGTTTGCTGTATTACTAATTTTTAACATATTTATTATTTACATTTTTTATATAATTTCACATGGATTTGACCATGTATGTATTATTGCATGGTAATGTAGAGTTTATAATATAGAGAATGAAAACAAGGCTTGGGTAACATGTAGTATTATCTAATATTAAATTAAAAAATCATAACATATTCAACTCTTATAGAATGACATGGGAGGAAAATCAGAAGATAAATCAAAACTACTCGATTTTGAACTTTCCAGAGATGAAGAGGATCACCTAGAGAAGGTCAAGATTGTACCCAAGAATGTAGATCCCAAGGGCATTGCAATTTTTTGTTCAGTATGTCAACAAACAATATACCCATATCATCTTTTTTATCATAAGAAAAAGCACAGAGCCCTAAATTTCCTGGGCTACAGTAGCCCACAGACAAAGACAGACAACAAAACACTTTTAGCTCAGAGACAGAAGCTGATTTCAAATTTGACCAAGATTCCTAGATATTCTGAGACACATAGGCAGAAGATTGATTATTCACTTGAATTCCTTATGGATAAACAGACTTACACATCATGTTGTGATCCTGGTAACATTAACAATTCTAGCACTCTTAAGAAAGTAAAAAATTTTTTAATAAAAGCACTATCAATTTGCCAAGATAAAAATTCCACTTGGCAAGGAGACATGGAAGACAGATATATTGTGCTGGACAACTATGGAAGTAGGTCAGACACATGTTTTCTGGGGTTAGTTGATGGCTATCATGGTGCGACAGCTGCAGAAGCAGTTTCAGAAGAGCTTCCACTTTTATTTCTTGACCAACTTGCTCAAACAGATTCCTCCTACAAGAAGAGTAAGGATGAACAGCAAATTCTAGATTCTTTTGCCACAGTAATCACAGCAGATTACAGGGAAAAAGAGAGGATTTTCTCTGATAAACAGGACAATGACAAGACTAACAAGACAAATACTTACAAATGGATTCACAAAGCATATGCCAAGTCCTTCTGGAGAATGGACAGGCTTTTACAACTAGGAAGGAATGAAGTTTCCAAAGTTCGCTGGAGTGGCTGTTCAACTGTTACCTGTTTGGTGGAGAGAATTCACAATGAAAAGACAGACAGCACTGAAGAAGAAGAAAGAAAGAATTTTGAAAACCACAGGCATAGTCCATTAGCCAGGACATCCAAAGGCGTTGCTGGGTTACTGCACATTGCTAATATTGGTATGTACATTTTAGGCTAGATTTTATTTTTTGGTTTCTTTTCCTTCACCCAATAAAAAGAGAAAAATATGCTAATTTAGAGATTTGCTAGCAGAAGATATTTGGAGATAAACAGCTGCAATTGTTTTAACTTGGCAATGTGAAGAGGACATGATAAAATCCCTTGCAACTGATGCTGGTATCAGGCAACAATAATCAAGCTTATTAGATAAGAACCCTCAATGTGATGTTGGAGTTAGAGCAGTAAAGTCAATTTACTAAGATGAAAGATGCAATTAAGAAACATTCCATAATACAGAAGTGATCTGTGTAAACATGGAGTAAAGAAAAATTTTTTTTTCAGAGAGGAGGGCTTAAGATGTCATCATTTTAGGGCAGACAACCATAGATCTTTTTATGATTTTAGTTTTAGGCCTGATAAATCCCTTGTGTCAATGAAACATGTTTAAGATATTCTTTTCTTCTTTTACTCATTTGTTTCCTTCAGACTAAGTGCCATCATATTCTGCTACCAGCAAACTGAAAATATTATCTGTGGGGATTACTGGAATTATCAATTACTGAAATAGAAATTGGCTGTCATTTACTGCTGTTACAGAGGCTCTGTTCAGCCCTGTTTGTTGTAAAGAGGAATCCTGCTTTGCTTTTTTATATTGGAAAAATCTGTTATTAGTTGTAAAGAAAAATACTGATACATTTCCAATGCTTTTTCCCTGCTGCAGGCAGCACACTCGACAAAGGTCTTGCAGTTCTTCGTAGTTTTAGTTGTTGTATTTACCTACTGACGATTTTTGTAATCAGTTAAATTCTCTTGTGTATATAAAACAGTTTTAAGATTATAAGCAAGGCAACTGCTTTCCTGTAAAGCAGTACACAAGCAGAATCATATAAAAAAGCTGTTGTGTGAATAGTTTCAAATAGATTTGAGTCTATGGTTAGATTCTCCAGCATCTTCCAATCGCTATTTGAGGCATGTCACCAGCACCACAGTATTTTTGTTTTATTCTCTCTAGTATTTAGTAAGGAGTGCACTCACACTACAACTTTCAATCAATAGAGGCACTAATATCTGCTCCTACCCTTTCCTCCTCAGATGCCCCTTTTCACAAAACTTGTAAAACTCCAACAAATTTTATTGAAATTGAACAAGAAGGTCAAGATCAGTAGGAAAGAGAATCATCTATGAAGAAGCTTCATTTCTTCAGGAGAAAAAAAAATCATATTCCATATTTGGAAAGACTGACCCCACATATAAAAATCTATTATTTTTACACAGTAATAATAGGTAAACCTCTGCAAGTTTGAGAAAGACTATAAACCGGCATGAACTGTCACTGAAATAAATACTGGTTTACAACCCTTTCCTTTTCTTCATTCTTCTAACACTTGTTGCTATATCCATAGTGCCTCTTCCTTATGCTGGCAACAAGCACTTTTGTAGCTACCTGATGAATCAGACCAAGCAATGGACCCAGCTGAAAATTAACCCATCAAAAAAAAAGAGAAAAAAAGTTTTATTTTAACCACTTCCGTTCCCCCAAGCTGGTTAACCACACAGCACCACAAATGTTGTACTGCCACAAGGGAAAGGAGTAAGACCAGGGTGAGCAGCAAAGGGAAGTAGAAGGAAGACTTCTGACAACAACCCTGGCTTAGATTCTACAGACTAAGTTTCAAGACTTGGTAAACCAATAATTAAAAGCACCTTATCACATGAACCAAGCCACACAGATCTCTCCCTTCTTCCGAAGCAGTGCATTTATTCTGGGAAAAGCCTGCTAGACCATAGTATAAAACCAACTACAGCCACATCTAACCTTCCACCCCTACTGAACCTACCCACCAAAGAACTACAAATTGCACTACACCTTGGGAAACCAACCTCCACATAATCCAACTTTTGTCAGCAGTCTGTGACTGTGGTTCAGGGACCCCAAACCATGTAAAGATGCAGAACAGTTAAAGAGTTCAAACATATTTCACTCCAAGAAACTGCAACTTTGCTCTGACTGGTATCAAAACCTGTAGTTAAGCACTAGGTCAGATATTCTTGCAGGAGCTGCAGTCATCTTTAATAGAATATAAGAGTAACTCACAACAGGGATTCTAACGTTTCAGAGTTAACAAATTAATGTTTCCACTTTATTAGGGGAAAAGACCCTTTTTATTACAATAGTCTTGGCATGTAAGATGAAGGCAACAAAACTTGGTAGACAATTCATCCAACCTAAATTTTCTGCTTCTAGTACCTGCCTGCATCCTTTCCTCCAAGATGAAGTTTTGTGCTAGCTTCAATTAAAGATATTGTAAACTCAAACTTTGGTAATGAGATAGGGCTTGAAGTGGATCAGAGATACTTTAAGTCTTTTATGATTAAAGACTACATCTTTTAACCACTTCTAAAAACACATTTATTTAATATACTAATTTTTTCATGAAATATATCACATTGAAAAAACAACATTTGCACAAGATCAAGTTTCATTTTTCCCTTAGGAATGTGTTCTTATAGGAGTGTAGATACACTCCTTCAGCACCAGGTGAATAACTGAAGAGGACGGTCAGAATGTGGAGCAGGACATAGTGGCATTTGCCAGCTTTGCCTTCTTCATTTCTTCCCACATTCAGCTTGTTTTTATTGACTCTTTTGCCAAGTCTCTGGTTGTAGACATAGACATCTGCATCCAAAAGTGAACTAGATTTTGTTCTTTCTTGTAGCCACATTATTTCACATGGAGTATATTATATACTTTGTTAGGTTTCCAGCTTGGAATCCTATTCTGAGGGATCAAAAGAAATTTTGGACATCCTTCCAGTTCTCCTCTCCAGCTATCCCCTCCAGAGAAAGGTGGAGGGGAAGCAGCAAGGAAATATACATAAATTAAGGTATCCACATTCTATAATCAATAAAGAGATGTATTCTTCAATTTGATATTCTGAATTACCTTCTAGAGAAATCTGCCTTCACACAGGCTACATATGGAGCTGTCTCCTGAGCTAGACAATGGCAGTATTTCCCAGGAAATACAACTGCTGTACAAGCAGTGCTTACCTATAAACCCTTTCAAAGTAGATCTGTGCTCTACTCTAGCCAGAAAATATTAAAAATATTGTATAAAAAAGAAAATTGTGGCCAAATAAATATCTGGAAAGTTACCATCCCGCTTGAACTCTTTCTGTAACACATTACTTTTGCACTTATGACAACACAAGAGAATAGACCAATGCTGTCCCCTAATACAGAAACTGTCTCCTGCCAGCTTAGTCATAAGGATTTCAAACACTGCATTACTTCTTTTCAGAGGTGCCTTCATTTACGCCCTGAGTCCAAGTCTGATTGACATGGCCAGTCACCTGCAATGTTTTGATTTCAACCACTTTTCACTCTCTGCGGATTTCAAGAGTGTTGAGGGAAAAGCAAAGTAGGAAATTAGTCCTTGACTCAACATGGGTACTGCAAGAACTCTTGCTCCCTTGGCATGCTAATCTGAGGAAGAGATTTAAAACTTTATGTTAGTAAACCCTAAATGATGTCCAAATTATTTTTCAGGTACTAGAACACTTTATATCCTCAAAAACAGTCTGAATCTCAAACTTCTTGATGGGTTAATTCAGCAGTAACATTTTGAAAGCACACATTCCTTCAGAAAGGAATATTTGAGAAAACATTACTTGACATCATCTGTATGTACTCTTGCTTAAAACCCAGTCAAAGTGCAACATTTCCGTCAGACTGCACTTTAAGCTCTGTGAAATGTCACTTAGATTTGTCATAAAAGTTTAGCTGCAGCCAGAAGACAGACGTTCTGGAATAGCCTTCTGAATAACGGGAGGAAAAAAAGCCCCACAGAAACCTTGTTGTAAAATGGAAAGGGATTCACTGATGGAAGTATGGTTACCTGTAATAGCAGAAAATTCAGCTATGACCTCTGTTTTCTACAGTCTTTAGCAAAAGGCTAATTACTGATGTAACAGCAGTATCTACAAAAAAATCAGTCTGCTATAAAATATTCTCTTATTTTAGGTAACATACATGCAGTCTTATGTAAAAATGGAAAAGCATATTGCCTCTCAGAAGAGCACAGCACTTCTAATGCAAGAGAGAGAGAACGCATACTACAGAATGGTGGCAAAATCAGCATTAACGAACCAGATGGATTAGTAGAAGGGCATCTGAGAACCACAAGGGGTCTTGGACATCATGGAGATCCAGTACTGAAAAAATCTGTTATACCTGCACCTCATACTGTAACTGTCCCTATTGATGATTCATGTCAATTTCTTATTTTAGCTTCCAATGGGCTTTGGGAAGTTTTGGATTAGAGTGAGGTACTTGCATTAACACTAACAACATTCACTCATTATTTGAGATCATATGGATGTATTCAACAAAATGGGGCTTCTCTGCATAAGTGTCAGTATTTAATACCTCTTTCTGAAGACCACTTAAATGACTCAAAGGCTATTAATGATCTGCAAGATAGAGCAGAGATACTGCATTCTAATACAGATATTTTTATTGCTGATTCAAAAGGCAACCTGACACAAAATGAGACAAGATGCTCTAGAAGGAGCTATCTGCACAGTGAAGATGGAGTTTTTAAAGACACTGATGACCACAAAAATCAAGCTGATACAGAATCATGTCCTTTCAGTAACAATGAAAGACATTCACAGAACAGAGAGATAACACAGTCTGATTCTAGCACACAAAGTGGCTCAGAGGAACTGAAACAGTTTGAGGACCAAAAAGTGCATCTATGTAACAGTTTTCAGCCGCATTCACAGACTGCGGGGCAAGACGACACAGACTTAGACACCCTCTGCGCAAGAGGTCCAAGTCACACTGCTGAACAACTGGTGAAGAATGCACTGGTAATTGAGTCTACAGACACAAAACAGCCTGAAGATGACACAAAAACGTACCTTTCTAATTGTGACTCAGATGCAAAACCGGTAGAAAATGCAGACTCCAAGCCATTTTCTGACAAAACTGCAAGTTACACTGGTCAACAACTGGTAAAGACTGTACTGACAGTTGGTTTGAAACCATCACCACAGTCTGAAGAGGACACAAAAGTATACCTGTCTAGTTGTGAATCACCCGTTGCAGCAAGAGGCAGAGTCCCCTCTGAGATGTTTTACGACAACGCAGCAGGCTACATTGGTGAACAACTGGTAAAGACTGCATTAGCTGCAGGTTCAAGAGATAACATTACTGTTTTGATTGTACTTCTAAATGGATGTGATAAAATACCTAATTACATCAACATTTAAAAATGTCATACAATAAATGGAGTGTCACTGTACATATAGTACAAGTTTATATTTAGCTGTGCCATGGAGTTGCTCGTAATCATCTTGAAAGATGATCCACATAGCCAATTCATTATAAGAAATCAGACATCTTCTCTGGAACTTTGCAAATGCAATAAAAGCTTTTGAAACAGAGTAAGAAGAAACACTAATCACAAATCCTTTTTTTAACCACTTTATTCAAACCCGAGCACCTCAATATAAAACTAAACACTGGTGAACTGTCATTTTCCTTGCTAAATCCAGGTTATTGCAAATTTAAAATCTGCACAAGTAAGTTTCTGTTATCAGCTCAACATTTAAATAGACTAATTCATCTCTTCTGACACACTTGGTAGATTTCATATAATGAAAATAACTAAAAGAATTAGTGCAATATACTGGACAGATCAAAATAAAATGTACTTTGGAAAACAAAGTTGCAAAGTTCATTACTGACAGACAGCAGTACTTATGTTACAGATACAGGAGCATCATTTATTACTGTTCTAGCCATAAAGGAAGAACTTAGAACCCCCTTTGATTAGAGAGGAAAAAAGTTAGGTTTAAGTAACTGTACATTCTGTATACCTTTAAGCAACTCTTAAATATTACAGAAAGTATTAAACAAATGTAGACTACAATGCAGAGTACCCTATTTACAGTACATTAATATCCAAATTTAAAATCAAGTTGAATGTACATAATTGTTAGTGAACTATTTTTTCCTTGGGGGAGGCGGGCATAAGAAACTGTAATGGCCAGCAATGATCAAAAGAAAGAAGCCACAGACACCGAGTTTGTTGCTGTTTTAATTGAAGAGCTCTTATGGTTTGTAGAGGAAAAAATTCTATGCTGTGAAGTTGAATTTATTGGTTTGCACCTTCTGAACACATTAAAAATGAAGTTAAACTTGATTTAATCACTATTTTCTTTAGACAACTAACTGGGTTGATAAAATTTACATACAGTGTACCAACTAAAATTCCATTTTCCTGCAAGCATGAGGTTCTTAAAATTGTTAACGCAAATATTTTTGTAATTAAATTATTAAACTATGGAATGTATAACTAAACAGTAGATACCTGCAGAAACAACTGGTTGCATCAATACTGTGAATAAGTTTAATCAATTTTTAGGCCCTGTTTCTAAAAAGGTTTTAAAGCACAATTGAGAAGTACGAAGAGTCCCAATTCTATTCTTTATAGCAGTAACCAGTATTGGAGCTACAGGAACTGGCCAATTAGGTCCATGGAAAACAGTTCTTCTATATCCCTAATGGCAAGTGATTTTTAAAACCTTTCAACTGAAGCAAGTTTATTCCACTTCCATCTCTCCTCTACTGCTGAAACATTACAGCCAGTGATACATGCACGTTAAAATTAAGGTCAAAAGAAAATTCTGCATCATAAACTTGACTATTATCATAAATCTCTTCGCTGTTTGGAAGCTGTACTGGGCCAGGTTAAGCACTCCAACTCCATTGTTATTAACAGTTAGGAAGCAGAAGAATATTCAGAACAGTTTAAAGCAATTGATGTTTTAGTTATTACAACATTGACTCTTGGGTGGTTGAGTGGGTTCAGTGAGGTCTACTCCTCTTCCTCTGGCAGAGTTGGCACCTGCATTCTGTGGTTCATTCTTGGGCAATTTTTTTGCTATAAAATCAAAATCAAAAAGAAATAACAGTTAAAACTGAGATTGTACTCAGTACTTTAAATCATTTGAGTACACAACCTGTCAGCACTTTATTACTCTACAAGAGTATCAGTATAATCACTGTAAAATCTGAATTGAGACAGCAAAGACACTTAACATCTTAATCATTAACTACATTATACGATTTTCAAGAATGAAAATACATTAGTAACTTGAACAGTAAAAAGTATCTGCCCAGGTGTGCCATGCTAGTAAATGATGACTTTTTTGGGAAGTACAGAACAGGCTGTAAAATCAGGATGTTAGGGCTAAAAATACAAAAGGAATGAAAAGGGGAGAAACAGACAGAGATGGGTCAAACTTTAAGAAATCCAACTATCTAGCCAGAATACATATTTGCATACAACACATAAATGGCCCTCAACACTAGATCTCTCTTGTCTTTTTCCAAGTTGTCCTTTCTCTCCAGCTCTTAGCAGTCAATTGACTGCAATTGTTTCTTTGTCATCCTTGTAGCTCCAGGGTACCTTCTCCATCCTGACATTGGGGGGGGGTGTGTGTGACAATTTTTACCTTTCCCGAGCAGCAGCTCTTTCTAGCAGTTTTTTGATGGACAGAAACATAAGTTCTACATAACAGGACCTCGAAAGGAAGGACTTGCATAGGGCAGACTCTTCCATGTTCCCAGGAACCAGTGACTATTCCTGCTCTACAGTTTGGCTGCATAGTCAGACTCTGAGGTTATTACAGCGGCCAGCTTAAAGAGTGACTTTTCCCAAAAGGAATGAAATTGTAGTATAAGAATGGGCAGCAGTAAGACTAGCAGAATACACAAGATGAACTCAGTTAAGAGAAACCCAGAATACACATGATACAAAGATAGCTGCTGAGACAGTACAAAGGGACATAGCATCAGCAGAATAATGCCTTCACAGCACTGTTGTTCTGGATTCTAAAACCAGAAATTAACAGAAACTTTATTTTTTTTAACTGGAAATTTTACACAAGCTCTAAAGCAGTCTGTCTGCAGTGACTATAGCTTACATCCCTCTCTTCTGTCCATGTTCTTATTTTCCATTTTCTCGCATTTTTGAAGATCATATTTATATATGGCCCTCATAATTGCATCCATGCTGTGCAAAAGGCCATCCTGAATATCACGTTTTGGGGATGCATTTCTCATGTTTAACAACTATTTAAAATGCACATTCACTGCAACTGAGCACTTCTGTATCTTAAAATGCAAGCAGGCCTCAAACATTTCTGACAAAAATATATGCTTTTTACACATTTTGTGTATTTTTTCCAAGTATTTATGGTTAATATTAAGCAATTACTTGTTATAAAATGTTGCTATAGTGGTAATTTAATCTGCATCTAATGGAAGTTTGAACCAGACCACAAATTACTTTTTGCTTTACTGATTAGGAAAGATGAAGGTACAAGCTTTTTAGAAACATTTAGTTTTAACAGCAATGCTGCTGCTTTTCACAAAAAAGTGGGATAGAGATGTTATTGTAGTGCAAAATGTAGAACAGATTAATATGGTTATTTTACACTATACATTAGTATTTGCCAATAGCAGAGCCACTACTGAGATTAAGGTTATTACTAAATAGGGCAATGGACCGACCTAAAAACACATGCTTTCTTTTTCCGGTGCTTTCATTTTTATCATTAATGAAATGCAACTTTGTACGCATCAATGTAATTCAGACAATTTTGAAGTTTTATACGGCTGATACAGTGCATATCATATATCATGTCTATTTCTTTTAAAAATACTTTATGTCCACTGAATATGAATTTTTATGCATTTATTTTCACATAAGCAGTTATGAATATATCTAGAATCACTGGTTCTGTAATACTTTTTGTTAATTTTATATTCTAGATGAACTTGCAAGACTGCAAAATGTACACTTAAGCAGAAAACATAAGTTTGCTCAGGTTAAAATACAATGGTTCTATCTTACAATTTAATATAAAACTATTTTCATAATAAAATTTTTTACTTACTATTAAGCATTATTATCCTTACAGAAATCCCTAAGCTATGTTAGGGCTAAAAATACGATGTTAGTACATTTACTTTTCACATGAAGTATCCTTCTAATTGAGCATCGAATTTAAACACACATACTCATCTTTGGCACAACTTTTGGATTTCAGATAGCTGTATTTGGAATTCAAATAAAATTTTAACACAGAAGCATATTTAGCAAATATTTGGTTTAGACTAAAATCAGTATGCTTGACTTTTTGTGTAAGGCTATTACCTTTCTCCTATTTTGAAATAATGTTTTCAGCTTCAGTTACCTTTGCCTTATAAAAGGTACATTATTCTAGGTTCTGCACTAATACAAGTCAGCATGGTATCTGCTCTAAACAACGTACCATTAAAAGACATGTTTATACACTTTAACTTACATTCTCATACTAATTTGATAAACAAATCCCAAACACATTTTATGCTTAGAAGAGCTAAGTAAAGCTTTTTCTGGTTACCTGTACCATGGGAAAACTATTTTTTTCCTCCAGTATGCAACAACAATTACATCTTAAACTTGAAACAGCATAAACAATCATGGAACTGAAACACATTGCTTTCAAATTCTATTAAGGAAGTTCAGTCTATCTCACTTAGCTGTTCCAATTTAGTCCAAGAAAATACCTAAATCCTGGGCAACTGTGCTTCAAGTAAGTTTATCTGACTTTTGAATATTTAAAGGACCTTAAAAAGAAAACCTTTGGTGCCACAGAAGGAGAAAGACTAAGTGAAAAAGTAAAAGCGCTTGGACAAGAACTGTCCTGATAGCATGAATCTCAGGAAAAAAATTTCCCTAAGCTGCAAGTTTGTTCTTAAACTCACCAATTGCCATGAAAATTTCATTTACGTTCATAGATGTTTTGGCAGATGTCTCCATGAACAATAAGCTGTTGTCATCTGCATAAGCCTGTGCTTCCTGAAAGTTAAAATGAGAATGCATTACTTCATTTTTTTAATCACACAATTAGTACATACAAGTACTTTTACTGCTACTAAGAGACAATTTCTATTTCATTTTGACAGGAAGTTTGTTGAAACACTCATGTGACAATGTCTTATTCATAATTATGAAGTTATAATAAAGCTTCAATACAATAGTTAAGCATTTAGCACTGCAATCTTAAAAATCCTTACTTGTCTTAAAAATACCCAGATCAAAAAGCCTAAAATAAATAATAAATAATATATAAAAATATTTATTAAAAACAAAATCCTGATCCATGACTCTGGCTGCAATAACAAGAATGAGTAAGCTCCAGAAAGTGCCATCTAATGTCAAAAAGTCTATGTCATCCACGAAAGGCGGCAGTTTGTGAGCTATTCTGAAACTCTCAACCATTGAGGCAGATGTATCAGAACGGTTTCATTATTCTTACAGAAATTCATGATTATAAAACAGTATTAAATGCCTTGTCACATTTACCTCCTTTTTCAGTGTGAATTTTTATCTGAAATACACTCTTTCTACACTCATAAAAATTGTCCTATTTTTGCCACTTCCTATTAGCCAGTTCAGCTAAAAATCCCTAGCTCCTTATAATTATGTAACTGCCTCTGAATTCAATAGGGAAATGGCAAAAAAACCCTAGAATAGCTATGATGAAAAAAAATGCATCACACATAGCATTCTGTACTCATTTAAGTGACATCTGGTAAGAACTATGTAATGATATCTGAAATAACACATTAACAAACACTTGGAAGTCTCAGGTGTGTTGTCCAGTAAAAAATGGAATGTCATAGGCTTCTTCTGGGCTTGAAGCCATCTTAACAAAAATGCTAATACTTGAAAAATGTGTCAGACCAGATCTACTTTGGTCAAAGAAATTGGCCAATTGTATTTGATTAAGTTTCAGGATGGTGTACATGTGCAAAATTTTTTTCTAAAATACTGTAAGTTTTTACAAAGCACAAAGTGATACTAAGATACAGCTTTATGTTGCAATTGACATGACAGTATACAATTAGAAAACCGAGTTGTTGAATTCTGGGAGAAAATATATAAAACACTACTAATATTCAAATATTTGACTCAAAGTTATGAAAAGATTCACTACTATACACAACAGTATCTTGCGTGATGATGCCAAATATAGATCAAAACAGCAGGAGAACTGATGACTAACAAATAAACCCTGTGATCTTAAGAAAATTTACTCAGATTCAGTCATGAATGGACCAGAATCATCTGCAGTGAGTTTTCTATTATTTGATTTGGCAGCCATTTTCTGATCACTTGGCTAAATTTTCTAGAAGATAAAATATAGCAGTCAATGTAGGTACATCAACTAAAACAACAACACCACCACAACCCGATGAACACCACAGTTAAAAACTTAGAATACTGCTTCAGCAGAATAGCCTAAACAAGTCAAGTATACCAATCAGCTTTGTATCATACACTAATCAAAATTTCCCTGCTGACAAGTTACAGAGAATGGTTTACATTGAGAGTTACTGCTATCAAGTCCATTTGAACTCTAGATACTGTTTATCAGTCCCAATGCTAATTTGGGGTGGAAGACAGGAAGAGGTCACATCAAAGAACAGAAATTCAATTAGCCTTAAAGATATGCAAATAAATTAGTTATTCCTCAAAGTCAAACTTAATTACTTACTCAGAAAAGTCTATTAGTACATATAATTTGTACATGCTACTGAAAGACCTATTTCTATACAATTCAGTTAGTCTCAGTTCACATTTATATTTAACAGCATGACCTCTACAACAAGTAGTCAGGCTACGCATATAAGCTTCTCGGAGACTTATTTACTTTCTATTCCAACAAAACTCTGTTTTTATAAACAGAAGTTATGCATACATACCTGGAAATCCACAGCTCTTTTGTTAGCTAGATCAGCTTTGTTTCCTGCTAAAGCTATTACAATGTTAGGACTTGCTTGCCGCTGAAGTTCTTTGACCCAATTTTTCGCTCTGGCAAAGGACTCCTGTTAACAATTGCAAAATGATGCAACTGAGTTTTAGCATCCTTTTGTACTCACCTATTATCCCAATCTCTGCTATCTGTACTTTAAGCAAGAGACCAATTAATACAAGGCTGCTACCATTGTCCAAAGGCAAATTCTGACTTGCCAAGTGAGCTTTCTATGTAAAACATTCCTACCTTGGTTCTCAAATGTGCTTAGTTGGGACAAAGCTGAAAAAGTAACTAAAGATAAGAGGACTTTTATGCAGACAGCATAAGGAAGGAGAAATGGTTAAGAGAGAAAAAGCAAATTTTAACTTCTCCCCTAGAAGAGTCAAGTTTATGAGCAGCTATATTGAAAGGGTCTCAAATATTTTGTAATTACCAAGCGCAGTATGGCACAGGATTTGGGGGTTTTGGTTTTTAAGTCTCATCTTACCAAAAGAAAATTGTATCAAAGACCATATTAAACTTATCTGACCTAAGTTCAAATAAAAAGAAAACAGATAAGCTTAAGATTTGGTCTCAATGGTTTGTGCTACCTTTCCAATCCTTACCTGTAACTTGTAACAATAAAATATTAGTGTTTTCCACTATCAGAAATAAACTGCACCAGCAGTATGGTGAGAGAAGTACCATAATTCAGGGGAACTGATTTAAAGGTAAGTTCAAAAAAACTCTGCAAAAGAATTTTCTGTCTCTAGAAAATGCTTTTCAAGCCATTGGTTTATAGACTGTACAAGGTTCTGTGGAATACAGCACCTTTAAAGTTAACCCAGTTAAAAATGAAATGCATAATGGTCCACCAATGCAAGTGCCAAACATAGTCCAACAGTCTCCAAAGCATGTGAATCTCTGCATTAATCTAATGAAATATAAAGCTTTGCTGTACCAACAGAAATCAAAAGACAGCTGTATTGCTTATAGCTATGTAAGTATTAAGTATTTCGTTTCTGACGTCATAATCTAGTTAAACTACGCTTTGACAGTTACTGATACGTTACTGTGACATATTATTGGCTCAGGGCAAACTTGTTCTGATGGGACATGCTTCTATTGAAGAAAAGGATACACTTCGTAGTGAACTGAAAAATCTAACTGGTCATAAATCAGTTTTATTCTTTTTCAATCCTCTTTTGGCATTTTGCTCCTAAATAATGAGATATACTGCTTGCTCAAAAACACAAGTTTTCTGTGTAGAAAATTGTCAGTTAATACACAGACTGCGTTTTTTTTTTTTTTTTTTTGTTACAGTACAATAAAACCTCGGTCACCTTCAGCAGAAGTTAAAAACACTTTCAAGTGTTAAACCTGTCAAGTCCCACAGGCAATTTCAGTGGCTCTACAACCGTAACTCCCCACCAGTTAGATTAATTCTTTCATTTATGCTGCAATATGAAAGAGCCACAATAAAAATGGTGAGAAACTGTTAAACGCACAAAAGAATCCTGGAGATTGCATTTTGGCAAAAAAGGTTTCTAGACATAATTTAACATTGCATAGACCAGTACGAAATGATGAACTGATGCACAAGTCAGTGAAAGAATCAGTAAGAGAATCCAGATCAACTCAAGTCCACTAACTTCTAGATCCCCTTTTGTTTCTCTATATTGTACTTACCTCATTTGTAATGTCGTATACAACTATAGCTGCTTGTGCTCCTCTGTAGTACATGGGTGCTAAACTGTGATATCGCTCTTGCCCAGCTGTATCCCAAATTTCAAATTTTACCGTTGTATCGTCAAGACACACAGTCTGGGTTAGAAAAGCAGCTACAAAAAAGATAGAGGTGCTGAAAACAGAAGTCTGCTTATATTCGTATATTCATATAAAATTAAGTTCACAAAGATGTATCAAGTATGATTCCCTTAAACATTCAAAGACTATTATTAAAATATAATGGGCCTGAAGCTGCTAAAGGTATTAGCTGCTAGAGAGTAATTCTGATCTACACAGAACAGCTTTTTGGACAACCAGTCTTTCCCTCAAATTAAAGACAAAAAAAAGTAATCGGAAAGAATTCCCATAAACTTTTTGTAACAGTGAATCTGATCAACCCAAGCCTTCTCTCAAGTCTTCCAGATACATATCATATAGATGCAACAGATAATACAGAGCACCAGTAACAGCATCCTGCCATGTTATACTCCAATAGCTCAGATATTTACAGTTCTACTCTGTACTTACATTCTGTGAATATGTTAAAGTCTAGATTTTCAGCTCATGACACCTCCATTTTAGTTAAGAGATTTGGAAGTAAGAATCACTTCTCAGAAGTTCTTGCTTTTAAAGCAGCCATATTTTTCACTCTGCAAGTCATCTCAAGAACTTGCTTCAGCATAATTTTCAGAGCCTGCAGTTTCAAGAGAACCTGCATCCATTGTCACAATAGCTGAAGGCATTTATCTACCTAAATGCCATTATCCCAAATGATGTTCTTATAATTATGGAAAACAGTAAGTAGTTGATATCAAGTCTTCAAAAAGTTACTGCTAGTAAAAATTTTCCATCCAGATTAAGGTTATATATTAGAAAAATGGAAGGGAGTATTCATACAATAAGGAAACTCATATTATCAACAGCAAAAGCTAGTCTCATGAATTTCTTGGGAGAAAACACTGAAAAGCAAGGAGATTTCCTTCTGCTAGGGTTTTTTAAACAGTCCTGATTTTTACATAGTTATGTTTTCTACTTTAGCTTTTCAAATTTTAAAAAGGAAAAAAATCTGTCACGGTAATCTGACAAGCCGTCTTGATTACCTGCTTTGTGAAGTCAGTAACATGTTGTTTGCCCAGATCTTGTACATCCCACACAACAGGAAATGCTACAATTCCAAGAATTTAGATGGAAATTTCAAGCAATTCAGCATAAATACTTGGAGTTGTTTTTCCAGTCATGACAGACATTTAGTGAAATAATACTGTGGACTGGCTTGCCCTTTCTCCTTCTATAAAAAAAATTAAGAAAATTATTTTTAGTATCTTCTGCTTTGATGAAATGCTAAGAAAAGCCTCCTGCTTTGCAGAACTGGGTCTCATCACTAAGCATACTGACAGACTGTAGCAGATTTAAATCAAATGTCTGAAGCTGCACTGACCCATAACCCTTTCATACCTGGGATATCACCCTGCCCACATACTCCAAGACATTCTAGCCTATGAATCACTCCTGAACTGCTGCAACTTTCAACCCAACTTATTACAGCAAACCAAAGCAAGCCAATTTTGCTTTGCAAGTGAAACTAACCACCATCCAAAAACTGACTCGCAAGTGGTCAGATGTTCCTGCTTCAGGGGTATTAGCATCCCTCAGAGATGAGCAGGCAGGCTGGAGAAGGGAAAAGCTTTGATGTTTCAATGTTAAAGAACTGGAACTCTCTCCAAATGCTAAGTATCCAAGCACTGCTAAAACAGGCTCCTCTTGATAGTTCCATAACTGGCCAAGAACCAGAAAAAGCAAACAAAACCAAAAAAACCCAACCAACCAACCAAAAAAACCCACCCAAATCCCACCATTCTGCATCAGAATAAGGGTTTCCTTCTCAGAATCAGCTCAATATTATATTCCTCCAAGACAGAGATGAGACATTAAACAAATGGGATTTGAAATTCTTACATTCTCTTCAACAGAAGAATGTACCTACACTTCATAAATGAAGGAACGTATTCAGAAAGAACTAAAACAAGGCTTTTATTCTTTAACATCCTCTTGCTTTCACTGAAAGGAACCTTTCAACCACCATAGAAATGCCAGTAACTAACTTATGTAAACAAAGTAGCTTTCTTTTATCTCACAAGGCCATAGTTAATTGATCACTAATTTATTAACTGTTAATTATCCAAAACCCAATCAATCTTACCAGCCGTACTTTTGTCTTAAGCCATTCACAAGCATTGCTACACTAGTCCAAAGTGGCAAAGCCTAGGTATCATACACACCACCATCACACTGTCAATATGTCTGCCTCTAACTGTACTCTCTTCCAGAAATTATTTTATTCAGATTCACAATGCACATAAGCTCCTCTTTGTTCAAAGGCCCTTCTGTATACAAAGAAAATTATACCTTAAACAAACAGAGGCTACAGAATTAGACTACTTTCTCTAAACAAAAACAGTTTCTGAACCCCAGTATTGCTGCATTTATTATCTCTCAGCTGTATAACAGGGCATTTCCTTGTTTTTGTTTTACGTAAAAGAGGGGCACAAGTTAATATGGAGTTTATAATAAACTGTATATATCTTAACTTGGACTTAAGTTCTTGTTTAACCTTTATATAGCTTTTAAACAGTAAAGCACTGTTTAGATTATACCTTATTCTATCCAGATACCAAAACAAATAAACAAACAAAAAACAAAAAGGAAGTTAAATGAATCAGAGATTACTGAAATTTTACAAAGGATTTCAATGAACTTTAACATTCTTTTTTTCTAATTAAAAAAAAAGGTGCCAAAATAGGAAGGTTTACTTTCTATAGATCTTTGGGAAAGCTTTCCACATTACCACACTGCAGTATGAGATAATATACAGAAGCCTTTCACACCAACACCTATCCTAAAGCCACTATAAGAGGCGCTTAGCCAAAAATGAGCTCTAATAAGAGACCGCTAAAGGAGAAAAGTGGTTCTCCCATTTATGCCAAGATAAACAAGATAAATGCATCCAAGTAACAGCTAGAAACAGTTGCAATGAAGTTCAGCTTGTCCTTTTTATTTTTGTAAGCTTTGTAGATTTTTACATTTCAACAACTGTTCATGCGTAAAGACACATACAGATGACCGAAAGGGCTTCACATAAATATTACAATGGAACACAGACTCATTCATGCAAGCAGTAACAGGGACTACTAGAGAACATTAACCAATCTATAAAATTTGTATCTTGTTTAAGTCTGTATACCAATAGGTGGTTTCAGGGGAAGTTCAAATGTAACCAAGGAGGAATACAGATCAGAAAGCACAAATAATTTCAACACACAAGATAACAGAAGGAAACTTCCAATGAAAAAAATAATTACAATAAAACAAAAAAAGTCTGTTCACTGTTAAATGGGAACCTTTTTTTTTTGCCTTCTAATAGTCAGCATGTGTTTTGTTTGCAGTTATAAAATGTAAAGACAGCACATTTAATCCTGTGGTTACTAATAAAGAAAAGTGCATCTAGAAATATATCAGGTTCTCTCAATTCAAAAGCAAAACCAAGCTATATAAATGACAATACAACCTTTTTGGAAGATGAAATACTTTGTTTTCATAAAAAAATAGTTCTTATTAAGCAGTTATTTAATTCATGAAGTAACAGCACCATTAAAATAGCTACACATTCATCCCTAAAATTTAACATCAATCAATCCCAGTTTTCAAAACTATCCAATTCAAACACACATTTACTTTCTCCATGTGACATGGATGTTTGCTACAGCTGCATGCCAACTACAATCTTTAGCTTAGATAGTTACAGCTCTCAAACAGAGAGACAGGTCTCAGATTTAATCCTTGTTGTCAATGACCCATCCTGGAAGTGACATTACATTCAAGGTTGACAATGGCAAGGACAATACGAAGTTGACGTGAAACAAATTAACAGTATAATTTTCTCACCTCCAATAGTACTTTCTTGAAACTCATGAAACTGTCCCTTTACAAAACGGAGCACCAAACTTGATTTGCCAACTGCAGATTCTCCTAGAAGCACTAGTTTGAACTGGCAAATTTTATTTCCAGCATTTGGCCCATTGGGTCTTGTTGCTCCTCGGTTAGCCATGCCTGAATTAGAAAGAAGTCCTTTGTTTCAAGTTCTTGAAAACAAATTCCAGGATGGAAAACTCAGTGGTGCTTCTGCTAGTAATAACCTGTTTATGAAAAGATAGTGGGTGGTATTAGATTTAGAAACCAAATAAGAAAAATTTAATTCACCAATGCAACATGGATTACATATAACTAGTCCTAACATTTACCAAAGTCAAAGGCCCAGAACACAGCTACTGTCACTGTGAAGAATTAGTGATCTTCTCGCATACCCAGTCTTCCTATTAAAGCTTTTAATTGGGACATTAAAATCCAATCATTGTTTCTTCTTGCAAGACTTCAGTCTCTCATTTCACAACATACCAAAATTAAAGTATAACAGCACAACAGATTCAGGCCTGCATGTTATTGTTAAAATCTCAAATGACAAAAAAAAATTATTTTTTCAGAATTTTGCTAATTAAGCAATACTTGATTACTCAGAAGTTAGCACCAGTAAAGAACAAAAAAATCTCTGGGCAAATTGGGAAACTGAGTCACCATATCAAGTTCTTTACGAGTATGCTTTATCAATTCACTTCTATCATGTATATCAAAATGCATTTTCCTTAAATAAAAAAAGTATAAAGATGTTAATGTACAAATCATTAATACCTTTTCTAGCTAACAAACATATTCTGAGAAGCAAAAATACAAAGCCTTTCATATGTAGAAAACTGACCTGCCTTCAGAGCAGCAGGAAACCCAGACCACTTTGTGTAGGCCCTCAGAAATCAATTTATCACCATTTGATAGTTATTTCTAATACTAATACGTGTCCTAGCAGATCAGTATTCTAAGATCTTTGCTAATAACATATGCTAACAGCATATTCCTCGGCCTATCTCCTCAACTTGCAAGCTCCTTCAAAAACATTCAGAAGATGTGTTCATATGCACAGGGAAGCCTACAGGCTCTGCTAGCCTCACTTCTGAGCTTAAGATTTATGTTTTTACACACTTAACAGTACAGATGAAATCTTTTCGTAAGTAGACACTGCTGTATGAAACACTGGCATAATACTGCCTGTCTAGCTTTTCTGTACTCCCTCTCCTCTCACTTCCCAAAATAAAATTCCAAGAGATTCTATAGGAAATAAACCTAAATGACAGTCACTCAACCCTGTGTCAAAAAGAGATATTTCTGTATTTAAGATTAAGTTGTTAAAAAACAACCTAAAACTTTGTCCTACTCTAGCGGGCTAACTACTTGAATTAAGTGCAGGTGTTGAGGATATAGCTTGTCTAGTATCTAGGACACAAGCAAGTTTAGAGCACATCTTCCTAGTGTAGAATATAGCTTTAATGTTGCAAAAATGTAAGCAAATATACTGTCAAACAGCTTCTTGCTCTTTCTTCCTTACATTTTGAATGAAGCAATAGTTTCATTAGCCATCTTCCTGTTTCAAACCATTTAAGCACAGCTATCAGGCACTTGAGGATTCCAGTTTACTACTTACCTACATGACACCTAGCTCACACACTAATCCTCCACTTATCTTACTAACTTTTTGTAAAAAAACTTACTAACCTTTTGTAAATTCAACACAAGTCCTGCAAAATTAATAGAAGAATCTCCTGTTCTGTGGACTGCTTCTCGGCTA
This sequence comes from Apteryx mantelli, assembly GCF_036417845.1. Lineage (NCBI taxonomy): Eukaryota > Metazoa > Chordata > Aves > Apterygiformes > Apterygidae > Apteryx > Apteryx mantelli. The sequence continues at coordinate 128,388,097 of NC_089979.1, forward strand.
GCAGAAACCTGTTCTCTGGTAAAATACTCCCTTAACTCCTGATTTCCACACATTAAGTCAGAAAGAAATCACAGATTTATTTCTTTACCAACAAAAGAGTTAAACTGGTACTTTCTTTCTCACTGTAAAAAGAATCTGAATACAGGTCTTAGAAAATATTTTCTGGTATCTTAAAGATATTTTTATTCTCTTATGTTGCTCCTTTTCCCATACCTCAAAATAATTTAGCATCTTCCAGGTAGAATATTCCAATCTTGTATTCATCCCTGTCTGTCCTGAGTTTCTGTCCTGTTTGACAATTATGATATCATTAAATCAATAGAATTCTTTATTTCAGTATTGCAACATAATCAAAATATCTAATTTTAGATATATGTTCTCACAAACAGAAGGAAGAGAAAGCACAGCACAGCGAATGAAGTTTTCTTTGAGGCAAAAAAGCCCCTGAAAATCTACCACTATTATCAACTACTATGATAATTACACATTTGAATTTTCCCATTAATCTAAAAATTTTAAACAAAAATTAATTTACACTACAAGAATGGATCTAGTTATTCTAAAAACAATACCAGACCTCTTATCCTTATGGCATAAAGAAAACTGGTGCACAGCTGGTGTGTTGGTTCTCAGGCAAGATTTTTTTTTCCCATGTGCTATTGAGAAGTTGTGAAGCAATGTGGGTAAAAATGGATGAATGACAACAGTTAATCTCTCCCTAATTACATTACAAGAAAGAAAACAGCAAGGCATAGCCAAAATAGAGGCAGTTCACAGTACTGTTAGCCATTTGTTTCTCTCTAGACTTTGGAAAAGAAAGGAGGACAATCATTCAAGTTATTTCTGTTCTAAAATAAAATTCTGCTTGCACTGTGGCATTCTAGTGTGGTTGGACAATCATGAAATAATTTAAAAACTTTCATCTTAATCCATCCTCTTAATTCATCTCTTTCTAGACTCTGCAGCATTCATGAGGACATATAAGGGCTAAATCCAATGACCAAGTGGATTAGCACTCTTTGTGAGCAAGTGACTTCTAGAGGTTGTGCAGTGAGGAAATCTACCCACCACAGTGGTTACTCTGTGGCTACTTTTTTGCTTGCTTTCTGTCTACTGTACAAACTACTACAAACAAAAGCAGGCATATTAGAAAAACAGCTAAGACTGATTTCATTCACATAGCATCTACACATTTCAGTTGGCCATTTACAGCCTTTAGCAATTCAGATTATATATCACTTAAAAAGAGTTGAAACAGGTTGTCAAGACAAATATCTAACTCAGTTTTTGTAAACTGTCCAATCTATAGAAGTTAGAGGTTTATCTGAAGAACTTTTAAGTTGACAGCTTTATAACACCCCTCACCCTTCATCAATCACCCTAAACACTCAGATATCACATACGAAATTAATCAGTTGTTAAGTCAATAGCAATCATGCTCCCTGCAAAACCATCGAGTCCTGGAAGCATACTGCAAATATCCTTCATTTAATAGTTACATCAATATATCTAATAACTTAATGTTTAAAAATTACTACAATCATATCACCCACTTTTTAACAGGTTGGGATAAAAAATGAACATCTGAAAACCCAGTAAAGCATACCCAGCTGATTTTGATGTATAGAAAATTCACCATCACCTTCAACAAACCTAAGTGGAAATCATCATATTTTGAGTTTCAGATCATACTGAAACTGTTCCATAAGTGTGGAACATGGCAGCATCCAAGTATAAAAAAAGACAAAAAAACCAATTTTCTTAATCTGAGGAAAAGCAGCACTATAGTTTGACATGCAGCCATTACAAAACACTGTTGGCTTGTTTTTTTTTAAGATTTGTGTGCTGAACACAACACCTCACAAGGATTTAAAAGTAGCCTTCGATGTTACAGACCCCATACAACCTCCTAGCCTCCGGCCACATTTGTTCTCCATTTCCTTAGGTCATCTGTAAAATACTAGCCTTGGGAACCATAAAAAAAGCACCAGGCAGAAGAGAGGGAAACCACTTTCAGTACCCTAAACACAAACTGTAAATTCAAGTCTTTTTTTGGCAAACGGCCTTCCAAACAATTCTGAATACTTACTTTAACAGCTTAGCAGCTGTACCTATTTCTTACACTGAGCTTTGATGAAAATCTCCAGGAAAAGATCTAGTACCCCCTCAAGTTTTGTATGCTGAATAATCTTTGTAATTTATTGATATTTTTGGAATACCTGAAGAAAGAAAACCTTAGCAAGACATTTTCATTCATTTACACAAAAGCAAGTATACAACAGTTTGGCCTGAATCAAGTTTTTAAACTTATATGTAAGGAAGTAATGTAAGGAAATGACTTATATAAGCATCTGCTGAGGAAAATACTGCCATTTCTGAAGGTTTTCAATATATCATGCATAGTTTCATAGATGGATGGCTTCATATGTATAGAAATGTCAGAGATTTTCTTTCTTTTACAGAGTATTATGTGAGAACTATCATATACTAGCAGGCAAGACCATTTTGCATTCTTGGGCACTGCAACAATAACATGAAGGGTTTTTCTGCTAAGTAGGAACATTCACTCTTGAGCATCCCCCAGCATGATAGCAGCTTCATATCCAAATGCCAGAAGAACAAAGTTTGGGGCGTATTATTAGGGAAATACTCCTATTAATCCTATCAAGTAATTTAGCAGATGCTGGGTTGATTCTCTTCTCATCATCCCTCCAGAAAAGAAACTTCTATGGTGCTATGGAGCATTTGTTGAGTTTTATTTACAAGAGAAGAAAGTGTTTTCATAACTATTTTAATAGAACATCACGTGAATTTTCTCATGTTTGAGGCTGAAAAAAAAATTCATCAATCCTCACCAATACCTACAATCTCACAATTCAACAGGATAATTCACAAATTGAGTCTATCCAGTCATGTAAGTGTTTTAATCAGTGCCTATTTTAAACTACAAGAAAGCTAATACACAAGAATCAAAATATCATTAGCGACAAAAGCCAGCCTACCAATGGGATTAAGTCAGCTAACTGTGTTCCTACAATGAATGAATTGTGTATTATCAAATACAAAGACCGCAAAAGAAATTCATGATAATAAATTTAAAACTGGAACACACCACCACTTAAAATATTTTGATATTTCATAGCCAATGACAACTTTTTTTTTTTACCATGAACATACTTTAAAATTGTAATAATTTGTAATAAACTTTGTCATACTTTGTGACTAGAGACAGAAATATAAACTGCAGATCAATAAAAAACAGACTCTAAACAACTTCTCAATTCAGGGATGAAGTATTTTAGATATAAATATGCTTTCAAGTTTCAGGTTATTGACAAATCAGAACTGATAAATGACTGCTAACCATATTTGAAATTCAGTGTTGACAGCGTCTAAAATAGTCACATAACATTAAGGTTATAGCCATTACCTACTTCAAATTTGTTTATACTGAACTATCTTGAATGTTTTAAACAGCAGTATCTAAATAAACTTATGTGGTAGGCACTCCTACTAGCCAATTTTTTATTATTCCCTTCCCAGGTTGACAAAATTAGTGTGGCATTGTATTGTAGCATTCAGGATAGTGACAGGTACAACTATCAAAACATTTGTCATATGTAAGCCAATTTATATTGAAACATAATGAAATAGTAGGTTAAACAAGTGAATCAACAGTAGAAGAAATTCATGACCTTCCAATTAAAGATAATAGGCATCTCATAAGTTCATATGAATGATGTATATTATGAATTGCTTTGAGATAAACTAGTTTAACACACCGGAAAGGCAAGCAATGACAACCGTATTATCATTGTCTCTAACCACCTCATGTCAGTTAACATTCATGTTCTCTTAACATTTCTAATAAGGTAAAAATACGCACAAGCAAATCATCCTTCCCTCAACTCTAAGAAGTCATTACCAAATTGGAAAAAACAAGGATACCATGTTTTTTACTTTCTATGAGTGTTACTTGGACAGAGCTGATTAATTTCAACTTAACTGTTCAATCTCTCTTTTCCATTCCCATGCTGAGAGAAGATGAAGTTAAAAAAATGTACAAAGGCAAAAGGCTTTTTTTAAAAAAAAAAAAAAGGAAAATGCTGAGGGACTAGTTTTGTCTTTCACGGCCCTATTGTTTTGAACAGCATTTTGATAGTTTTTAGCTATCCCACTCTCCTCTAAAAGATACAAAGGCATAGGTTTGTCGCTCCACCATACTATAGTTTTATCCCTAGCTCCAAACAAGTCTTACGTACAAATAAATATACACTAAGCCTATAATGGGGGGGTAAGGAGACAGGGGGCTGCCGTGCCTGATTCAGGATTCCCTAGATGGCGATATGTGGTCAGGATATTTTCCTTCCCACCTTATTCATCGTCCCTCTCCAGGTCGCAGGCAAAAGAAAGAGATCCATCATCCATCCTCGCCTTCCCTATCACACAGGCAACGCGAAAAGTAGACCCCTTCCCTTGCAGGTGGACTAGGCACTGGCAACCCACCGTAGGGGAGTCCACAGGAAAGGAGAATCCTCACTCCCCCTCTTCTCGCCGCGATCCTGGGCCCAGCTCCTCCAACCCCCGCCACCGCTTTCCCTCCCCCACGGCTCCCTTCCAGCCACAGGCAGAGAAATAAGGGGAAGTGGGAGAATCGGGGGCGCCATTTTGAGACGGGAAAAGCCAGACCGGACTCTCCCCTCCGCCCGCCGGGCTGCCCACCGCGGCAGCCCGCACCGCGGCCCAACGCTCCCGCACCGCCCGGCGGCGGCGCGCACCCAGGCGGCCGCCAGGGGCTGCGGCGGCGGGAGAAGAGAGCTGCGAACAACGGCCCGTCCCCCGAGGGCCGCGCGGGCCCCGCCGCCCCGCGAGCGGCCCCCCGCCCCGCGAGCCCCGCCGCCGCCGCCTCCTCTTCCTCACCTGGTCGGGCCGCGACGGCCGCGCGCGGGGGCGGGAGGGGAGCCGGGCGGCGCGGCGGCGTCTCTCTCTGTCTCTGCGGCAGGGCCGGAGGGCGATCCAGGGCCGGGGAGGGGAGGTGGCTCCCCGCGGGGCGCAGGAGGGGCTCGGGGCGGGGGCGCTGCCGTGCCTCGCCCGCGCCGCCGCCAGCTTCCGCCGCCTCCTCGGCCCGGACCAAAACACACACGCACTTCCGCCGCCGCCGCCACGTCACGGCCTGCACGCGGCATGCGCTTCCGGTTCGCCCGCGCGTCACGTGGCCGCCCCCGCCCTTCACTTCTTTTCGTTTCCTTTCCGCTGCCCCTTTCGCTTTCTGACCCGTCCTCCCCCCGCGCCTGGGCCGTTACCGCGGCAACGCCGAAGGGCTGCGACCCCCCCGCAACGGCCGCCGCCTACCGCCCCGCGCGGGGACCTCGTCCCGCCAACGGCCGGTGCCTCGGCAGCGCGGTGAGGGGCGGCCCCGGCGCCTCTATGAGCGGGGCTCGCGTCCTCTGCGCCCGTGGGGCCGTGACAGCCGCCGCGAGCAGCGACACCCTGGCGCCGTGTCGTCCTCGTCCTCCCTGAGGCGGAGCCCAGGGAGGCGATCGCCCCCCGCGGCAGCCCGGCCCGTGCTCGCGTTGCCGTACTCGAATAAGGCGTCGTTTTTCCCCAGTAAATAGGTTTGTGTTTAGTGGTCGGGCAAGGCACGACAGAGTTACTAGTGGCTGAACAAAAAGGACTGTGCCAGCTGGGGGGGCAGTTGGGTCTTAATTTGCAGGGAATGCCTTGCCTCCTGCTCTCCCTTCCCTGATACGGGCATATCAATATTTTTGAAGTTACTGGAATGCAACAATGCACTCCTTTTCATCTTCTTCCATTCTTCTTTTCCATGTGCTTTTCTATTGTTAGTTGAGCGGTTGCATCCTGAGAGTAAGACTTTTATCACGTTCCTTCACTGTCTTAAGAAAAACCTAAGCTTTTTATAAGGCCAGTATATAACAAAAAAAAAAGAGAGATTTTGAGTCCACCAGTGATAAAAGATGCAAGACCCCCACTTTTATTACAAAGAATTTCCTCTAGGGGAGTGTGTTTGAAAGCATGAAAGCATGCAAATTCTAAGCTTGACGTTTGCAATAAGGACTGCCTTTAGAATCTCTATAGCAGGTGCTGTTTAAATGGTGCAATTAATCCTGATTTAATGCTCTGTTTTCACACTAACCCTCTGACTGTTTTCAGTACATTCAGTTGGACTGCAGGAGTTGCCGATCAAAACATCAGAACCCTGATAAACAGAGACGTTTTTCACCATTTACGTGAACAGTTTTGGACGGAAAAAATGTGACTATTACTCTTTAGAATAGTTTGAACTTAAATTCAATTTAGAGATCAAATGCTTATGTGGTGTTTCACATTTCACTTAATCAAATGAAGAGCTACTCATGGAAACTATGGTCCTAGTTCTTTTCCATTCCCAGCTGTAAGCTTGTACCTCATGGGAGCCTGTGACTGCAGAGTAAGTTGGATCAACCACTGATTTCATGGAAAAATAATTCACCAAAAGAAATAATTTTCTCCTGTATCAGTTGGCTGAGCCGACTCATCTGTGACTGCAGGCTGGCTAGATCTGATGCAGATGAGAGTAAAGGAATATGAGTTCAGAGAAGAAAAAGAGCTAAGGACCATCTATTTGGCAGTAACCTATCAACATTTCATTAGGGTCTAGTGTCTGAAACCACCCCCTCGGTTTACACTCCTTGGAAAGGAGGAAGTAAAAGAAAGAAGAGGAATGGAAGAAAGCATAAAACAAAATGCAGCAATGTTCAGAGAAGAACCACAATGCAGCATGTGAAGGGATCAGATATTCTATTCTTTTAATATAAATGCTTCTAAATTCAGAATAATCTTTCCATTTAGTAAATGTATCTGAAGTTTAAGGCTGAATGGATTTTTTGATGTGGGAATTATATTCATGTGATATAATTACACTAATGGACAAAAAGAGAGGAGAAAGGGATAACGAATGTATTACTTTTCCATGGTGAGAGGTTGGAGAATTTTTCTCTTCAAGCCCACTCTTTGAGTGGATTTGAGATAAGTTGCAGTAGGCCTTTTTGCTGAAACTGCTAGCCTGAATGCAACTCTCACATTCTTTTTGTCTGTAACTATGTAGACACTCCATGCATTGGATTATGTGGTGGATGCACCCTGAGACATCAGACTCTGTAGAGGTAGGATACAAGTGTGCTGCTAGAAAGTGTGTATATATAACAAGCATAAGGTTCCTGCTGGGTAACTAATTCCCTGACTGCAATGCAGAGCCACAGTCTCTTTCCTTCTCTGTGAAACCCCAAATCATTCTCAGCTGGTTGAAGCTGACATATGGGGTCATCAAACATAAAAGAAGGCTCACTGTAAAAAACTGAGATACAGGCAGGAGAGCATGAGGCAGTAATCAAATGAGTGAGTTTCATTTACAGTATTTTGGAATTGACAGGTCCATGAATGCTAGTGGTGAAGATGAGTTTCTTCTGTTTTAGCCTGGACAAATAACCATTTAAAAAAAGGTCTGAAATCACCAGGATAGCCATTCCAGTGATCATATTTTCATATGTTATATAATCTTGGGTCACATGTCATTGTTAAAATATCAGGAGTGAAATTTTGCTTTGGATGACATTAACAAAAAAATGTTCATGTTACTAGGTCATAATTTCACCAAATGGATTTCATCTATTTCAGCATTTCTCCCAAGAGTTTAATAGTATGTTCTGTTCAATCTTTCTGTGTTAAAGTCTAACCCCAGATGTATTGTAATAAATGGAAGTTGACTTTAGAGGATGTGCAGAATCTCTTTATCCTGTTTGGTTTCACCTCCCCAATTTCTTTCATATGTCCATCTGTTCTAAATTCATCCTTTCTGTCTTTCTACTATCTCTATTTATGTATGTTTTCTTTGCATATCCTTTGGTTTTATTATATAAAATGTGTGTAGCACATAGAAAACAACAATTTTCTTTTGAAAATAAGTAAGTTGAATAAAAAAAATGAAAGTAACCAAGCAATGACAACAGCAAAGTGTATCAGCAGGCCTAATGTCTTTCAAGAGTTTCACAACACTTGCGGCATTTTATGTCAAATTCTCTGGCCTTCAGAGACCTTAAGGAATTTACAAACTCACTGCGTGTTTTGGCTGCTGTCTACAACCATCATAACAGTCAGAATGAGAACTGTGTTGCAGAACACGGAATTTTTGTGCTTCATAAAGAAAGTGAAATGCAAGATTTTAGGCAGTTTCCATTCCTCAGTTTTTGCCTGTGAAAAACAGAAAAAGGCACTATACTATGGGAATGGGGCTGCAGCAGATAGTGGTAACCTTCACATGACAAATACTATTTAGCTAAAAGGTACTGCTGTAAAAAGTTTTTTTTTTTTTTGTTTACCTTTTCACAAAGCAGTTCTCTGGAGTTCCATTTTTTTAACATAGGAAATGACAAATGTGTACTGAAGTCAATTTGATTCCAGAAGGGCTTGATCTTTGTTCTAAAATGGAGTTTAAGTTTTGTTATTTTATTAGCTTATCTAAATAAAACTGTTTTGAGTAATTTTTCTGATCTTTATATATTGGAGAAATAAAGCATTATTGAGGATCAAAATAAACTAGATTTTATTTTATTTAGTTTTGTATCTTACAATCATGTGACAATAGCCACTAATTTATAGAATTATTAAAAAACCTATTTTTTTTTCCTTGCCTGGATGAAGCAAAAGCCAAGAGTTAAAAATAAATACATCCAGGAATTCTATTAACAATGTTCTTCCTTTAGTTAAATGTCTGGTAGTTCTTATTTAAGTCCTTCTGTAGTGCATTCAGTAACTGTTTGGTTTAATTACTGCATAAATCCTCATCTCTTAGTGCATCTGCATTGATGACCACAAAATAGCATCACTCACCTATAACTTATGGTCTGATATCAAAGACTGGTGAATATAAAACTTGATAATCCTTTCTTTAAAATTTACAGATCCTTCATACCCTACAGGTATTCTTCCTACACCCCAACTAACTTTTCATCTATTAAAGAACTAATACAACACTGATTCCTGAAATAAGCAAAATTACAGGGAGAAGAGGCAGCTTTTCCATTCATCTGCATGAAACTTTGAGTTCAGATTTTGTATCTGCATGGTGGATTTAAGAAAATACCTAGGAAAAAAAGGGGAAGAAACTGAAGCTTTTACAACTCTTTCTCATATTGTGTATCTGCACACAATATGATGAAAATGCACTTAGCCTGATTCCCTCTCATGAATCTTACCTGCCCTTAATGCAGTTTATATGAAGGCAAGGTCTCTGCAGATTTATCCATTACTATTTCAGTTTCATTTACATTACTTCGAGATTCATGGAGAGTGAAAATATGGATGAAGTTATTTCAGCTTAATATAAAGGTTTTTTTATATAGGCAATGAAAGAGATATATTCTCTACCTTTTTACTAGCAGTTGTGCCAGTTTTCTACAGTACCCACCCTGGTGCAGTAATTTTATAAGAGAAACAGTGCCTGCAAATAATGTTTTCCTGCTTTCTCTAGCACCTGGATGTGTATCTTATGGAAAGCAGCCAGGGAGATATCTCCCTTTTCCACAAAGAGGCTAGCAAATGAGAGCTTTTTTTAAAGCAGGTTTTCAGTCTTAGGGCATTAAGGACCCGCTTCTGAGATATGAGTGAAAGGTAACTAATAGAAGCACATATATTGTCAGTAGGCTTCAATATCATATATAGGGATCCTCATCTCCACTGAACAATGCAGAGGGACAAGTCAGAAGAGGTTGAGGACTTCTGCTCTCCTTGCTTCTGTAATAAGTATTCTTTTACATTACCAAGTTCTGTTTTTTCTGTCTTAATCGCATCCCACTCTAACATCGAGGCTGAGTGGAGTCTTTCAACTAGCAAGTGTGGCCATCTACTGGTGAAAAAGAAAAACACTGTAAAAATAAAATAATTCAGAAATAAAGTATTAGAACTTAATGTACAAAATGGTAGTACCTTAAGCACGTAGTTAGCTAGAAATACAACAAACAAGAATAAAAGTTCAAGTCCTGTTTTCGACTTTATTGTATGCTACACTGTCACCATGCCATATTTATGACATTACACTTTGCTCTTCCTCTGTATAAATAGTTCTCTATTTTTCTGACAGCTTCATCCTTACGCAGGTAGTTCTTTCAATCAGATCAAATTCTTCCATGATTTCTAACACCTGCAGTTTTGTTCAAACCACAACTGAGTCTTTATTAGATAGAAATTGTATTTGACAGAAGAACAGATCACAAGCCAAGACATTACAAGTCATTTTCTTTAATGAATTACCAACAATTATTGCTTTATTTGGCAGGAGCACTCTAAACTTAAAACATCAATTTACAAAGGCTTCTGTGGTTTCCTAGTGGCCATGTATGTTCTACATTATTCATGTCTATAACAGAAAATATTTTTGAAAAAGGACACCGGCAATGCCTATAGCTAAATAAGAGCTGAAGGTAACATATGTGCTACTGTGGAGAGTATTAAACTGCGTTTCACGCATGCTAGAAGCTAGCTTATCCTAAAACTAGCATGTGTGGTTAATGTCTTCCACAGATAGGCATCCTTAAATGGCCTGTGGTCCGGTCATCAGAGAGCAATCACTGCCCAGCCTCTAATCTTCCATTTGACAGAAAGGTTCCTGAGAATTCAATTTTAATTTAGCTTCCTTCATTTTAAATCCTTATCAAACAAATGCTAGAGCTGAGAGTAAAATGGCAACAGCTGGTAATGTTTGTTAATAATTATCAGTAAGGTCTGTATGCTTACCTACAATTGGCTCTGCCATCACAGGACTATAGAAGATGGAACAGGATGTGATTAAATTTAGATATTTTGTTTGGAAGAAGGGGAGAGTTTACTAAATGTCAGAACTGAAAGTAATACAGTCTTTCCAAAAGCAGAAGATTTTTAAATAGCAATGAAACTAGTTCTGTCTTACCTAAGCTGCTTCCTGAAATAATTTTACATATTTGTTTCTGCAAGGCTTTAACAACTGGGGGTAAATACAGTTTAGATATATGATGTGTTAGCTCATTTAAGAGTAGTAGTAAATAATAATAGGAAGAATAATAGTAAATAGTAAAAGTGCTCACATGTCCTAATGTAAATGGTGCTTACAGGCTTCTCTAACCTTTTTGCAGTTGTACAGATGAGAGTCACGCTTTTCTCTAGAGAAACATTCTAAGTATAACAGTTTGCTTTATATCTGTATATTTATACATGAGACAAAATTTGTGAACATTTTTTATTACACCAATTAATAAAGGCTTAAAATTTGGTCAAACTTTTGACCATATGAGGCCCTCTTCCAGTCTAAAGAAGACTCAACCTATGATGTCTGAAAGCTTGTGTATTTTCTCAGACTTATAATAACCAGCCTAAGAAAGATACTATTTCTGCATATGGACATGTCTTTAGATCATCATGGTTACAAGATAGCCTATATATATGCATTTTCTTGTTTTGTCCAAGATGAACATATTTAATATTTGTATTAACCTTTTTCTCAAGGCTTCAGGACTGGGAGATGCTACTGAAAATGGGACTAGGCTGCTCCTGCAAAAGGGCCAGTGGGTTTAGGATGCTGTGGAGTGTCGGTGGGGTAAGGGCACAAAGGGTGATTTGGAGAAGCTGAGCGGGGCATTGAGGGTAAGGTGCTGCGGTAGAAGTGCCAGCTGAGATATTTCCTATTAATGAACTTACGGTTTTATTGGAGGTGCCTGTGGGTGTCTCAAACCATGTAAAACTTCATCAGGACAGTCAGAACAGATGTTCTAGTGGGGGGAAAGATGGAAAATCCACTGGGCAGTTGAAGGAGAGCCCAGGAGGCTCCTTGGACTGTTATAGAGACTGCCGAGGGCACGGAGGTGAGGTGGGAGGGAGGCGGCGGGGCAGGACGGGGGCGCGGCGCGGCGCGGCGCGGCGCGGCGCGGCGCGGCGCGGGAAATGGTGGGGGCGGCGGGGAGCACGCGCCGCCGCGCGGAGCTCTCCCGCCGCTGCCGCCAGGGGGCGCGGCGCCGCCGCCCGCGCCCGTTACCAAGCGACCGAGGCAAACGGCTCGCTGGGGCCCCGCGCCGCGCCGCCATGGCGGGGCAACGGCGGCCCGTCTACGAGGGGAAGTTCACCGACAGCTTTCCCCAGCTCTCGGCTGTGAGTGCTCGCACTGGGACGGCCCTGCGTGTCCGCGCCCGCCTGCGCCCTTCTGGGGCCGCGGCCTCGCCGTGGGTTTAGGGAGGAGGCTGGAGGAGGGGGCAATTTATGGGGCAGGCCGGCTCTGCTCAATACAGTCCTGCCCCTTTCCCCAAATTAAGAGGATTGCCCCTTTTTATCGAAGTGGGGACAACTGGGCAGCGTTTCCTGCAGGTGTCAGAACCCCATGTGGCAAGTTCTGCTACTGGTGACGGGTTGGGCTGTGCCTCGTTTTTTGATTGTGTTGTTTAGGCTGGAAAGCTGATTCCGACTGGCGATACAGCTGCAGGTTGCCTCACTGAAGTTTTACCCAGGGTGAGTTTGTTTTTCAGGTGCTCGTTTGAAGTTTTTTGCAATAGTGTTTTTACTTTTAGGCAGGCCCTACTTGAGAATAATCTGACCGTTACTTCTCTTAGGTTGCACTATCATTATATAAAAAAAGTGAAATTTAAGTCATTTTTTTCCCAATCCTTCACTTTACAAATTACTAATGTTACTTTTTTTAAATGTTAATAGTTTTTGTCACATGGGATCAAATAAAATAGCTGGTATGGTTGTAAAACATTTCTGTGGTTCTTTTTCACTCTGCCTGTATTACAAAATTTACCATGCCTGCTTGGATAGGACTAAAGATAATTGTTTTCTCTCCTTCTGGGATTGTTATTAGGAATTATTTTTCCTTCTGATGGAGGGCATTCTTCATCAAGGATGCCCTGTCAGAACTGCGCCTCCCACTGGCCCCAAGGTCCCTGCAGAGTCAGAGGGTAGTGAGCACACAAACATCACTTAAATAGCAGCTCTGCCTTTAATTGGATAATTACAGGAAAAAAAAAATACCTTGGTTAAAATAACTTATGAAATTATAAAACTGATAGTGGAATTGCTGTGAATTAGGTTAAGTGTTTTAAGGGTAAATGTAATGTCTACTTTTCATGAAGACTACTTTATATGAAGAAACTGTTATCCGTCTTAAAGATGGGACTAGAAAGCTGAAACTTAGCAACTCTCTCACCACTTCTGTTGCTGGTTTGATAAAATTTAGTTTTGTGTGTTCAAAACATCAGGATCTGCAGTAACTTAGGCACCTGTTGCTGCCCTAAAACATCTGTTTTATTCATATGTCTATGAAATCACACTGAAATAGCTGAAGTATGTTTTATTTTCATTAATACTTTGTGAACACGTGAAGTAAATTTATTTTTCTTTGCCTTATAGCTGATTACTCCAATTATTGTGAGAAAATTTCGAAATACAATAAATCCAGCTCCTGGTGTTGAAAGGGTATTCTATGGCAGAGCAGATGATCCTGATATTGCAGCCCACTTGACACATGGCTTTGGTTCACGTTCTTCGCTCGCTGTAAGAATGCGAATCTCTTACTTTTGTTTAATAATGGACCACTTAAGAATGTTCTTAATAAATGCAACTGATTTCTTCATGGTCAGGAATAAAGGTACATAACTGAGTGACTTTTGCTGCAACATTTCACTGCTATTGTGGCTTATCTGAATTCTGGGGCCAGTTCGTGGGATTTAATTAGCATGATTGAAATAGGAAAACACTTGAAGTTCAGTGACTTTTATCAAATAACTTTTGCAATGCTGACCGAATTATTCATTTCATTTGATATTTAGGCCAATGAACTCTCTTCTACCCACACAACTTTTGCTGCTTCCTCCTTAACTGAATACAGAGATAAAACCTATTTAGCAACCTAGCAAGAGAGCGATCATCTAAGAACATGATTGTAATGCAGTAGCATTATTATGTTTCTTTCTTGCTTTTGGGTTGAAAATGATTTTATTAGTGAAATAGTGATATTTTGAACATGTCAGACTACTTTGTATGTATTCTTTACTTCAAAAATGTTTTTTGTGAGATGTAATCAAGTAGCTGAAGAGCTCATTAGTGTGATTTAGCGATTTGAATAATAATTGTGATTAAAAAAATAAATGATGTGAGTAAAATATATGATGCATTTCATTAGCTGGGCTTGTAAATAAGTAATTTGCAATTTTACAAATGAAAAAATTGAGACCAAGAGGTGTTCAGGACTCCAGACTTTACAGGTTTGGTCTTCAGTTTGAAACACGTAAGACCTGATATTTGAGGATGTTGAGTAGGACATTTATTAGGCCTATCCAAAATGTTAAAAACAAACAAACAAACAAAAAAACCCCACGGGTTCTTTGTACCTCCTCAGAAGTTTTGTGCTGAATGGTTTGATTCATTTAACCTGTACTATCTGTTGAGGACTGTTTTACTTTGTATTATTAACTAAATATTAATTGGAGGAAGAATTGGAATGTGAGTTCCCTAAGCACAGATTATAGAGCGATTGTATTTGCTACAACTTTTTTTCAATGTTTCTTTATATAACATTCAACAGGAGACTAATAATAAATCCTCCCTAGGGTTCCTATTACTTTGATGGGTAGCCTGAAAAAGCATGATTTTGGAAGATCAAAATAACCTGTTTTAACATTTTTGAAACTTCTTGTTTTATTTTTTGAGGTCTTTTTTTTTTTTACCCCGAAGTTGATCTAACTTTACAAATAATTTCTATTAACCCAAGCCCAGTGAATACACCAAGAAAACATTTTGTCCCAACCTAGTTCTAAATTTTGAGCACTCCTGCAAGAGTCCTTTCTCTTGGTATGTCTTTTTAGGATGCAATACTAGTGTATGTCTTAAAATATTATCTTAAATTCTGCATTAGTGTAATTGGACATAATGTTAAAAAATATATTGTCTAACCACTGGACAGCAGATGTTTTTAATAATAAAGACCAGGAGACTTCATTCCAAAGACATTATAACTATAGTCATGTTCACACTTTAGTTTTGATTATATTATAATTTGACTATAGTTTCTAATACACACTAAGAACAGAAGGACTACTGTCTCAAATTTTATAAATTAATGAGTGGAAAAAAACACATATTGAAAGGTTCTGTCTCGCAATATGTATTTAATTTAGCTGGAGACTTATCATACCATTGATTATTAGTGGCATTATCTCACAATACAGTTTTGTTTTGCAACTTGATGAATAACATTATGTCAGTCTAATCATCTAAGATCTCATTAGAACACTTACTGTCTCACCTTTGTTCTTGTGTGCATGTGTGAGGGAGTATCCATACTGATGTGTAAATGAATAAAATTTGCAGTGTTTTCTGCCTCTGGTGTTGTTTGTGACATCTTTAGACAGCCTTGCTGATAAATCCGCTTCCTAAAACTAATTTTCAACAAAGAATACATGACAAAAAAGAAGCAATCTACTTCAGTAATCGTCAGGCAGCCTTGGGCAGATCACATGATCAAACTCCTATGTTACCCACAGGCTTTGATATAACTAATACCACATTTGGAAGAACAGTCATCCAAGGTAGGAAAATTTAGTATTAAAACACATTGCTCCTAAATATAAGATAATCTGTGGTTTAATGCTTAGTGTATACTCTATGCTTCCAACAATTCCAATTTAATAGAAATTTATTCTTCTTCTAGCAGTTACTGACAGCATGAATTGGTAATAAAAATGCACTAATGTTTTCAGTATGATGAATAAACAGGCAACTGAGAGCATTTTGTCACCAGTACAGCTTTTTGCTGCACTCTGGATCTGTCTTCATAGATTTACCTGAAGAACTGTTTAGGTAGCTGACATCTTACCTTCCTTTTCCTGACTATTCCAGTAGGTCTAGTAAAAGATACTACCTTGACCAGTGAACCTTTCCTTTACAGATTAGTGCAAATCACATGTTAACCATTTAGCTCCCTGTGACGGTTATGTTTGTCTCAGTTTATATGATTCTTGCCTTAGTCACATGTCACTGTGCTGTAAGATTCCTTCTGCTTGACTAGAAATTTGGTAATAAATATACTTCCACAGTATTAGCATCTTCTCTAATAAAATACTGTTTTGAAAAAAAATTACCATATATTTGTTCTTTACTTTTCAGATGTGTCAGGTGGAGAACTTATAAATCCACCAAAAACTTTTGAGGAAGTGGATAGAGAAGCCAGAGAAGGACATGATCTGTACATCATGTCACACAATGATTATTATGTGGGTAAGTTCAAGAGCTGATAAACAGCCACATAAAAGACCTAATATGAATAAAGGTAATTGTATTTCTTTGTGTCTTCAAAACGTATTGTAAAGTAAGTTCTATTAATACAGTAATAAAAAGTAATAATTTGTATCTCAAAAAATAATTTAAAAGTTATATTCAAAAGCCACCTGGATAGGGTCCTGGGCACTGTACTCTGGGTGACCCTGCTTGAGCAGGGGGGTTGGATGAGATGATCTCTCAAGGTTCCTTCCAACTTCATCACAGAATCACAGAATCAATGGTTGATGTGGAAAAAAATTCTTATGTGCAACTGAGGGAACACGACCTGTTTCTAGAACTGTAGGTCATTTCATAGTGGGCATATTAGGCACTACAAGAGCTTAATGAAGGTTGTTGGGAGGCTGATTTCTGTTGGATGCTGGTTGAAAAGCAGAGTATTTCCAGAGAACTAGAAAGTCCTTGATCGTCTGGTTGTTTAGTGAGTTTGACATTGTTGTCTGTCTCACTGAGAACAGTTGCAAACTTAGAACCACAAACCGTTAGTTCCCCTCTCCCAGTTCCAGTACTTTTACCTCTGGTTTCTCCTTATCAGGATCCAAACAAAATTTCAGGGCATCTAGACTTTCTGATGGGGAGCTCATCATCAAGGCCTGGTTACAACAAGGAATTTCAGGCTGCTAGCTGGCTCTCTGGAACTCAGAATCCTGCTTGTCCCACTCTTATGGTCTCTCCACTTCCAGCCCAAGCGTTTTACCTCCACTTCTTCAGACTCTCTGGGCTGTACTTACATGTGTAGTCTGCTCAGGGCTAGTTACTCTTTATCTCATAGGTGTAGACAGGAACAAAGTGACAAATAGTACCCTGAAATGCAGCACACGTTACTGTTACAACCAGTTCTGTTTTTCCCCAGTTCCGTTGCTTTTACTTACACTGTGAGACTTAAATTACTAGTCTATAAAATCAGTATAATAATAATAAAATTGCCCATTGTAGTAATACCAACAATTTTGAAGGTGTTGGACAAACGTGTAGAGAAACTGCCATACATGTTTTTCAGTCGAATAATGTAAGTTTCATATGGTTGCAGTTATGGAGAAGTGAAACCATAGTACCATGTTCTCTCTGTGCCAAATTCTGCAAGAGCAGAATGTCTCAGTATTGATAAAAATTGTGCAAGCTTATAATTTAATTTGTCCCCCCATTTAACACAGGAGGCATTTTAGTGAAATTGTTCACACTCTATTTCTGTCTCCTTCACAATTCCTGTCCACAAGATCGTGGAGAGGCCAAAAACAAAAACAGATAAGCTGAGCAGTGAGAACACAAACAGTGTTTTAAAAAATAAATTGTCAACTGTATGCCCCAGTTTTGAATAATAATATAAAAGTTCTATGTGCAGCCAGAGGAAGCCTTTGTTAGAAAGCAGTGAGTAATGTTTTCTTGAAAGTTCTAATTGCTCTTCTTCTCAAAAGCAGATTGAAAGAGCAGCAAAAAAACAGAATAATGTTTTTTCTTGTTGACAAAAAACATATGCTTGCAGCTCACTTGCATAGAGTACTTAGGTGATGCCCTTGCACGTGAAACTTCATTTTACAGGTGAGACGGGATTAACAGATTCATAAACAAGTAGGGCAGTATCTTGTTTACAGTGAAGTCACTGACAAAATTTCCATTGCATCCATCATGGCAAGATTATATCTGAAAATGCAGCATGTCAAAAATTTTTTTTTCTTTTTAATATCTATTTTTAACAAGCAATACATTGAATGTATATGTTTTTGCTAGAATACAGACATAATAAAGTGATTTGTTTGCATGACCCTCACTTAGACTACCTGATATTTTTTGCATTAATTCCATTGGGCTTGTTTTTAGCTTTTACTCAGACATAAAAGAAGGCACAGGGGACAACTTTACACCTCAAGCAGTTTTTGCCTTCACTTTTGACAAGGACATTAATTTTAACTTGATAAGCACGGAATACACAATTAGATATCTTATTTAATTGAAAAGTGTTGTTAATTATTGATTTGCTTTTATTTCTTCATTATTTCTTCTTAAGAATGAAGATAACTTATTTTAGTATATTTTTCTTGTTGAGGTTTTTTACATAGGCTGAAATACTTATTTTTCCACAGGGGAAGCAATAAATAGAAAACATGACTCACCAAATTTCGATAGGTCTTGTGTTTTTGGAAAAGAAACCCCTCGCTTTGAAGATGGACGAAATGTATCCAGATCCTTAAATTGGCTCTTAGATCTAAAGTCATAAGTTACAATAATAACTTGTTAATTAGTGGTGTGAGTTTTCAAGAAGGGGCTTCATATTTAACCATAATTCTACATCTTGTAATCCTGTCTTTAATTTGTTAGCTATATTGAATTGAATTGAAAATACAAGTAGTAATTTTCAAAATAATTTATCCAAATCAGTTCTACCATAGTATGGTAGCACAATACTTAGCATTACTTTAGCATTGCTTCAAGACATCTTTGATTTCGAAGTGGTAAGATTTTTTGATTACTGAATTTTTGTTTGTCTTGCAAAGAAGTTGCTGCTTTCTTCTAACGTACAATAATATTGTTGAACGATTATGTCTGAGAGTTATTTACCAACTTTGTAGAAAGAAGGCAGCAAAAATCGTATCCAAACGAAGTGATGATTTCAAGGAAAAGTTTCAACCTCAGCTTGGAAAAGTCCTTGATCTGTAAGTAAGCAAAGATACCTTCCAAGAACAAATTCACTCAGGCCATTTGTCAAGCCTCAAATACCCTGTTCTGTCTGGGGTAAACAATATAACTGAGTGCTCAAAGCTTCCACTTTGCAGCACTGCTTAACAGAAAGGGACTTTCTGCTTGCACTGAGTCAGTTTGTATGGAAGTTACCAATGAGGTCTGTATTGTGGCTATGTTGTGAAGCTGTCTTGCTGTTGAAAAGGTCAGATTTGCACTGATCAGATTTGCACCAATGTAAGCAAACCTAATGCAGCTGAAATCATGGACAGTGAAGGTCTGCATCATGGATTCACAATCTACGTACTGGGGAAATCAAAATCTATGGGAGGAGAAAGATTACAATCTTCCTCTTAATTCTACAGTTTTCCAGATTAAGTGGTGCTTGTACAGGCAGAAGATAGGAGAGAAAGATGAATTCTTTATCACAGCATAAATTATTGAAAATAATCATTTTATAGAACGTTTACAAAGTAAGAAGACTTAAATCTTTCATTTTGAAAAGATTTGGATGATGTCCTTTAGTAAATCACTGCCATTTTTAAGAAATCTTAGAAACTGAAGCCTCAATTCAGTAAGCCATGTAAAGTGCATAACCTAAACACATGATTATGTGCTTTGCTAAACAAAGTACTAGTTATATAGCTTAGAGAGGAATTATTGCAGAAAACTCTGTAGTGCTTTTTTTTTTTTTTTTAGGTTTGTTTCTGTCTTTTGCAGTTAGGAAGGTTTGAAATAACTGAAATGTTTAGGCTATTGATTTAGTGACTTGACCATTTTACCTACTCTGACACTAATTTCGGTGATCTTTTCTTACATTGCCTATATTCTCACTTGAATAGTTCCATGGAAAAGGACATATAATGAAAATTGTGTTATTATCTAGCAGCATGCATTAATATCAATTATCAACTGCTGATTCTTGATTCATCATGACAATACTTCACCCTCAGGTGGTCAAGAACAGCTTTTTAAGGTTGCAAAACAGTGCTTATGAAGAGCTACAGCAGTCCTAAAGTACTGTGTGGTCAGGATCCAGCTGTGCTACGAAGCTGAGCTTCCTGAATGTATACAAAGACTGTCTAGCCTATGCAGATGCATGAGATTTCTGCAAAGTTGTGTCCAGAGACTCATAAACAACATTATTGCCTTTGGTAGCAAAGTTTAAGTTTAACCTCAAGATCACACGCTTAAGTGACTCTGGAGAATTATGCTCATAGTACCTGTAGGGAGAGAACTCAGATGTGAGCCATCTTCTCCCCTCTCTTGCCTATGGGCTAGCTTATTTTGAACTAGAGTTACAGTGTGAGCAGCATGAGGCAGTGTGATCAGTCAGGGAATCTGGGTTGCAAACTCAAACCTAGCACTATTATTACAGTATAGATACAAGGTAATTTCATTTTATTTTGTGAATTTTACACTATCCACATTCCACCTGTAATATGAAAATGATCATAAGGGGAGAATACACATGGTAGTCTTTAGGTTACTGTGTTCTCATCTCCTTGGTTTTATCTTCTTTTGGAAGAACAAGTACTGATGCTCTTAATTTTGATGGAGGTTTCTGATTCACATAGCAAAGTTTTAAAGAGGCAGTTAAAACAAATATTGCATCTTTATATTGCATCTTTTTCGAATTAAGACATAAATGAAGAAATTATTTATCTAAAAAGTCCTAAAGAAACAGTTCTTAATGTCACCATTAGCATTTTAATTTTCTGGTTAATAAACAAGGCAAAGTTTTGCAGATTGGTATTGTCTTGGTTGCTGTTTTAATAGGCACAGTATTGCATGTGAAAAAGAAGAAATTTGATTACATTTTCCATTTTAGCCAAAAGTAGGTTATTTTAAGACATTTCGGTTGGAGATCTGATTTGACCTAGACATTCTGCTGTTTCACAAGTATGTTATAAGGACTTCTCTCGCTCATTTCTGTTGTTTTTCATAGAAAAACAATTTATTTAAGCAGTAGCATTTTTCCTTTCAATAACTCTAAATGTTCAAAAAGCTATGTTTACATTTAGCTGTATTATATTATTAACAGCAAATCTTTTAAATAGGTTCATAAAAGGGTGTTTTTCTATAAGGGCACCTTTGATTGAAGCAAACAACTGATGAACCAATTCCAGATGAAATCCGTGCATTCAGATGAACTCCTGTCTGTATCTTTCCTAATGGTACAGTAGAAGATCATATGTATTTTTAAAATAATAGGATAATGTTTATTTTGTCTACTAATAAAGTATTTAACAAAAAAATCTGTTCCTTGACAGTATAGCAGAAACATGAATGTTCCCCCAGGCCATACATTTGGAATGTTACTTCGTCCAGATGAATATGGTAAGTCTTGTAGTGGCAGGATAAAACCTTATCTTGTTGATGAAACTATTCTGAAGTAATTAGGATCAGTAGTACAGAATATATATTTTTCTTACATGCTTACCTTCAAAGAGGCAAGGTACACAAATTTAGTGGAATAACATTACAGTTTTGGAGGTGTAATTCCAGAAGTAAGGAAGTTGCTAATGAAAAAAACTGAATGTGAAAATAAAGAAACTTCAGTTTTTGGATATTCAGAACTTTTTTTTTTTTTAAGGCCTCCATGTCTGAATATAAACAAAATGGGAAACGGAGAAGAAGGCAGGAAACTCATATTGACATCTAAATGACAATATTAAAGTGGCTATTTAAATCAGTTATGTTTTTCACACATTGATTTTTCTTGTGCTTCAGTAAAAAGAGTATAAATGATAACAAGCAATATGTAAGAAAATTAAGAAGTTCTTGCAAAAGGAAACTGCTAACAATTTGAAAGCAAATATGAAAAATTTTTTTGAATATGAAAAACTCAAGTCTAGAGAATCTGAAGAGTCCTTTGGATGAGTATGGCATGATTAAGAAAGAAACTTACGGGCATTTCTGTGAATATAACGGATTTCTGTGTGTTTGTGTCCAGTTTTTCTCTGAACTGGTTCTTTTTTGTTAATAAAGCTAAGATAATAAGTAGTCAAAAGTAAAGAGAAGATGGGATAGCTGACATTTTTAAATGCAGAAGCAGTCTGTCACAAGGTCCAAGCAACAGGTAACCAAACATTCAGAAAAAAATAAGGAAGGTAATTACATAGTTCTAGTAAAAAATTATTATATTGTAAAATTGTGGAGAGGCAAATGTTATAACTGGTTAAAATATAGGAAAACAAGTTGAAAAATGTACTTTGATTTTCAACAGCTCTCTGGTAGTTTCTAAAAGGAATATACAGGCATACCTTGGAGATATTGCGGGTTTGGTTCCAGACCAACGCAATAAAGTGAGTCACACGAATTTTTTGGTTTCCCGGTGCATATAAAAGTTATGTTTACACTATACTGTAGTCTATTAAGTGCGCAATAGCATTATGTCTAGAAAAACAATGTACATACCTTAATTAAAAAATACTTCATTGCTAAAAGAATGCTAGCCATCATCTGAGCCTTCAGCAAGTCGTAATCTTTTTGCTGATGGAGGCTCTTGCCTCGATGCTGATGGCTGCTGATCAGGGTGATGGTTGCTGAAGGCTGGGGTGGCTGTGGCAATTTCTTAAAATAAGACAGCAATGAAGTTTGCCGCATCGACTGACTCTTCCTTTCACAAAGGATTTCTCTGTAGCATGTGATGCTGTTTGATAGCATTTTACCCACAACAGAACTTCTTTCAAAACTGGAGTAAATCCTCTCGAACCCTGCTGCTGCTTTATGTAATATTCTAAATCCTTTGTTGTCATTTCAACAATGTTCACAGCATTTTCACTGGGAGTAGATTCCATCTCAAGAAACCACTTTCTTTGCTCATCCATAAGAAGCAGCTCCTCACCTGTCAAAGTTTGATCATGAGATTGCAGCAATTCAGTCACATCTTCAGGCACCACTTCTAATTCTAGTTCTCTTGCTATTTCCACCACATCTGCAGTTACTTCCTCCACTGAAGTCTTGAAGCCCTCCAAGTCGTCCATGAGGGCTGGAATCAACTTCTTCCAAACTCCTGCTAATGTTGATACTTTGACCTCCTCCCATGAATCACAAATGGCATCTAGAATGGTGAATCCTTTCCACAAGGTTTTCAATTTACTTTGCCCAGATCCATCAGAGGAATCACTGTAGCCTTATGAAATGTATTTGTTAAAGAATAAGACTTGAAAGCCAAAATGACTCCTTGATCCATGGGCGGCAGAATAGATGTTGTGTTAGCAGGCATGAAAACAATATTAATCTCATTGTACATCTCCATCAGAGCTCTTGGGTGACCAGGTGCATTGTCAATGAGCAGTAATATTTTGAAAGGAATCCTTTTTTCTGAGCAGTAGGTCTCAACAGTGGGCTGAAAATATTCAGTAAACCATGTTGTAAACGGATGTGCTGTCATCCAGGCTTTGTTGTTCCATTTATAGAGCACAGGGAGAGTAGACTGAGCATAATTCTTAAGGGCCCTAGGATTTTCAGAGTGGTAAATGAGCCTTGGCTTCAGCTTCAAGTCACCAGCTGCATTAGCCCCTAACAAGAGAGTCAGCCTGTCCTTCGAAGCTTTGAAGCCAGGCATTGACTTCTCCTCTCTGGCTATGAAAGTCCTAGGTGGCATCTTCTTCCAATAGAAGGCTGTTTCGTCTGCATTGAAAATCTGTTGTTTGGTGTAGCCACCTTCATGAAGTATCTTAGCTAGCTTCCAACTTTTCTTTTGCAGCTTCCTCACCTCTTTCAGCCTTCACAGAATTGAAGAGAGTTAGGGCCTTGCTCTGGATGAGGCTTTTCTGAAATATTTTATTGACTTTTCAATTGGTTCTTAAAAGTATTCTGAAACATGGCAGGCTAGAAGTGGTAGATCAATAATATAGGTTCTTTTGTTCTCAGTTATCTGGACATCAAGTAATTCTGACTGCTCTCAGTTTTTGAAAGTAGTGGATGGATTTGTGAAGCTATATTAAGATGTTTCCAAATTTTTAGTATGACCTGCATGTGAATAGAAAAATCATCATGTGGACCATTTGCTCTTTCAATCAGATGGCCCTATCACATGTTCAGCAGTGCTGAAAATCAGTGTCTCTAAGCTGAGGTTCTCCTTCCCCTCAAGACTGGAAGCCGTTTTTGAAAATGTGCATTTTCTATATATGTGAAAGTAATTGAAGAAGTGTTTATTTTATTTTTATAGGAGTTGGTGATCTTCTTCACTGTAGGGTTCCTAGTGAATTCCTCCGTGGTAAAGACAGAGAGAGAGCTGTCCTTACTGCAGTTCGGCAAAATTTGAAGAAAGCTAACTACCACAATTTTGACACGTTACTAGAAGCATTCAGGCATTATAATAAGGTTAGTGCTTTGATAAGGTTAATGCTTTGAAAGAATATAGATGTAAAGGAATGTGTGACATTTGCCTTCTTCTGCTACGCAGATAGGGGCATGAAGAAACACAATCATAATGAGGTAAATATACATGGAAAATATATGGCAATTTCATAGTTATACTATGAGATTAGTATACAGTCATGTATTCTGGTTGGTCACAATGTTAATGTAAAGCTGTGTTAAAGCTGTGCTATAACATAGAGATTGACCTTGCACTTCATTTTTTCTTTTTATGTAAGTGTTCTTTCTGAATATTTTTGCTTTTATGTCTTCTGATTTTTTCATATACCTCTGAGAATATGAAAATTTTAGAGTAGAGGAGCTGGCAGAAAATGCTTATTATCATCAACTACACTTCTGCTCTCTGTCAAACTCCCAAGCAAAGGTGTCACCCCTACTTCCGCACAAAAATATCTAAAAACCAACCAAAAACTTTTTAGAACCAGTTATGACTGCTGCACAGATTATATACTTGACACAAAACTACAGGCACATACCTTAGTGTCTAGCAGAACTACTGCACAGGCCAGATCATTTGCTACAGTGATAACTTGGTCCTTTTAAGGCTACCAGCCTTCTAAAAACCAGTTTCTCAAATTGCTACTTAACAAAATGGTTAGCTACTGCAACAGCCTTTCACAGTAGTATTTGGAGAGATGGGTGACTTAGTCCCTCTTTGTGCAGACAGAAAGACTAAACTTGTAGAACTGAGTAGCATTTGTAGAGTGACACAAACATTATAGGGTCAAAGGTATTTTACAAATCTGTGATTTTCTTTGCACCCTGATGTTAAGGTAGTACTTTGAAAGAAAGTATGATGTGTATTTTACTGAGTATATTAGGATGCAGAAGAACTGCAATTATCTATACAGTAGAAAACTGTTTCCTTTCTGGGCCAATACAAATTTGTAAGAATACCATAAGGCAAGATTTTTGTTAAAAACTACAGAAAAATCACAGTAGTTAACTGTGGAAGATGATTACAAGTAATTTACAAATCCTGTTTGTTTTTTAAATATTTAGTTTCAAAACTGGCTAGGAGATTGGTCTTCCTAAAAAAAAAAAAAACAAAAAACCAAAAAAAACCCTAGCATGATGCAGATTTCAGACTCTTCTATCAATTTCCAAGATAATGGCAAGCAAGAGTCATGAGTGAGCAGGATAATCTTAGTGTTTTTTGCCTCTCAAAATTTATTGTTATTTTTTTCTTAATAGAAAAATGGTTGAAGAGATTATGTTCGTATTTTCTTCTAAACTGTACTTCTTGACTGAGGAGTCAAGCCTCAAAAATTTTAGATTTTTTTTTTCAGAGAGGGGGAAAAAAGGAATTATAATTGACATTTCATATATAACCTTAATTATAAAGTATATAGAATGACTGACACCTTACTTCCAAAAGAAATCTTGGCTTCGCCTCAACGTTTATGATTAGGTTGTTATCTTGTCACAATACACTGTCACACCAACTTTCTTTGAATCTCAAGTTGCTGTATTATTTAAGATGAAAATTATTCATTGATACTTTAGTACTCAGATTTTGAATATCTAAATTACTCAAGGTTTTCTCTGTACTCAGCAGTGCTACTTTTCTGAAATGGTGTGGCTGACTTGTACATGTGTTTGTATGTATATATAAAATGTGTGTCTGTGTTTCCTTTTCACTGAGCGCTTCTATATTTTTACAGTGGTTGTTTTACCAACTATTTTATTTGTAATAGAATGGTGATGGGATGATAGACAAAGATGACCTACAGAAGTCCTGTTTTCAGCTTAATCTGAATATAGATGATGAGCTCCTGGATGCCTTATTTGACTGTTGTGATTTGGATAAAGATGGTCTGATTAACTATTTGGAATTTGCAAACTTCCTGAACTGGAAAGACAAAATGGCTGTTAAAGAGTTTGAAGAAAAAATAATTACAAAAGGTAGGTGATTGAGTACTGGGAAATTGTGGAGATGATCTTGTTCCTACCGTGGCTACTGAAAGGACCCTGCTGAGCAGACTAGGTGCTCCTTTAGAAGAATAAGGTTTAGAGAGTACATTTAATCCTTGCATGCCAACAGTACACTAGGATATAGTAGACCCTATTAGATACAAACATATTTCAGACCCCTGTCTGTGCATTCTGTGCTGCATTTTGAGAGTGTCACATAAATCAGAAGAAAGTAAAAATCTCCTAGACTCGTTATAAAATATGCAGATTAATTATGTTACCCATTTTATAGTTTTGCAAGCATTTAAGCAAACATTTTTTACCTCTTTGTTTGTAGTGTGCTGATAATAAATCATGGCTGTTTGATAACTTTCACATCTCATAGGGATAAAACCAGATACTTCTGCACCTGCTCTATGCGAAGACAAAAAGACAAATGATGAACCACTGTTGAAGCAGGAAGATCTTGTGTTAAAAGAACCAGGAAGCTTAGAAAAGACACCAAAACCACTTACAAGACCAACAGATCATGTGTTTTCAGATTATCAGACAACTTCCTCTCAGTATAATGCGGTAGCAGGTGGTCTACCAACAACCTGTAAGTACAATGGGCTATACTTCTCACTTCTGAGCATTATTTAAGACAAAATCAGAAACAAGTTTGAAAAATATTAATACAGGTACTAAAATAGTACAACACAATAGTAAGTTTATTAAATTTATCTAATAATCTAAACTTGTTTAGGATTGTGCCTTGGAAGTTGGCATAGCTTGGAAGTTCAGCATGGTTAATCATTCAGAATTTGAAAGTTAACCTAGATGTCTTTGAGAAATTAAGGTAGTCATTTTAGGAGAATAAGATCTCTTTGGAATCATCCAGAAATATTTTTAGCTGGAAGTACTGGATGAGTACTGCAACATTACTGCAAGGTTTACTGTTTTCATGCTTCATGGTGTAGCTGAAGCTAGGAAATCTAAAAATACGAAAAAAGAAAGGAGGAAGAAAATGATAGAAATTCATATTGGATGTATTTGAGGTAAAATATCAAGTTAGCTCTTATTAAATAAACATGTTTTACACTCTCTGGCTGGGAGTCATACAGTCATACTGCTCCTGTTTCTGTAGCAGTGTCTTTATATAAAGGCTTTCTCTATGTTTTCTGTTGACTGATCTCCACAGATTATCCAGTGTGTGGTGTTCCAACCATTCGTTCAGATATTCCTGGTCCTCGAATTTGCCACATTAGTGACAGAGCTAATTATGGTGATGAAGGCAATGCTTATGCATTATTGTGTCCTTCTGTCTTCAGTCAAAAAGGAGTGTATGAAAGAGACTTTTTCAGAACAAGACCAAAGGCAGAGGTATAGTACATTTCTATAGTGCATTTCTTCAGAATATTCTTCCAAGGTAATCCCTATAGCCATATGGGATTGGAAGGTCATGTTGTCAAATAAACAGGTTGTAAAATTCATTCTTGAAACATTGCCATCTATCTTTACATCCATTCAGCCATCTCAAAAATATACACTCTTCACGTTCCAAATTATTCATAAAGATGACAGTTACTCACTTCTTTGAGATCTGATTTAACAAAACTCCCAGGCTTTGCTAATGGCAATACAGCACTACATGAAAAGAGTAGAGGTTACTTGACAGAACATACATGTACAAATGGAAGGTTATTTACAATAAAGTCTACAAGTGTAGGTCTCAATTCAGCGAACTGCTTAACTACTCCTTTTGAAATGCTGAATTGGGGCCATAGGCTTAGATCCTCAGAGGACTTGGAATATAGTAGAGGATATATGGAGTCACAAACCAATGCTGTGCCCCCTTCCAAGTAGACCTGGTTGTATTTCTGAAGAAAAAGATATGACATAAGACTGCAGAGGCTTACTTGGTGACTCTAACCTTCCATCTGATATCTCTGGGGGTCACTCCTACACTGTTATTTCACAGACCAGAGTGCCTCCCACATAAATGGTTAAACAACTTCTGTTCTTTCTTCACTATCTTTTCCTGGTTTGCTGCTTTATTTGTATGCATTTTCTAATGAAGCAATATAAAATCAAGAAATCATTTTATTACCTGAAATGTGATTTATGAGACAAAACTAACAAAACATGAAATCTCAATCTAAAATGAAAAAAAAAGCCTGAACTGCCTCTCTTTCTGTACTAGTCATTTCATTATATTAAATATTCAGTCACATTTAAAGGTGGGCCTTTAACTTGAGCATATATTTCACAAAAAGAAATGTTGCTAATTAGTGTCTGGGCATGTTAAAAGAGGTGGTTTCTTGTTCTATACATATCCATGAAACATAGCTTGTCAGAATGTCTCAGAATATCATGTACATGAGCATTTACCATTTTATAACCTAGCTCTGAAGCAGGAAATCCATGCATGCAAAATGTAGCTAACAGTAAATAGAATTCATGCTTTGTTGAGAAGGCCGTTATACCTGTCAAGTGTTAGATAGAACTCTTCTCTAAAGTTATAACATGGCCTGAAATGTCATACTCCATTTTAAACTCTACAGGGTATTTAGAGTTCTGTACAGAACCACCTCAGAGTGCGTTAAATCACCCTATACTCATGCAATACATTGTTTCAGTGTTTTAGCAGTGGTCTTTGATTTATTTTGATATGGAGCATTAATATTTTCAAACAGGTAATAACTAACTAAATTATTATTTGAAAACCTAGAGTCATATCATATTGTCAGTTTTCGAATAGGTCTGTAGAAATGAATGAGAAGTCTGGCTAAAATTCAGTTTCATGATGTGGTGCTCCATGTTACAAAAGAACAAAATAGTTCAAAGTATTACCACTCATAATAAGACTATGAGTTATAGCACTGCTGAAATTGTTCTCACTGAGCTTCCAATTCAAGAAGGCAACTTCCCAGAGGAAATGGTATATACTTAAGTGTTACTGAACCTAGTGGGATTTAAGCATGTACTCCAGTGCATCCTGAACTGAAGCTGCAAGGTTGTTTTAGTGTCTCTGTTCACTGGAATTCATCCCAGTCCATTGAAGAGAATAGAAGTCATTTAACTGAGAAATAGCTGGCATAAACTGTCATTTATAAAGCTGCAAATTTGCTATGCTGAGGATCAGGCCTTTATTCATACACAAGACAAGTTTATAGGAGGATGAAACAAGGTTGATTTAATTGTGGTAAAGATGTTACTTTGCCAAAGCATGAAAAAGCATGCAAAAAAAAATCTTCAGAGCATAGAAATAACACACATGCAAACAAAAGATAGAACTGAAAAAGCCAAACATTTGCTAATACTAACAAGTGCACAAATAGCAAATGTCAAATGTCAATATTCTTCTAAAACCTTCTAACAAGTCAACAACTCAGTGGAACCAAGAATGCAGTGGGAATCATTCATACAAGAAAATATAGCGGGGGGGGATTCTGCTTCATTACATTGGTGTAAAACTTTCTTACTGTCTAGCAAGACCCAAAGTTAGTGTAAACTGTCTCATTTTAGTCACTTCACACATTTGTGTATACCAATTGAGAATCTACTCTATAATATTTTCACTGTGAAATACAATGATATTTTCTGATTTATATTGATAACTGCAAACAATAAAAATATAATGGATAAACAGGACTTGGCTTAGAGCTTTTCAAAAATGTTTACTTTTTTCTGAATTTTCCATGTTTGATTTTTCAATGTTAAAGTTGCTTCAACATTGCTTTATTAAGTAACAACAGTTTTGTCATCACAACTGGCATTCAGACAAGATTCAGATGTACTTCAAAGGGAACTTCTGTGGTTAAGGATGTCATGATTTGGTCTAGAGTTTATATTTAAAAGTGAAAAATATTCTTTAGCAAATAGAGATTTCTAATACACATAAAAGCCAGACTCTGAAAAAGTTTAAAGAAAACATCAGAATTGTTTGTGTTGTATTATCTTGTAGATTGAGCAAATTCTCCGCAACATTGGTGTGAACATTTCGGATGAAAGCTTTGAAGAAATATGGAAGCAAGCCTGTAAGAAACATCAGAGAGGAGAGGTTTGTGTAGAAAGCATCAGGAATGTATTGGATGAGATACATGCATCACACACAAAAAACAGTAGCTAATGGTAGTCTTGGGGCATTGCACTTCTTTACACTAACATCAGTTATAATTCTGATGCTGAATGCAATAAATATTTTAAATAAGATGTATTTACAAAATTGGAATTCACTGTTTATTGTCTTTCTCAGTAGTGGGTTGACTACAAATATATATGAATCTGTTTCTACCATCACTGAAGTTAGTAGGAACTGATGCCCGTAGGAATAAAAGAGGATACAGTATGTTAGTAAATGGAATTAAACTATTTATTTTCATATTATTTATTGTTTTACAGTATTTCTAAGTCTAAATCATTATATTTCAAACATGGACACTTTTTACATTTTGGAATTTAATTTTTTCTCTTATAACCAGGAGGACGTTTCTGAAAGTACTTAAAATAAATGTTGGTTATGCAAGATGTCTTAAAGATTATTATTATTATTATTATAGAGTGGTGCCTAGCTTTGTTCTTAATGTTCCCGAATTCCTCACCAACAAATGGTAGCTAATGGAGATCTGGTTATGATAAGTTATTTGAATTTTTAAAGGTCTGTAACAAGGTGCTTTACAATAAGATACTAGGGAAACTATGTAGTCATGGGTGTGGGATCTAAAGTGGTGTTGTGAAATAGACTCTATAAGAATCAATCCATTAAAAAGTGCAAAAATAAATGCCCAGTTTTATGGCAGAGGGTTCAAATGCTGTATGGCACCTTATGGCTATTAGGTAGTGTTACTCAACATTCACAATTGAGAGAAAAAAGAATGAATATTTAGAGGCACGTGTCACATTTGATAAAATCATAGGCTAGATAAAGTCAGAAAAGTTTTGGAGGGCTTTCAGAGAGCTGACTGTTCACCAGTGACCAATACAATTTTTTGGAGGAATGATATTCATAGACAAAGAAGATTTGAACATTGTTATGGAAATCTCAATGCACAGATGAAGTAAAATAATAATAAATATTGGAAAGCAAATAGTGCTAAAATATAAAGCTATGAATTAGTATGTTCATTCTTCACTTCTTGGCATAAAAGAAATGGAAACTGGTATGGGCAGTGAGAATGATTACTTTTAGATTTTTCAAATGAATTTGAAAGAAAAATCCTTGCCCAATATAATTTTAACTTACAGAATTGCAGGAAGGATATCACTTCCTCACCCACTGATGCTTCCAATACCTTAGTAAGATTTAAAGGATTAGACAATGTCTGCAGCCAAAAATTTTACTGAGTTCTACAGTGTAAGCAAAGATGGTATATATTTTCAATATTAGGAAGGCATTTGTAATGATGGTTTAAAATTTTATTGTAATGCTTTTCTCACTTGGCACTCGTGATTTTTAAGATTCCTCTTTTGTTCTGCTGATTTTCTAGGAGCTTGGAGTTTACTGGCTTGTTATGCGAGATCCACAAGCTGGACTCTTTTGTACAGCATTAAGTGCTGAGGCAGGGAATTCTGAAAGTTTGGGAACAAAGGATTCAGTGACTCATCTTTATTATTAGTGTAGCATTAATAGTAGCTGAGTACATCAAGTAGAAAGAATTTACTTTCCAGTTATCTGCTAGGAGCCAGTGTTGTAAATGTTGCTTTTTGAAGGCAACTTGTTTCCTTCTGTGAATGAAAATTGTTCTGCACGGTTGTCTTGCATCCTTTGGAACTCTGTGCATTCACTGAGAAGCATGCAGGAAGCAGACTGTGACCATCCCAAGTGAAATCATGACAGAATGATGAATGTACTATTAATTTCAATTGAGTTTTGTATGTCAGGATTTCACTACCTCAGTGAAATACTCTAAAGCTCTTATTCTGCTCATGTAAGGTGGGAGGGAAGAATCCTTTACCTTCATTCTTGGTCACTTCCAAAAGTGTCAGACAGATTTAGTCTTATAAGAAATATTATTTTTTTCATTCAGTAGAAATTTTTATATGAAAGACTTAAGCTCACTTCAATTCTTAATGCAGGGCAAAATGGAAAAAAAAATCAGATGTGTGTATTCATAAAGATACTTGTGTTTGTGCAGCAGCTGAAAATTCTGTGTACTCTATTTTTCATTCTACAGTAGAGATGCCCACTTCCATTCCTTTGCTTCCAGTAGAGCCTTTTCTTTTATCAGCGAAATGGAATTAACATTCTTCTTTGGCAGTCTGCTAAATAAGTCTGGAATAAAAAAGAATGATAAATCCTTATTTATTTTTTATTTTTTATTTTTTGCCAATATGTTTCTAACCACAAACTAAAGCTTTTTTTTTTTTTTTTTTTTTTTTTGAAGTTAGGTTTGAAATGAACTGGAAGTGCTGTTCACCTAACCTTGTCATGTCTCCTGAAGCTTTAAGAGGTTAAGCACTGAACAGACTTGTAAATTCTACCTGTTGGTGCTTGTTTTGCATCATAATATACTTATGAGGCCCCTAAAAGATCTAATCACTGTGACACACAGCCAATGAATTCTGTGGAGTTTCCCAATTCTTTTTTTGTTTGTTTGTTTCCTTTTGTTAATGGCCTTAGGCACGGAGAGTCCTTGTGTCAATTTTTATATTTCATTTTTGTTTGATTTCCCAGCATGCATGCATTCAATGATATATTTATAGGGTTTAGAGCTGGAAGTTGTGTTCTATGATTTTTGTGACTCTCTTAATATATTCCCAACTGATAGGAAATTAAAAAAGTTTCCTTTCCTTTGTATTGCAGCGTGATTGTCTTTTATCTAAGTATAGAATTGATTCAACCAGCACAGCATGTTACCTTTCACTAGCCTGCGTGTCATATCTAAGACAAAGTTTTCCAGAAAAGGTTAGCAAAACAACCTCCACTGTGACTCAGATGTCATATGTTCTATAAACAAATTCATGTATTGAGTGGATTTACGCTGTTAACAGTTACGTTACAAAATCATACAGATTATAAATAGGTAGACTTGTACTTCATAGGCAAAACTACTAAATACCAAATCCTGAAAAAGATAAATATTTTGGTGAAAAAACAGTGAGTGCTGAATCTGTTGGGCCAAGTTCATCCCTGACATAATTCCATGGGGATACAAAAGCCATATTTTTCTCACAGAACTTTCTTATAAGTGAATACTGGCTGTTAAGATACAGCACACTCAGATGTTCGTGCGTTCTTGCTATCTCTCCACTCATTTGATTTGTTTCACTACTGAGATTATTTCAAAGAAAAGCATATTTAATAACTTAGGTGCTTTTAATTTGGTTCTGTCAAGTTAATTGAACTCCTGTTAAGTTCTAGAGCAGATGTGTTGGTTTCCAGTGACAGAGGTGGAATGTTTTCTTTTCTACAGAGGTTGAGGCCATCATTTTCTTGCCAGAAAAGCCATGCCAGGGATTCTGACTTTCAATTCTTGAAAATATTTATCTGTTAATAAAAAAAAAAGAAAGAAAAACACCTCAAACTGCTGAAGAAAACAAGAAACCTCAATTGCAAAATTATCTGTTATTATTAATTTTATACCTCTGGCTCTTAATATCTAGAATGTGAATATTAGCATAGATAAGCTTACAGATGATGTGGCTGATTTGGCAGTGACTTGTGCTGTGTAAAGCAGCTGTTGTATCTGATTTTTTTATAGTTCTCTAATGGAAAAATTCCTCTGTGCAATGACACGTTTTAGACATATCTGATGGGAAGATCCAGCCCAATATGTTCTATAGAAATGTATGTAATATAAATAAGTGTAAAACTTGCCTTGATATTATTACTACATAACATCATTATGTCTTAAAAAGATAAAAGTTTTTTTCCCCGGTAAGTTAAAATTACTGAGAATTGCAAGTTTTCAGTGGTTTACGTGGCTCAAGTGAATTTCCTAGCCCTGATTCTTGTTCTCAGTAGTGAATGGCTGTTTTTTGTTGTTGTTGTTTTTTTAAACAACTATAAATGACTATTTGAGTTCTAAATAAAAGGCTAATGACCCTTTATGATGAGAAATACACTTTAAGTGGATGTCTAAACAGAAAATGAGTTGTTCAGGTACGGTATCCAGAAATATGATTTAAGCCTTTGTCTTGCCAACAGATATGAATAGGTAGGATGTTTTTGGAATGGCTTATTAGTTGTTCCAATGGCTAATTAGTTGGTGTTTGCCATTAGGAGGTATTTGTTGGAAAGTGGTTATTTACATTTGACAGTCTGTCATTGGGTACCACCTGCCTACCTAGGTATCACCTTGTTGAATGGCCAGAATGCTTTTCTAACAGATGGGTATGAGTTTAGGCATGCCAAAGAACAACTTAAATACAGCATGGTTGATTACTTGAGGTGGGATCTATATATTTTTATTACTCTTTGAAACTATATTAATTTTGAAAATGCCAACATAGCTTATGCAAACCTGTAGGAAGGATTTTGGCTGCTTTGATCAGGATTAATTTGCAAGTGGAAAGGTAGTTAAAATAGAGTCTTCACTATGTTTCTGTTTGCTGAAGTTGTTGATTTTTGCCAAATGTATGGCCTGTCTGAGCAGACTGGAGTATATGGAGAATATCAGATCCTGAGTTCAGTAAATCCTGAGTCCACATTCCTGCAACTTCCAAATAGCCTGTCATAAGCATGGAAAAGATGTACTCCTCAGGCTGAAAGTATATGCAATTGTGTGCTAAAATTATATTCTAGGAGATTAGGTGGTAAATTCTCACTTCTCGTTTCAGTGCCTAGATGTAAATGAAGGTGGCAAAAATGAGACCTGATCTGAAAAAAGAGGAGGGCATGAGTATCACTGAGAGATTTTGTGTGTCTTTTACAAATTATGTATTTCTTCCTCTAATAACAGGGATTGCACATTCTGTGTCTTAAAATAAATGTGGGCTTGTGCTACTTACTAGGTAAGATTTCACCACACAGTCAGAGTCAAAACCAGGCCATCGGAGTTGCTGAAGGGCACTCACTTCTAGAAATAGCTTTTCTATAAGCCTTGAAATTTTCTGCAGATTATAGACAATGTTGGGTGTTTTGCATCTGATTGGATCTGAGATAGAACAAAGGACTGAAATGAGAGTGGAAGGGTTTTCAAATGATACCAATTAACCTTTGAGTGATTTGGTTTTGCCAGCAGCCTTCAACAGATTGTAAAAGGAGACATGTGCAACCTCATAGTAATACTTTACTAAAATGTTTTTGCCTAGTGAGCAACAAGGCTGAATGTATAACAAAACTTAGAGCTATTTTTTCGCTAATGAGCATGATGTAAAGAGTAACTGTACTGTGCAGCCCAAAGGTCCATCTTGCCCAGTGTACCATCTGGCACTTGTCAAAAACAGATGATTAGGATGAAGTAGCAGATCACAGCAAACATTCCGATACTTTTTCTTAGTAATCTCCCTGTGCGCCAACCACTTGAACTCCCAGGACCTCTCTGAGAAGGATATAGTTTTTTTGTATTTAAAAATCTTCAACAGGTTTCTGTGA
Source organism: Apteryx mantelli (assembly GCF_036417845.1). NCBI lineage: Eukaryota > Metazoa > Chordata > Aves > Apterygiformes > Apterygidae > Apteryx > Apteryx mantelli. The sequence goes on from NC_089979.1 coordinate 128,423,945, forward strand.
ACTTGTCCAGTCTGCCCTTGAAAATATGTGATCCTTTAGCATCTGCAACACCTTTTGGCAAGGAGTTTCACAGCTTTGCAACACATTGCATAAAAAACTAGGTCCTTTGCTTGTTTTGAACCTACCTTCTGATGGCTTAATAACATGCCAGATAGTTCTTGTTTTGAAAGAAGCAAGCAATGAACAATTCAGTCATTCTCAGGCATTCTGTGATACTCTTGAATTTTTTTTTTTATAGACTTTTGTCACATCCCTCTTAGTTGTCTGTTTTCAAGCCTGAGGGGTCCTGGCTTGCTTAGCCATTTCTTATATGGAAATCAATCCAAATCTTTCATTCTGCATGTTGCTTTTATCTGAACCTTTTCTGATTCTACAGTATATTCTGAGGTATAGTAACCAGGTATTTACAAGTGGCAGACTGGAGCTTTTTGCTTTGTTGTCAGTTTATTTACCCTAATAATTCTTAGTTTTAGGAGTGAGTGTTCCTACGTTTTGAGCGTGGAGGCAAGGGCAAGTTGCAAGGATGTTCTGTACGGTTCTGAAAAACAGTCTGTTGTCTTTCATAAGAAGCATTAGGGGTGTTGGATGAATCCTAATATCAAACTGTTTTTGCTTTAATACATATGCTGGTTCAATCCAGCTATGGTACATACAGTGAGGTAAATTGTTAAACTGCTAGAGATGTTTATTATATTGGGATATAATTTTTGCTGTATGTAAATTCAGCACAGGATCTTGCTACTTCTTACATCTCAAAGTAGGCCTAGATTAATGCACAAACTTGTGCTAATCCTGTGAAACTAAAGATCAGATTCACCTCTGTTCAGTCTGTTAGCTTTTTTTAAATGCCAGGCCTCTTGATCGAGAGCCAAAGCTGATGGTATCTGTGAAGTTCCTTTTGTTGTTGAATGACAGTGGGAGTGTAGAACAATGTTTTCTAAGTACTTACTGCTTTTCTTATTTCAGCGGATTTATATGGGTAACAAAACACAGCATTTGTGGAATGATTAACTTAAAGTGTTGTACCACTGACAGCCAAATGTGAATGAATAGCAGGCTTTTGATCTCTTGAAGAAGTCTCTTTGGCAGTCCTTACTTGCAACATCTTAAGAATGAGAAGCAGGATAATAATTCTCTCAGAAAAAAAACAAACTAGTGATTCATCACCTCATATGTTCTGAATTTAAATTAAAGTTATAATAGTGATATGATGACTAGTTTTTTTTTTTGTTTTTTTTTTTAAGTGTGCTTTTGTCCTGTTCTACAGACAGGGAAAATAAGACTCATCTTGCCGTTGTTTAGGACAAGTTTTATATTCATTTGTAGCTGTGAAGCTGTCCTGAAGATGGTAGGTGACTACCTCCAACATGCATGCAGGTCTATAATGATCTGTCACAGACCTGGTGTTCTCTTCTGACATTAGTCACACAGGTGCAAGTAAACCAGATGACCGTAGTTAAACCATCATCAATACCTAATGAGTCAAGATTCTACACAGTTCAGCTCTAAAGTTGCTTTGACATGCAACCTAATACCATTAACAGAAGGGGAAGATGAGCACTGAAAGCTCAGATATCTGGCAAATATTTCCCGCATAGTTAGTGTTTCTTGAAAGCTCTTTCATTGCTGGACACAATAGCAGTAGCCTAAACATGTTGTCACAGAAAATACTAGTGCTTCTTTACTGATTCATTTTCGCTTCATGCCATTTCCCACCATTTATTGTGCTTATCAGCTTTTCCATTTCAGATAACTTACTTCGGGTTAATATTGAGGAGAGTAGGAACACACATTGTAATAGTGTTTGCAGGTGGTCAGATATGTGCTAACAATGCCTCAGTGCCCTGATCATTGGTCTTATTATTTGAGAACAAAAAGTACTAAAAAATACTCAAACTACAGCAGACAAACATTTGTTCATAAAACTAGGCAAGGCTCATGTAAGTGACAATTGTTTCCTGTTCTACTGCTCCTTCATTGGAGAATTGGGCAACCAGCCCACTGTCTTGAAAAGAGCGTTATATATACTTTAAGAGCTCTGCACCCAAGGGCTTGAAAGATGTCAAATGTAATGTCAGATTCTCCCTTAGGTAAATCAGTTACTGAAATTGGGGAGGGAGGGAGTCTGTTTCAAATGAAAGGAAAAGAAGCTAATGTTTTGTATGTGATTATACATTTTCTGTAGATTTTTCCCTCCTTCAGTGCAAAAAAAAAAAAAGGGAAAAACACTCCTATTTTTCTTTACTTTGCTGAAGAAAAACAGAGGAGAATGGGGAAATGGAAATCAAATTAAAAATGAGTAACTTATGAAAAGAAATATTGTGTTCCTTTTCCAAGAGAAGGAAAACATGCATCAAAATTATTTTTTTTAATTTTGTTTTTCTTCTTGACAACAACAAAATTTTGAAGGGAATCTTTTCAGTCGTCTCCAATAATTTCTGTCAAAGAGCCTACAAGGAAGTAAGCTGTGATTCTCTAAGAGTAAATGTCTCAAAGAACGCTGACCCTTCTTTAAAATACAGCAAAGAATATGTGCGAGAACACTTATTGTACCTGTTTATAGAGTAGTAGTCATTCTTTAATATTGAAAGATGATTTGTGAGAGAGGATATATATCTCACATTGAAACCCAGTGAAACTGTTCTCTTTGGATGACAGCAGTGAGCCAGTACAATAGCCTTACTCCTCAACTTGTGGAACATGCAATACCTTTTATGGAAAGACTTTTACAAAGGATAGTTATGACATATATAATATTTGTTTCATGCCTAGTTAAGTTTCTCTAAGACTGTGAGCCCAATTATAAATGCCTGTAGTGAAGCAGAAAATAAATATCAGAGTTTATGCATGAAGTTATGAATGAGTTCATGCATATATAATAATGAAATAATTTTAACAGTTAAATAACTTCAGTTATCTAGCAGCTTTTAGGCTGAAAAGCAAATCCTGAATTGCTTCATAGCCCTTTTTAAAATGGAAAGTGTTCATTTCTATCACATAGGGCACATAAGACATCCAGACACTATTTTGCTGTCCTGAGAGGCATGGGAGAAAACATTCCCTTGTTAGGCAAATTCCTATTTTGTGGAGAAAGGTGGAAGAAGAGAGGGGAGGAGCAAGAAAAGTAGGGAATAGCAAAATTTCCACAGAATGTGCTTTTCTTTTTTCCAATATTAAATCATACAAGACTTTTCCGTACTGGTGATTAGTTAAAGAAAGGCACATAAAAGGTAGTAAAATGATGGCTTTTCTCTTTATATCTTTTTAACCCTTTCTCTTGGATTGAAGCAATATTGTCAAGACCAGGAGTGCTTCTTAAATATCACTCTCATTATGACCTAGAAGGATTTATTCTGCTGATTCTTTATCTTGAGTGGCTATAGAAATATACTTATAAATCACTGTTCTTCCTTAAGCTGTTAGCTATGCAATAGAAATATGGCATTTTATTATTCCCTTTAATTTCAGTGGAAATTGTAGAGATATGCATAATTATCACTTTGTTGGATGACTGCTGGTAGGGTGTTGTGGAAAATGCAGTTTTCTTAACTATTTTGTAGTGGTTCATACAAGTAGGAGGATACATTGTATTGCTTCAGCTCTATTTTCCTGGCATAAGTGAGAGTTGCAACAGCTCCTAGCATTTCTGACAAGCATCCCATTTGTTTGGATTTCTAGATATTGTTCACATCCTTAATTCCAGGATTACAAATAGGTAAATATTATTCTGAAATTGTGAAACCTCCAACAATTTTCCATCCTGCATTCAAGAATATATTTCATTTTAACTCTGAACGTGTTGATTGAGAAATATTTATGAAATAGGATAGTTTGTGATATTAAGCACAAAAGCTCTATTCCTGTCACTTAACTTTAGAGAACTTTTTGAAGCACTGGCTTGCCTAAGACTCCTGTTATTTTAAACAGAAGAAAGATGTGCACTTCTGAGGCAGTTCAGTTTTTCAAACCTCTCTCCCACTTTTCAAAGACTAAGGGAAAGTTTGGAACCACTTTGGTACATCAGTTAAGCATATAAGCTTGATGGGATGAATCCTTAGTGCTTAATTTGCCTCTTCTTGTTCCTAGCCATCATTTGTGCCTTCCTTGCATGCACAAAGTAAATTATTCTGTGAAAAAGTATGGTTTTCCTCAAAATTAGTTTACTTGTGAATTTGATTTACTACTTTTTTTTGCCTTAGCCCTGCTTTGTAGCTTGCAAAATATTAGCTCAATATTTGCTCTTAATGATTATTAAAAATATTTATAATATGATTTAGTATTATTTAACTGTTTTACTAGGTGGCAGTAAAAAGACTGGAAAGTCAGTGTGAAGAAGTGCTTGTGTCTGAAATAAAATTTAAAAATTTAAATTCCACCTCTAATTATCCACGGCTGCAGGTTTTTTGACTGAATATGGTTTTGGCTGAAAAAAAAAGTAGTATTTTTCTGTTAAATGGTCCCTTCGTAGTTAATGTCCTTTATGAATTTAGCAAAAGTAGAAGTGTTGGATAAAAAGAGTGATTATTTCATCGGTAGGGGGCATTCTAGTATTTCCACAATAGGAAAGAAATATATCTCCTAGGCTGTAGAACTGCATTTGATGGTATGTGCACAGCAATAACATCCAACACAGAAAGACTTCAAAACTGAAACAGTAGCTGTTAACTGAGGGATAAGATTGCTTGCACTGCATTTTCCAAAGTGAAAAATGTCAGGTGATATATACATATTTCATTTCTATTGAATAATAGAGTAAATGATGACTCTTTCCCTGTGTTGAATTTCAAGGGGGGAAAGCAATTCTGGGCTGTTTAATATTGTGAGTTCAGTCTGATCCATATAACCTTGTTCTCTGAGAGGAATAAAATTCAGTAATTTTAGAGTATTGTAATGTGTTCACAAATATACTTTTTCACCTGCTATACATCAGCCTTGAGCATGCTTTTTGTAGTATTTGTTTGGCTTGAGTCACAGTGAGATTTTACCATTCAATTTTAAGCAGGTCACAGATTTTCAGTCAAGTTCAGCAACTATTAAACCCTGAACCTGGAAATGCTTCCACATGTGCTATGCAGATGAACCTGGGAGTATTTTTGTCTGTGAGAGTTAGCAAGTTAGTATCTGCAGTAACCTTAATTTGTAGCTTGGACATCTTCAGGAAACACTGTATTTTAACATTGATGCAAACAATAATGGAAACATATATAATAACTTCATATCCCTTTAAAGGTGAGTTTGTGATTTGACTATATATTAGTCATGGTGAAGAGTTAGTATGGCAATTAAAATGGGAAAACAAACAAACAAACAACCCCCCCCCCCCCCGAGAAACCTTAAAGGGCCTCCAAAAGCCATAGGCTAAGTTCTATAGTAGTGTTGCAATAACCTAACAATTACAGGAAAAGATTTGTCAGTGAGTGCAAGTATTAGAGAAATTCTTGTATCCTGGGGGTTAATATACAGGTTTTCATCAATCAAAAGGTGAAAGGTATTTTCTTTTTCTTTTTGTTTGGTTTTGAAGGAGCCAGAATGTAAAATAACTTTGTTTTAAAAAACTGGAAAAAATACTTTTTAATGGCTCATCATATTTTGCTACCTGTACCTGTGGTAATAAACATGTTTTGAATTAAGCATTCATCTGTGTAATGCTTTAATACAGGATTTTCAGTAACTGGATTTTCAGTAATTAATGAGTTACTCTGTTGCTTGAACACATTCTGGTAATGTCTTGTCTCTTTATTTCTCATGTTTTCTCAATGCTAAACCTTACTTCACAGTAGAATATATTCAGTTCACTCAATAACAGCCTCACAATCATCTACCCCCAGGAACTGATGCAGATCAGCAAAATGTTACATTTCCAGTTCTTGAGAGTTTCTGCTATATTAAAACCTCATGATTCTTTCTCGGTAGAAATAAAAATGAAAGTAAAACAAATTGAGCTGAAAATCAATGAAATTTTTCCTGTATTTAACAAAAGCAGTCAGTTTTGTAATTTTCGTCTTTTCTCAAATCATCTGACAAACTTCCTTTCAAATAAAAACCTAGACTCTAAGCCAAAAGACACATTTTCCTGGGAAGTCATAGAAATGAGGGAATTAAGTAAAGTATGGAAAAACTCCTGTGTTCAAAAGACTGTGTCAGTGGTGGTTGGTTGGTTTGTTTGTTTTAAGTGAAATACTGGAGGCTTAACTTACTTTCATTTTTTTGTTGGCCCACTTGAACCACCTTTAAAAAGTCCAATATTTCAAAGATAGGCTATCAGCATTTTCTGAAAGTTAGGGCCTTTAAAGTTCCTCAGAGTAACCAGAAATCTAGGCACTCAAAGGAAAGAGACATTTCAAGCAATGTAGGCCTTTACATTACTTTACGAGATTCCAGAGATTCATACTCTTAACTTTGGTGCTGGGTTCCTGAAAATAACTTCTCTGAGTAGGAATGAGTAGGAAGCAAGTCCAAAATTGTTTATGACACTGTTGTCTAATGACAAAGAAATTGAACCAACATCTCAATTCTCCATTTGACCGTTAAATTATGATGAGTATAGGGGAAAATAAAATCCTAGTCCTAATGTTGCCATCAGGAATGTTTTGATTTTTTTCTTAACAGCATTTTCTTGAAGGCTGGTGCAATTTTTAAAATTTTGGATGAAAAGCAACTACAAGAGTATTTTGACTTGGCTTTGATCTGCCCTTAGGTTTGAGTGGGAATCAAGCTTTGCTTGCAAAAGCATATTCTCTCTGGTGCTATCCAACAGCAAAACAATGCCACCCTTGGAATGAAGTCTGTATAGTAGTAAGAGCTCTTGCAGCTGGCACTGCTGCAGAAAATGATGGTAATAACACAGAAGTTGCTGACAAATTGGCACTGCACATTGGACAAGTGGATGAATTTTTCATGGTCGGATCGTTGTACAAATCACTTGAACCACATTCTGTACATGTGTTCAATGAGGAGGCTTCTATGTGAAAATGAAATTACTTAATTAAAGGGTGTTCACCTAACTACTGTTTTATTGTGGTAGTCTAAAATTATTTCAGATGCTCTGAAATTAGTATAACTAATTAGGTTAAATGAAAGTGACTTTACTGGAATTAGCAAAATAATTTCTTTCACAAACTTATTGTCTTGAGTTGATTCACTGCCAAGGCTTTCACCTCTCTGACTGTAATCTTGTAACTCCAAAGTAATTGTCTTACTCTGAACTTCTTAGTTCCTCTCTTTTTCTGAAAACTCTCATTTCTGATATCTATCCTGAAGTTCCTACTACTACATCATGATGAAGGCTTCTCAGTCCATGTCTTCCCTCTCAAACTTCTCTCTTAGCTTTGCTTTCCTTTCTCTCCTGGAACCGCAATCTTACTGTCCTACTTAAGATTTTTCTCCTTCTTCTGGTGAGTCTGTCTTGCATCAGATTCGTTTTTAATTGTCCTATGAAAGTATTCTAAAATCTCCGTTCCCTTGTCTCAGCTACTTTAACATTGCCTTCTTTATCTTCATATCATCTCCCTGCTCTTTATTTCATTTAAAATGATGCCAATAGAATTGTTTTACAATGGTTGTGCACTGAACAACGTCCCATTATTTTGTTTCGTGACTATCTCTAAAACCTTTGATCTCTTCCATGAGGTTTAAGTGTATCATTCTTTATTGTCAATGAAGCTACCCCGGTCTGGTATTTTGCTCTTTCTACCCCTCTCTGATCTCTACTTCCCTTTACTCCTCCGTCTACTTGTATTAGCCTTTTGTCTAACACTGTGACTGCTCCCACTCCCACTTTTCTGCCTTTTCCCGTTGTACTCTTGAGATACAAAACTATCTTACTATGTACCAAATAAATTCCTTCTATATATTCAGATCCTTCCTTAAAATACACACGTTGCTTTTCAGCAGCGAACAATTTGAAAGATATTTGAAGTACTTAAAAAATAGACCTCCACTCCTTGGGTGCATCTGACCCTGCTTGTGCTTCACGTATGGCTGCAAGACACTTGAAGAAGGAACTGAACCTTTCTGTGGATAGGTATAGATAGGGGTGGAAGTCAAGTGATAAAGGCAGTGGTGAAAAAGGTTGGGATCTGAGCTACTCTGTTTTAACATAAAAATGCAGATAGCGAAAGGATCAAGAACTATGAGTACAGGTAAATTTCAAATGGCATGCAGTAAGGCTGGTCAGAGCTAAAAGCTGCTCCCTCTCACAGATGTTTCCTGTTGTGGCTTTCAGCTGCAGTTAAATCCCCAAACTGGTGTGAGCAAAAAAGCCTACTGCAAAAGTGCTAAGAGATCACCAGTCAGCTAATAAGCTACATGGGGCAGCAAATCCTAGCTCTCAATGACCAGAAATGTCCAAATTCAGGGGAAAATAGGAGCCAGAGATGCTGCCAACCACTTGTGGAAGAAGCAGTGTTTTCCAGCTCTTGAATGCTATCTACCTGTATGATTACTATTAAACTTGGAAAAGTAAAGTTAAATTAGAACCTGAAGAGTTTGCCAGATTCTGGCATCGTATGCCTTAGGCAGCTTTTAAAGTGCAGCGTATTTATGGAAGCAAGACACTTTGAAAATTCGTAAAAATATGTTTATGTCCTTTTGTTCAGGATGAAACTTAGAAATAATTATATCAGTGCCAGAGTTGATGTTACTACTGGTGTATGCTAGCATGAGAAAAAGGAACAAAATAGGGTGATGTTGCATATGATAAAATGAAGACAAATAAGAGGTTTAAGTTATAATAACAGTAGTGCACTGATCTTGAAATTTCCATGATTCCACAGCATTTTCTCCTTGCTGCCTGGGACAGTGTGTGTGCGCGTGCGCACATGTGTGTGTGTATGTATGCAAAGGTTGATAAAGAAGATTTAAACACTTTGGTATGTGTTATCGTTATTTCTGATACTTGCTGCTTCCAGCAACTTCAGCCTTTGAAATCGAAGTAGGATGATGGAGAAATGATTCTTTCATTGCCCAGATCTCCTGACTCTGATAATTCCGAATCTAGCTCTGCCAGCATAGTAAGGATAATTTATAGCAATTGATTCTATGGGCTGTGACAGTTCTGCCAGTGGGCACTGATTTCCAAAACTCTAATATCACTTATATAGGTATAAATCAGAAAAAATGCTGCAAAGATACAAAAGTGGATAACTAATGCAAGGAGAAACAGACTCTATGTATAGATTGAAATAAGTATTTGTATAAGTAGTGCAACTGACATTGAACTGAAACCTGAGACAGTATGATTTTAAATATATGTGTAATTACATGAGTCAGGTGGAACTTAACCACAGATGACACTGAATCCAGTGTTTTTCCCTACCTACTGTGGCTTTTGGACTGCATACAATGATGAAGCTGGGTAAAATGTGTTGGATTTGGGTACCTAAGTTAGATACCAAAATAATGAAGTAACTGAGCTTATGTTTTTGTAGTGACTGCTAGAGTGACCAGTGCTTCTCTGTTTTGGGGGTGGTTAAACTATGTGAAGTGTGATGCCTTGGTTAATCCTTCTTCGTAAAGAATGTAGTTAATGTAGTTTATCTCCATTGTCTGATACTTTAACATATATTTTGCTCGTGATCTGACAGGCAGTGAAAAATGAATAAGCCAGACATTTGTGTCTGTGTCCCAAGAAGAGGGAGTAAATGATTATTTTTCAAAGTGATTTGTTGTTAATTTACCCAAAGGGGGAAAAAAAAGAAAGAAATCTGAGAAACCCAATAAAAGCTCCTCTATTTTTTTGTTTGTTTCATCTCCATTAAAATGTTTTTAAGCAACATGTACTGTTGAGATCTCAGCGTGGCATTTCCTTTAGATTTTAACTACCCAAAGACAGCAAAGCAGCATCAGCAGAGGCAATGGACTAAGATTAGTATCAATCCACAGGTGCAACTGCTGTTCCTGAAACAAACATAGGAAGCTATTTCTATTTCAGTTTCTTTAATATCCATTTTGTTTCACATGTAACTGCAATGTGATTTCTCTATTTGTAGCTCTCAAATCAACTTTTCCTAATATTGTTTTAGAAATCCATAGCTAAAGAAAGTTACCTAAATTTACAGGCTAGCTGCAATACTTAATGCTGTGTCTAGCCACCTCAATTTTTACTATACTCTTCTTCATTTACTTCCACTGTTCTTCAGAGCTACATGTTTTAATTCAAATGCAGCATGTTTTTGCATTTTAATTACTTTCTCATTCACTAAATTGATAGGTAAGATGAAAAAGTCAGGAAATATGTTCTCTGGAAGTACACTTTGTATGCATTCATTAACAAAATTAGATGTTATTGCTAAATATCTTTGTCATTCTAAAAGAAAAACAAAGCTTCATTTACCATACTCTTCACTGCGGTTTTAAGCCTTAACAAAAACTCATTTATTGGTCCATATATAAGAGGATAATTTACATCCAAGAAGGGGAAGAAACCCCTTTAAAAAGATGGAAAATTTTTAGTAGTTCAAATATACTGGCGTATTCAATAACTAAGTCAAAAAACTGTAGTTACTCAAACTTCATAAATATAGGAAATTTAGAAAAAAGTCTTGCTTAAGATAGAAAAATGAGTAATTTTCATAATAATCTTGTGTAACAAAACTCTGATATTTTGTTTTATATGGTGTCAAATTAAACATTTTTCATTCATAAATGCATAACATTCTCAGAAAAATTTGTCTAGACTCAAGGGACAATTTGGTAGAATGGTAATTTCCCCCCGCCGTTAAAACAGTGTTTTCTTAGTGAAAATTGTGTTAATATACTACTTGTGACCATGTAGTGAAATAGTGTGAGAGATTGTTATATATGAAATGTATTACTAAAATGGGAGAGAAGGAAAGCATTGATATAGGAGTGGAAATGCTGCAAGTGGGAGTTCTCCCTTTCACGCACAAATTACGTTACATTAATTACGATAGCTAACAGTCAAAGGAGCCCAACATATTTTAGCTGTATCTTTCTCTCTCATACCTGTCTAGGGAAACTAAGAATGGGCAGTGTTGAGCCAGCTTTGCTAGGTGAGAATTCCAAGAGGAAACTAGAACTGTTTATTTTGCATATCTTTGCAGTCGTTTATGTCACCTCAAAAAAAATCTAGTCTTTTTGTAAAGGAACCAGCCTGATTACATACTAACATTGTTTCAGACCAGTCTTGCTCTCTTTCTTTTGAGCTGTGTATTTCCCTCCAATCTCTATTGTTCTTTCTGGGGGGTACATATCCCTTGATTGCACTAGAAAGCTGTGTCAGAGTTTGAATAGCCTGCCCTTTGACAGAAAAGGAAACGTGTCTTTCACCTGGGGAAGAGTCACAGCTGTTTGCATTAATTGAAAATAACACTCAGAAGGGAAGAGGAATAAAAGAAAAAAGCTTTTCTTTTTCTCTCATCTCTCCTATATTGTTTCTCTACTGTGTAATTTTGAGATCTTATTCAGGTGTTGTTGCTAAACTGTCCGGGCATTCTATTTCTGTAGGGAAAGGGTGAAGAGCAGAGTACCCTTAATCTATATGCCATAGCAGAATTAGGTTTCTGCTTTCCCTTGGTCTGCTGATTTTTCCATTTTGTGGTGGGGTATGGGCTAATACTGCAATAAATTCACATTAAGATGGAATAAAAAGAGGTATGTAATGATATTTTCAGTCTTGTTGGTTCTTGTGGTATGTATGTGGTTTGTTTGCTTTTGTTCAAGCCACAGTCCTAGAGTTAACTGAAAAAGTTATTTCTGACATTTTTCTAATTAAAGGAGAAAAAAAAAAAAAGCTTTTCTGTTCCTCATGGCTTCAAAGAAACACTTGAAAATGTGACCAGAATCTATTATATAGATGTAGGCTAGAGCTATTTTTCCTAATTTCTAGTTATAATTGTTGAAGTTTTTAAAACACTGCCACATTTTTCAAATTGGGCAAATCAGAGCCTTTGAACCTGGGATATACATATGAATCAAGGGCCTGAAACATAAGGATAGAGCATGTGTATTTCTTTGTTTCTCCCTTCTCACTGGGACCCAAGAAGGTTCCCTGAAAAATGAAGCTTCCCTAAAACTCATCAAAACAGACTTTCTCAAAATGTATTTGTTTGTTGTTCCTCTCAGAAGCTTTGTTTGTGTATCATCAATGTTTCTGAAGCTCTTGTCTCAGTGTGACTGACTCTCTGTTACCTCACTCCAGCAATGGCTATGCTGTACAACATACTACCATCCGTATTTGGCAGGATTTTCTATCTGCTTTATATTTTCACAGATGTGAATTACTGTATGATGTTCAGGATCATGCAGAGATGGACCTTCTTTATCTAAAACAGAATTACTGCATTATCCTTTGGATTTGCTTATTGAGAGAGGTTATAGCACAGTAAGATAATGGGAATTTGCAGTATGCTAAGATTTTGCTTTAATTCCTGATGTAGATATTGCTAATATGTGTACCCAAAAGATGGCAGTTCCCTGTCTGAAAGTGGAACAAGCTAACTTTCTATGTGGTACTCTTATTAGGCAGTAGGATAAATTTGTCAATGAAATGCAGAACAGGTACTGTGGTATAACTTCAACATCCTCCTCCACCAAATTTCCTCTCTAGTAAAGACTTGAATAGCTTGGTAGAAGATAGAGCCTAATACCATGTGTAACACTTCTGGCCCTGTCCATTCTAAGATGAAAAAGAAATACAGGTAGTGATATATGTATCTTAGATATGTGATAATTGCTGGGTGCAAATACTCTGCACTTCAGTGCTGTCCAAGTCAAGAATTTCATTTTGCTTAGAGTGTTGCTGGTTATAAACAAGCTGTAAACTAGGTTAAGCCAATTGATTTAAGAAAGTTGTTTTAGCTAGATTTAAATATTAGCCCTGATCTCATCTCCAACAAAACTGTGAAAAGCATGGTATAAATGCTGATTGTGGCTTGGTTGGTGTAAAGTCAGACAATATTGCTGTTTTCAGTGGTATCCTGGATATAGAACTCAGCTGTACAAAACAATGATTGTTTCTGATTTCCAGTGATCCTTAGAGGTGAAGGTTGCGTGACAATTCATTATTTAGTGCCTCTGGGATTAGTGTCTGGACCCCATATGTTTAGGAGGATTTGAGTACAGGTCTTTCAGCTTAAGAAAATGGACTATGATTCTTGAACTGAATGGCCACGCTGTCTTTTTATAAATGGTTGACATCATTCAAATCAGGAAAACAGTCAGCCTGTTATGAATAAATGTATGTAGAACAGAAGGTGCTTGTTTTTTTTTCTTTTTTCTTTTTTTTTAAGCTAGTAATGGTGAGGAAACAGTAAATAAATGAATAAAAGGTGATTGCTGAGCAGTCTGTTGATGCAGAAATTCAACTGGAGTGTTCTCTAATTATTTGAATTTTGTCCTCATAACACCAGATGTGTCTTACCAAGGTTAAATGTTCTGGCTAATGTCACTAACTACCTTAGGTGTGAAATCTGCATGTCCTGGCTATTTTTCCCTCTTTTGATCTAGAGGATGGTGTAGTATTACTATTGGCTTCTATATATAAGAAGACTCTAAAAAATATTTTTTTTTGTTCTTTTGCACCAGAAGAAAAAAAATTAGAACAAAACCAGTTCCCAAACACTCAGTTTTAAGTGTTGTACCTCTTCCTATAGGAGGTTTTATAAACAGCAGTAATTGTGACAATATATATTTTGTATTCAGATTGTTGAGTTTCACTCAGAAGAAAAGGATTAGAAATCCCTTCTTACTTTTCATTTTGTTTTGGTGAATTCTCTTCTTGGTTTTTGGTTGTTGTTAGTTCTTATTTGATGCTTCAGAGAAAAAATGATGTCACAGTGCTGTGATAAAGCTTGTGATTTGACAGCTCTTTGTGTCCCATGAGACAGAAGAGAATAGGATGAGATGGCTTATTCCCTTTTCTTTGCACATAAGTGCACAGGAAAGATAGGCAGCCAAGAATCATTGCTTTGTGCAGCAATGAAATCTGCTGTAAGGTCAGGGCTGCTGCACCTTGTCCCTGAAGGAATAATCCCTGTATCCTCTCTACAGGTTCTACACACTCTAGTCATGCACAATGACTCTCGCGCTTCTGCACTATATCTTCGTGCCCATATTCAACACCTAGTGGCCTATCCTTAAGTTTTTAAAAACATTTCCTTCATGAATGACATTGGAGAATGTTGACCACTTCATTCTTTTTCTAGCATTTTTGTGCATTTTTGTCTCTTACAAATTAGCTCTGATAAAACTAACTGAAGTTTACTAAACACAAAGCTAGCAAAAGGCATTGCTTCTCCAAAATGGAGGGGGATGTACAAATAAAAAGCGGTGTTGTTGATTTCTGTACTAGTGCACTGCTTAAACAGGGTTGTGAGGTGTGCTTTTCTTCATGCTATTAATGTGTCTTGGATATTTCAGTGGCCATCATTTAAAACAGTAACTGAATGTCTGTCTGAGAAAGTCTGGAGAGAGGAAGACTTTCCCTTGGTGGAGGAGGAGTGGGTTAGAGATCATTTAAGCAAACTTGACACCCACAAATCCATGGGCCCTGATGGGATGCACCCACGAGTGCTGAGGGAGCTGGCGGATGTTATTGCTAAGCCACTCTCCATCATCTTTGAAAGGTCATGGAGAACAGGAGAGGTGCCCGAGGACTGGAAGAAAGCCAATGTCACCCCAGTCTTCAAAAAGGGCAAGAAGGAGGACCCAGGGAACTACAGGCCAGTCAGCCTCACCTCCATCCCTGGAAAGGTGATGGAGCAGCTCATCCTGGAAGCCATCTCCACGCATGTGGAGGAAAAGAAGGTGATCAGGAGTAGTCAGCATGGCTTCACCAAGGGGAAATCATGCCTAACCAATCTGATAGCCTTCTATGATGGAATGACTGGCTGGGTAGATGAGGGGAGAGCAGTGGATGTTGTCTACCTAGACTTCAGCAAGGCTTTTGACACTGTCTCCCATAGCATCCTCATAGAGAAGCTCAGGAAGTGTGGGTTAGATGAGTGGACAGTGAGGTGGATTGAGACCTGGCTGAATGGCAGAGCTCAGAGAGTTGTGATCAGTGGCACAGAGTCTAGTTGGAGGCCTGTAGCTAGCGGTGTCCCCCAGGGGTCAGTACTGGGTCCAGTCTTGTTCAACTTCTTCATCAATGACCTGGATGAAGGCACAGAGTGCACACTCAGCAAGTTTGCTGATGATACAAAACTGGGAGGAGTGGCCGATACGCCAGAGGGCTGTGCTGCCATTCAAAGAGACTTGGACAGGCTGGAGAGGTGGGCAGAGAGGAACCTCATGAAATTCAACAAAGGGAAGTGCAGGGTCCTGCACCTGGGGAGGAATAACCCCATGCACCAGTACAGGCTGGGGGTTGACCTGCTGGAAAGCAGCTCTGCCGAGAAGGACCTGGGAGTGCTGGTGGACACCAAGTTAAGCATGAGGCAGCAATGTGCCTTTGTGGCCAAGAAGGCCAATGGTATCCTGGGGTGCATCAGAAAGAGTGTTGCCAGCAGGTCGAGGGAGGTGATTCTCCCCCTCTACTCAGCCCTGGTGAGGCCACATCTGGAGTACTGCGTCCAGTTCTGGGCTCCCCAGTACAAGAGGGATGTGGCACTACTGGAGCAAGTCCAGCGAAGGGCCACAAAGATGATTAGGGGACTGGAGCATCTCTCTTATGAGGAAAGGCTGAGAGAGCTGGGCCTGTTTAGCCTGGAGAAGAGAAGGCTGAGAGGAGATCTTATCAATGTGTACAAGTATCTGAAGGGAGGGTGTCGAGAGGATGGGGCCAGACTCTTTTCAGTGGTGCCGAGCGACAGGACGCGAGGCAATGGGCACAAACTGAAACACAGACACTTCCATCTTAACATGAGGAAAAACTTTTTCACTGTGAGGGTGACAGAGCACTGGAACAGGTTGCCACGAGAGGTGGTGGAGTCTCCTTCTCTGGAGATATTCAAAAGCCGCCTGGATGCAATCCTGTGCAATGTGCTCTAGGTGACCCTGCTTGAGCAGGGGGGTTGGACTAGATGATCTCCAGAGGTCCCTTCCAACCTCAGTGATTCTGTGATTCTGTGATTCTGTGACATTTCTTGAGTCATTTATCCTTGTATCATAGCCTGGAGTCAAAGGTGCTGCTATCTCTTTTATAAATCTTCCTAGACACTTGTTCTCCCAATGACTTGTGTAAGGTCACATGAAGCAGTGGGTGATAAACCAGGGAGTTCATTTTGGGTTCTGGATTACAGCTCGAAGACCAAGTTGCTAAGCCATCTTTTATTGCAGAAAGAATTACTAACAAGGTAAGTACTGAAATTGCCCTAAAAATAAATGTCAATGTCTTTTACATTCATATTCAGGAGAGAAAATCTGCCTAAAATTTCAAAGGTAGAAAGGGTCCTGGCAATTTTAACAGTACTGTTACAACAGGAATTAAAATGCTGCTGAAAAATACTGAGAAACTTCCCTGTTCTATACTGCATCATGTTGCTCATCTGATAATGGCATATGTTAAAGAAAAATTAGCAACTCTGTGTGGTGTTTTCAAGATAATCATACAATTATACTTTGAGGCACTGAAATTAATCCTCTTCTCCATTGTCCTCTTTTCATCTAAAGATTGGTGCAGTAAAAGAACGAATTAATCTGGTATAAATGACAAATCAATTTTTGTATGTTCAAGCTGCTAGGAAAGACAAGAATAACTACCATCCTATAATCTACTACCATTGAGGAAAATAAGAAAAAATGATTAATTCTAGCTTGGCTCCACTGACAAGTTCAAAAATCAGTAGAATGATGAAATGTGGATATCGGCAGCAGAAATCACTTAGATCAAACTTAAACCATTAAATTATCATTATAACTCGCTACCTAAAATCTAAGATATGTTAGCCCAAACCTGAGTTTCAGTTGGTCTTCTTGGGGAGAGGAGAGAAGGAGGGAAAACATAATTTGCTGCAATGTGGGAATGTCAATGAGATTGAAGAGTAATTATTTTGAATATTTCATGTTTCTTCCGGTCTCTGCTTTGCCTTAGACATTTGCAAAGATTTCTCAAGACTACTTTAAATGCTTTAAATGAGCATTAGAAAGACCTTCTGCTCTGAAAGTATTGTTTGTTTATATGGCCCTCAAAGTGCTCTAGGAGTTTTAAAGAGAGCTAAATGGAAGAGGGAGCTTCCTTGAAGAGCTTGCAATGCAAACTGAAGGAAGCAAGTGGTGGCCATGCTTTCTTGTCACTGCTGTGAACTGGTACCAGAATTCTCTTCATGGATTGTGGGTGTGTTGCAAGGATGGGAGGCAGTAGGTATGTCATAGCAGAAGTGTTTTGGTGAATCTTGGGGTCTTCTCAGCAGGCTCCAGGAAAACAGTAGGTACCTTGAGTTTCCACATTGTACTGCTCATCCAAGAGAACATAGCTGCTAGAAAACACAAAATGTGAGAGTGAGACTGTGATTCTGTGATGGTCTATCTTTGGTTTACATTCATTTTCCCTTTCTCCTTTCTTTCATGTAGTATTATCTGTCACTGAAAAATGACTTACAAGCAGAAAAAAAATCTTTGTCAGGACTTTCAGCAGCCTGTAACAAGTTTGGGGTGGCTTTTATGTACAAAAATACAGTTGAAACAAAACTTTGTACTAAAGCAGTAACATTTGCTTAGTGGCAGTCATCTGAGTCAGAAGAATGACATTAATTTGGTTTTTAATACAGGCATACCTCGGAGATATTGCGGGTTCAGTTCCAGACCACTGCCATAAAGTGAATATCACAATAAAGCGAGTCACACGAATTTTTTGGTTTCTCAGTGCATATAAAAGTTATGTTTACACTATACTGTAGTCTATTAAGTGTGCAATAGCATTATGTCAAAAAAACCAACAATGTACAAAATGTGACACAGACACGAAGTGAGCACATGCTGTTGAAAAAATGGCACAGATAGACTTGCTTGATGCAGGGTTGCCACAAACCTTCAATTTGTATTAAAAAAAAAGGCAATATCTGCAAAGTGCAGTAAAGCAAAGCGCAATAAAATGAGGTATGCCTGTATACAGTAGAATCATGTTCACCTGTGTAGGGCAACGTTGAATGTGGAGTTGTTTGTGCAAAATGAATGTCCTGTAGAACTACATAATCTTGTACTAAATGTTTTGAGTAGGAAATAAAACTGCTGTCCTTCCAAGTATCTCTTCTCTTTGAGCATATTAGCCCTAGGCCTTTATGTAATGTGTTGAAAAAATCCAGTTGCCTTCCTTGTTTGCTTTAGTGTGCTGCCAGTAATTTTTTTTTCATATTATAGGCTTTGGCATCTTGAAAAGTCCCTTGTAAAGAACGTTTTTGTAAATAAAATGGAAGCACTTTTGACTGTGCTTGCTTTTTTAACAGAGAGGCAGATATACCGAACTCTTTTTATACTCTTCTCTGTGCCAACTTAGATCTGTGCAAATGATTTGTAAAGTATCATGAAATTATTTAGCTTCTTATAAGACAGAGTTCTACATTTGGACTTGCTCCTGTTAATTCCTTAGGCCAGTACAGGACAAAAAATAGAAATACTGTATTTTTTTGTAATAGTCCAAACTATATCTTTCATTAACATCAAAGCATGGCCTTTAAGTTTTATAATATAACCAAATTTTTCACTGATAGCATTTTGTCAGGGCCAGCAGAAGCATGTCCTGTAAAACATGTCTTGTAAAACGAACCTAAAAGGAGAAAATGTGCAAGTCTTCCAACTCGCAGTACTGTAGAGGCTGTTCAACAATTTTGATCTGTAGAACCAGGAACCAACAGAGGGGAGAAAAGCATCTGACAGTATTTAGCAGCTAGTAGTTTCAAAGCATCATTTCACTCCTAAGGGCTCTTACACATCTAAAGTAAACAGCTATAGTAGTTCCTCAGTCAGTTCCTTCAGCTATGTACCTTGGCTACGTAGCACTTGTAGCCTCCCCAGTGAAACAAGAGGGAATGTGTACTTGTGATTCAGCTGTTCCACTTCAGTGTAAAATTATGTTCACTATGGGTCTTTGGCTAATGTAATATGTGGTAAACTGGGATGGCTGAGGCCTGAAAGCCTATTCTGTTTTTTCACTCCTGCTATGAGGACAGTAACTGCTAGGAGGGAAGTGTGGGATGAACAGCTGTGAATAGTAACACAATAACTGAGTTTACCAGCTTCTTGTATCTGTAAATATTCATATTTTCACTATTCAGTAGAAAGAGTTAATACATGTTAATGTATATAAAACTGAAATTTATAGAGCTCTGGAAGCTTTTCAACCATTGCTATTCAGGTCTTCTAAATGTTCACAGATGGAAAACTTTTACTAAAAATTGTTGCAAAAATTAATATTGGTTTTGATTTTCTTTTTAAAAAAAAATCATGCAAGTCTGAGGAAGTTCCAGAAAATAGGAAGAAAAGCAAAGGTCTCTTCAGTAGTTAAACAGAATAGACAAAATAACCAAGGTAACTGGGCTGGTTGCCTTGACACTGACACCAGGCAAGATGTTTGAGACTGCTATGGAATGCAATCAGACCGTAATGTTAGCAAAGCAAATGCCAGTCAGCATGCTGCTACAGAAAGCAGGTTGCCTGTAGTATTTTCTTTTGAATTAGACTGAAAGTTTTAAATGACAGTTTTCTCTTAGATTTACTTATGACACTGCACTTAGAGGCAATGTGAAGTTCCTTAAAGCAAACTACATGCAGCCAGTGGATATGAAACAAATTAGAATGAGGTTAGTTGATACCAAAGTAACTGTAAATGTGGAAGCATTCAGTTATGGGGGTGTTTTCTAATGGAGTTCCCTGGAATTGAACTTGGTTCAATTTTTTTTTTTTATTGGTACTATAATGAGGTGGAAGAAAGCATAAAATTATTGCTACCTTAAAGGGAAAAAAGGAAATCTCACAAGCTATTACTGTGTGCTTAAGAAGTAGAGAATGCTGAGTTACTTGAATGCAGTGAGGTTGAAGGATGCAGCATATTGGCAATTATCATTCTAAAAACCATTGCTTAAGAAAACATTTCTGGAGACTAAATATATGTGCTACATTGACATAAAGGTCTCTGGGTTAAATATGCATATAAATATGTTCATAAAAGCATCAGTGGCAAATATCTGATCAAATTTTCTTCTTAGAGTGTTGTAGGTAGATGATGTCAGCATTTTATTACCCTATGGATTGTAGGTTACCTTTTCCCTCATCAATTGCATAGGGGGAAGAAACATCACTAGCATTATTTAGAACACCTGTATTCATTAGGCTGTTGTTATTGATAGCAGTTAACTGTTCACAGAAAACATTCATTTATTTGTTTAATATAGTTCACTCACATGTTCGCTCACAGTTTCCTTGTTGGAGCAATAACTGGTAGGCCAGCCCCAGCTGAATCTTCAGAAACAGAGGGCTGTGTTTATGCACCCCTGCCTTCTAGGAAGGTGCTTGGAGAGTCTTTTGTTACGACAGGTGCATAAATATTCCTGTAGCTTCGTCTGCTGGATGGGCTGAGTTGCACAACCCGTTGTTGATGCTAGTGTATGTTATTGGCCTCATATAGGTTCAGCAGAATCTTGTGGTCCGAGTTTAGTGGTTCTTGCAGATTCAACAGGGCTGCTAGTCTCCAGAGTTTTTCAGTCCTTGAGAAATTTTCACACAATACCTTCTCAGCACATACTTTTTCCTTTCTTTGGCATTTTGCTTTCTGGCAGCTGTTTCTCTGCCATAAATTTTATTGTAGGAGAACAAATGAGTGTTCTTTCTTTCCTGATTTCTTTTTTTTTGTCCCTATCTTGGTTATTTTTCAGGAAAAATATATTCATTTTGAACTTTTGCAAACAGCAGTAAATTGGGGCTCTCAGAATCTGTATTAACTAACTTCTGTAAGGATTTTTTTTTTTTTTTAAACTCCTCTGTCTTTAAGATTATTTGTTATTCAGTGCATTGCAGGGATTTTATGACCTAGGGCAGGTCATTTAAGAAATCTACAGTACTGAATGTTCCTGTTGAAAGACTTTAAGCCAGTTATATATTGATTTTAGGAAGAATGTCTTAAACTTTTAAGTTTGGGGGGAGGGAGGGTGTTTGGCTCTGTGTTTCACAGTTTTTTCCTGAAAATGAACAAAATATGACTTTAATAAAACCCAACAACACAAGGTTAAGCTAAGCTGATAGAAATCATAGTGTCCCAGGTAGCAGTTTTAATAAGTATTTCGGAAACATCCACTACTAAAGCTTTCCCAGTAAATATATACAATAGAGTTATTCCGTCTTTCTACAGGCACCAGCAATATAAGAAAAAAAAATTCATTTGCCAGGTGGTGAAGAATCAAACCATCAGATTCTAAAACAGGAGAACAAAGCCAAACTTTGCAGGAAGGTCTCCTAGTTTGTGGGTGCATATTTGGTACCTACAAAGTATAAAAATTTAGAATAAAATAAATATTAAATCTCACTATTTTAGTACTGTGGGCTTTGGGGGTTCCTGGACAGTAACAATGTGCATTCTTTCCAGAACAACTTCTCTGCTTCTTATTGTGAAAAGGTTCTTAAAATCCCTCTGGAGTTCCAGCTTGGTGGAACCCTGAGGTAAAGGGGTCATCTGAAATCTGAAGATACAAGATTTTTGGAACTGTTAATACACATGTGAGCCAAACTCCTGAATACAGTCTGAATTCCTCTGGACTATGCTGGCATCTCAGCAATGTGACCAGGGAAAGTGGCTTTATGACCAAACTTTGCTGATAAAATTGTGATTTGGAAGGGGGGTTAAATTGCAATTTGGGTCAGAAAAGCATTTTATATGGCACAGAAGCAAGGGGAAAGGGAACATAGGTCATACTTAGCTTTTCCAAACCTTCAGCTGTACTACTTGTGTTTCAACTGCCTCCAAAAGTTCAATGCCACCCTCTATAACTTGCATTGTGTTTAGAAAGAACTTCAAAACAAAACAAAAAACCACCCAGACTGTGCAAAGTTCAGAGCCCTGAACTGACACTTTTCAGGAAAAATAAGTATATTCTCTTATGATTTTTGTCAAATAACAGCAGAAATTTGTATATACAAAACTTCGGAAACTCTGAGATCTAGTTTATATAGCTCAATTTTTGCTTAGAGATGCAAAAACCTTCAGAAATATTGAGGCCATAGTAGATAGCACTTTCTTCCACTTCAGTGAGAGGGCAAAAATTAATTTTGTGGAAAAAGAAATTCAATTTTGCAAAGCTGTATGCTTACTGAAACTGTTCTCATTGTTTAAGAAAAATTTCTCGGGCATAAATTACCTGTAAATTCTTCAACTGTGTGTGGGCTTTTTTTTATTTTTAATTTTGTTCCAGATTTTCAATCTCTCTTCAAAATTGGTTTTTGAATGGTTATTACTTGCAGACTGCTAAATAATGATAATCCATCAAAAGCCATATGAGAATGGTTAGTGTTAACCTAAATGGGACTGCCTGAAAGAAATCACTTCAAAGTCTATGGAAGCTGATGCATTTTAGGATCAGGTTTCTCAGCCTAGTGTGGAATGGGCAAAACTTCACTGATGGTGATAAGTGTCTTTTCTTTTCAGAAGCTATTAAAACCTTTGGTGGTTTCAGTAACTTGGTTATAAAAATATTGTCAAATGTAGGGAACTGAAATCCTGTCCAGAAACTGAACCATGTGAGTTTTGTTTTGGTGACAAGTGGCAAAAGAGAAGCGGCAGAAAACCAAGAATACAGTTCAGCCAGAGAGGTAGAAATAGTCTTAGAAAAAAATTTTGAGAATGACTTTGGGATATGTGCTGCCTGTAAAGGGGCCTGAAACTAAGAGAAATAAATTGTTGCATACTACTTTTTTCCCCTGAACATGGAGGAGTTGGGGCTCTGGCATATATTTCTATGAATAAATAGAATTACATGAACGAAATGACC
The DNA here is from genome assembly GCF_036417845.1 of Apteryx mantelli. NCBI lineage: Eukaryota > Metazoa > Chordata > Aves > Apterygiformes > Apterygidae > Apteryx > Apteryx mantelli. The sequence continues at coordinate 128,446,819 of NC_089979.1, forward strand.
GTACATAAACATTTCCTCCTGGAGAGAGGTGTGAGGCAGGAAAGAATTCTTTTCTGAAAACAGTACAAATAAGCTTTGTGCAGGTCTTGAATAGATCAGATGTGGCTGAGTTTTTCCAAACATATTGCAGGAAAAAGTGTAAACAAGCTATTTTTATATTGTACTTCACAGAACTAAGAGTTACTTTTAGATATTAAATGCATTGTATATCCAGATTTGTTCTGTATATAATATCAATAAATGTCCTTAACTGAGCATTGATGTCTTAAGCTTTCCTAGAGATCAGTGAAGTCTAATTATGTGTTTGTGACACATGGAGCCAGGAGATGCAACTGAGTGAAAGAGATTCCAAGAGAGTCAGCTTCAACTATAGACAGCTTTTAGAAAATATGAACATCATGGGATGTGATATAAGCTACCTTAAAAATACTTTATCTTTTAAAATTTAAAGTGTAGGTGGCCAACTGCAAAAACTAAAAAGCTTGTTTTACCAAAAATGCATGCTTCTTCCATGATGTTTTTCCAATGCAGCTGATGTGAGAAATGTTGGGGTTTCCTGTATTGTAGCTTGCAGTTAATTTTATATCAATGCACCTTTATTAATGATATAATTAGTATCTCCATAGGCATTTTTAAAAGCTATATTACATGGAAATAAGCTGCTGATAGTGGTGGTTAGAATACTTAAAAGGACAGGCATAACAAGAAACCATTTGAATATCTGAAAAGGATGCTAATGTCTGGAAAAGTTCTGTAGGCTTTGGAATACGATACCTAGGATGAGATAAGAGAGGTGAGAGATGATAAGGCCTAAGAGAGTTCAGTGCATAAATCTTGCTCAATTTCTTCTGTTTCTCTGGAAAATCCCAACCTCCTAACATCCAGAACATTAACTAAACAATGTATTAATACAAGATCACTATTTTTACAGTAGTCATGTAGTGTTTATAGACTGTGTCATAAATAAAGATTAGGATGATGACACTTTCATGTCCAGAGAGAAGTATATCATTCATAATTGAAAATTTTCAATCAGCTATTTAAGTAAAAAGATAATGCTAGAGTCAGAGCTGAAAGATATCTTTATGCCATTAGCTTCAGAATTGGGGACTTAAGTCCCACAGTGCAACTAAATCCAGGAGCATACTGAAGAAGTGCCTGGAACCAGCTGCAGTCTATCAGGGCTTGTTCCTGTGTCTAGACAGGCCTGCCTCTTCCTAGAAGCAGAATATCTGCATTTATGCTGTGCTGTGCTGGACTAAGACCTGTCACTTGGTTCATGCATATTCTGAGAGCTTCCAGTCAAGGTCAGAGGAATGCTGATGCAAAAGCTATACTTCTGTAGAGTCTGCTGTTAAGAAAAAAAAATCAGAATAAACAAGGCGCATCAGACATGCTAAATAGAGCGCTTCTGTGAGATTGTGCCTACCTTGTCTTTACATTTTGTTACCGTAGCAGATGGACTGCTATTCAGTGATTGAGCCAGGTTTGACTGGTCAGACTAATGCCAATCATTGTTTGAGGAGCTGGAAATATCAAGAACTATTCCAGATGCAATAAACTGGGTTTGGTTCACCTAATCATAGAGAAACCTCCATAGGTACCCTTTGACTACCAACTCCCCAGGGCCTTTCCCTGCCACAGGGAAGGCTGTGCTTCATTAGCCGAGTGTGTCACCTATAAAGCTCCCTGCGGCTATTAGAAGGTAGCAACAGCAGCTGCAGCATCAGTCACTGGCTTTTTCTCCCTCACCCCTACTGACCTATGCCTGCAATAAAAGAGAATACAGCATATATTGATGCCAGACTCTAGTGCCAGCAGCTACTATGACAAAGTGACAGGTGACAGTTTGTGGAGGGTGACAGTCACAACCAGCAGACCGAATGGGAGCTGTTACTTGCTAACAGCTGTTCTGTGAGGCAGAAGAGACAATTGGCAAGCACTACACAACAGATTAGAGCTACCATAGCATGCAGCCTCCTAGAAAATGGACTTGTGCTACTTTTCCAACCCCCCCCCCCCAAAAAAAAAACAAAAAAGTGATTTGCAGGCAAACCTCTTCCTTTTTCAAGTGCTGTAACAAGATTGGCAATTTCATACTTCTGGTTCTTATAAAAAGTGTCCAAGTTCAGCAGACCTTTGTTCTCCTTTTTCCTGAGCTAGACTTTAACTGTAAACATAAATGATGTTTTACTACATGTGGACATCAGAAACATGGTGTAAATCTGAATTATAAACCTTTACGGAAGGCAGTTAACAGGAACATAAGTCTTCTTGCGAGCAACTAGATGTTTAACTGAGAAAAATCAGAATATCAACTGCCTTTCCCAAAAACCACTTCAATAAACATGTAACATTCAGTACAAAGAACTAAAATGTTAAAAACAAAAAAAAAAAGTGGCTGTGTCACAAGGAGGGGGAAGATATCAAGGAGCTGATTCATGCCTAAATGACATGGAGGTAGATAAAACATATACGAGGGTTCTAGTGGCTCAAGTCTTAAACAAATTCCAGAGGCCAAAAGTATTGCTAAGATAAACGTGAAAGCTTCATGGCAATCAGTTAAGTTATCACTTCTGATATCCAGAGTGAATTTAACTGTTAGAATATGGAGGTAGCATTCTGTTACATTCCAGTAGGATATATCAGTCATTCCAAGAAAGCAGTATGGTTGCATTTGATGTTAGACAAAATGGGATAGGCAAAGACTACACTGATTTGATGGGGAATTCTCTCCAGCTTCATAAATGCATACTGTAGCATGGAAGCATGCATGCTCAGTAACATGTGGGATGAACAGGTAGGAGTGAGGAAAGGGAGCAAATTGTCCTCAGTAAATCTATGCCTGTATAGAAGAACCTTTTTGAAATCCTGTAGATTTGAACTGCTGCCAACAAAGAGAGCTGGTGATTAAAAAAAATAATCCTTGCCTTTTGGTGGCTTCTTCAGAACTTGTACAGAAGATGAAGCAAGGCATCAAACACACCTAAAAGACAAAATAGATATTTTCTGTGTACTGACATTTATTTTTATTTCTGTTCATTAGAATGGCTTTAAACATCCATCTGCTCAGGATTTCAGGTGACATTATGTGTGTTTCATGTCTCCATAAAAAGAGAGGAAAAAAAGCTAAGATTTTTTTCTTTTTCTTTTTTTTTGACAGCTAACCTTTACATCTATCACTTTTGCCCAAGATTAACTCAGTAATGTCCTCATGAGGGGTAAAGACTCTGGGACTTCTAAAGGAAAGAATGATTTCTGAAATTCTGCGTGCTCAGGCCAAAAAAGTTTTGTCTTTTACAGCATCAAAATTACATGTGCTTGTAGGTTAAACCATGCTTTTCCAATGGCTGAGAATGGCCTGATGAGTTTTAATAACACACTAAAGTGGGATATAGATAGATAGATAGATAGCAACAAAATTAGCTATACAATAGACTTATGCTCTAAATATTTTTCTTCTAACTGGGGATATGGCTGTTTTCTGCCATTCCAGATATGGCTTCCTGCCTCACCTGAGGTGATGCTTCCTGTGTTTAAATCTGGAATGTAGCAATCCAAACTCCATTTATTAAAAATGGAGTCAGGTGTTGAAATGATCATGACATTGATTCATAAATACCCTTATGACATTTATAACTAAAGTGATTTTTATCTGCCTTCTGCTTTCTGTACTTTAAAGGCTGGGGAGGGGGGTGGTTAAGGTTCTGAGGCTGCTCACTGTCATCAGGAGATATAATAGACAGTAGGAAATTGCCACTAGAGCTGATAAGTTATCCTGTCCATCAATGACATTCTCCAGGATGTCCAAAATTGCTGGATGTTGGAGTTATTTGCGCATTACATTGCCTGAAAGTTCCCTAGACATTTAATTTTAGTCAGTTGCTCTGATATATTAGTTTTGACATGATGGGGGCCTGTCTCCCTCTTAAAATTCACTTGTGTTTAAGGAACAGGCAGTCAGACATCAGAACTTACATATTTCCAGAGGATTTAGGATTATGACTGACCCCATCTGAAGTCAAAGACTGCCATGGTACTGGCCTGGGAGGTTCGCACCTGCCCTGGGAGGGGTGATTGTAAACTATGCTCAGGTTGAGCAGAACTGAGCCACCAGGTCTTGTGTTCCAGGGGAGTGTCATGTAACGCTGTGTGTCCTTGGAGAAGAGCTTTCTCTGCCACTGGGATAAAGCTGCCCTTTCTGCCCTTGTGGTTCTAACATTTTTAGCTGCACAGCATTTAAGACTCTGAGCAGGGAGGAAGGATGACTGGGATTTCAGAGACAGCTTCCCGGAATGGGCAAGTATTTTACATTAGACTATTCCTGGTTTTAAACAGAAAGGTTCCCATCACTGTGGATAGAACAGCAAGTCTTCTTGCCTCTTGTTCCAGTCTGGGGGACACTAACCACTAAGCTGGATTTAGGCTTTCTTGCAGGCTCAGTGACCCAGAAAAGTAGTGGAGAGTATTCCTGTGGCAGATGGGGTTGAATCCCATCAGGCTGAGTAGCACTTGAGAACCAGAGTTGTGGCTTTCCTACTCACTAGACTCTTAAGTGAAAAGTGAAAGACTCTTATGGAAATAATGGTAGATTCGCAGCAGGGTGGAGGCAGACATAATTTACTTGTTTCCCTATAACATTAATAGGCGACAGAGGATTTCTGTTGTAAGAGGTCTGGGTCACTGTTTGGATGTGCTCATATTTGGTCAATGAACAAAAAGAAGTGCTTAAATTAGGCAAAGTGAAGACATTCAGAGAAAGATCAAGAGACGCCTGCCTCTCTGTGCTGACATCCTACACTCCCTAGGCAGTTACATCAGGCAGACTGGGTTAGCCCCAGTGCCATCTGTTAGAAAGACTGAATTTTCCTTGTGTGTTTTATTCTTCTGTTTTCTAGTGCAGCCAAAGAACAGTTTTAAATAAAGTTCGGCTGTCCCAGCCCATGTAGGCTCAAAAAGGCCTATACTATCCCTCACAGGATAGTGAAAAGAGTGACCTAGTAGCCTTTTCAAAGATTTTCTGTTCAGAAAGTTGCCCAAGATAGCCATCAAAACTGTTTTTTTTTCCTTTCTCGCTCCATTCTCGCTCTTGCCTCTTTTTCTTTTTGTCTTTTTCTTCCCTGCTTTTTTTTTTGTCTGTCTTTTTTTCTGCTTTTTTTGTTCTTTGACAGTGGATCAAAATGAAGATAATGGGAAGTGTAAACTATCCTGGGTTGTTCCTGCCCCCCTTTCTTGGTTATCTGAATACTGCTATGCATCTCAGTATGCACTGCATTTTAATCTCTTTTTTTAGCATTGCAATATAAGCCTCAGCTGGCTCAGTAAAGAGTCAAGTCCTGAAAAGCCTATATATCCAAAGACCAGGATGCTGGGGAGCCTGTTTCTAGTCAAAGGCTTTTCTGCAACAAAGGCAGCTATCTTTGCAAATGTGTGGTAGGATTTTCTTTTTCCCCTTTGTGAATGGCAATTCCCTAGGGTTAAAGGTGTTGCTCTCCTGTGTGCTTCACAGAGAGCCAATTAATGCTGATTTGCTTGATTTCTGTTCATTTTGTTTCCTTGACTGTTTTCTCAGATTGGAAAATAAAAGGGTAGATGACTCATCTTTGCAGCTTTCCAGTCTTTATTTTACCTGTTACTTTTACAGCTCCTAATAAATTGTAGGGATTTGTTGATATTTCTAGTAGAGAGACAGGACACTGCTTTGCAAGAGCAAGGAAGTGGTGGTGTCTCTCATGGGATAAGTTTTACCAGCCCTGTAACTCTCAGAATAAGCATCAATAATTTAGTTGATACTAGATATCAATAACTTGATTGTATTTAACAGCTTACCAGGTCTGCCACTGCATGCTCATTATTTTCCACAGCATCTCTTTGGTTGAAACAGCATCATTAGTTGAACAAATTTATTAGCATTGCTTTGGGTTAAATGGCAGTTCAGCAATGTAGATAGTTCTCTATTGATAATACCTAAGCAATTTCTTTCATCTTTCCACCAGGATAGAGCAGCAGGGTGGGTGGTAATGAATATTTAGAATGCCTTTATAAAAAACAAAACAAACCAAAAAAAGAACCACCCCACCATACACTTTCTAGCAACATTCATTATAATTTAATTGGAAGTTTACCAAAATGAATGCAGATAAGCACTATGCTGCACTAAAGATAGGGGTTAGATTTATCCCTGATGTCATTCCAATGACTATGGAACTATGCCAAAAGTTGATTTGGCATGCTTTGCACATATATTCTTGGACACTCTACTGGGGAATACTTAAGAGTTAAAGCCGTGAATTTAAGCAACAGATTGGGGAAAGAAGTACTGTGGTACTGTTACATTATATTGATTAGAATAGGTTATACTTGGTAGACTAGATGAAGGTATAATCGCAGGTGTTGGGTACAGTACGGTCTGATGAACTAGGTACAGTACAGTCTGATGAACTAGGTAAATGATAAGCAAATCTTGGCAACAGTAACTGAAGAAACTATAAATGGGAAACAATCATGTAGCTTAGCAATTCTGTTGATTATGTTACGTAACCGAACACTATAAATATTAACCAAGTTAAACGGGGATTTGGGATTCTCAGCTTTGGACATGAGTCCCTGAGACCCCGGGCCCTGAATAAAGCACCGCATATAACTGCTTTCGTAGTTATGTGTTTCTTTACGGGCAACAGTTTTCTGGCGACCCAGATGGGACTTCGGGAGTAGTGTTGATGGTTCGCTTTCCGATTTTGCTCCGTGCCGGCACCGAGGAATTCTCGGGGAGCCATCGGCTGCGCCCGCTCTGCGCTGCTCCTGACGTCCCAAAGTGGTAAGCCCGAAGGTGCTTTATTGTAATATTTGGTTGGGTGCCTGCCTAATAAGACGTGACGGCGATTCACGCAAGGTTGGGCTAACGAGCTCGAGGTCTGGTCTGTGGAAGCCTAGGCGCTGGCCCTCAGACGGAGCGAAAGCCCCGCAGGTCCAGCACTCACGGACATACGTGGCTGTCTCGTGAGTTTGGTTTGGTCTTTTGTTTCCCATCAAAGGCTATCTTTCCGTTTTCTACCCCGTAGATTTAGTGTGTGTGTGTGGAGTGAATGTGTAAGACCATGGTAATACCGGATAATTCTCCGTTAGGATGTTTATTAAAGCATTGGAAAAGTGCGGGATATTTTCAGAGTATGAGTAAAAGTCGATTTATAGATTATTGTAAGAATTGGTGGCCACAATATGAGTATGATGGACCCCGGTGGCCTGAACACGGAAGTTTAGATCCGGGTGTTATAGGTCCATTAATGAGATATTGTTAAGAACTTGAAAAATGGGATGAAGTACCATATGTTGATCTATTTTATGATATACGTAATCATCCAGATATGCAGAGAGAATGTGGAATGTTGTTGGTACATCCTGAAAAAGATAAAACAAAATGTGAAGGATGTATAAGTAATAAGAAGTGTATGACTTGTTTGGCAATACAAAATTCAATAAGAGAACCAGAGGATGTATCACTTTTAGTATCACCGACGGCCCCTGTGATGTCCGATATAGATGCAGGGGACGATAGTGATACTGATAGTATTAAGGCGGTAAAACCGTCAGAATCAATTAATACTGGAGCGATCCAGATTAAGTTAACACCGAAGGGTTCGCCAGGGCATTCATCATGCCCAAGACAAGCGCAACGAACCCCAATTGCACAGAGAACAAGACAAGGGAGGAAGGAACAAGAGCAAAACAGTAAAGTATTATTAGCCCCTTTACAAGAGGCAATTTCGGGGACTGATAAAGTATATGTGAAAGTTCCTTTTTCCCCAGGAGATTTAGTAATTTGGAAGCAATCAGCTGGAAAGTGTACAATAATAGGGAAAAAAAGAAACCACAAAGAGAAATCAGGCAGGATTATTAGCAATGTTACAACGAGTAAATCAAGGAATAAGAGGCAGAAGTAGAGGACGAGGTCGAGGAGGATACAGGGTAGGAGGCATGCGGGGAATACCTCAAAATCAGCTAGGGATAAATCAGTGTGCGTTTTGCAGACAACAGGGACAGTGGAAAAATGAGTGCCCAGTGAAAATGAATTTGGCCCAGCAGACTTCAGTAGGAGGAACACCAATGGCAGAAACAATGATGTTAGGACATTTGGGGCAACATAGTAGCTGACTAAGTGATGGATTAAAAGTGACAATAGAAATTGATGGGGAAGAGAAACAATTATTGGTAGATACTGGGGCAACTTATTCTGTTTTAAATACTTGTTTAGGAAAGATAGGAGATACGATGATAACTGTGGTAGGAGCTACAGGAAAAACAGAGCAACGGCCCTTTCTGCGGCCATTGCATCTAAATTTTAGGGGTAAAGAATTAGATCATGAATTTCTCTATGTACCGGATTGTCCTACATCTTTGTTAGGACGAGATTTATTGTCAAGATTTAATGCTAAAATAATATTTGAAAATGGAAAAGCTAAGTTGCAGATACCTGAGGAAGAAATAGCTAGAATATTTATAGTAAAAGAAATAGCTAATACAACAATACCAATAGAGGTAGAAAACGCTGTAGTACCATGGGTATGGGAGACACAAATACCGGGATTAGCAAAAGCAGCAAAACCTGTCATAGTAGAATTGAAAGAAGGTGTCCAACCGGTAAGAGTTAGACAATATCCTATACAGTTAAAAGCTAGGAAAGGGGTAGCACCATTAATTGCAAAATTTTTGATGCACAATGTGTTAGAAGAATGTGAATCTGAATATAATACACCAATATTACCTATAAGAAAACCTAACGGAGATTATAGGTTAGTTCAAGATTTAAGAGCTGTAAATGAAATAGTTAAAGATATACATCCAGTAGTAGCAAATCCTTATACATTGTTAACATCTGTGGCAGAACAATTTAGATACTTTTCTGTAATTGATTTAAAAGATGCTTTCTTCTGCATCCCATTGGCATTACAAAGTAGGAAATTATTTGCGTTTGAATGGGAAAATCCGGATACAGGAAGAAAACAACAGCTGACCTGGACCAGGTTACCACAAGGCTTCAAAATTAGTCCTACGATATTTGGGAATCAACTGGCACGAGAACTGGAGGATTGGAAGGAGCAAGGATATTTCCAATTACCATCAAAAGCATACTTATTGTTGCAATATGTGGATGACATTTTCGTGGCGACAGAAAGGTATGAAAACTGCATTACTATTACAGTTGCATTATTAAATTTACTGGGACAGAGCGGTTATCGAGTTTCTAAGGAAAAAGCCCAAATTGCCCAGGAAAAAGTAATATATCTGGGATGTGAAATTTCCCAAGGACAAAGACGGTTGGGAGTGAATAGAATACAAGCGATTTGTGCCATCCCTGAACCTAGAAATTTGCACGAGTTACGAACTTTTCTAGGAATGACAGGGTGGTGCAGACTCTGGAGTTTGAATTATGGACTGTTAGCCAAACCACTGTATGAAGCTTTAAAAGAGCCACAATTAGTTTGGAGTTTAGAGTGTAAAAGGGCTTTTCAAGACTTAAAACAGGCTCTGCAAGAAGCCCCAGCATTAGGATTGCCTGATTTGACAAAAACATTTCAACTCTTTGTACATGAGCGGCAACGACTAGCACTTGGAGTTTTAACTCAACGAATTCGATCATGGAAGAGACCGGTGGGCTATTTTTCCAAGCAGTTGGATATGGTAAGTGCCGGATGGCCTTCTTGCCTCCGAGCAGTGGCTGCTACTGTAATGTTAGTCCAAGAAGCTAGAAAATTGACATTGGGAACAAAAATGGAAGTATTTGTGCCCCACATGGTGATTGCAGTTTTGGAACAAAAGGGGGGTCATTGGTTGTCATCCAGTAGAATGTTGAAATATCAAGCAATATTGAGAGAACAGGATGATATATTTTTAAAGATAACAACATGTTTGAATCCTGCTGAATTTTTAGGTAGCAAAATAGAGGAAGGCGAGCTGGAACATGATTGTATTGAGGTGATCGAACAAACTTACGCCAGTAGGGTAGATCTGAAAGATATTCCCCTTGTAAATCCTGATTGGACATTATTTACAGACGGTAGCAGCTTTGTTGAGAATGGAACACGATATTCTGGATATGCTGTGGTTACTAAGCTTGAAGTAATTGAAGCAAAGGCATTAATGCCAGTAACGTCAGCGCAAAAGGCAGAACTGGTCGCTCTAATTCGGGCTTTAATACTGAGTACGGATAAGAGAGTGAATATTTGGACAGATTCTAAATACGCTTTTGGAATAATACATATACATGGAGCTTTATGGAAGGAAAGAGGATTGTTGACGGCTCAAGGTAGTATTATTAAATATCGAACCGAGATCTTATAGTTATTAGAGGCTGTGTTACTACCTCAGCAAGTGGCTGTAATGCATTGTCGAGGACATCAGAGGGATGACAGCGATGTGGCACAAGGAAACATGAAGGCAGACCAGGCAGCCAAAATTGCTGCACGGCAAGTATGGACTGAATTAGCTCTAATACCTACTAAGGTAAGCCCGATTACTGCTCATCTCTCTGTAAATCCCTTTTATACCCAAAAAGATGAAAAATTAGCCAATTTGGTAAAGGCACAGAAGAATTCACATGGATGGTATGTAACAGGTAATGGACAAGTAGTAGTGCCTGCTACAATTATGAAACGAATAATACAAACTGAACATAATAAATGCCATTGGGGAGCAGAAGCATTGGTGCAGTTTTTAAAGCGGAGCATTATATCTGCACAAATGTTAACAATAGCAAAAGGGGTGAATGCGAAGTGTCCAGTATGTTTAAAGAATAATCCGGTAATACGAAAACAAATTCAAATGGGAACTTTGAAAGTGGGAATAGAACCAGGTGACTATTGGCAAGTGGATTTTGCAGAATTACCTAAATCAAAAGGGTTTAAGTATTTATTGGTATATGTATGTACCTTTTCAGGGTGGCCAGAAGCATTTCCCTGTAGAACGAATCAAGCTAGAGAAGTAGTAAAAACTTTGTTAAAAGAGATCATACCTAGATTTGGGGTACCTTTAGGAATTTCTTCAGATCGAGGCCCACACTTTATAGCTAAAATAGTACAGGAAATTAGTGAAATGCTTGGAATTAGCTGGGATTTACATACACCATGGAGGCCACAATCTAGTGGAAAGGTAGAAAGGATGAATCAAACATTAAAAGGACAAATTAAAAAGATATGCCAGGAAGCTAAAATCCAATGGCCACAGGCATTGCCCCTTGCTTTATTGAGAATTCGTATAAAACCTAGAGAAGGGTTGTCTGTAAGTCCATATGAAATTCTGTACGGTAAGCCATATACTGCACCAACGAAGGGAATGGGAAGCGCAGATTTACACCTTCAAGGAGATCAAGATGTTTATAGTTATATAATTTCTTTAAGCAGATTACTCACAGCCTTACGTGCCGCGATCATCTGGAATCGCCCTTTGCCATTGGAGAATCCGGTGCATGATATTCAAGCAGGAGACCAAGTGTATGTTCGAAATTGGCAAACGGAGCCTTTAAAGGAACAGTGGCATGGACCTTATTTGGTACTATTGATAACATTTACCGCTGTGAAAGTAGCAGGAATTGATAATTGGATTCATTATACCAGAGTGAAGAAGGTACCATCACAATGGGGGGTAAAAATGATCACTCCTACAAAACTGAGATTTACATCTTGGTAATACTATGCTGGGTAGGATTAAGTAATGGTTTCGCTCAAATAATACATACATATGCTACTGTACATATAGAAGAACGAATGGATGTAAATTTGACTTGTGATTTTGTTGGAGATACGGGAAGTTCAATCCAAGACATTAGTTGCTATTGGCAGAAGAATGAGTCCAAATTGTCAACTGGGTTGACAATCCGATGGGATAGTGATACACGAAGGGGTACTATGATTTTATCATTGCGAAATGTAAGTAAGACAGATGTAGGAAACTACACCTGTATTGTTTGGATTAAAGAGAGTTTTGATTATGGAAAAAGGGCATTAGAGGTTACTGCAAAATCAGAACCTATGCAGAAAAGAAACAGAGCCAGGAGAGAGTTAAAAGATTTGGAAAAAGATGAAATGCAACCAATACAAATAATCCAGGCGCCACAACAGGAAACACAAGAAAATCTAATGCAAAAGAAAGTTAGCTGAAAAACACCCAGTCTAGAACTGTACAAAAGTATACACTTGTGACACCCCGAAAGTGAAGTTACCTTTCCACCTGTGGTCCTTGCATTAAGGACAGGTTGTGCCTGTAGAGGAATTAAATACTCAATGAGTGAACCTGTAATACAATTCGGAGTGAGAATAGATTGTAGAACTACGATCAGGAGCATAGGAAATTTAGTTTGGGTTATAAGTGATGGACAATGGACGACTCACCTCCCCTTGGATGGGTTGGTGACTGAAATAACTTTAGGGTTACCAACTCTCTGCCCAATTTGGAAGAAAGCGCCATTTAAGGGTAGATTAGAAAATTTACGGATAATGAAGAGAGAAATAAAGGATGATGATGATTGGCAAGAACCATCATCCGGTGTGAAGTTAGGTTGGGCTTTAGAATCATTGTTTGCTCCAATTAGTACTTATCGGAATAGAGAAATGTTGTACCGGTTGTTAGGACAAACGGAAAGGCTAGCAAGAGTGACTAAAGAAGGATTTAAGGAAATAAACTTACAATTACAGGCAACCACAAAAATGACCCTGCAAAATAGAATGGCATTAGATATGCTGTTGCTAAAAGAACATGGAGTATGTGGTTATTTACAAGATAAGATTGATCATTGTTGTGTACATATTCCGAATGTTACAGCCGCGGTAGAACGTGATTTGTCTCAGCTAACACAAATTGAACATGCAACTGAGGAAGAAAGAGAAGAAAGTACCCATAATTGGGTTGCTGCTTTAGCAAAGTCATTTGGATTGAACATCTCTGGTTGGGTAGCATCTTTAATTCAATGGTGTATAATAATTATAATTATTATGTTAGCTATTATGGGAGTGTTGCGTTTGATTCAAAATATTGTTAATAAGGAACGGCAACACTTGGGGAAAATTTTAAAAGCTGTTACCAGGAAGAATCATGAACTTCCCCCGAGATATGAAGACATTGGAAATAATTCATCGCAGCTACAATCACCAGTTTGAGACGGTCCAAAGAATATGGAAATCTGCGGAACTGATGATGAATATCCTTGCAGTCTGGAAGACTTGAAGTATTTTCAAAGGGGGGAATTGTTACATTATATTGATTAGAATAGGTTATACTTGGTAGACTAGATGAAGGTATAATCGCAGGTGTTGGGTACAGTACGGTCTGATGAACTAGGTACAGTACGGTCTGATGAACTAGGTACAGTACAGTCTGATGAACTAGGTAAATGATAAGCAAATCTTGGCAACAGTAACTGAAGAAACTATAAATGGGAAACAATCATGTAGCTTAGCAATTCTGTTGATTATGTTACGTAACCGAACACTATAAATATTAACCAAGTTAAACGGGGATTTGGGATTCTCAGCTTTGGACATGAGTCCCTGAGACCCCGGGCCCTGAATAAAGCACCGCATATAACTGCTTTCGTAGTTATGTGTTTCTTTACGGGCAACAGTACTTGTGACGCTTTAAAGAATTTTACATGTTCCATTTTGGATCTCTTTTCTAAATAACTATGTAAATAAACATATTTTCTGTGAGTCTTTGATAGACTGGGGGAAGCCTTACAAAAGCAGTGAAGGGCCTGCACATAACCCTGTAGCAGTTGCACTGTAGACAAAGTTGTCTTTTAAGGCTGTGAATCTATAGCAAAGCCCCTGCATGCTTAGTCTTTGAAACAAATTATGGGACAATTATAGCAAAAATACACTTGGCTAAATTTGGATTTACATTTAGGACCTCTATACTAATCTGTCAAAGCCATAGAAACCCTATGATGGGCATAAGTGGCTTAATGAAAGGTTGGGACTGTCTAAACAAAAAAAGAGATTCTATTCTTGTCAAGCATTATGATTTAGAAGCAGGGCACTTGGCTGTGATGCAGAAAATTTTGGTTTCTTGCCCTGGGACAGCTCTATGATATTGAGAAAATCACTTCCTATCCATGTGCTTCATTTATTTTTCTGGCAATTTGTAATGATCTCTTTTATAAAGGCATTGTGAGTTTCACAGGTTAAAGTCTAGATATGACTTGATATAATCAGAGGAGCACCCACTTGTGAAACATGGTCCCTGTTCATGGAATGACCTTATGCATTGCAGCCAGTTGCTTTGGACACAGAGAGACATGTCGTGTACACCACTGTATTTTTTTGCGTAGAAGAATCAATATTGTGAGTGTTTGTGCAAAAAACACTGGTTGATCTGCAGCTCACAGAAGATGTGGTTTGTCTAGCATGACGATTTCTTTTAAATGTTTTTAGACAGACACCTCTCCCCATCTCCCAGTAAATCTGGGACTCTGCTTCCCACAGACACACTTTCTGCCATCTCCCCAAACCGAGTTCTCACTAAGGAATTAACATTTTATTTTCTCTGCAAAACATCATGCAGCCTAACTTCCTGCAAGGACCCCTTCCCTCCTGTTCGTGCAACCCTGGAAAGCTCCAACTGTGCAAATGCATCCAGGATTGCTTTTTGCTCCCCTTATTCAATGAGACCCTGGGAGCACTTTGGTCCCCCTCCCCAGCCAAGCTCACTGCAGCTCTGTCCCATGACTGTCTCATCCTACCTAGTTACCTAGGGTCTTCCTGAACAGAGGAAGTTTAGTTAATGACACTCTTGCACTGAATGACAGAAGGGGCTAGTTTACAGTCTTTAGAAAAAAATGTGCAAGCTTCTATTAGGTTTCTATTAGGTCTAGGTTTCTGTAGAGGCAATCTAACTCCTAGCTTTTTGAGGAAGAGGGGAACTAGAATTCAGCACTCAAACAAGCAAAGTCCTATATGACATTGCTGACAGACTGTAGCATCAGAGTCCCAGAAATATCTATTTTATGACTATTGCTGACTTATTTTTGTGCAAGGCACTGCATGGGCTGGTGAGGAATTTGTGGATTTAATGTTTTAGTGATTGACAAAACTACATTTTCAATACTGGAGCTTCTAACAGAGAAGTCTCTCCAATGACTTTCCCAGCTTGCTGAAGAACACTTTAAAATCTTTAAAATGAGTCATTTATTTAAAGAATTTCTTTTTCTTTTTCACAACTTTTAAAATTTGTCTTTAGTCTATTGGTTTAAATTAAAGATCAAATTTGAAATGATTCAATCTATAACTTTTTTAATGTGATCTGCTTGCAGATAGGACTTAGATTGTGTTTTTCCTCTCAAGGCAGGGTTTGGACTTCTTTTTTGTTCTATTCAAATATTAAATTTTAAGAGGTTAGAAATAGTTTCCTATTGTTTAAAACCTATCACTGTGGCTGCAGTAGATCTCTATAAGAAAAAAATGTCCCTTTGTCTTCAAATTACAATCTCTTAGGAAAAGTGGAATAAAAGAACCTCCTTCTTCTGTGTTGTTGTTTTTTTTTCCTATTCCCTACCAAGCAGGTTGCAAGTAATTAAAAAATTGGATTTTGGAAGGAGGATCTTTTTCCTATTTAATTCTCATTTTCTCCCTCCCTGTAAAAAATACCACACAAACCCTTCCTTTTGGGAATTCCTTGAAGGGGATTTGTTACTGGAAGTTCTAGGGTATGCTTACATAAATATTCTGTAAATAATATCTAACCTCAAATACCTTGTCTCTTTGCCAGGTGTTTCTAGAATACTTTCTTCAGCTGAAGGAATTTTTCAGTTGTTCACGATGTTTTACATTGCCTGTGGAAATGTGATTCCTCCCTATAGCTTTCTTCTGAGCCCCAGGCCAGGTAAAACATGCTCGGAGCATTCTAAACCCGAGTCTTTTTTTGGTGTGTGTGTGCATCCCAATTTTTCTCCATTTGACGACTCACTGCACTCCCCTCCCAAAGATAGGAAGATTATCTGTCACTTCTCTAATTCGTCCTTTTCCAGTTTTTAATTTCTGGATTCTATTGGACCTTTTCCTTAGGTAAAGCCAGCTTTCACATTGTTTCTTGTTCTTTTGCTGCTCATGCTTTGCTCCCATCTGTGGTCACAGTCAGAACTCAGAATTTGTTTTATTTATGTGCTGACCTCTCTGATTATGACTTGATTTTCCTCTCTCCTACTGTTGTCTTACCTCCTTTGGTATTGCTTATTCTTCCCTACCTGTTATACTAGGCTATTCTGTCACCACACAGTCTATTAGCATCTGACAGTAATCTGCTCGTTTTGGAGCATTTGAGCTGTAGGACACAGCACTATCGAATGAGAAATAATGACCTCCCCAAGTCCTTGTCCCACTTTGTGTGTGTGTGTGACTACACCTAAATCAGTATATCTGACACAAATCCAGACTCTATATGTGCAAAATGATCAAAACCATCATAATCCTTGTCTAATGATGAGATAGAGTATTTACATGTTCCCCTCAGATCTTTATGTAAGTGGCCATATTTTTGACAGTTTTTCTCTCATTAAATGGCTTTGCAAGCTAGAGGTTGTCAGAATAAGTAGGACAGCAGTTTCTGGCACCATTTGTTAGGGTTTTCTGACTTGAATGCCATCTTTTAAAGCACTGGCACAGATATTTGTGTTATCTTTGGCTGCTGTTCACTCTGAACTTGGCACTGCAAATTTTTGGGGGAAAGGGAATGTAGTAGGGTAAGAAAGCCTGCTATTGCAATTTCTTAACAGTTTATACAGGTTTTGGGCAGCATTTGCCTTTATCTTCATGTTCTAGGGCTTGAGTGATCACTGGATCGCATAAGCCTCAGTATAGGCTGCTGAAGGAGGAGAATGCTTGATGGAGAGAAGGAGTTTATGTATGCCTGGATTGAATCCAGGAGAAGGGTAGAAGTAGATCAATTCCCAGAACTTGCTTTATTTCCTTAAAAAATAATAGCTCATAAGGAGAAACTCTTGCAAAATTCAGTTTGTTTTCAGTCAAATTATTCAGTTACCTTTTAATAGAATAAAGTCTCTGAGTCATGGTTTTCTTCAGAATTGCACCACATTCAGCAGCTGTGTGTATATATAATAAGTTCAGGAAATACTCCTACTTACATAAACTGTAAAATCAAATGGTTTGGGACCTCTCATGGAATAAAACTAGTTCTGTGAGTTTTAATAAAATGCAAGGACTAGATTCACATTGTGATGTGGTAGTGGTGCCTGTACTCTCCCTTATAGCCAATATTGAAGGACACTCAACACCAGGAGAGCTTGATTCACATCTTCTCATTGTCTGGGCCAGAACATTGAAATGCCAGCTTACCCATTTAAGTGGGGACTGAAACCCTGTTTTCTTCCTGGGTTTGATAAATATTTGATATGAAGTAGAACTAGAGATAAGTCAACATAGGAATACTGTGTGTTTCATGGCAAGAATATGTGCCTGAGAAGAAGTCTGAATCAATTTCCCAGTTTAATTCAGTGAATTTTCTAAATGCTGATTAAAAAGATGTAAGAAGGCATCTCCATATCATTGCATTTTCATTCAGACAAAATTATTTTTGACCTGGATCTGATAATTGTTCTTGCAAATAATTTTGAATGAGAGATTTGTGGGTTTTGGTGGATAAACTGCTTGCCAAAATGTTTTTCTTTCTTTAGACATCTCAATTTACAATCCTAACAATTATTTGAAGTCCTATATTAAGGACTAGGGATTCCTCAACTGTGGCAGAGGAATTATGCCTGAAATTCCACACTGATGTCAATGTGAAATTGAAAATAATCAACTTGGTGATTTTATAATTTTTTAAGGTTTTGGATATTTCATGCTGTTGTCATTTTAACCCAGCTGACTTCCCTCTTTCTTTCTTTCTTTCTTTCTTTCTTTTTTTTATCATTAAAGCGTTTTGCAACCAGGATCAAGTCCCTTTTATGATATTCATTTTTTTGCAGAAACCTATTACATTTTAATAAAGATATGGGAAACACTGAAATGTATGAAAGCCTACTATATAGCCACATAGACTCAGGTATTAATACTGCCTTATTACATATTACTTTCAAAAATATATTTCTGGGGAAAAGAGAATGCCCTACTGGCAGAAAATGAACAATAACTTGTAATACTCTTTCAGAATTGTATAGCAGGGCAAAAACCCTTGAGCATAAGCTGAAAACTCCTTAAGTGGTTAGAGGCTTTCACCTTTCAAAGCACTTAAAGCAAGTTTAGTGTTATGTACTGTTTGCATATTCTGTTGTCTCTCTTATTTTAATCATGCCTGAAAATTGCACACCATGAAGCTCTTTGTATGCTTCCTATTATGGATGGATAGACTCCTTTGAGGCAGAGATACTTGACACACAGGATTCAAAAAAGCTGTTGCTTCCCCCTCTTCCCTGCTCCCCCCAAAAGGTAAGACTCCAGGATATGCAGGTTCAATAGCAGTGACAAGATAACTGTAAAGAGAGAGCAGAGTCTATTTATAGACAATGTACGTCAGGAGTATAATGCACTGAATGGTAGAAGAAATTCTTGTGCTGAAAATGTGCACAGTGGCAGCTATGGATAGCTTTTCTTCTGTACTGTATATTGATTTTTTTTCTAAGTGAACCTTTTGCTTGTGAAAGTTGGTATAATAAAGGCTTTAGAAATAAGAACCCTGTGGCTGCCTGCAAACAGACAAAAGTATGAAACAGTGTCATGGTCAGGCTTCCTCTGTCAGTACTCTTGAACCCTGATTTTAAGGGTACCATGTGACAGATAAAGGTTTGTGAAAGTTTTACATGCTCCAGAGCTCACTTTACAATTTCAGCATTTCAGAGTGTCCATAGAGAATGGCTTTGTCCTGAAGCCCTCCTGTTTCCTCTGCTAGTCCTCATGGCTTTGGAGCTGGAACACCTTACAGCATTCTTAGTGGTGATTAAAGAAAACTTTAAACTGGAGGCTTGTAATGATGACAGTGCTCTGTAATAGCTAATAAACTAACAAAAGAGTTTGAAAGGAATTGTGGTGTCTCCGTTTTTAGACTGTTCAAATATCTGTAGTAGCTAGTAGAACCAGCATCTTCTGTAACTTTGATAAATACATCTAACAACTGTTTTGAAGGCTCTTGTCCATGTCTTGACTCTACCAGCTTCCAAAGAATGGGCACAATGTTTATCCAGGACACCTAGCTGTATAAATTGTCATCAGTAGTCTTCATTGGGACTAAATAGTTCCCATAGGTAGCTGAAGTTCAAACATGTTCATTAATACTGTGAAGTCTAAGTTCTAGTAAGCTATCAGTAGAGATGCCTTATATTACCTGAAGAAGTAGTGAAGAGTCCCACCTTTCAAGAATATGGATAGCAGAAATTACAGAGATCCTCCTAGATGCTGGTGCAAAACAGTAGGTCTCAAAATATTTCAGTCTCTTGAAAAAAATGAATAAAAGTGATCAAACTGAGATCTTGGGCAGTGTATGATCTGAACAGTTCTGTAAGGCTTCCATACCCATTCATCACACCTGAGTCATCTACTAGGAAATGGGCTATTTCTGGGATGTCCTGCTGTGAAGCAACACTGAATTCAGTTTGGCTTCTGTGGAAAAATCTATTTTTCGATTCAAAGGAAAAGATCTTCAACCATTTCAGTTGCTCTTCCTTCCATGATTCTCTCTCCTTAGATGGCCTACCTCTTTGTATATTGGTTTAACTTAGGAAATGCAATCCACATCTTTCTCTCTGTTCAGCAAGGCTAATGCTCATATTTGTGTTTTTGCAGTGTTTCCTTTAATTACCATAGTGGCATGAATTATTTTTAAAACATGGTGTCTTTCATTATGTATTTTGTGATGAAATAGGATAAATCATACCAGATCATTGTTCTAAACTCCAATCAGTTTTGCAGAGATGGGGCTGCTGCAGCCACAGTATATCAAAGGTCTAAGGGTGGCAGAGGAGCTATTTTACAACTGTAATGAAGTGTGAAAATTATCTGTGAAGATATATGACAACACCTGCATCCAGAATGCTTTTTTTTCACTTTAAATATCCTTACCTTCAAAGATAGAAGTGCTTCTGTTATCTGTAGTGCATGAGCTGACGCTGAGTGGAGAGTTCTTGGTCCAAACAGCTGCCTACGCTCAAATTATTGAAATTCTGTTTTAGATTTATTTTCCTTCATCTTAGATTCAGCCAGAATAAAGAATAAATATTTAAAATGAAAGTAATTCTTTTTTTTTAAAGAGATTACTGGCTGCTTTGCTAGATCTGTTAATTATTGATGGTTTTGAAGACTGTTTAAATTGACAGTCTGCCATTACATAGGCTGCTTGATGGAAGGCACAAAACTATAGTGAAAAGAGGAAATTACTGGGGACTCTAAAAGGAAATTAGGCAACTATGTTTCCTGATAGAGGTTTGGACTTAACAGGAAAGAAAATTTTTATGATACAGCCATTTAGTGTGGAGGGTTTTTGGATTCTGTAACAGAACTGTCTCTTGCTATCATCAGCTGCCTCAGGTTTTTTGCAGGCAGTGTTCTAGCTCTTGTTTCAAAGAGAGATGCTCTGGGTGGAGAAGGAGTGTGATAGGACAGTGTAATGAAGCTGGTCCTGACCCTGTGTATGCAGCAAAATAGAGGATCTTTTCTTTGTCTTTTAGTTTAGTCTAAATGTACTACTAACTCCATGTATTTTTAAACATTAAATTATTGATGTTCATCAACAGAAAGACAGGAAATCAAAAGGCTGCTTCTTACTGGCAAGTGCATATGTAATGTTTACGTTTTCATGAAGGAAAAGATTTCCTGCACAACCACTCTCAGACAGTGATGAAACTAAATAGTTTTGAGTTAAGATGAAGTACCGTCAATACTTCAGTTTTAAAAATTGATAAATATAATGGAGACTATCCATTCCCTTCTAAGCTTGTTTAGTACAGACAGCATTATGAAAGCAGCTGAAGAAAATACAGTCTATAAAGCCAGAGGAAAAGTTAAAGGAGCTGAGCAAAGCACAATTCTTATTTTATTGGTACCCAAATCCTTTGAGATACTGTGTGAAGGAGTGAAACAGAGAAGTTGTCTGCTGTGCTTTTCTCATGGCCCATTAGTAATTTAGTCCAAGCCAAGATTAATGGTTAAGTTGCAAATAGTGTGAGGTGTAAAAATACATTGTGTTTGGTGTTTGTAGCAGCAGTGTGAGCATTGTTCATATTAGGAGGAAAAAGAGTATTGAGTAAGCTCTCAGAAGTCAGGAAATACTAATGATCATGTTTAACTGTGAGACCTTATGTTAATTTTCCCACAAGATTCCTTCATGATTTATTGTGCTGAATATGTAACTATTCAAAGGTTGAGCTAGTGAAGAAGGGTTTTTGTAGAGCCTTTGCCTTGCTCGTTGCAAGTTTGGGAAAGTGTTTAACAGAACCAAAAAAACCCCCAGAATTTACTTGGTGAAAGCTACAGTTGTAGTCATGAGGTATTCAAAAAGGATATATGTGCCCAGTGTCTCTTTCTGGCACACAGAGTTAGATAAGAGTGCTGAGAAAGGTGGTTGAATGAATTGTGCAGGGGTAATGGAAACATGCTGTGAAGGGAACTGGCAGCTCTTCAGCATTAACCAGGGGTGGCTTAGCCTTACAGATACAATCTAATACATGGAGTCTGGACAGGAGAAGGGTTAGTTTCCTAAGGAAAAGAATAAAAACCAAACTGCTTAAAAAGAGGGAAGAGAAGATAAATGAACCTGTAAAGATGTATTTGAAAGGCTGAGAAAGGGAAGCCAGAGGAAAGGAAAGTAGGAGGAGCAAGCTTTAGGCTAGGTCTCTTAAATAGTCGAAATGTGCAGGTAGAGTGATCACTACTAAGTAACCGGGAACAAAGCTTCTCTGACATGGCCAAAGAGGGCACAAAAGCTGCACGAAAGTAGGTACAAAGAGGAAAATAAGTGCACTGAGTGAGCAAGGACTTTTTGACTTGTGCAGAGCTGTACAGAGACAATATCACTAGAGTCCTTCACAAAGACATAATATGGTATAACTCATAGCAGTACTAAATGATCTTTGGGTTCCACTGTAGCATTGAAATCCTAAATGTTGATGGAGCCAAACACTGTAAAAATTATTAAGAATCAGTTCTATTGTGATATTTACAGTTATTAGTGTCATGTCCTACTCTGAGCAATAGGTACATAGGGCAATGCATTTTGGTATGTACACAGCCCTTCTGCTCCTGCAGCAGGGAGAAACAGAGGGAGGAGCTGGAGATAAGCTGTGTTTTCTCTTTCTCTCTCTCTCTCTGTCTCTGTTTCTCTCTTTCCCCCTCCCTTCTTTTCCCCCCCCCTCCCATCTTCCTCCTGTTTCCTGTCCAGCCAGTAGTTCTCTCCCCCGGCAAAGTGATGGAGCAGAGAAGTGCACTGCTCACAGGATCTGGGTCAGGGTCAGAGGAGCAGAAGAGAATTAGTTGTTTCATTGGAGGCATAGGAGCTGGGTGCCTTGGATGGTGGTGTACCTCATGGAACGAAGGTTCTCAGAGGACAAATCCCATCCTATTTGTCCTCTTTTGTCCTTTCCTTCCACCCATAAATGGGATCAAATGTGGCGTAGGGGATTAGAGGTTGCAAAGAGAGAAGATTACATCTTCTTCCAACCCACACTTATTCTAAAAGTTAAATAATATTAATAGTTTTATTTTGGTATCCATATTGAGGAATATTTAAATGTTGGTCTTGGAGCATTCCCTTAATGAAATAAGCAAGGGATGACTTGTTTGAGGAGTCTCAGGTTAAATATGCTTGTGTATCACCTGCATGAACAATACATTTGGCTTGTAAACTGACCTCTTTCTGACTGTAGAATATAGAGTGAATGCTGGATAAAGAGGAGGGGGAACGAGGAGGGGATGATGGTGATAGGAGCCTCATGTCCAGCTGGGAACAAATACAATGTGTTCTGCTACATGTGGTTTGGCAGTTGTCCATTCTCCTTTTCAGGCCAAGGAAGTAAGAGAAGTGAGAGGAAGAAATGGACAAGTCAGCAAGCTATCCTGGATACTTCTCTGTCCCATTATCGTCCATTCATTGTTATCTTTTTGTCTTTAAAGACAGTGACTTTCATCTGTGACCCCTACTACCAGTGGTTCTTATAACAGTCATTTATACAACTGTAACTTTGAGAAACAGTTTCAGATCTTGGTATAGCTAGGAAGTACAGATAGTTAAGATCTTCTTCATGAAAAATGCATGTTTAAATCAACTGAAGTAGTCTTCAGTTTTATTAAAGTTATTTTTAGCCTGAAAAAATATTGGGGGGAAATCTAAAAAGACTGAAGACTTTGCTTTGAATGTACTTCAACAGAATAATTTTTCCCCATCATCTGACTTTTTTTTTTTTAATCAAAATATCATTTTAAAAATTAAAACTTTAGCTTGAAGGAATTCTTAAGATTTTTCTCTGGTGGAAACAAAAAATAAAGAGGGAGGTTAAAAGGTGTTAGTGTTGCAGTTACTTTCTTTTTTTATTTGACCTAACAAGACATTTCTTGAGAAAAGTTAGTTGAATAGTTACTTTAAATGAATAGACCCAAGCATTAAATCTAAGCTTTCTCATGTGAAAAGCTGAATTTTTTAATGACTGGCAAATTCTTTTTGATTTACCTTGTATATTTTGCTTCTTTAAAATTCCTTGCCTTTTGTAGTTTCCACTGGCACTGGATTGTTTCTCTCCATTGTTTTTGTAGCATATCTGACTTTGGAACTGTCATACAGATGAAGATCAAAATTAGTTCAGACTTGCAGGTCTAATAATACTGCCTTCTCGTTCTCTAAGAAGGACTAAGATTTATATCAGATGATGCAGATCTGGCAGTACTGCCCCCTTCTTTCTCTAAGAAAGACTAGTATAAATGCATTATTATATCAAATGATGCTCCATCAGGCAAATCCTTACATGACTTGATGAGCTATAATGAAAAAAATGGGATTTTTTCAGGCTTGGGCTCTGTCTTCACTAGAGTAAATGTCCAGTGTGTTGGGAGAGTTCGCATGTGTAAGTATCTAAAGCTTTGACTTTGACTGTTGGATATTGTCCAAATAAAAGGAAAGCCAGCCTTAAAAAGTTATATTAGTTAAAGGAGCTTTAGACACAGAAGAGAATGTTATAATCTTGAGGAAAAAAAAATCTTTTGCTAGCCAAAGTCTTTCTAGGTGAGATGATTGGAAGCTCATTCAAAAATGGCAGACTTTCACTTGAAAAAAAAATACCCCCACTTGATTAAAATGTTGAGGCTCTGCTCTGTCCCATTTCATAGTTTAATTATGTGCAAACAGAACTCATTTTCAGATGACTAAAGGACAAATAGGTAAGAGAATATCTTTGCTTGTGTGAAGCTAATTTGATTTTTATGGGCAGATTATAGAACATCTGAATTGAGTAAATTAAGAAACATGTTTTGCTTGATCTAAATTCCTACAGCTATTTATTTTGAAGAAGAAAGAAACAAAAAAATAAAAAGGTACTATGCAGAGTAGTAAATGCCATTGATAGATGTGTGAAATTGTGACTGTATACTATTGTTAGATTAGCTTCTTTAAAAAGAAGCCCTCTGTATGGCCAGTGATAGGGACTTCAGATATGTACCGCTGCTTGTTGTTCTGAAGGTAGATTTTTCTTCTTGTATGGTAGTAATACCAGAGCTTGCAATTAAAGAAAGGACTCCACTTTAGATAAGTGTCCATCGTGCAAAATACTTGCAGACTCAAGTTAGGGTCTTATTGTTAGAGTTAAAGTTAGAGTCTTATTAATGGTGAGCAACAGGTGAAAGAAAAGCAACTGGAAGATGTAAAGTTACCAGTATAATACAACTGCTTCCCTCTCCTAGCAGTCCGTTCTCCAAGACAAAAGTAGTGATTTGGTTTCTTTTTGTCCAAGTATTTTAAAGGCCTCCAAATTTTTTTTTCCAGAGTTTTCTGCAGACCATTGATGTAGTACACATACAGTAAACCCATTATGTGTGGAAGTGTGCTTTGTTCTACATTGGATCTACATTAATCTGCACATGTGCAATGGACTGTCCTTAGGATTTCCAGGCATTTTACAGCCTATTAAAAACTTCTGTTCTGAGTAGAAAGCTCAAACAAAAGTTTAGGCAGAGACTGTATGTGATTTCAGCATGGAGAAAGCAGTCTCATATGGTGAAACCTGAACATAATGGTGTGTCTGACCTAACAGTTGAGTTGTTATGTTCTTTTTAGAGTGGTGGACCAAATATTGTCTCCAGTGTCCTTTAAGGAAATTAGTAGAAATGAAGTAGCTGTGGTAGAATTTGACAGCTGTCTCTAGGACATAACTGTAAAATTTCAGGAGGATTTGGGGTAGTTAGTGTTTTGATGACATAATCAGTTTTTCTCATTATTTCATGGGGACCAAGCTTAGTATTAGATTTAAAATAAAGAGTTTTTTTGTCGCTGTAATAGCATAAATGGGCTACCCTCAAAAATAAGTTGATGCACAAATTCAGTGAGTGCCTGCAAATATTACAATAAGGCAAAATATAGGTGATAATACTGCCAGTTGGAGTGGGAACACTGGCACGCATGAACTCTGCTCATGGACAGTACTGAGATTTTGTGCATGTGATGCTGACTGGTTTCTCTTAGAATTCTGTAGCCCTTTCATGAGTTGTCAGGAATTATCCCTGATGTGTATGAGAAGGCATGTTGTGATAGCAGATGCAGGTGATGCCTCACATGAGGTCAGGCTTGAAAGAGTTTTGTGTGTGAAACTTCTAATAGGAAGCCACTGAAAATTTAGTGGAAGTCACAACTAGAAAGCTGAGACCTGTGTCTATGACACTTGGGTATGACGTGACATCCTTCAAAGACACCTGCATAATCCATTGCCCATCTGATGCTCTAATCTTTAAATTTGTAATTTTGGAACTGCCATAGGGATTTCGGTGGGTCTTTAAGGAGCAGAGTTCTGACATATATGCAGTTTGCAGAGTGTGTTACTTAAAAATGTAAATATTTTATCACTTTTAAAGATTTTCATGTTCATGATCAGCTGATGATATTAATGGTTTGCCTATTTATAGCTGTCTAACATAGGAATATGACATTCTTCTTGAGGGAAAAGGAATTAACAGGTACATTTTTCATTGATAGAATTTCTTTTTGTAAGACTGAGAACATCTCGATAATATTCAAATTTTCCTTTCCATGAGAAATATTGTCTTAGAGACCACTATAGTGCACATACAAACCTATGAATAATAGAATTGTTCTACAGACCACTCTTGTGCTTTCTTAAAAATAAAATAGAGCTGTCCTACTCTCATTAGTCATGACTGTGACAAGAGGAAGCTATAATCTGTGATGCATCTTAGCCTGGAGTAAAGATAGAAGTCAACCAGAGAGAGAGAAATTCACCAGCAAGTACAATAAAAGCGATGCTCAGGCTTTGTGCCAAAGTACTACTGATTCTGTCTAAGGCATAAGTGGCCAACAGATAGGCATGAATTGCCTCAGAGAGGATGGAATTCAAGGATTGTAGGTTGGAAGACACATTGAGGATGCCTCACTGTACTGTTCTCCCTCCTTTCTCAAAGAAATGCTAATTTCTTGTCTAATCTTGAATTCATATTCTGATGCATTTTTTCATACATAAAAACTAAGCAGTGCAGTTGATAGGTGGAACAAATTTCAGAATACAGTTACAGAGTGTTTTATCACAGAATAGAACAATCATTTAATTGCTGCCCTTTTTTTTTTCTGTAAGATTTTCTGAAATCTTCTGGTAGCAATCAATTTTTTTTCTGGAGAGAATGGAATGGTATTTGCCAACTTTTCATGCTGGCAACAGAAAAGTGCAGACAATTGCATATAGTCCTCAGTCCTCCATCTTTGTCTGGATAAGTCATTTGTTTTACACTAAAATATGTATCTGTCCCACATAATGAATGATAAACGCCCTGGGATTTTTGAAGTGTGGCATATATCATGAGCTATGATGAGCTGTCTGCTCATTTGCTCTTAAATGGCATTGCTTTCTCTTCCAATACATTGTTAGTTTACTTATGAGAGATCTACCTCAGGTACAGGATGATAAATCTCAGGTGCCAGGCATTGATTCTCATCAGTGATTATACATGACACATTCATTAAACTGACAAGTTAAGGATGAAATTTGAATTTCTAAATATGGATCTGTCAAATTAAGCACCTAAACAGCTGTCCAAGTTCAGGTATGTACAATAAAACCAGTCTGACTTTGCTGATCACAATGGGCTATTTAAAGACTTCTTAAAAATAGATTTAATGGATTAAATCTGGTCAAAAAAATTTTTGACCCATGCCTGCTTTTCATGGATGCTGCATATAAAATATACATGTATAGTAGTTTTGTTTTGATGCCTAATGACACAAATAGGTTTGGAGAGTGGGAATTGTTGATTTGATACATTGAGGTAATTCTTTGAGGTTCAAAGTATCTTCAAACTAATGTTCATGCAAATGAGTAAAAACCTTTCAGTAAAAATCAAGGCATTGTAATTTGTCTTAGTTGGAGGGCTGTACTTGAATACAAGGTAGGTCTTTGAAAGGTTCGTCATACCAAGGCATGCTGTCTGCTGTGGTCTAGTTCTGATAGTCAGAGCTGACCAGTGCATGTGACAGGGATGAACTGTAGCTCGTAAAAAGATGAGCAGTGGTAATATATATGTATATTTACCTATATTCTGGCAGCCTCAGATTCCCCTGAAAAATGTTTGCATGATACAGTATCTTGGGGAACCAGTAGCACTCTCAGACTGATTTGAAAGTCAGACTCTAGCTTAGGCTTCACATTTTTATGGTGGAGGGACTAGATAATGTGACTGGTCTCCTCTTTCACTTCCCAAAGCTTCACCAGTTCTGTTTGAGAAGATGTTGGATCAAGGTTTCCAAGACTGAGAAAAACCTGTTATAAGAAAAATAGGATGCTGTAGCTATTTCTCTAACAAAAATAGGGCTGTTAATTATGAGAAAGAAGAACCTATTGGCAAATATTTGGAAAATTTCTATTTGGCTTTGTTCATAGAGTTGTCTTTTAAAATTGCAGAAGGCCTCCCCACAACAGCCAGGTTAATATGCTTCACATCTTTGATCTTACAATGTCTTCCTATTATAATAGAAACCAGATAAGAAATATGGTCACTCCGACTGGCAAAATCAAATGTGGTCTTTTCTACTGTTGTGAATTTTAGTTTCTATTTGAATTGTGTTAAACAAGTAGTGGTATGAAGGTATAAGAATGTCTTAACCTAACTCATTAATTTTGGGGGTGTTTTTTTGTTGTTGTTGTTAGTTGAGAGAAGCGTTTTTTCTGTCTGGTCCAGTCACCCTATTCTTTTTCCTTATATCTACAAAACTCCATCTTGCATCCTATATTCCTCCCAAGTGGCCTGTCCCCCTTTCCACTTTCTGTATGCTTCCTTCTTCTGCTTGAGTTTTGCCAGGAGCTCCTTGCTCATCCGTGCAGGTCTCCTACCTCCTTTGCTTGACTTCCTACTCATAGGGATGCACCACTCTTGAGCCTGGAGGAGGTGATGTTTGAATATTAACCAGCTCCCTTGAACGCCCCTTCCTTCTAGGGCCCTAACCCATGGGATTCCTCCAAGTAGGTCCCTGAAGAGGCCAAAGTTTGCTCTCCTGAAGTCCAGGGTTGCGATCCTACTTAGTGCCCTGCTGCCTCCTCGCAGGATCCTGAACTCCACCATCTCTTTCCTTATGGATTTATTTAAAAATGAAACTGCCACCACGATATTTGCTGATTTAAAGTCAGAAATGTAGGTAACAGATGAACTTTACTATTACAACTTCTTTGTGAATAAATCTGCCAATAAAGCCTTCTTGGGGTGTCAAAAGTCTAGTGTACAGTCAAGTACCTGTTACAGAAATTAGGTTCATGAAGTGACACTGCTTTCATTATAGTCCAGGGAGGCATTTTTCCCTGTCAAGACCTACAGCCCAAACTCATGACAGGCTAAGAAAAATCCCCTTTCCCCAAATGTAATGTTACATTTGTCTTCAATTTTTATATATCACCAGAATATGCTGCTTATGACCTTGCAAAAAGGTTAAGTATGCTATATGCAAGCTGTCCTGGATTCCATCTAACTGAAGTTGCAGAAGTACCCTTTTATCCCCTCAAACTACACTCATGAATAAGCAAAGCCACTGTGGAATGCCCCACTGATGATGATGATGTGATATACAAGATGCATATGCTTGGCACTTGAAATACCTATTACTTGTCTGAGTTTGGATCATTTTTGTCCATCTGTGACATATTAGGAAGTAATTGCAAATTCTAATATCTACCCTGCTTCCTGATGTCTGGTCTTTCTGTACTACAGAAACTTTAGGTAAGTTAGGTAACTGGACTAAGAAGATTTTACTCACAAGAGCTCATGGCTATTGAAAAGAAATTACTTTGGGTTCTAGAATGGCTTTCTGACTATTGTTTCAAAACCTGCCAATAAGTTGGAGAAAACTTCCATGGTGAGAATAGTACAATACAGGCAGCTCTTCCTTAGAAAGAGTCCTATGAGATACAGAGAAGGAACTTGCTGAAGTGGGACCTTAATTTGGGACTTACCACCTCTGTCTTTTTCCAGAATTTGGCATTCCAGAAGCATCCTTCCTCTGAGGCATAATGGAACGAGCATACCAACTGAGCAATGGGATGACTTAAATACTATTCCAATAATACTTAACATTTGTGGCATTAGTATTTTATTAGCCTGGTTGTGGACATAACATTTCTGGCATGTGTGATGTGTCTTTTTTTGCAATGAAATGTATTGTATTGTATCTTTAATGTATTATGTATAAAACTACACAGAACTACCACGTGGTACTTCTGTAGCTGTTCTGATTTTTAAACTGACCATTAGCTAATATACATTTTTGAAGATATGCTGTTTCTTTGCTGTGTAGCTCTTTTCAGAGGCTATGCATAGCACAAGTAGTGTTTTTGGTTCCTTATGCCAGAGCTTTTCTAAGTAATTACTCCTAAGTACTTATTTTCTGCTTGATAAAGTGCTGGTGCTTGTGTAGGTATAGCAGAAAAATGTCAAACTTTGCAAGATTTCTTCTAAGTAACAACCAGTCTGTTGTCTTTCTTTCTGGAATCCTTCTGAATGTTTGCAAAAAAATAACCTGGTATCTTTACAGAATGACTTTTTATTGAAGTGATTTATGTTCCTTAAAAGCAGTACTGATTTTGTATGTGTACAAATGATCAATCATAAAGTTGCAGGGCTTACAGATAGTTACTTGAGTATGTATGAATTTGGATTGGGAACTGGGCATTAGCAGATGGGTTAGAGTCTCTGAAATGTTGTCCCCCAGCACTCCAGTCCCCTCATTCCAATTCTGATCCCAAGCTGAATGAGTACTACTTTTCGTGTGGGATGGCATGTGGGTGAGAATGCCTTTTTTGTGAACGTCATCTTTGGGTGCATGGGTGCATGCATCTACTCAAACTGTCTTCATTTTATGTGTAGCTTGATGACAGTAAATATATGTTGAAATCTATTGCTTACTGTTGACCTGCTGTGAACAAGAAAGGTCAGGCCATAAATAAAGGCACTGGCCTCTGTGCTTGTGACCATGGGAAGAGACAATTCAGAACTTTGTCCTGACTTTCTTTGCTTTGACTTTCCAGCTTGGTTCCAATAGTCGCATTTGCCACAGTAACTTGTCAGCTGGAAAGAGATGATGTTCTTTCTGCCAATTTGCTCGAAATCCTCACTCTGGAATACTTGTTTGGTTTTCTCTTTAGAAATCAGGTGAGAAAGGGAGATAAAGAAACAGTAGCAACTTAAATGCCTATTGATTGATAGTCATTTTACTATCTCACCGCTTTGACTTAGGAGCAAGCTATTAGCCATCAGCTCTACTGCATTAAGTAGAAAATAAAAGCATCCAAGGACAGTTACTGTGGAGAAAACACCTTGTGCCAACTTATCCTTTGGGATAATATGTTCTTAAAACTTTGAGGAAAATGGAGCAATTGTCTGTGAGGCTCAAGTGGGTGTTGCTCATTAAATTGTACTTTATGTATATTTTTCATGTTTTCTTTGTAACTTACATTGGCCCCCAGGGGCTAGCTGAGGGATTGGATGCTGCTGCTTTAAGCATACTACAGAGTGATAACTATTGTGCCTGCCATAGGGCACTTCTTATAATCTAATGAGAAGGTGAACACAGAGAAGGAGAAAGGATATGACTAAGGATGTGTCTGCACTGTATCTGCTAAATAGAGGGGGAAGCAGTGGACCTTTCAGCTTGGCAGGTATGTTTTGTGTGTCAAATCCTCCATGCTGTATGGCTTTGAATCACTTACTTCAGCACTATGCTTACACTTTTAGTAGCTTTTACTTATAAAAAGGTATGTCTGGTGTAGTTGTGCACTTGGGGATAGGTGTACATTTCCGATAAAGTCTGCAAGAGAGGTGTATATGGGAAATACTGAAAAATTATTAATGTCTCTAAAAGGTTTTTAGTTTTAATGCTCTTTTAATCTGTTTCTGCCTGAAGTTGAGGTTCTGTGAATGCTGTTTTTGGCAGTAAAAGAGGCCCAAGAGGTTTCTGACCTCAGTTATTCTTTCCCATCCTTGTACTGTAGTCATACAGAAATAACTGGTGATGGGGCCATATGGTAAACTGAAATGATCCATGTTTAGAAAATATAATTTTTTTTTTTCATGTCATGAATGGAGGGAAAGTGGGGGTATTATTCCAATGACTAGATTGCTTCTGTGGTATCTGGGGAATGGACAGTGAGCAGCTACAAGGCTGAGACCTTAAATTAGCTTTCTAAAGAAAACATTCATGGAACCACAACTCAAATTTGTTGTTCATTTGTGCAAGAAAACTGCTATTTAGCCTGGAATTGCTAATTAACATTGTATGATTGCCTTCAGCCCATTTATACCAGCTATGAGTGTGTTCCTTAAGGCTACTGTTGCATTTTCACCTGTTTGAAGAAATACTTTGCTTCTCCTCTATATTCATTGGCCTGCCTTGTTGTCTTGCTTCTTGATTCCTGTATGTAGTGGCTATGCGAATGTGTACTTTCAAATACATCAGTCTGAAAACTGAGATCCCGTAGTTGTTCCATAGCAAAGCTTGAAATTTAATGGATGAGGCTTCAAGGTTTGATCTTGCAAAAGCATTGTGATATTTTCATGTGGGGCCTGTGATGGAATGGGGCTTGGTGGGCTGGCAAGACTTCATAAAACAAGACTGGTGATTTTTGTTTTTTGTTTTTTGTTTTTTTTTTAGCAAACTGATAAAACCACATGTAGTAGCTGCAGTGCAGAAGGTTCTTAGCAATGCGCAGCTAACCTCAGAGTCTCGCTGATGACATTTTAAAATTAAAAGGTTTCTGAAAATGATTTTCTCCAAATTTGAAAGAGAAGGATAACAGCTTCAGATTTTTTTGTTTGTTGCATTTTATTGCATGTAACAGTGCCAAGAGAATACAGCTAATCCTCTGGCATCTTCATTGTCATTTTCACAGACATTTTTCTATCAAAACTCTTAAAATAGTACAATAAAACTTAGCATGAATGGAAGTTACAATTTAATATAAGGATGTGTCAATCAACTTATATGCTTGGTTGTTGGTTTGTTGCAGACTGTGAAAGAGGAGTGAGGCTTTTACACAGAGATACATTTTGAGGAGCTTTGTTTTAATCACTTTTCATGTAAACAGAAGAAAACTGTACGCTAAGATTATAGTGATTGTCTTGATGAACACATAGAAGCCTTGAAGCAGGAGAATGAGAGTTGTTAAGGGGAAGTGGGGAAATGAGAAGGGATAATAGAACATCATAAGTTGGACTATTTGGAAACAGAAAAGCAAATGCTTATCAAAAACAAAGCTGTTATTTGTGAATGGAGGTAAAAGCAGGGATTTCACACCTGGTTTCAGAATGGAGTCTAAAACATTTGACTCCATCTTTTCTCTCTCTCTCTCTCTCTTATTCCTGTTTTCATTAGCATGTCTCAGGAAGGGATTTCCCTTGGCCTTCTCCTTTAATAAAACAGAAATCGGAATTTCTATGTTTACATAAATTTATTGCCAGCCTCAAGGCTTGTCTTACTGCTATTGTAGTTCAAAATGAATTGCAGTAGACTATTAGCAGATTGAGAATACAGCATTTTTATTATCTACTGCAATATTGTCTGGTAAAGAAACTTTATTTTTTAATGCATGGAAGTCAGGGAGCTCTCTATCCTTTTGGCTGTTACAAGGAAGGAGGAGAAAGAAGAAAGTGGGGAAACTACCTTTTCCTCCTGTATAAATTGAAGTGTTATTTAACTGGTAGTTGCCTTCCAAACCCTAAAAAAGTCACTGCTGCTGTAGGCTATGGCATTCTGCAAGGTAGCAGTATTCTGCAAACATCCCCTTCCTCCTCTCATGAAGGTATATCCCTCCCTTCTGGTCCCCACTCTGTGGGCAGTGTGACTTACTGGTCAGGGCTGCTGTCTACTGGAATTTTTGCATTTTACTGGAACACCATAGGTATGTCTTGCCTGGGTGAGAATTTAGGCTGGAGACAGTAGAAATTTTAACAGAAAATCTCATTCTCATAGAGAGAAATGTTAAGATATGGCCTGGATGTACCTTACGCGTTCCAGTCTGAAAGTACTCCCCCTCAACCCCAACACGCCTTGCAAGTGTGTTTGCTAAACCAAGTCGGTGAATGTAGGTGGCTGACTCTTGATTCTTGAGCAGCTGGATTTATAATGTGATGTTTCAGAGGAATACATAGTCTAGTTAAATGTTTTGGGGCCACCTAAATGGATTTCTTGGCTTTTGCACAATTCTGCTTTTCAATGCCAGTAAAGCACAGACAGATGTAGCTGGGGGCACGACCTAGCTCAAAACCCACACTAGAGAAGGTGAAACAGACTCTGAGTCTTCTCCTAAAATGACTGTAAATCTACCTACTGTTCATATATCTCTAAACCTTGTTGTGTCTCTGAGGAGAAGGAGGGTTGTTTGTACTGTGAGATTTGAGGCATCTAAGTAAGCAGGCCTTGGCTCTTAATTTGCACACCTGCATAATCCAGCTGCTCTCTGGAGATGCTTATCTTCCTCTACTGACTGAGGGAGGAGAGGTGGAGAGGACACCTTATACTGAGCTTTGAAGACCTGCATACTTCCCCTTCTCCCCCCTACACCTGCTGATGAATGCTTTATTCAAGCAGACTAATCTTGGAACCCGGAAAAAATATTTGAGAAAGTATGTGGTGATTTAAAAACAAGGGAAAGAGCTGTTCTGGAGAGCAGGCAAAATGCTGTGTGTGTTTGTTGGGAGCGGTAAAGCTTGAAGAGGGAACAGTAGGGAGCTGAATAAAACAGCCTTGAAAGCCATTCGGCTACTGGTATCTAAGCTGAAAGATGGAGTAAGAGTCAATTTTCTTATCTCAACAGCATGAGCCTTGCAATCAAGGCTGTTCTCTTTTTAATTGTCACCTGTACTCTCAGCCTGCTTAATGTTCTTGCACGGAAAAGTGGTTGCATTTACAATCACTGCAGAATCTGGGGCCAACAGCGGTTATGCACATCCAGCCCGACTTCTGCTCGTTGCCTCTGAGAGCAGTCTGCTTTCCAGCGCGCAGGGTATACCTCCACAGGAGACAGCGGAATGTTCTGCACTTGTGAAAGTGCGTCATTTCGCTTTTGCTCCCCTCCCTCCCCACTTTTAGCCTCTCTGCAAATGTACAAAGTGGTCTGGTTGTTATCTGGATTTTTGCTGGTATGACTGAAAAAAGGCTGCGTGAGTCAAGAAATGGAAATCCAGGTCCTGTAGGTTTTCCTGAAAGTTAAAATATTTGAGCTGTGTACTAGAAAAATCTTGGATCGCTTTATCTGTTGGTTTGTGTGCTTAAGTAAAGCACAGTATTTACTTCGAGAAAAAGCAATGTTTCACTTGATCTTTGTGAAAAGCAGGCAAAGAATTTACTGTGTCAGAAATATTGTGATTAAATCATGTCCTAGAATGGTTTTTCGTGTTATTACATATCAGCAATGGCTTCAGTGAAACTTTGAAATAATTGATATAAAATCTATGCATAGTAAGCAAAAGGACAATTGAGTGCATAATAAAAGGAAATATTTTCATAACAAATCCAAAGTAATCCCCATACATGGTAATCTCCTCAGACCAACAATGTAAATTGAGCCCGTTGTTGGTTTAAAATTTTGATAAATTTAACAAATTTGGAGTGCCAGAGATGATCCTGTTCAGAAAGTATAAGCAAATGTTTAGCGTGAGGGATGGTGATGTTCACATTTTAAATATCTTCTTGCTGTTTAAATAGAGGATACTTCATACTGTCATTGGTTTAGGTAGAGTTGCACATCCTAAAATCTGTGGGTTTTTTTTTTTTTTTTGGTGAGATCATTGTTGTTCATGGCTGCTATTTAAAACTCTATATTAAACACACTTGGGGAGGGAGGAGCTTAGTTCCACAAATCTCTTGTCTTCCTACGTTTTTTTTTAATGAAAAATCTTTGGACCATTTTTAAATCTATTTAAAATGGAATGAGAAGTAGGGTACTGCCTCTGTAATGTTAAGGAAATGTCTTTAATTAGTTTCTGTTTGGATAAAAGCTACACATAGTAACTTGATGACATTTTTTAAAGTCTTCACATTAGCCAGCATGACATGTTTGGGAAGCTTCTAATTTGTAACAACCAACATGCATTTGTTGAGAACAATCATGTCAAACTAATCTAATTTCCTTCAGTGACAAGGTAACAGGCCTCTAGGATAGGAAAAAGAAACAGATGTTGTATATCTTTAGTAAAGCTTTGTTATTGGTTTGCATGACATTTCCAGGAGCAAGCAAGATTAACACTTTTAAGTATAACTAATAAATAACAAATTAAAAAAAATAATTTCAGTAGTATAGGGACAAAATGGATGAGTGTACAAAGTAGGATGCTTCAGGGGTCTGTCTTGGCTAAAGTACAATTCCATGTTTTTGTTAATTACTGGGATGGTGAAATAGAGGGTACTCATTAAATTTTCAAATGACACTGAAATGGGCAGCACTGCAAATGTGGTGACTAACAGAATTCAGAAGTCACGGCAAATTGGAAAAATACTCTGGAACATTATAAGGATAAGTGAAATTTGCACAGTAATCGGCTGTGTGAATGCAGAAACAGCTGTGCAGATAGCAGTTTGGTAAGAAGTCTGGAGGTAGTTAGGATTGCAAGCTGAACAGGAGCTAACGGTGTCATGCAGTTATCAAAAGGACAGAGATGGAACTTAAAAAGTTCAAAATTTGTGAAGTAGCTTCTAAACGTTGGTAAAACCTTCATTGGAGCATGGTGTCAAGTTTTGGTTAAGAGAAGGACTGATTGATCCAACACCAAAAGTCACAGGAAATCAGCAAAAATTATCTCAGTATAGGAATGGTGACTAATAATGAAAGAGAGAAATGAGGTAGCTTTAATATATTGAAAAAGAGACTTAGAAGAGACATAAGTTTTGAAATGTGGTAAGAATGCTCGTAGAGAGGAAAATTTATCTTCATATTTAAAAGATAAGAACTAATGGGCTTAGGCTACAGCAAGGAAAGTAAGCATTCGGAAAATCCTTCTAACTTTAAGGATAGCAAAGCCTGAATGAATTGTCTGGAAAGTGGTGGATTATTCAACACGGGAGGTTTTGAAGAACAGTCTGACAAATATCTGTCAGGAAGGTACAAGATCAGGAGAAGAACTAGATGTCCCCTTAAGGTCTCTTCTGTTTCTATTCTCTCTGCATCCACACTGTCCACAGTGGAGGAAGGGGGCTTGAGTGTATGTGTGGACAATATAGCAGAATACAATATATACACTGCAGAAGTTCTTGTTCATTTTTCTTGTGCTGTGTTTGTTTCTTAGACAAATTCAGCTAATCCAAAAGGCTTCCTAATTTCTTACTCATTCTGGTAGAGAAGTATGCATTAGGTGTATTTAGTTAAATACAGTAAACAAAATAAAATTAAAGTTGACACTTGTGACAACGATACAAAATTAAGTAACTGCAATGTGTTCCCCTTTCTGTATCTCACAAAACCCACTTAACTTTAGAATTACCAGTTTAATAGTTATATGTATCAGATACTAGCAACACAGTCTGTTCCCAGCTGGGGGGTGGTGGTGGTGGTGGTTGTAGTTGTTATTTTTGTCTGGCTTTGACCAAACTACCCCATTCATTAATATGGGATACCTGTAAGTTCTGATTGTCCATAGCTGTTCCTTTACCATGTCCACACTGTGCTTTTCTAAGTAGCTGGCTGCAGAAACTGTGGAAAAAGTTAAGCCTTGTATGCAAGACTTAGAATTTTGCTTTTAGCTGTGTAGAGCACAGGTTAGTCATCCCTCTTGGGTCTCTCGGAAATACAGTTTATTTTGTCATATTGAGGGAGTCAGTGTACAATTTATAATTTTGGAAAGTTTTCAACTAAAAAGGAGGTTGAAGTGCAAAATCATGGGATGTGCTGTAGGTTACTGTAGACAACACCCCAAAAATATGCATAGGTGTGTGTATGTCTGAGTCCCAGTTGCTTGATTCATAAAACTTCATCAAGCTAAGAAAACCTACCCTTACTTATTAAAAGGCACAAGTGTCAATTTTAAATTAAACTTAACAGTGAGAGAAACCTAATGTTCAATTTAAAACAAATTAACTGTAGTAATAATAAGGAATAATAGTAATATTAAGGAAGAGGGAATACCTATAGGGAATTCTGTATAAAATAAAGGGATTGAGAGAGAAAAAGCATCCTACTAGTGTTTTTTGTGGTCTACTCTTTCACTTTTGGTCAGTGAATAAGGAAAAAAAATATTTGGGGAATAAAAAAGGATGGTGTGTTTCTCTTGGCACCTGATATTCTGCTCAATTCAGTTCACTGAAAACAAATCCTAGGGTCTGTAGCTTGTCTAGCAGTCAATTAACGGGATGCATGTGTTTAACCTAGTCCTTTTTTGAAAAATGTGCTTACCCTAATGGATCTGATTCTTATCTTCATTGATGGTATTGTTATTTAGACTTGGAGAAAGCGAGTGTCAAACTTTCTACCTTGAAATTTTTACAAAGCTGTAGATAGGAAGGACCCACAGAGCTGAGCTGGGGTTACAGGCTAGTAATGGTATCCAAATTACTATGTTTCTCCATACGTGTCTATTTTTCTATGCATTCCTCTGCATTTTGTGCAGAACACTGCATTCTCCAAAATGAAGTGTAAAATGAGAAGAGCATCCACTCTGGAATAAGGAAAGGAGTTGTCTTATGGTAGAACTACAGACTGTACCTTCTTCCTTTGCTATTTTTTGTCATATATTTTTATTTTTTTATGTATTTACTTTCCCTACTAAAGCCATTTTGACTGAAAACTTGGTATCTTCACTGCCATATGAATGGCTTGCATCAGTTTTAACATGCATCACTAGGAGTTTAGCTTGCCTTACTGTATAGGTCATTCTCACAATTTTTTTTTGTATTATGAAATTAAACCAATTTCTAGATAAATATTAATAAAAGTTTATGCATTTTCTATATGTTTTAGGTTGTTGTTCAGCATGTAACAACTTCAAAGCTGAGCAACTAAGAAGGAGAAGAAATTTTGTGTCAGGGAGATTTGCTTCTTAGGGTGTATGTGATATGCATAGGTGTGAACATCAGTTATGTTAAACTCATAATGAGTAATTGGGGAAAATTTAGTAAGTTTGAAGTGCACATAACAGTATAATGAAGTGGAAAACTTTTAGCGTTACTTGACCAGAACTGATCTGCTATTGAAGATGTCGTATGCAAATATCTGTACTGAAGATATTGTTCCCAACTGTCACTGCTTTTGTCATTCCATTTAACATTTATGTCTTTGCCAGGCATATTGTAATGATGATGACTTGCCACATTTTAAATATCTCAAGGGCATGCTATTCTTCAAGGCAGCAAGCTGTTAGACTGGCTCCACTGATTGTCAAACTACACTTTGCAACAAGTAATATTAATGTGAAATTCTGTTTTCTGGTTTGTCTTAAATAACATGAAGAATTTTAAAACTTTTATCACCACTCCAAATGCAAACACAAACCCTTAAACTTTTTTTAGAAGTGAAATCAAACAATGTTTTGGGAATGCCACATATCTCACTGAAAGTATGTGTTGAATTTTGTCATCATTGTTGTTGTTCTGAGTTTTTTGGTTATTTCTTGTCTGTTTCTGAAATGTTTTGAGGCTTGGTGGCCCCAAAAAAGTGTCCTGAGCTATTGAGTATGGAGGCTTTCAGGAAACATGGGAATGCCTCAGGCCTTGCCTGTGTAGTCCTTTACCAATTAGGTTGCAAAGGAGTTGGAAAAGCAGTCAGCAAAACAAAGTAAACCTCCTTTAGCTTTCTCTGAAAAATGCATCAAAATAACACGTTCATGGATCACCTTGTTTTTAAACAAATAGGTGTTTTCGCATGGAGAAAAGGCCTCTTGTCAATTAGATTTATTCTACTGTTGAAATTATCATCTTAGCAAGTGGAATGCTGTCTTGATATCCTGGAAAGAAAATTAGATGTAAAGCAATTTCCCCATATCGCAATGCCAAGATCCAAAGTTAATAAACTGAAAACTTCCCTTGGTTGTTGGAATTAATACTTTACAGGATGTCACTGAACAATTGTGCAGAGTCAGCAGTAGGACTTCAGTTTTACACCTGTGAACCTTTTGTTATCAACCTATGGCAGCATTTGTTTCGCCAGAGCAACGGCTAACTAAGTAATTTAGATATGTGGCTGAACACTAGGGCCTATTGAGATTTTTCCTTAGGCTGTTTTTGGAGAAAACACTGTATTTATTTATTTACTTGTTTAAAGCTGCTCTGGATCACTTGGTTGGTTTGAGATAATCTTCACCCTTAATGAGCTAAGGGAGGTTGATAAAAGCGTGAACTCCCTGACAGTATAAGAAAAGTCTAATAATAGTTGTGCTGTGTATTCATCTTGCTGTATCTATATTGGCCCTCTGTAGCCCATACTCTTGCTTAATTCTGTTTCATTTGCTATTGCAAATGCTATTACGCCTGAACAAACCTCCCACACCTCTGCAACAACCTGTGTTTAATCTGTTTTTTAATGGTTTTCTTTTTCAAATATTATGTCAACTCATAAACCTGTTTAAAGTGCTTGCCTTTTGGTAGATGACACTGTGTCATCTGGGTTTCTGTTCAGACAACAAATGTCCCTTTCTTTGTTTAATCTCACTTCCAAATTTGCTTTTTCATGGCTGATCAATATTCTTTCATCTTCACGTAATTTCCTATTTCTCTGTGTAGTGACTCATTCACTTTAAAAAATTATATTTATTTATAAAACTTGAGGGCAATTTCTCATGTTGACTATTTCCTTGACTAAGAATTCAAGCTATGTCTAAATTGATTTATTGATCAGAAATAAGAAAACAGCTAATTTTACCAATCCATTGGTTTCCTTGCTTCATTTTTGCTTGTTTTAAAAGCAATTATGTACAATATTAGCATAGCTGATACACAAACTGTGTTTTGTTAACATTCATTTGGAATTGTTTGAAGATGCATTAAAAAACAAAAAATAGGGACATTTGAGGTCAGGTGTAAAACCCCCAAAGATGTAAAAATGTTTAAAATGTTTAAT
Organism: Apteryx mantelli; assembly: GCF_036417845.1. Classification (NCBI taxonomy): domain Eukaryota; kingdom Metazoa; phylum Chordata; class Aves; order Apterygiformes; family Apterygidae; genus Apteryx; species Apteryx mantelli. The sequence goes on from NC_089979.1 coordinate 128,487,533, forward strand.
TGTGCTGAAAGGTGAATGAGGCTCTCAGCATAAATAAAGAGGGGATTATGGCATTTTCGTGTACAACTCTAATATAAACTTATTTTAACAGGCACACAAACTACATTGTAAAACAATAGCACATCCTTGACTATGAAAATTTTTAGTTATAGATACTGGATTACCATGACCTTGTGCATTTAACTGTACATGAGGAGCACGATACTCCCATCCTTCTGACTGCAAGATCCTGTTTAGTATAAATCCAAGAGCAGCTTTTCTTTATATATCTTAGCAGACAGCGAAATCTGAAAGACAAGCACTTCTCTTGGCCTCCCTGGGTTTGGCCTTTCAGGGGTTAATTTAAGTATCTGTTGTCTCATGAGTTGTTGCTTTTGGCTTCTGTGTTGAATTAATTTACAACTGAATTATCATATAGCACTTTAGAAAAACAAAAGCCTTACTCTTACATTATTCCTAACCAAAGCACAGTGCCTATTTCTTGAACATTAAATCTGGTTTATTTTTAGGAATAGAAACAAATTTTTTTTTTTAAGTAAATGATTTGTTGTACTGAATAATTACTTCTGCTGATGACTTACATAGATATTTTGTTTTTTAGCTGCTGTGGAAATTTAAAGGCCATTGTTTCCCATAAAATCTTTCTTATTATTCTGTATCTGTATATTTCAAAATCAGTATATTTCAATAGCCAACGTAATTTGCTGGATGCTTAAATATCAGTGCAGCTTTCAGAAGAGTTTTGGAAAGAAATCTTAATTTATAATCTCTCCTGTTCTTGACTTACCATTTCTTTAACTAAGTGGAAAATTGCACATTATTAGGAAGCCTCAGTGTTTTGCATTATTTGAAGATAGTAGTAGTAGATCTAACACCAGCATCACTTATTAATGTTTTCTTACAACTGAGTGACATGGTATAAAAGATCAACTCATTCTGTTGATCTGTAGCAGGAAAGCTGTTCTCTTCCGGGCTGCATTCAAAATAAAACAAAGCCATTCCCCTGCCATAAAACCCTGTTTGGTAGCACGTGTGCATCTAACAGATTTGACTCTTGGTACATGCTGCATTGCTGGCGACTGCAGAATTGCCCTGTGCGTCGAGGGGCTCATGCATTCAGCTCCTGGAGGCTCGATGGGCCACAGGTTCCCTGCCTGGTGCTTGCCAGGCCTGTTCTTTGGGGACAGATCATCTGCTTTCATACCCTGTCCTCTCCTAAGGGCTGTGGCTGTCCCTCCGTCCCTGTCCCACTAGGCAGCTCCCACCCCATTCTGCAGAGTTGAGGTACCAGGCTAGCTTCTTCTCTGCCAACAGTAATGTTAATGGTAATCTCTTGTCAGTAGGTGAAGGAGAGTTACCTGCTATGGCAAATAGCAGTAGCAGACTGCTAAAGGCCAGTAAACTTGTAGCCTGTCGTAGCTGTGTACTTAGTGAATGCGAATCAAAGCTCAGCTCTTACTCCGTGCTGTGGAGTGGCTTTAATAAAGCAAAAGTGTTGGAAATATCTCCTTTGGTATTATCTTGGTATCCTCTAAAGGTTTTGTTATCTTTTCTGTTGTTTAAAGCAAACAAAATCTACTTAATTTCCACTTAACCTTTTAACTTTGTCTCTTTGGGAATTAGCACAAATGAAAAATGTTTAATATTTGCTCTGGGGTTGACCAAAAATCACTTTCATACAAAAGAACTCTTTCTTATAGAGAGCAGTTCAAAACTGAGTAAAGCTCATTTCATAAATGTTCTACAACCTGCTTTTTATAAAGTATTAAGTGAGATTTTTTTTAGCCTTGTCAGTTGGAAAGAGTAATGAAATATATAGAGAAGAGAAAGCGGTTGGTGCCATGATGTGTGTGTGTAAATGTGTTACAATATTTTATGGTATTTCTCAGGTCGTATAAAACTTGAAGAATTCTGTTTGTGAATTTGGTGCCTTGGGCTCTTTGGCAAAAAATTACCTTCTGTAGAATAAATCAAAAGATGCATCATGTCTTCTGTAGCGAAAAGTGAGCTTAAAAGTCCTTCTGTTTAACAGGCTGCTTGTGCAACTATTTGCTTAGAAGCAAAGAATTGAACCTTGGAGAAACATTTTGATTTTTTTAGTAGTCTTTGATAATGAAAGCTGAAATTCTTTTATAAATAGGCCTTTACATTACATATTCTTCTAATTCTCTCTGTAACTCTTTTTTCCTGTTTTTTAAATATTACAGAGTCTGTGATTTCATATTAGACAAAAATAAGGTTTAAAAACTGAGCAAAACCACAGCCTCTTGTAATTCAGAAAGAAATTTACTGCCACAGATGAGTACAACTTTGCAGTCTCTCCACTTACAACAGCATATTTAGAGCTTAATGAATGCGGTGTGCTTGTGTATATTATGGGATAAATTTCCAAATAATAACATAAAATTACGTTCCTATTCCCATATGAAGCTAACAAGCTGCATTGTAGTGGAGGCTGTAGAATATAGCGGTCATCTAAAATTCAATTTGGGGCTGAAAAATTATATTCTATTCCTTATCATCAGTTTATCCTGCACTCTCCATTTTAATTATTCTTTGATAATCTTTGAAAATACAGCTGTCAGGAGAATGTCAAATGAACACAAGTACATGATGTACTGATCCATTTAAGTTGAGGACATTGACCTTCTTTATGTAAACTTTATGTAAACTCATTTCAATTCAGTCTCATTCCATTTCAATTAAATATGCCATCACACTACCCATACATTCACAACAGCTTCATAAAAGTCACCACTGACACATATGACAGACAATTAGACGATCCTGCTGAGTCCACTTACACTGAAACAGGACTCAGGAGTAGGTGAAAATCATCAAGTGATAATAAACAAGCATATAGCTTCATTTGTTCGTAATATATGATTGGGGAAAAAAGCAGCTGGAGAAAGTCAGTATGCCTGTATACTATTGTCCCAGCTGGACAGATGCACTCAGAGTCTTGTCATTACCATAATTACAAAAGTAACCAGTTTTAAAAGAAAACCACAACTACTATGTAAATGGATATTGAATTTAGTAGTGCAGTATCAGTTTGTTATTTATCAGCAGTTTCAGTTTCCTACATAAAGGAATGCAAAAATACCAGCAGAAAGGCTTGCTGTCCTAGGTAGTTTTTTTCTGTAAATATGTTTAATAATATAAGCAAAAGAGCATTAGGCAGGCAAATCCTAGATGGAGAATAAAATAATATTTAGAGACATAATTGTATCTGCCAGAACTAGTTTATTCTAGGGGCATATAATCCCAGTATTAAGTCAGATTCAGGTAACTCTATTTAAATGTTTCAAACATGAATTAGAAAACTTCTGATGCCCCCAAGGTAAACAGAATTGTTGACAGTGCAAGTTGCCTTCTTAGAAAAGCTCTAGAAGAGGGTGAAGTGGTGGTAGCAGTGGGAAAATAATATGTTATAATAGAGGCAGGATGTTTTTCAGGTTTATAGCATCCTTCTCAGTTTCTAGTGGGCATGCTGCAACTATTTTTGTTGTGAAATAACAGTTGGTGGCTTCAAAACGATGCAGCTGGGTAAAAAAGTTTGCTGTAGGCTTACTTTTATGTGTTTGTGGCTGTGTCAAGAATAGCTTTGAACACAACTCTTTCTTCAGAATAATTCCACTATTCTTTTAAAAATTTCCCACTTCTTCCCATGCTTGGATCCCTATTATAGGGAGGGAAAAAAAGTGTTGGGAGAGAGACAGGCATAAGTTAAAGACAAAGCACTGCCAAACTCTGCAATGCCACGGTATACACTAACTATTTGGGGAAAAGGAGATAATCCACAAAACCCTTCATAATGAAAAGGATATTGCACTCTAGAAGGAGTTGACAGGCACAGTTTCCTGTTATAGTAAAAGAACAAAGTGCAAGTTTTTCCTTAATGTTTGTAAATGGCAGCTGTTTCTTATGTAAAGTGTGTGTTCCAGGTTCCAGTGACTCATTAGCTTGGTTACTGCTAAGGACCTTTATACAAAAAAATTTTGTTTACTGAGTTGAATGCTAAGATGAATTTCTGATGCACCATAACAAATAGGGAAGAGAAAAATCTTAGAAGAGAAAGCCTGGAAGAGCAGGGATAGTCACAGATTCAACATCTACAGCTGATCAGGTCTTTGAATCCCTTCAGAAGTTCCTTCACAAAAGCACTCAGTATTTAAAATGCTTGTCAGAGCCTTATGTTCACGTACCTAGGCTTCATTCCCTGGGAACCCTTGGATTATGCGTGCTTTATTATCAGTGTCTTAGAGTCTCCCATGAATATGTGTTTGTTCTACCAAGTCATTGCTTGATTTGGTACAGCTATCTGCCTTTGAAGAAAAGCAGAGGACTTATTGTTCTGCAAGAGTGTGCCTATAAGGATAGATATGTATTGATACATATACCAAAAGCAGCATCTTCAGTGGAACTCTTTAGGAGTGATGTTAATTCATGAGCGTGAAAAGGCATTTCAGTTTTTTTTTTTTTTTCACAACAAGTAACTGTTTTATGTTTTTACATGTATTTAAAATAGAGAAGTGAACTTTCTCTTTAAGAAATTTTCAATTTTACGTGGAAAATATGTAGGAGCCTTCACCTCAAAGGAATTTTTGTGGCAAAGAGAAGTTTTATACTTTAAACACAGAGATTACAATGAAAATAAAGGCAACCATTTTGTAGAATAGCTGTCTTTATGTAGATACTGGGCTTTATAAATTGTGGATAAGTAGGACAAAGAGGAAAATGAAAAACTTTCTCAGGTGAAGGACTTAGGACTGAAGGATGGGAGGACTTTCTTAGGTGTTCTCCCCTTTCTCAGGGAGAAAACATTATTAAAAATATTATTATTTTCCTTCTTACTATGTAAATGTTCATATGCACGTGTATGTAGATGAGAGATTGCTTGCACTCTGAAGACCATCTGCCCCTGATGTAGATTATGGCTGCCTGATAAAATAGGTCATGAAAGAGCTCTCGGCAGCTTTTGATGTTTCTGGGAGCAGAGATAGCAAAATGCCAGGGACAACCTGCCTTTGGGTTCCCATCGTGTGCCCAGAGTGGGGGAGCTTGGCCAATCCTATATGCACCCTTGCTAATGCTGATCTTGCGTAGTGTAACTACGTGAATGCCCATCAGGTGTGCTCTGGGCTGCCAGTCACACAGCTGAGCCTAATCTGTCTCCTCAGCTCACAAAGGTCTAATAATGGGACCCACCTGTCTAGGTGCTAGCTAAATGCAATCTTATAACAGTAGTGCTATGTCAGTGAGTTATAATTTTAACACAGGCTTTTTTTTTGAGCCAGTAGTGTCCATTAGCAATTTAGAGCCACCTCTTTATGGTTTTGTTGGCAGCCTACAAGGAAAAGTTATGCAGTGAGCTCTCTGAAAATGCATCAGCAGAATGCATTTTGTAGTTCTTACAATTCTCATTTATGTTAATGCAACTGTATTATTCCATTTACATTCTGGTAGTACTTGAAGCCTGAATCAGAAGCTGGATTTTCCAAGGTGCCAGATGTATCTGCATTAAAAATCAGGCCTTGTCCTAGTGTCTTACTCTTCCTTAACAAGGTAGCTGTAATACTGAAAGTAAACTTGTAATTGGTAAAATACTTTGGCGATGGAAACCTTATAGTATGGATCTGAGTAATTATGGGATTTGGGCACAACTTTGTATGCGCCCTTTTTTTTGGCATAGGAAATTAAAAACAAAAAAACAAAAAAACATTAACCCTTGATGAAGTGTGTCTGTATGTATAAGCAAGCCTACAGTACTTAGGAGCCTCTTTTGGCAAACTATATGTTCTGTTATCTTTAAAGGTGTTACTGTGTTATGTGAACCAAATATATGCTCAGTCTGTATTTTTTACAATGGTATTTATTTGACATTTATAATAGTACTTGTTAATTTTTTTCCTTTGCTGTTGGTGATGAGGAAGGTTTCATGAAGAAAATTTTCTTATTTCTGTGGTTATGTCATCCAACTTTGCTTTCTCTGACCTATCTCATTTCACCCACTATAGTCATCATCCCTGCTCCTGCTGGTACAAGCTGTTGTCCCAGTCTGCTCCAACCTTTCTTTCTTTCTTTCTTTTTTTTTTTTTTGGTGAGCCTTCTTGTTTATTCCAAATCCACCAAAATTGTTCTAGTCTCCTTGTGAGTGGCTGCAACTTTAATTGGCTTTCCTGCTGGGGCTGTTACTTATTTTTGTAAGGGGTTTTATGCTTCCTGTTTTTTCACTGAACCCCAGAATGGTTGGTGTTTCGTGATGAGATGTCTGTGCTGACTCAGTGACAGTTTCTTTTTCTCTTACCTGCACTACCATTTTGCGTCTTGCCATTCTAACCATCATGATTCTATTTTGTTAATCTTTCTTTCTTTTTAGTCGACAGATGCTCATTTATGTAATTTTTCTTCCCCTCATCCCTGTCCCATGCACCTGCCACACTTGTTTTGCTCTGCCTTTTATTTGACTGCTCGGATGGAAACAAGGCATACACATGCACATATTTTATGCATGCTTTCTTTTCTCTGCTTCCCTAATGACTTTTGCTACTATGACCAATTTCAACCACATCTGAGAGGGGCAAAGTTCTCTGGGAGAATTAAGCTCCTATCCATTCTGTGAAAACAAGCAGCAGTGTAAGAGAGAGACACTGTAAGTGTTTTCATGTGTGTGTTATTGGACACTAGAGAATCCATGCTGCAGAGAACACTTTTAAAAATGCTCTGAGGAGAGACTTTCAAGTGAAGCTTATACTCATGATGAAGATCCATGGGAAATCAAGTTGCATTCATTCGTGTTTTAGTCTGTGATTTCTAGTACTTTAACAGAAGGCATGCTTTTAAGAAGTTTCACTAATGCGCGCATTTCTCAGTTGCCGGTTTATACTAACTTGTGCACATTGAACTTGACAAATCCTCCATTGCAATTATATCCATCTAAATACTGCAATATACATATCTGTTTAAAAAAAACTTGTTTGTTTACTATGGTAAAGAATATAGGGCGTAATCTCTTGAATTTGCTGTGGAGACTTGTTATCTTGACAGACTTGTATTTCTGTCTCTTTTGTATGCACCTGAGAGCTGCTTTTGAGAACCTTTTTGTTTTCTCCTTTTTTGGTCTTCACAAGCTGGTGTTGGGCAATTTTCTCCTATCCTATAAATAAATCTTGCCCATACTTAAGCATTCTGTATATGGTAAATGCAGGCAAAAAAAATACTTTATGAGTTTATTTTTAGTCTTCATTCTTTCAAAAGATGCTGGTTGAATGCAGTCTCTCTTCCTTTGACTATATTTTTCTTGACAAAGATTATTGTACTAAGACTGTCAATGGAAATGCATGAAATAGAGGAAAAACTATAGAGCAGCAAAAGTTGCTGTAATCCTTTTGGTGTGGCCATTTCACAGGCAATATCAGCTTAGAGGGGAAAAGTAAGTTCACGGTTCAGTCTCTATTTGTAGATAGTTCATGTTTCATTTCTGAAATATGTTAAAGGAATAACTTCTGTTTTAATATAGTCCTGACATGGGGATGAGTATTGGTATAGGTGACAGAATTTACTTGGACTGTTGCAGTTCTGATTTAAAGCTTTTCAGAGCACTTCAGATACTCTGAGAGTTTGTGGTGTGTCAATTCTATTTTTGCTTTGCTCCATCTGGGTGAAATTCTCTTTATCTTCCATTAGTTTCAGTAACATTTGTCCACCCCCACTCTAGTATCTGAGTTGGAGCTGCATTAACGGGAGTACTGTTCATCAAAGTAAAACAAGAGGCATCCGTGTAGGGGTATACAGTGAAAGGACTGCACAGGTCAGTGCTTTTGCAAATGGAGGAGCAAATGCCTGGCAGGGGGTGTAATATGTATGAGAAGCAAACCTTATTTCTCAGCTACAGACCACTGCTGCTAGACCTTGGCGTTGTTAAATGCCCTGTCTTGCTCCTCTTCCTTCTCCCCCTATGACTTGGCATCAAATGGGAATACCTTTCTTGCAGCATTTCCCACCTCGCAACGTTTCCCACCTGCCATTTCAGGCAAGAGTGAACAGTTTGATGCAGCATACGTGGTAATACATTTGGCTGTTACTTGCTGCCTCTACCAGTCCATACCACAAACCCTGGCCTAACCGCAGTGCTTGCTCTCTTAACTGCTTCCCTTAGCACTCCCTCTTTGGTGAAAGATAATCCTTCATTACTGCAGGTGGAGACGTTTTAGATGAAGTGAAACAGTGGATGCTATTAGCAATTAGGTATCTCCTGCTTTCTGAGTTGTCACTAAAATTATAAGGGTTCTTTACATGTGATGCTAGAATGCTTTCTGAAACCGGAAAATTAAATATGTTCTTCAAAATGATTGTGCTGGAGAGAGACATATAGAGATGTCACTGAGTGATCAGACTTGCCTTACTTAGCTTTGCTCTTGCTTTCTAGTGTAACTGAAAGAGCTGCTTCCCCACCAGTCCCCAGGTTGAATACCTGAACATAACTATAATTAGGTTGTCTTTCTATAGAAAAGAAAGAAAAAAGAATGTTAAAAAAAAAGAAAGAAAATTGATAGCACCTGACAATGGGACTTCAGAATCTCTGAGGAGTGTTTAAAGACTCTTTGATGAGTGGTTTTAATTTTTATCATTGTTGACTACTACATTTCTTAAAGTTGCCCCTAACTAAGCATACAGGGTTGGTTTAGTTTAAATCATACATGCAGTGCAAAACATTTCTAACACGGTCTGAAAGGAGCATGGAGGAGGAGTTCCAGGCCTGGGTTGTCTAAGGAAGGAGGAGGAAGGTCTGGCCAGTGCAACTCCAAAGAGAAGGAGTAACAGGTATAATAGAATTTACTGTGAGCAGTTTTTAAAGATTTATATTGGACCTAGCTGCAATTTTATGAGCCTGTTGTATCCAGATGAGCTGAATCATCACTGACATAGTCCCGTAGAAGGAAAAAACATGTGAAACAAAGGACTTAGTAGCACAGCAAGACTCATGTTTATGACAGCCTCTGAAAAACGTGTTTCTGTAGCCAGTCAAAATAAAATTCCAAAGCTAAGCTGTCTGAGAGGCATACACATACAATAATAATTTGAGTTGTAGAGTGGCATAAATGGGCAATACAACTTTGGCTACTGTAGGAGAGAAGTTGTTTTAATCTGTAATGCAGATCTCAGAAGCTGTATAATGAACATGAAGAAAGAATATAAGATAATCATGTAACTTAAAATTACTGTGGAGGAAGTTAGAATAGTTTTAAGTTACTGTATAGTGCAAAATGGTCTTCATCCATTAGAATGAAAATTTATAGAATGTTTACTTAAGAGTTTCCAGCAGGAGGCCAGACAGAAAATCTATGCATTGATCTCTGGATCTGTCACTTTCAGCAATTCGCTTTACAGTCGTCATAGATCTGTTAATAGATCCCCTTTCTTTTTCTGAAGGGAACTTGATTCTTTCAAGGATGTCCTACAACATATAGCTGAGTTTCAGAGACCTAACAAGGAACAAAACTTTCAGTTAATAGACCGCAGCAAAGAGTGGATCAGTCTGTTTTGTGGTGTGTCCTCTGTAGTTAGCTTGTGAAAGCTTTCACAGCTTATGGAAGTAAAGCATAGCATTCACTGGACAGCGATCAGCTCTGGCATGCTATGTTTTTCCACAAAGAATAAAACTTTGATTCGCAACAAGTTATCACAACAATAAATAGATCAATATTCCAGTATCCCATATTCTTCCACCAACTGGTATGGTGGAGACCTAACAGGTTGACAACAACATATCATTTTTTGCCAATCAACAGCTAGCTACAGCTAACTTCTCGCTGTTAGGGCAACCTGTAACACTGATGCATTGTCATCCCCAGTGATCTATTTGGACACAAAGCTGACCCAACAGGAGAATTGCTGGGAGGGGCAGTCATAGTAAACTAACCCTACAGGCTTGGAAGGCCACCTCCATGCAACTAACTACAGGTCTACTCAGATTTAAGAGCTTTGGTGGATGAGCTGGTTTGTGTTAGGGATTGTAGAGGGAAAAGTAGTTTAGAGTGTTAAGCAACAATAAAGATATGAAGACCCACTGAAGAAGGTCAACTGCATGTCACAGGTACCCTGATCTAATTCCTGTTTTTGAAGGAATCATTTTTGTCCTACACTGCAATAAGCAAACCCCTGTTTAGGTCCTGATACAACTTAAGCTAAGCATGCTACAACAACATTGGTCCAGCTGCAAATGGAATTTGGCTAGTAAAATGGAAGAATCCCAGAGTGTTGAGGAGGACTAAGTTATGGCAAATTCTTCCATGCTCTTCAAGTGCACCAGAGATACTGTGAGGTACTACCATGTTGTCTCCAGGTACTACTTTCTCAAAAAGGAACAGACTGACTGTATCTTGGGTAACTAAGGAAACAAGGAGTTTCCTGCAAAAAAACAAGTTGTCAAATCATAGTTGATAACTCTCAGATTTTTAAAATGTTTGTTATAGTTTATGTATAATTTGAAAGCATGTCAGTGTCAGCACTTTCACAGCATTGTGGTTTGAGAGACACTGAACTGAGGATTAAGGGATGGATGGTGTTATTTAGCTGCAAGGTTGAAGAAAAGAAGTAGAAAACCATTCTATCTGGATGAAGCAACTCGTGGTACATGGAAATATCCTTGTAGCATGTGTTTTTGTATGTTGGTCAGCTTTTGTGGCAGGTACATAGGAAAATGATATGGTTCTACAGAGTGTGCAAAGTGTAAGTAAAACTCAAGTGAAATCTAAGGACTGTGTCACATGAACAAAGTATGTATTGGTGGTTCCACAATAAAAATATGTATATGGAGCAATTGTCCTTTGGTAAATGCAAGGTCATCTGAAGCCAGTTATCCTTCAGTACAAAAGAAGATTCTGCCCAGCTAGCTCAGCTGGTAGAGCATGAGACTCTTAATCTCTGGTTTGTGGGTTCAAGCCCCACGTTGGGAGCCCAAAATTCTTATACAAACCCAAGAATAGTCCATCCCAATGAGCAAGAAGTCAAGCAAAGGGGCAGCTAATAGGTATCTCTTTGCTAGGGAGTAGCTCCTGGCAAAACTCAAGCATAAGAAGGAGGCATACAGAAGGTGGAAGCAAGGACAAGTAAGCTGGGAGGAATATAGAGATGTCTGAATATGCAGGGATGGGGCTAGGATGGCCAAGGCCCAAGTGGAGTTTAATTTGGTGAAAGATGTCAAGGACAACAAGGGCTTCTATAAATACATTGAGTAACAAAAGGAAGACTAGGGGAAAGCTACTGAATGGAGCAGGGGCCCTAGTGACAAAGGACACAGAAAAGGCTGAGGTACTGAATGCCTCTTTGCCTCAGTCTTTACTGGTAAGACCTGCTCTCAGGAATCCCAGGCCCTGGACACCAGGGAGAAAGTCTGGAGAAAGGAAGACTTTCCCTTGGTAGAGGAGAATTGAGTTAGGGATCACTTAAGCAAACTGGGCATACACAAGTCTATGGGCCCTGATGGTATCCACCTATGAGTGCTGAGGGAACTGGCTGATGTCATTGCAAAGTCACTCTCAATCACCTTTGAAAGGTCATGGTGATCAGGAGATGCACCTGAGGACTGAAAGAAAGCAAATGTCATTCCAGTCTTCAAAAACAGCAAGAAGGAGGACCCAGGGAGCTACAGGCTGGACAGCCTCAACTCAGTCCCTGGGAAGGTGATGGGCAGCTTATCCTGGATACCATTTCCAAGCACATGAAGGACAAGAAACTGATCAGGAGTAGTCAGCATGGATTCACAAAGGGGAGAAATCATGCTTAACCAATCTGATAGCCTTCTTACGATGGAATGACTGGCTGGGTAGATGAGGGGAGAGCAATAGATGTTGTCTACCTTGACTTCAGTAAGGCTTTTGACACTGTCTCCCACAACATCCTCATAGGCAAGCTCAAGAAGTGAGGGCTAGATGAATGGACAGTGAGGTGGACTGAAAACTCTGTGAACAGCAGAGCTTGGAGGGTTGTGATCAGTGGTGCAAAGTCTAGGTGGAGGCCAGTAACTAGCAGTGTCCCCCAGGGGTCAATACTGGATCCAATCCTGTTCAACTTAGTCATTCAGTGACCTGGGAGATGGGACAGAGTGCACCCCTGGCAGGTTTGCTAATGATCCAAAACTGGGAGGAGTGGCTGATACACCAGAAGGCTGTGCTGCCATTCAGAGGGATCTCAACAGGCTGGAGAAATGGGCAGAGGCGAGCCTTTTGAAGTTCAACAAAGGGAAGCGCAGAGTCGAGCACTTAGGGAGGCATAACTGCATGAACCAGTACAGGCTGGGGGCTGACCTGCTGGAAAGCAGCTCTGTGGAGAAGGACCTGGGAGTCCTGGAGGACAAGTTGACCATGAGCCGGCAATGTGTCCTTGTGGCCAAGAAGGCCAATAGTATCCTGGACTGCATTAGGAAGATCATTGCCAGCAGGTTGAGGTAGGTGATCCTTCCCCTCTCCTCAGCCCTGGTGAGACCACACCTGGAGTACTGCGTCCAGGGCTGGGCTCCCCAGTATAAGAGAGATATGGAGCTACTGGAGTGAGTACAGTGAAGGGCTACTAAGATAATTAAGGGACTGGAGCATCTCATATGAGGAAAGGTTGAGAGAGCGGGGACTGTTCAGCCTGGAGAAGAGAAGACTGAGGGGGGATCTTATCGATGCATATAAATATCCGAAGAGAGGGTGTAAAGAGGGCAGAGCCAGACCCTTTTCAGTGGTGCCCATTGACAGGATGAGAGGCAACGGGCACAAACTGAAACACAGGAAATTTCATTTGAACACAAGAAAACACCACTTTACTGTGCGGGTGACAGAGCACTGGAACAGGTTGTCCAGAGAGGTGGTGGAGTCTCCATCCTTAGAGATATTCAAAAACTGTCTGGACAGGGTCCTGGGCAACCTCCTGTAGGTGACCTGCTTGAGCAGTGGGATTGGACTAGATGATCTCCAGAGGTCCCTTCCAACCTCAACTGTTCTGTATGTTTCTGTGTGAAGAGGGTAGGGTATCAGTGGGGAAGAGCATGCACATGGATAACTGGTCCAGAGCAGCTGATGTGCAGCAGTTAACTCTAGCAGTTCAGTTCAAGTGAGTGACTTACAGGTGTAACCTAAACCAATTTAAGTTGTGTTTTAAATGACATTAAAGGATTAAATATTAGTAACTTAGTGTTTTTCCTTTGTGCATTTTTTGATAAATGTGCTTAATTTTTAGTATAGGGAAAACCTTGTTTTGAACTTTGAATTTCTAAAATTCCCTACGTTAGCCTTGTTGATCTTACTTCCAGTCAAATACTCAAGTATCTTTGAAATGGTATTTGACTGCTATGTGAAATAACTGTTAAAATAGCATTCCACTAGTATTTGAAAACCAAAGTAGTTTGACGGAACTGAAAGAAAATGCTAGAATTGTTAGAGTCAATAAAATGCACTGACATACAAATTGTATTTCTGAGTATGATATTTGTAATTCTTAGGGAAGAAAAAAAGTAAACAGACTTTGGATGGTTTTCTTGGGGAAGCTACAGCAAGATATTTTGTCTTCTGCCTCAGTCTCTCTAAACAAATTCTTCCTGAAGCAGATTCTTGATTCCTAGGGAAATTGCTCCCCCCCTTTTTTTTAATAATATACTGAAAGAGGAAGTTGTTTTTTCATGTTCTGTTTGTGAATAGAATTAGATGAAAATTATTCTCATCCCATGAAAAGGTTGGAATCTTCAAAAATTTTCCTAATTATCTGTAATATGAAGACATCATGATATTTTTGAGAAGGTGAAATTCAAAGAGAAAGGGAGATCTTTTATGCCAGAATAGTCAATAGCTTGTTAGGACAATTATTTGGAATGTCATAAGTCAAATGACTTTTTTATGAAACAGGGATGCACAGCTGGCTTCCCATGTTTTCTTTAGATTTTTTGAGAATGAAGAAACGTCTTGTTTTGTTTATAAGTTTCATACTGAATATCAAAAATATTTCCCAGTGAATTAGAATTGACACCTTCTGGCAACAGTTTTGGTTTCAGTGGATTAGTAGTTTCTAACAACCTCCTCTGCTCCCCCACCTGCCCCCAAAATAAAAAAGAACGCAACCCCAAAATATTTTTGTCAAAAAATTCATGACTGGTTCAATCTGACATCTTTTATGTTCAGGGCCTGACATGTATAAACAATCGTCGATATCACTGTCACTGGTCTGTTGGAAAGCTACCCAGCATCTGTTACTGTTTGGCAGGGGGGCACAGAAGGTATGGTTTTTTAAAGCCTTGTAAAATGTTTTCATATTTATATAATGATTGATATTTCATTGCAATTACTAACCTGATAAAATTCTTCACCAGAGGTAGAGGGATGAGAGAAGTTAAGAGACAGGCATATCTGTTAGTCTTGTGGAGATCCAACAAACTTCTAAATCAGATTCAAGTTTTGAACTCTTTTCAAGTTTATTTTCAGCCTGAAACCCAGGGAGGATAGTAATGGGCTGAAAGGAAGCACACTGTATTGCAATAAAGCATATCCCAGAGGAGGTTTTGTGATGGGTCTCTAACCAGTTAGACTGAGGCAAATGTTTTCCTTAGAGATATGAGTAAGAGAGAATGGGAAGCTGGCTGTTTTCCTATTAATTGAATACCACTATATCTATGACACTTTTTAGTTCCTAACAATTATTAAAGGACACTTCAAAATACTACTTTTCAAAAAGGATAGTAATTGTCTAGTTGTAATTAGACTGGAGTAGGACTTCTGAAAACATTCTTTAGAAGTGCATGAAGAGACAAAGACTTTCAGAAAAAAAATTGTACAGTACATTAAATTGCAGAAAGGTAGGATTTTTTTGAATGATAGAAGGTGTTGGACATTTTAAAATATTTAAATGTCTTGTTCAAAAATGGTTGAATTTTTTAGATCTGAGACTTGACGGTCTTTAAAAGTAACATTAAAACTTCAGTCTGACTAGACGTTATCCTCCGAGTTTTTTGCAACAGCAAAATCTCCATGGCCGTGTCTGTGCTGTATTACAGGATGCAATGTGAGATCCCCAAGCTGATGTCAAACATACTGGCTTGGGAAACAGAACAGTACGGTTACCTCACTTGCCTCAGCCTGGATGCAGATGGAAGAGTTCAGGATCCAAGCTAGAGTCATTAATGGTATTTTGCAGTGTTTCAAGTTTGCTTGGAGGGAGGTTGAAGATCCCCTGAAAGAGACCCAGTACCCAGAGTATGTCTACTTTCCCGTGGAATCCCCAGCAGGGTTGCTTGGCCTTTTGGGGGGCTAACTGACTAAAAATTAGACTCATATCTTTGTTAACACTGAAGCACAGGGGTATTTGTTGTTAATGGGGTAAAGCAAGCCATATAGCTGCGTTTTCAGGCAACTGAATTTATAAAACTAGGGCTTTGTAATTAGTTTCTTACCTTATCTAAGCTATAGCTGTAACAGCCAGTGTTTCCAAGTAGAAGTGTGGGCATAATAATAAGACAACTGATAGCTCCTCTCAGAAAGTACGGTCATGGGTAAAAATAAGCCATTTTTATGATGACTTTTTAGAATACAGTTTCACTTCAGTATGTTAGACTGAAATGCAACTTAAGTTTGTGAAATCAAGTGATTAAAATTGGAAGAAGGCCAGAATTTAGGTTGACTCTAATTTCTTGTGCATAAGTATCGTGGCACAATCTTTGTTTCCCACAAGACCTCTTAGTCTGTATTACTCCCACTATTTTCTCTTATTGGTTTTTACTTGGATTATTGAGCAGGCAGAAGGGAGAATCTCTCTGGTTTTAGTTGCTTGTTTGGGGGAGAAAATACAAGAGAAATACTGTAAAATTCTGACCTAAACATACCCAGTGTAAAGGGAACTTTCTGAGAATACAAGTACTAGGCAAGCCCCTGCTGAGCATGAGTGAATTACTGATTTTTTTTTTTCTTTTTGGATGCTTTTAATTGTACCTGTTTGAATCTGTTTTGCATCTTTCACAAGAGCATTGCTCCTGCTATATGTATTGCCTCTGATTCAAAGAATGAAAGCATTGGTGAATTATGATGCAAAGTCTGTAAATCTTTTTTTTTTTAAACAAATGCATAAGAAAGCATGTCTTCCCTGACCTTATTCTGGGAAACCACCAAACTACTGTCATGAGATTATCCCAAACGAATAGATTTTGACTTGAAACAAAATCAAAGGATTCAAAATTTCAGCTTTCAGCTTTAGTGGCCCAAATTTGTAATAGTTCAACTACTGGACAGTCTCTCACTATGCACATTTAACTGAATCTATCTACAGTGATATGCCCGCTTTTTCAACCCTTGAGTTGAAATAGTAGAGATGTTATTTAACTTGTTATTTCCTTCCACAACCAAAGTCTTTAGTAGAACAAAAATGCATGTTTACTAGATATTGCCAGTCCATAATGGATAAAATAAAATGCAATGGGAATCTTGTGATTACAAAAGCACAAACACTTGATATTGCAAGTAAAAATCATCTTTCCCCACCATGGAACACAGCAATTTAATGAACAGTAATGGCATCAAGGCCGTCTTGATGCTCTTCAGACTATTGAACAGTTGCTGGCAGATGTCAGCCAATACAGTAGTAATTATGAATCTTTCCCTACTGTATCATTTCTATTTAATTTACTTTCTTAATGAAATCACATAGTTTATAGACTCTTCAGGTGTGTTCAGGTCTGCAGTCTACAGTGCACACACAGCACAGCGTAAGCCAACCTGTTTTCTTAGATTAAATCTATGCTAGTCTAAAAATAACTCTATGAGCATAATGTGCTAAAGTACTTTGAGGTAACCTTCCTTTTCTGTCAACTTAATGTAGTAAATCAAAACTGTAGAGACAAACACACGCTGTTGCAACTACTGCTGCAAAGTCAAACATCACTTCAATGCAAGAAGGAAACTGTTGATATATATACACAAAATATATATATATGTAATCCTTTGAAAATATTTATAATAGAATTTAAACAAGAGTGTAGTATTTGTAAGGAGCTTATTCTCTGTCTCTTAACAAAAGCTATGGCTGGTATAAAGGCTGGGAGAGTAGCTTCCTATAGAAATTTTAATTGCCATAAAGGCTTTATACCTGCAGATCACCTGCTGGATAATGCAAGATGATTACTAGATGTTCATTATCTTGTGGCTTGTGTTAAACAAGATCAATGCCTGTTAACTGAAAGTCCATCTCACAGCACCTGGAATAATTCATGGACCTCATTCACATTCTTGTGGGCTTTCTTTAAAGCCCAGGAATGACTGGTCAGAGCTGCTTTTATCATCTCAGAAGTAAAGCATGTTGGTGTAAACAACAAACTTTGCTGTGTTTTGGCATGCTGTATGTGTTCTGTTCAATGGGAAAAGGTTTGTCAGGTCATCAGTTGCACTTATTAAATAGGCTCAAGCATTTAAAATTTAAAACCAAATTACTCATGGAAAAGAAGCTATGCTTTTGACCCTTACAATGGAACAGCTATTCTGTTGCTGATCAGCCTGACAAAGAGGGGCTCGAAGGAAGGAGCAAGAGAAGAGGAAGCTAATCCTTTTATCAGCAGTGTAGAGATGTGTCAAAGAAGTGAAAAGAGAGGTCATGCATGGAAGGCTAATACATAAGCAAAGGTGACAAAGGCAGCATCTAAGCCTTCAGGGATCTGCAGCTCCCTAATTAATGAGTATTAATAGATCTTAGAACAATAACAATGAATAGTGCAGGAAGTGTGCTATCTATTTTCTGTTTTGTGTGTCTTGCTTCTTGTTATGGTAGAACTGTGTGGCAAGGTGGCATTCAGGCCCTCAGTTGTCACAGTGGGGTTTTATTTGTTTATACTGTTTTAGGCTCATGTAATGTCCTTTCTGATAACACTGTGTCTTTGTAAATTTTTTTTTAAGATCTAAATCTGCAATGCAGCATTTTTCCGTGGGGCAGAGAAGGAACAGCCATATCATTTACAGAGCCATACCTTTTAGCTGGTTTGCTGAATGAGATACTTCCTTTCCTCTTAAAATTCTTAAAGACAGTGTTTGTTCTCAGTGCATTTGTTTTTAAAGCTTTAGATAAAATAAGTATTTGTGTATAAGGCCTTACAATGGTGAGGCATGTTTGGCACACTGGTGGTGTGAGAAATATTGCTTATATTGGTAAAATACAGCTCATGGAAAATTTATCAACTACAATTTTGAATAAAATAATTTTTAACAGTATATAATAAAATTTAAATAAAGGCATGATTTGTATTCTTTTTGTGTAATACTCTGCCTTCAAACTAGAGGTTTTGGCTCATGATACATATATTAAAACATTGATATGAAGTCTTTGGTAATGGACTGATTCAACTGCTCATTGTATGTGATGAGTTCTAACAGATGTTAATACTGTGCAGGCTTTTTTGGCTTGCCTTTTGGTTGACTACTTAATGCCTTTCTGTTCTCCCCCATTTTTGGTTTTCAAATACTGCTAGTATGTCTTTTTTGAGATGTTAGTAGCTAAAAACCCCTACTTATTTGGCTACTGAAACCACTCTTTTTACTTTTTTTTTTTTAATTCTGAAACCTTTTTTTTGTTTGTTTGGAAGTCTAAGTCTTAAGGTTTCTTGTTTTGGTCATTATGATGGTACATGAGATTAATTAGGGGAGTTCTCAGCTTAGTATTGGCCATTAGCATTGTCAGACATTAGATGTTACAGCCAGTATTCCCTGTCCTGTTCTGCCTCTGAGTGTAGAACTGTATAAACAGGCTGTTCGTATCACTTAGCGACAGAGTCAGGGTGAGAATCTATTTCTGGGAGTTTAGGGAGACTCCTATAAGCAAACTGTAAGTAGCCAGTAATGACTGGTGGTTGGCCACCCACTGGTTGGGAGCTGTTCTTGTTCACCAGCAGCCCCAACAAACCTTTTCAGGTTAGCTTACTCTTTCCTACACTGGATTCCTGAGTTTAAATGCATTCTCAGCAAATGACACTTACTGCTAGTCTGAGCTACTGAACAAGTGCCATGAGGCCAAGGCAGAACAGAATCTGCTCATTTGCTTCTAGATTAGAGTAATGCATTGGACGCAGAAGGATCATGGCATGATACTCACTTGTAACTTGTTTGTAATACCAACTGAAGACTGTTAGAAGATCACATTTTGTCCTTAAGACTTAAGACCTCAGATTCTTTCACCAAAACAAACAAACAAAAAAAAACATTCAGTCTTGGAACTCATTTTAATAAGCCCCGGTCAGCAACTAAATAACTTAAACAATGGAATAGTAAGGAAGGGGATGGATATTCAGCTTTATTGCTCACCTGCTGGAACAGGACAGTTATGTGAAGGGAGATGGGAAGGAAGAACACTGATAAAGTCTCTTTGACAGCACTGGTGCTGATCACAGATTAAGAAGACAGGCCATCTCTATAGGGAGTGCTACAGTTGGCAGATTTTTTTCCTCTGCTATCAGAAGGTCATAATGTAGTGGGGTGATGTATTACGTACAACCACCATATGGCACCACTTGATAATGCTGCTGTAATTAAAAATAACACCTGAACACCGTAAGACTATTCTGGATTTCAAGAATACGTGTTCTTCACTCTATCCTACTTGCAAATTTCCCATTATATGTCATCTGCTGACTCCTTTCATTGAAAGGAGGACAGCTACGCTTTTTATAACGTATCCTACAGCAAATCACTGGAAATACTTAAATACCAAATACAGGAGATGATAAATATATGAACACATCTCTCTTAACATAGCCAATAATATCTTTACTGTAAATGCTGTCAAATATAGAGAGAGACAAGTTATTCCACTCAGAATATGTAATCCCTTTCAAGATAAACTTCTTTAGGTTAGACTTAAATGCAGCGGGTAAAATGTTAATGCAATTTTTCTGCTTTTGTTGTCTGTGAGTTATTCAGGTCTGAATATCTGCTGTGCAGTCTCTGCAAATTCACAGAAAAACTGTATCTAACTGCTCTTATGAACAATCATTGCTTTAGGCAAGTATAATGTGTTCAAATACTGTAACTCTGCTGATTATGCCAAAACAGCTCAAAGAGAAATGCTTGCACTACAAAGGTAATTAAGAAAAAGGTAGTTGTATGTTATGAAGAAAGAAGTGTTTAAAATATGCCCAGTAAGTTAGATTATCATACAAAAGCTACAGTAGTGGAGTCTTCTTTCAGTAATACTGGTCTTTGCCTCTGCTGAAACATAAGCTCTTTC
Source organism: Apteryx mantelli (assembly GCF_036417845.1). Lineage (NCBI taxonomy): Eukaryota > Metazoa > Chordata > Aves > Apterygiformes > Apterygidae > Apteryx > Apteryx mantelli. Next base: position 128,507,765 of record NC_089979.1, read on the forward strand.
TGAATGCTTGAGAGGACGTGTAGCTATGAGAAGGACTCATTGATGAACAATCCTTTAAGGACTGGATAATCCTGCCTAGACACTGCATAAAATGATTAAAAGTTTTATGATCCAAGGCTTGACTTGGTGCAACAAGAAATAGTTGAGTGGAAACAAAGTTGAGGTAGTGCAGGCTGGTGACTATACTGCTTGGTTAGGCAGTGTGTTTTACCTCTCTGTTTTGTCCTCTTTTTCCTCTGTCTGCTCATCTTGCTCTTTAGGACAGGCCACCTACAACAGTATGTGTGTTGTAGTACAGGACATTGTACAATGGGCTCTTGGGACAGAAGATGTGTGTCAAATCATGCTCTTGTAATAAGAATACAATAGGAATAATATGGGTGCTAATGAGATGTGGACATCATAATAGTTTTTCTCTCTCATAATTGTCATTTGTCTCAGTTTTCTCACCCAGGAGAATCTATTAGGAAGGAGCTTAATGTGATGACAGGAATAATTTGGCATATAAAGTAGAAGTGTGTGTGGATGAATGGATGTCTGGGAGAAAGATGTGGGGGGGGGAAAGCAAAGGCATAGTGGAGAGAAATGTATATAGAAGGCTATAAAAAGAGAATAAACCTGAGAAGTGGAATGGATTTCACATAGAAGGCGAAATGCTCCAAAATTTTAAGGAGATGATATTGTTGTTACCCCATATTAAGGATGGGACAGCTGAAGAGGAGAGCAAGTTGGGAAAGATGTCAAAGTGCAACAGACATTTTATCCACTTCTGTGCATAGGATGTTTAAATTATATTTTGAAAACAGCATTGTGCATGACTCGTTATTTAGAGTGTGGTCATACTGATTGGTCTCAAAATAGAGAACAGGTCTTTTGGGCAGCTTCGCAGATTTCCTAGGGCCCTGTGAATCTGGCTATTTGAGGTGTCTCAGCAGTCTGGATTGTGGGTCTTTTAATACCATGCAAGCATTATAACAGAGTTCAGCTTATTATGAAGACAGAGTGTATTTGCCTGTCAGCACAAATGAAAGTCTCAATCCTTTCAAAGGCTACCAACATATAGTTATTTAGTGAAATACGTCCAAGCCTGTGCCTGCCTCTCCAGAAGCATGACATTTTGGTTAGTCAGCAGGAGACAAGCCTCAGGCTCAGAGACCTAGAGAGGCTCCAAATGTGAAATATAGATCACGTTTTCTTAACTGCATTCAGTAGTCCAGTAAAGGCATTATCTCTATACAGACCTTATTTCCAGTATATCCTTAGCCCATTGCAAGAACACTACAAGAACACTAATACTTCTAACTTTCCTGTTCATTGTGTACTTTATATAGGCACCTGATTCAACTATCTGAATTCTATTTCTCAGGTGTCACTATACTCAAATACCTTTACAGATGTGGGCCTACGTTTCCGACTTTATTAAGTCTCGTTATTTTTATTAGGGCATGGAGTGGTTCTCACTTCTCAAAATCTGAATTTCTGTGAATAATTGTATACATGGCAGCAAAAGAGGTCCTAATGATTCTGTTTCAGTGCTGTTTAATTCAGACACTAACTAGCTTGAATATGTTTTCTGGATATTCCTCAATATGCAATGCATGCTCTGTCTATTGTGCATTTATGGTTCACATAGTGATTTTGCACAGCAGTTCCTTTGATAACTTGAGGTAGATCTTCAGGAACAGATTAAAGGTAAGTAAAACTGTCAGAGGCATATGCAGTAATTGCTTTGTTCCTTAGAGGGTTTAAGAGCAGTGGCAGACACTTTCCTTCTGAAAACCAAAAATGCTTCAGTAAACAGTGTTATTAAAAACCACTGTTACAAATCATTTGCTAGGGATGCACGAGTGAGCTAAAAATGTTTTTGGACCTGGAATATTCCTTTCGGTAGTGACTACTATTCAAAGAATATTTGAGAGTATTTGAATGTGAAAAGTTTATAATGAAAAATGAATATAGAGCGATATAATAAAACTGTACATAGGAAAAGAGTGACAATAGGGAGAGTACCACAGGGAGGAAAAATCATAGAGAAGAGGTGGTTATTATTTTTGTTATGAAGTTTACAAGCCTCTCAAGGAACATGATAGGAATTTGAAGCTTCCTTGATCCTCGGTATGGCCTGTGTAGTGTATGGGTAGAAACAGGGGGTTCTCATGAAAACTAGTATACAATTGTAAAATTAAAGATCATAGTATGCATGCAGTTTAGGCTGTGGCTCCTTTCAGTAATGCAGAACATGTTGGCCTCTAAGGACAGGTGGAAAGGGGGCTGTGACACATGCAGAAAGCTGACAGCAGTGAGTAGAAAGGCAGAGGCCAGAAACCTGGGTCAGTGAGAATGAATCCTCTCTGCCACCATGGACTGTGAGCAAGTTTTCTTCTGCAGTGCCAAAGAAAGGCTGTAAAGTGCCACTTTACGGTCACACTGTGCAAGTCGTTTGTTAGGCTGATAAGAGTCTTCAGTGCTGGCTTTATAACATTAGTGAAGTGAGTCTACCTTTAAAAAAGAAAGAAGTTTGGCAGTTATGCAGCAAACCAGTTTTTCCACTACAGCTATAACTCGTATAAGTTTCTGCAATCAGAGCAGTATATGCTTTTCCTATCTCAGCTGACCAAAACCAGATATCCCATTAAAGAGGACACCACAAATAATTTGGTATTAAGAAAACAATTCCAACATCTATATATGTTGGTCCTTATTAAATATTCTCTTTTTATTTTGAAGCTTCTTATCACTGTGTAGCTCTACAGCCTTTTTTCTATTACCCATACATTGATAGAGACACTCGTAACAAATTATTATCTTTCCACGCACATGCTTTTGTTCTTTGCTGGACTGCTTTTGCCTTTCTTTATTGTGCTTTGCCGCTTGCTCTGCAGCAGAAGTTGGGTGTTACTAGCATTCAAAATAGTCTTCAGGAAATGTGCAAATTGCCAGGAGAGCTGTAGGCACTATCGCATCCGCTGCTTAATGTCCTTGAGTTAAGACAGTCAGGTCCCAGCATCCATCCTGGGCGGCACTTGGGACTCAGTGCTGCGGGCTGCCGCGCTTTTAGCTGCGTGGTGGCAGTCTTGGACATTTGCGCTTGGGCAAGCGAGCCAGGGATGGGGCTGCGGGTGCTGCTGGCCAGCCAGTCGCTCAGCCAAGTGCGCAACATTCACCAGTGCCAAGGTGGACTTAGAGTGAGTGGGCATATTAAATACACAGCAGCCTGTGAGAGGCAGCATGGCCTATGGAGGGGGAGCTGGCCTATAAGCCGGGAGAGCTCGTGCCTGTTTCTGGTTCTCCCCTTTCGGCTGGGCAGCTCCAGCTGGTGAGTCGCTTTGCCTCTCTATGCTCTGTTCCCTTTGGCAATGCGTATATCTTCTCTATTTGACTGTAAGCTTTGAGGGATATGGATTGTCACAAGCTATACATGTGTGCAGTACGTAGTTCATTTGTGTCTTGCTGTCAGGTTCTGCGCTGTTATTAACTGTGAAAAATCCCTGTGTCTTGTTGATCTTAACTGTCAAAACCTTTCCTCATTGCCCAGCAGAACCTTTTGCTGTGGCCGGTCCTGCTTCCAGGCTTCTGCTGGCTTCTTGCCATTCCCCACAATTACTGCCTCAGCTGCCCCTATTTCTTAACACTCGCCTTGTTCCCTCACAAATTTTTGCTTTACTGCTTCTAGCCTAAAGTTTTCCTTTCTATTCTCCTCCTGGAGAGTAAGTAACCTCCTGCCCCAAGAGGCTTACTGCTGCTCTTGCCAGGAGTTGCTTGCTTGCTCGCTGCTTGTTTTAAAGGATGATCACAATTGACCAGAAGCCTTTCATATTAGGAAGCAAGTTGAGATGGTAGCCAGAGACCACCCAGGGCATAAAGCCCTTAAATTTTTGAGATAGATGTGGTTATAGATCCAGTGAAAGAACCTGCAGTGTGGAGAAAGAAGTTGTTGAGTTTGAACTGGGATAATTTTATGGAAGTGGATCCTGTTGTTAATGGACTTCTTTAAGGAAATTTGGCCAACTTTATGATGGATCATTTGGTGGATGGGTGTTTCTCGCACTTGTGAAATGGAGTAGACAGGACATAGGCAGGAGAATAGGAAGAAAGTAGGAATGGATTTTTAGCTCCAATTGGGCAGCTTACTTTGATTTTTTTACTTTAAACTTTCTCTCTCCTTTTTTTTTTTTTTTCCCCCTCCCCTAGATTGGATCAACCTTCCAGGGGCAGATTTTAGTCAAGTCTTGGATTATTTGAAATATTTAAATATATTTATTTGAGTTGTGATCAGGTGCAGAAGTACACAGAAGGCAAAAATAGATAGATGTATTTAGTTTTAGTTCACTGATAATGTAAATGCTGGGGGTGGGGAGGGAATTGTCCCATTTGGAGCAAGAACAAATTAGTTTCAAAATAATTGCTGACCTGAAGGTTTGAAAATAATTATCTTTTCGGTAGATGTGCAGTGTTTTGCTTTCAGGCTTTTAACATTTGATGTTAAAATAAATGGAAAGGAACTGTTGGAACAGCAAGAAACTTGTCTTAACAGAAGAGCTATATGTTTGGTGCACTACTGGAGCCTTAGAAATCTTGTCTGTCTTCCTGAAAATTGTAACTCGGTGATTTCATGTGAAGTAGAGAGTACCTCAGGGAGGTTTAGTTTCCAGTTATAATGACACTTATTAGGCATTCAAGTGACTGCTCTCTCTATTCAGTGCTTAATGCATTCTTAGTGTTCAGGGACAATGGTGAGAGGCAAGACCCTTTTTTTATTTTTTATTTTTTATTTTTTGTTTTCTTATTTATTTTTATGATTATGGGTCTGCCCAGGTTGGAATCTGTTCTTTTCTTAGCTAATCAAATACTATGCTGTGACAGTTCAGGCTTCTCAGGCAATTGCACCTGATGACAAAAGTATTGTATAAATTAAAAGACAAGCAGAAAACTACATGCTGGCTGGAAATATGTCTTCATGTCCCTATAGCATGTTGCTTCAGAAGTCAAATGCAAGGAAGTGTCAAAGTAAAAACTGCAGAAAAAAAATACAGAATTGTTAATAAGATCCCAAAGTGTTAGAAAGCTATGTGAAAATATTTTCAAGAATTATATAAAAGAAGTCCATTCTAGCAGCTTGTTGACTGTATACACAGAGGAAAGAAAGATTAATTACATATTATAAAGCCTTAATTGGCAGCAGTCTGAGAGAAGTATTTTATTTGGAACTAACAGGCATGTAAATGTCCCTCCATAGGCAACTGAATAATATAAATTTTCAGGCCACTTCAAAAGTTGATGCTCATAGAGTGACCTGGTGATGACTTCTGTAAAAGACAAAAAATGCATACTCCTGCTTGAACCAGAAGATAAATAGGAAAGTAGTATCTGGGGTGTACAGGCTGGCTTCACTTGCAAAATGAACTTTTCCTTCCTTGACCCTCAAACACCCAATTAATTGAAAGCACTTGCAGGAAGAAAAGGGTGCTCCTTTTTCACAATAGATTAAACAAGGATGGTCAGTACCAAGGATGGTTTTTCAGTCATTTTTAGTGTTATTTGAGGTGGTAATTAATGGAAAGAATAATAGCTCCAAATAATTATTAAAAATGTTTGGATAGAAAAAGCACACTGAAGAAGGGCCCATGCATTTATTGAGGTAGTATCAATAAAATACTCATTATAAAGTTACCTGAGCTAGAGTGGTCCAAAGCTGGAATATCTGTTCTATAGCAACATTGGTGGGAGAAGGGGGGAAGGGTGTTTGAGTTGTATCTGAAGCAAAAAGAAGAGGATTTTTTTGAGGGGGGAAAAAACAAACAAACTTTTCTTGTTTTGTTATTTGAAATTAAACTATTTTATAAATGTGGCTATGATGTTGCATCTGACACTTTAAAGCTGTGTTCTCAGTGTCCTTGAGATCAGGAATTATACTTTCAGGGATCCCTGGCAGACAATGTCCAAATTTCCAGAGTCCCCACAGTTTGAGGAGGGGGAGAACACAAAGGCAGAAACCCTATGGTATTCCCTGTAGTAGGGCTGCCTTGGAAAAACAGACTTGGGAAGCCCAAAGACTATCAGGTTAATTGCCTGGGAACTGCCTGCATCTTGTTAAACATCCATGGCAACTTGAGTGTTTCTACAAGGCATTTCAGGTTTAATAACTCCAAATTTTCCAGTGAAATCTGCTTCATCTGAAAAATCCCAGCGAGCTGCAATTGGCATACTTCTATAACATCTGAATTTGTGAGAACTTTACATGGTATTTTTTGTAAGTGCATGACATACAAATTACTCTGTCTTTCTTTAAGCTATTAGTACAACCTTCAGCCCACCAGTCTGAGTAGAAATCTAATTCTGCTGTTTATGAAAGGGATATTTTTAGTACAGGGACATCAGTATCACTGCTAGTTCAGTCATGCACCCGAAAGTGCAAACAGAAGGCTGAAGAAAGATACCGCTCTTCTCATTATCTGAACTGGAGGCTATGTTAGCTTTAACAAGGAACCATCAAGCCTGCTGAAGGGTGGTGAGTTTCCCTCTTTGGTGGGTTGGAGAATGTATAGTTAAGCAACCTTTTTCTTATGGGCAACAAGAAATATGAAGGAGAAAAATGCACTGAAGACAGGGAACAAAGTGACCCAGGATTTAGGAAAAAAAGATAAAAATCCACAAAACTGCTTTTAAGAAAATGTAAGATAACACACTGGAATGGAAATTAAGCTTGACAATAGTCTAATATGCATGAAGCATGAAGCTCCCAAGGAGCTTCAAGGAGGCCTGCAGCTCTCTTTCATTCTTGTGCTGATTTGAGGCATGCATTTGTACTAAGGCAAGTTGGGCTTTTCATGAGAAAAAATGGTTGCTATGAAGGTTTCTGAAGAGTATTTTAATATAGATTTAATAAATGGACTTGGTGCTTGTTCAGGGGAATATGAGCCTTACAGATATTTGAAAATACTAAGCACAAATAAGAAAGAAAAAAATATAAAAAGGGACTATAAAGAGGATTGGGCTGAAATGAAATGGAAGCTGAATAAGAGAAACAGTTTTCCTTATGGTAACCTTTACTTGGCTATAGGATAATTCTAGTGAGAATAGAGGAGGAATTATGGATGCCAATAAAAAATATTCTCTCCCACATTTAGGTCATTTACACCATGGTGGTGATATTTATATAGCAGAACCCAAGATCAAGAAAACTATGACCTAGGGGCTAGGGGGAAGCCTTTCCAAATAACTGCATTCTCATCTACTCACTAGGAAACCTAAAGTAGATCTTGATTTTTTGTGTCATTTTCTTCCTGTGGGTCATTAATTGAAAACAAGGATGTTGGAGTTTTTTCTGTTTGATTTTTTGTTACTGGTGTCAATGGGAGTAGAATTCAGCTCTAAAAACCAAAGTCCTGGGAACCATCTTGTACCCTTCCCAGCTTCAGGATGATGCTTGCAGATTACTGTTGCACCTAGAGGTAGTTATCTCTTGCAAATCTCAGCCCTGGATGAGGGTGATTCTTATCCTCCCTTGGCCTCTTCCTTGCAGTGAGACTCTGGCTTTGGTGGCTGTTTTGAAGGTTTTTCTTGTTAATTGTTTCCCAGCTGGCAATGAATCATCGTGTGCTACTCTGTTCTATTTCCCACTGTTCTGAGGACTTTGTTTATTTATTAATAAGAACAATAACAAACAGAAATGCACTGCCTTTTCATAATCATTATTTGCCAAGCACGTTGTCCCAGAGCACCTTGCACCTGTGTCATAAATTAAGTCTGTAACAGACGCTTAACATAAATAAAATGAATAATAAAACTAGTGTTTACTTGGCACCAATTTAAAAATAACCTATCTACCTCTGTGTGGATCAGCAGCTTCAATGTTTGGCTGCAATTCTGAATAACACAATGAAATTATTTTATCTCATGCCTAGGCCATTTATTTTATGCTGATGTTACTTACATGACAGAATTTACACAGAATAAAACAAAACAAGCTCAGGATCAGAAAAAGCTGTCACTGTGGAGGAAAAAAAAAGGTTATTTCTAAGTAAACACACTGATTTAAACTAAATGATAGCTGAAAGTAGAAAGTGAGAAATGGATGCACATCAGTATTAAGAATTAATAGTTTACTTGGGAAAGTTCGGGCTAAATGAAAGTTGTAGTCTGACTGGAACATGAAAACTATAGCTAAGGGGAAAAAAAAAAAAAAGATTGGTTACTGCACCTGCTATTTAGAACTGCAAATAAAACAATAAATGCTCTTCTACCTTGCAAAATTCAGTTTAGGACTGGCAAGGGGTACTAGAAATATTGGAAACTTGTTATAGACTCTCTAGGTTAGACTCAGATATGGCTGGAAAGTTCAGTACTGTTATTAGTGAAAAAGAGAGAACTGGTGACATTGTGGGAAACTTCCACTCCCTAAATATAATTTGGAGAACAAATGCCACTAACAGTGGTAGGTAAAAAAACATTCCTGAGAGATGACAGCTGGCAGACTTCATCACCAGACAATCTCTGAAAGAGCAAGAGCTAAGTCCTGTATTAAATCTATTTTAGACTTTTAGCAGGGACATTGCAGAAGATAACCTTGGACCAACTGACCACATGTAGAGAGTTTAAATTAAATGGAAAATAAAAGTCTGAAAGGATGTGCATTTGACAAACTGAAGTTAATTGAAATAAGTAGTTCAAGGGTATGATTGAAGAAAGGCTTTGCATTTCTTCAATTCAAAGATATAAAGTATCTAGACTCTATATCCATTGAAAGAGGAAAACATTTCTTGAGAAAGGCTCTGGAATTGTTAGGCTATTTAGCATATCCAGAAATGACCTAGAAAAATAGATAAATAGGGAGTTATCAAAGTCTATGAACAATATTGAATTTATTCAAGGCAATAAACACGAGGATTGACTCTGAATAACTGCAGAGGACCTACTCTATACTGAATGACTAGGAAAGGAAGTGGTATTTGAAATTCAATTTGAATTGACAGATACATGTAAATTGATCCACTTGATTATTAGCCCACAGAGATGAGATCTTGAGGTTATTAACAGGCAGCTCTATGAATATTTCATCTTAATATTCAGGAACATCAGAAAAGCAAATAAATTTTAGGAATTACAACAAAAGGAACAAAACAAATTGCTATTTAAATGTGTGCTTGCATGTTGAATACTGTGTCCAAAGCATATACAGGCATGCAGAAAGGCAAGATGGTAAGAAGGATGATTAAAGATATGAAATATCTTTGACATAAGGAATGATAAAGTGGGGTAGGATGCTTCAGCCTGGAATAGAGAGAACTGAAAAGGGAATAGCGTAGATTTCCATGTTGCTCATGTTTTAAAGGACAAGTGAATAGGCAACGATTATTCATAGTCTCTTTCAATATTGGTAGCATCAAATGAAGGTAGCAAGGACTCTGCTTAAAACAAATAAAAGGAGATACTTAAAACAATGTGTAGTTAAGATAGATATGGAACCCCTTCCATATGATCTACAGGATGTTAAAAGCTTTCATAGTTCAAAGAGTGATCACACAAATCCATGAAATAAAAATCAACTGACGGCCATCAATTATAAAGATACCATGTCTTAGGAAGTTCCTCATCAATATATCACCAGATGCTATAAGGGCATTACAGGTAAATATCACTGTAGGCTTCCAAAGCTTATACTCTATCATAGGCATCTTTTATTAAAGGTGACCTGGGCTTAGATGTAGTTTTGGTTTGAGCTGAAGTGATATGGTAGTGTTCCTCAGGGGTTCCTTGTCAGTCTTATTGAATAGTTTCATTATTTACTCTGCTGATGAAATATATTAAGGACCAATTTGAGAAATACTGTCAATACAGGAAAAGACAAGTACTGAAGATCATTAAAAATGAGCTGAATGGCTTTAATGACTCAAGAAACAGTATTAAATTAAAAATAGGAAAAAATACACAGTCACATATTTTGGAGAGCATAAGCAAATCGCAAAGGGGGGCACGAAGGTGGTCCCCAACAGACAATAACCAGAAATTGCCATACAATCGTGGGGAAAAGAAGCTAATGGCTTCTAGAATGAAAGAGGAAAGCATTAATGTCTTTGGAGAGAGCTTATTTGTGACATCATTCTAAATGTATGGGATAATCATTTTTATTCTACAAGCTCAGGCAAGCACAGTTGTATATACCCACCTGGAAGTGCACATCAGCAGAGAAGCTGTCTCACTCCCGCATATTTTCTGGTTCCCCAGCTGGGCTGGTGACTTTTTTTTTTTTTTTTTTTTTTTACAAACTTCAGCATGTTGCTTTTTAATTTATTTCCTTGGAAGCACCTGCGTTGTGATTGTGGAACATAAATGAAGTTTGGAACTATTACTTGAAAGAAGTATGTAAAATAGAGAATTGGTCTTTTAAATGACACTGGGGTGAGTGACCAGGCCTTACAATGTGAGCAGTCCACCATTGTGCCATCTGCTAAAGCGCTCAGGACAGGATGTACCAGATGCAACAGAAGACCCAAGCAAGAGACCTGCTTTTTGCCAGGATACGTGTCATGTAGCTGTGGATTTAGCAGTAAGGTCTGGGGAGCTGTAGACCTTCCCAATGTGATGGATCACCCTCCTCCTCCCACCCCCTTCACGTACTACTTCCAGTCTGCTGTATTCCATGTATTTGTGCCCAACAGGGATACAGAGGACTTTGCTTCTAAAAAGCTATCGTGTTTGTGAGTGCTTTGTTCTTATTTTCTTTAAAGTAACTGATCTGCTCAAGCTGCAGTTCACATCAATGTTTCTAGTCAGATACACATTTTCTCCTAATTCTTCCCTCTGGATCTGGGTGTTTGGCTATAGTCACAGGGATAAAGAGTAAGCCTAAATCTCCTCAGATAAACCAGAGTTTATGGTGCTGTAGATTTGTAGAGCCTGTGGATTTGCTGCTGATTTTGGGGAGGAAAGGGAAGAAACCATTACCATAGCTGCCAGTTTTCTGACCCAAGTGAGTGCCTCAGGGTATATTAACTTATATGAAGGTTATGCTGCAGTTTCTTCTTCTGGTTTCAGATAGGGCCTGGAGTTTTTTGACTGTTGCTTGCACAATGATTGGGAGAAAAGGCATAGAAGTGAAAAAGCAGGGTGTAAAATGTCTGTCAAAAACTTGACTACCTTTGCTTGGATGGCTGAAATGAGTAAGGCTTGGACAGCTGTACATTCAGTGTCAGCAGATGTACTGCGTATTTCTAGGACACGTTGCCTGCCTTTGTGCTTCTGAAATACCTCAGTGAGGCAATATTTATTCTTACAGGCACTAACATACACAGGTACTGTCTAGATGTGATTGTACACCTAATACCAGGTTGGGGAGGAGGGATGCTCTGCTGCTCTCCCTACCTGGGTTTGCATGTGTGATACAAAGTTTATGCAAGTCCTTCAATAGCTATGCTTTTTCCAGCTTGCACAGTCACTTGAAAAGGTTAATTAATTATCAAACTGTCTGGCATAATTCAAGCACCTGCTCTCAGACACTTAACAAGCTGTGTTACAGAGACTGTGCTGTATAGTTCAGACTGTAGATAATCTTCCCATATGTCTTGTTTGCAGGTAACCTATTTTTTGTACAGAGCATAGAGTTCCTTCAGCATTAATGCTTGGAAATGCTTTCTGTGTTTCTAGGGCTGTGTTCCCCGCCACAGCTGCACTCCCAAACCGCTGCTGGCAGGTTGGTCGCAGTGCTGCATAAAGCAGGAAACCAGGCTGCTTTCTGTGCACCCCACAAAGTGCTGGGCACATTTCATCTCGGTTTTGGAAGAATTCCCCGAGCTCAGAAATAGCTCGCCCACACGTGTGGAGGTGAGCCGAACGGAGCTGCTGGTTCAGGGCAGCCCTTTGCGAAAAGCCAGTGGTTATTTCACAAGTCCTCCCAATTTCAACGGGGAGAGCTCAGTTTGCTTCTCCTCCACTTTCAATGCAGGGGAACAAGAGGCTAAGAGGTAATGTAGCTTAGCAGAAAGGACCCTGCAGAGGTAGTCGAGGGTTCAGTTCCTGCCCTAGTCATAAGCTGTTGTGGGACCTTAGATAAATTTTTCATGCTTCTGTTTCTCCTTTTTGTACCACTCTGTCTTGTTAGGCTGAAAGCTTTCTGAGCCTCATGTTATCCCTTTGTACTGTGCTGAACACAATGGACCCCTGAACTCTTTTAGGCACTCCAGTTTCTACTGTGATGTGAATAATCACTAAACCAAGCTCCATATGATGCCATTTGTTTTTAAATACAATTTTGTTATTGAAGTGAAGAGTGACTAATTCTTCAAAAAACTGTGTGCTATGCTCTAGTGAAGGTATTGTCAAATGTTCCTGTGCATTTTTGCAATTTTCTTGTTTTACTTCTATGCTAGTAACTAGTTATATAAACCCTCTTAAGTCCCTATTTATTAATTTAGTCCTAGGAGACATTATCAAGGATATATATTTTTTTTTCAAAAAGTGTAATATTTTACAAAAGACAACAATGTTTTTCTTTTTTATATAAACCTTTGCCTGTTAGATGGGAAGCAGGGAAAAAGGTTTGCCTAACCCTGATATGGTGGAAGTGTCAGCAGCTATTAGTGTATTACATATATTCATCTGGGATTCTCTGGCACAATCTATAGTGCAAACTGGCAATTTCCTGTAAGGGAAAATAAGCAGGTGATGACATTTTTTTTTAAACCTGCAGTAACTGCTTGGCAGTCATGGCTGAAGAACAATATTTAAAATGCCTTTATGAGACAGCATAACATTCCGAGAGTAGCTTTTTTTTTTTTTTGTCACACCTATTACATTTCATTGCAGACAAAGGGCAGAAGGGAACTTTACCATTTGCTTTTGGAAAATAATTTCAGACTGATGTGAGAGAAGAAAAAAATTTTAATCTGTATAGTTAAAATTTTCCTGTCATTTTCATTAAACAAGTCTGATTGATAGAAGAAGCCCATACAATTTTCACTTTCTGCAGGCTTTAAAAAATCTGTTTAACAGCTATTTGCATCATTACTGAAGTCATGTTGAAATTTCCCCAGTAAGACTGTGATCTGTATTTTTGTGGATCAGTGCTTTGTAGGTGGGGGGGGGGGGGGGGGGGGAAATCCAGCTACACTAGATGTGTGTTAAGTTCAAATTTTGTGGAAGGATACTCAGGAAGTAAATGATTGACAATGTTGGCCTTTAAGGGGGCATAATTAGTCTTTAAAGCTACCATCTATTGAGACATGTGGTTCTGGTTTGTCTCATGGTGCTGCTGTTTTTGTTCTGTGTCTGACTGCAGAGTCAAAAAGAAAACAGTGCGTGGGATTTGATTGTACATAGAATGGTTAACGCTTTTTTTCTTGAGCAAAGCTGCTTTTTTTTTTTTTTTAATCTTTACAATACCTCACAAAGACAAAAGTCTCTAAATATCTGAATTGTAATTGAACGCATGTTTGTCTTGTTGCATTTTATTACAGGCAAGTGAAGAAAGACATATTCCATTTAACTGTATGGAACAACCAGAGGTAGAACATTATGCTAAAAATAAGGAATCGGAATAGTTATTGCACAGCTCAGGACTGAGTGAATTCATATAATCACTCAATATGTAATAAAGGTGAAATTTAAGTGCAGATAAGATGGACTTATGTTAGGAAACTTATGCTAACTGTTCTAAATTATTAGGATGCGAGGACTGTTAAATATGAAGACTTGTGAGTTTTTTCACTTGAAACATTCCCTCTTTATCTTTGTATGTTTCCCTGAGAAATCTTTGTCACTTTTTGATTTGCTTAATACTTCCACTGTTGTTTTGTAACACCCTAGAATTCAATCTGTGCAAATTCTAGTTTTGCCCCCTTCTGAACATTTTCTTTGAGATGCCTGTGGTGTCTGAGTATCCTTCTTACTGTAGTAGCTCTTGCAGTTGTGCTTTATGATAGTATCAAATAACTCTCGTGCACCACTCTGGCCCTTATGATTTTGGGGAAAATCAACTGTAATGGGTCAAAGGCCTGTTTAAAAAAAAAAAAAGAAAAAAAAAGAAAAAAGTGTATATATATATATAATATGTTTTAATATTCAGTTCTGTTAGGCTGTAACTTTTGGGGACCTTACCTGAGCTTTTTGAATATGTGAGGGTGATAACACAACATATGGGGTAAGTAAGTAAATCTTTCTTTTAAATGTTTCTTTTAGATGATCCTCACAAGCCAGTTAGTGGAAGCATTCATCGCACATAAGACTAAGTCTATTGTCATTTTATCCTACTGTTAGTTTAATACTAGCAGTTTACCATTGCAGTACACATCCCTTGTACAGTTAATGTCATCAAGGATAGAAAGCTTCACTATTCTTTTTTTCTAACTTGCCTCTGTTGTACTGGACTGTTTCTTGGTCATGTGCAACTCCTTTGGATTTATCATGGCGAAACTTATGTTTCATAAAGGACTGTGGAAAGAGGATAAATTCGTGTTAATCATCTCTTGTATGCAAATCCCAAGCCTGAAGGCATACCATCAAGATAAAAGTGCAAGATTATATCCTAAATCTTAAACAATAAAACACCTTGAATGAGGAAGTACTGAGTCTTGTCTTGCACAACTTTTATTGTTTCCAATTTTGATTGAATTTAATCTTTCAGCTCTCTTAAACTTGATTAATTTGGTTCTTGGAGAGATTGCCAAAGCCTGGGAGATTTATGGTATCAAGGTAGACATAAAATAAAATCTGGTTTTCATTAGTCGGTTTAAGAAACAGAAGTTTCCCTAATCAAGATGATCAAATTTTTGTCATATTTGCTTGGTGTTTTGGAAGCAGGAAATTGCTATTATTTCTTGTCATTGTTGTTGCCACTGACTGTTTGTGTGTGGTAGGAGAAATACAGGGACTGTGTGAGCAGAAGCTTAAGGTGTGCAGAGGAGGTCAGTGGTTGATCTGGGAATGATGAAATGACTTTTATTTTCATTTTTGAAGGGATGAGACTGATTTTTGTTTGTGGGATCATCTAACAAAGCTACAGATATGCATTTTTCTTAAGGGAGAGTAAGGATATGACTATTTTGACTATTTGAAGATACTGAGCAACATGGGCTTAGGATTCTTGTGTTCCATTGTCTGATTTTTCTTCTGGGTGAAGATCATGTGAACTGCTGGAATTGGCGACTGCTGTGAGCCTTCCTGTTACCAAGTCATGGACGGAGTCAGGAAATCAAGCACCAGCCTTTTCCCTTTTCTTATCACATAGCTAGGAATTTGGGCAGCAATGGAGCATAAGCTTATTCTTTCTTAATGTTGAAATATGTTATTCGCACCATTTTTCTGTTTTTCTAAAAGATGAGAATGTGACCATGAACTTTTTGTGGTAGGCTCAACAGTATTAAATAGCTGCAGTGTTACACTGGGATGGGCAATGGAACCAAGTGTTTTTAGGCTAACCAAAGAAAACACTGGAAACATTAAGAACAGTTTGATTCAGCCAAAAATGGCATTTGGGAAAGACACAGTTTCTTTATAAGCTACCAGGTGAGGTTATTGACACAGTATGTTACAAACCTGCCTCATAAAATGAAATATTTTGAAATCTCATGTGCAGTTAACAGATGGACTAATTAGAGACTAAATTATTTGTGGCAGTTAACTGGCAGATGGGTCAAAGCAGGGTTATCTCAAGAAGTGGATATGACTTGTGAAAAAAAGATGGGAATTTGCGGAATTTGCAGAATTTGTGATGAACTCTGTATCTTAAATTGAATCTATTACTTATCAGGGACACAACACAAATCTATATCTTTAAAAACACATCCAAATGCATCAGGGCATAAAACAGGAGTAAATTAATGGGGGAACCTAGGTTTTTTTTTGTTTGTTTGTTTGTTTTTTGCGTTGTCAATGGAGGCAACTACAAAATATAGTGAAGATAACAGTGTTGAGATATTGGTAAGACACTGGTGTTTTACTGCCTGAACCTTGACAGAGACCAAATCTGGTGTCCCACTGTGTGGCTGAGCTCAGGAACTGTTTAGTTCATTTGTGTCTGGTTAGGATGCTTCTTTGCAGTGAACTGACAGAAAATGAGGAAAGAAATGATTGAGTTTGGTGATATTAAGTGGATAGTTAAGAGAATGGGTCAGAAATGAACTTAAGCAAAAAAAAGGGGGTGAAGGAGGAGGAGAGGATGCATAGGATTGAGCATGAAAATAAGCAAACGGAAGAGAGAACAGTTACGGTACAAAACAAACAAGAAAAAGAACAGTGAAGGGAAAGGCAAGAAAGAAAATGTAGAAAATTATCAAGTAAAGCGGAGGGGAATTAGATGGGAAGAACAAACCTGAGACAAAAATGAATTCCTTTTTTTTATTTTTTGTAAAGCTTAGTGCAGAAAAGAATACAGTAAATTGTCTGATCTGGGTTCCTGGATGTTAGGGTGTGGGATGCTTGCACTGGTGTTCATCATGAACATGTTTTGAGGAACACCTGAACATCACAATGGCTACTGCTTTAAACCCAGAAATCCTCTATGACCACACTGTGTATGGAACTATTTGTTCGTATTAATAATGTCTGTCTCACAGAAATGCTGTGCCATTCCAGAAAGCATGTTCCTTCCCATTTGTCCCTATGAGTCATCAGTTTTTACCATCAAAATTACTATTTGTTGCAGTAGTTTCAAACAGAAGCTGGCTGGAGGATTCTTTTCTTGAGCCTTTCATCTATATTGTTATCAGGGACTATAAAATAAAAACACTCTTCAAATCCAGATTTTGATTTTCCTGCCCTTCCTCTCTTATTTACCTGGTTTCAGACTGGAACTAACTCTTCTCCTATGCTAGGGTCCTGTAGCTTTCTTCTAGGAGGTGGTACTCTCACCCGTATGATGGCTGTTTTACAATCTTTCTGCAGTCTGGATAATTATTCTTTGGTATTATAGTAAATATAAATGGCATAGTGTTCTTCAGCTTTGTTTAGGGTATACTTATACTTGACATGTACAGAAACAAGGAGCTGCTTATGACAAATTGCCTGGTTTTATTGCTTCTCAATTGTTGTGCTTGCATTTTTTTACTCCAGAATTAAATGTACAACAGTAAAACTATGGCTATTTATGCAAAGTTTTTTTTTTTATTGAATTTTTTTTGAACTTTATTTAAAACTAGCACCAAAAAAAAGCCAAAACAAAACACCTAGCTTTGATTTCACTACACTAGCATTGAGACAGTAAAGCCGGGGGGGGGGGGTGAGAAAAATAATAATAAAACACCTTTAAAAGCATATACATAATGATTTATGTATTGCTTATAAAGTGAGACATCAGACACTGCTCCCAGCCTCTCTCTCTCCCTCTCCCTCTCTCTCTCTCTCTCTCTCTCTAGGTATAACTAGTGGGAATTGTTAAATGATATTGGGAACTGAGTATGGTAGACACAGACTATATTTGTGCACCTCCAGTCAACAGCGGGGATACAGCGGGCTTAGATTAGCTTGTGCATTTCACTAGTGCCATAGTTTTAGGCCAGGTTACCTTGCAATGCATGAGAGTGCAGTGAAGAATTAGGATTTGTGGATAGCTATGCGCTGTGTACCAGTGAATCCTAAAAAAAAAGAAAACAGTATCTGGCCCCTATGATTAGGACAGGCAAAAAGCTTTGCTGTACAGTGCTGGCTGCAGTGAGAAAAGCGGGTGACTTACTGCTACTGAGCGTCTGGCCGATGTGATGCCAAGTCTTCCCCGCTGGCTCAGGATAACTCAAATATTGCCATCTGGCCAGGGAGGTGCTGTGTTCATGCAGGCTGGTTCATGTGGCCTCCCCAGCTCTGCCCTCCTTCCTTGTGCTGGTGGGGATGTACATGGCAGCAGACCGCTAAAGACAGTGATATGCAGTATTCAGTCAACACTTTTCTATTTCATGTCAATGAGAAGGGGCAGCTATATATAAACACTTATGTTGAAGCTGTGACACACTGACAAAATTCAGGCAGCTCAAAATGAAAGTTGACAGTCTGTCCTTAATTTGCACCAGTGGAAAAAAATGATGTGAAAGGACGCAAAGTCAGGCACAGAGTATCAGCTGGGATTTGTGTTCCTGTGTACATCAAAACCTTAATGATAAACAGAGTCTTCAAGGTTTTTATGCAGACAGAACTCTTAAGGAAGTTAAACATAAATTTGTGGTCAGGAAAAATTTTGGTTTGATAACTACTGCCAGTTTGTTTGCATTATTAAATGTAATTTAATTTAGATCCTCATTTTAAAATGTTTATTGTGGGTTATAAATGTGTTTTCTAGGAAGCTTGATAAAGAACATGCAAATATGATGGATACTATGCATCTTTAAATATATAAATCAAAATCTCAATACAAAATAGTTGTTCTGCTTGCACTGTAGCTAAATAAGTTTTGAAGTACTGAAAAAACTTCTCATTTCTTTTGGGCATTAAATTATGTTCTAAACTAAATTATTTGCCAAATCTATAATTTCTTTTTCTGGGGGACACAGGGGAATGTCAAAGGTCAAAGCTAATTTTTAGTTATACAAGTGAAAATCAACAAATTATTTTTTTAAACTTTTTTCTTTGCCTCTGACTATAACATCCTGATTTTCTCCTTTAGTGTTGCTCTTGCAGTTTAGTCAATGGTTTCCATCCCTTTTAATTTTTTTGGCCAAATATAAAATGTCAGAATAGAGATGCAGTGTAAAACATCAACTTAGAACATTAAGACACAACATTGAGACACAAAACAAGGATACCGATTGTTATCAGTATAATAATTCACATGTTAAATATTGATAGCTGACTTAGTATAGGATACAACATTCTAGGTGTTTTATTTTTTTAAATAAAATAATACCTTATTTTTATTTGTATTCCACCAGCATGAATACATTCATTCCAAATTGCATGCACATAAAAGGGAATCCATTTGTAAACTACATCATCTTAACAATAAATAGTTTTGATCTAGTAATACATGATGGTGGTGCATTTCTTGTTAAAATTGCAAGCTTTTACCAAAATGAGAACAAACTCTTATTGTCCTTATAAATATTTTAAATAATTTTAAAGTACATATTTCATAGCAAGTTTATAAAAATAGTATTTTTTGTTAAATTAAGAGATTTCATTTACATGACAAATAACGTGCAACAACTAACCATTCTCTACCGACTCTATTTGGTTGATTGTCTAGATGACATGCAGCGATAATTGTCCCTTTGCTTTCACAGAACTGACAAACAGACCAGCAGGACCCTTGATCACCTGAAGCAAACAGTGTCATAGATATCGTTTGGGAACAACCGTCAGACACTCGGGGAAAATCTTTGCTTCAATGAACAAAAGCTGCCCATGACAGTTCTTTTGTTCCAGACTTCCAGCTGCTCTTGACCCTCAGGGTCTTTAGACTATCACAAAAGTCTGCCAAACAGACCAGTAAGTTACATCTGTATACAAAATGCTTTTGAACATGCTTCTAGAATCTAGAAAATTTTTCCTACAGTATGAACCAGCAATACCTTTTCTTACTTTCTATAAATCTGAATTTTCATTTTTTTAGGTCTCCACGATCGCTAGAGAAAAGGTCAAACAAAGCAGTTGTGCAGTACTCTATAAATTTAAAACTGGCAGCTGTGGAACATGCTTTGAGTACCACTTAACTTTTTCTATTTATACATCTATGGCTTGGTTATCTTTCACATCCCTTGTGCTTGTCACAATGTCTAATGCGAAATCTGAGGTTCGTGCAGAAACTGTTCCTGTTGTTCCTTCAAAGTCCCAAGACCCTGGCAGGTTCTCAACGCTCAGCGAGCTGACCGCTCCTTGGCTAAAGCTACCTTCCTCGGATCTGCTGGGGAGCACAAGGTGTAATGATGTCTCTGATGAGGAGCATACTGAAGAAGAAAGAGTTGCTGAAATAGACTGAAGAGGAGTCAAGGTAGTGTCTGAATGGGGAGAGGTGCATCTTAAAAACTGCAGGTTATCTTTCTGAATTACCTGATACTGGGAGGGTGAATTCTCAAGGCCTGAAGTATAGTAAAATTCACTATCCATAGAATTTTGAATGTTGGATTCAGTTCTTTGGGGACTGCTGCCTACAGAAGATGGATCTGTATCCCAAATATCACATAATGTGTTACCACGGCAAAGTTGTGCTTTGGTGCAAGGAATGTTCTCGGCTTGCATGTGCGTGCAAGGCTGATGTGTAGTCCAAGCCATTCGAGCCTGCAGACTTCCTGTGGTAGGACTCCTAGACAGGCTGTGCACTGCACAGACCCCTGGAGGCTTCTGTGGTGTCAGTAGGTTCTCCAGAAGGCACATCACATTCTTCATATCTCTACTTAATTGTGAGACTTCTTGAGTTAAAGTTGTCACCTGTTATAGCAGAGCAAAATACCTCAATACTTATTTATTCAGTACACACATTTTGCAAACATTCCTTTTTTCCTTCTAAGGGCATCAGCACTGATTACATGGCACAGTATCTTTACTTAAAAGAGATATAATCTACCAATATATGTGTGGGAAATAGTCCATCCATTTACCTTATCACAGCCACATGTTACATCAGCTGTGGCATATTGAAATAAATTAAATCAACTCAATAAAAATACATGATGAAACCTGTCTTTAAATGATACTTTGTATATACAGAGTGGCTTTAAGGTCAGACCTGAGATGAATTCCAGTGATGATATGACATCATTAGCTTCTTGATGAATCACTAAAATATTTTAGTGCATAAATCATTTGCATGTTTTATAATGATGCATTGCATATATGCAGTTTGGTAAGGATGAATTGCATATAAATGAGGCCTGGCGAAAACTGGTTCAGAAATATGTGTGTGAAATATACTGCCATCTTCATGATAAAATGAAAGAAACCTATGCCTGAATTTGTCAGATGCAAGTAACAGTTGCATGCTAGTCTAGACTACTATTTAAAGAAACAAATCAAAACAAAAAATTCTTCATTTGAACCAGCCTGGAAGCTCTAAAAGCCACCTGTTACCTCTAAGTATTTAAACAATATGAAAGACTGTGTAACAGTTTGCTTCAGTGTTTATGTGTGAAAGGTGTTGCATATAAAGTTGCCTCTTTCTAAGACATAGCATAAATTGCTCTGGTGTGTGTGTGTGGAAGGAAGAATCCTCTCTCTCCAAATCTGCTGTTGTGAGCAGGGATCAGATTCACAAGTTCTGAATTTGTTTTGTAGGGTAAATTTAGACCTGAATAGGGATGTTCTTATGACATTATAGGGATATTTGGGGAAACGAACCTAATCCAAGCATCAGAATGACTAGCTCACCGTTTAAAATGTATTTTCCTTTTTTTTTTTTTTCCTCTCCCTTCTTCTTAAGGGAAGGTTTGTAGGAAGTTAAAATCAGTCAATTATTTTTAATAAAGAGAAATGACTCTAGAGGGGCACAAATGAACTTTGCCTCCGGTGGCAGCTAGTCAATTTATTTTAGGTTAAATCACTGTCATCACTGTTGAAACAAACACAATTTCTCACAGTGATGCTAGTGAAAGTAATCTGTTGAAAATACATGACTGCACATTTATCTTCAGAAGGATAAACCACCTGTCAAAAATAGAAAAGGCTAATTCAGAGGCACTTTCTTTGCCCTGAAGTAAAGAGGCCACCAATTATGTATCCTACACAAATTAATTTTTATGTAATCAAACATACAGTGTTTGTTTTTCCAACAGGACAGTGACAGAAAATCTATTGAGAAGAACACTTCAGGCTGGGTTTGGCTGCATTATCATCTTCCACAGGGCAAGAAGTCCTAAGTTGGAAAGAAAGCGGGAAGCTCCATTGCAGCTCCTGTAAATCCATTCCATTCCCTGAACTAAGAATTCAAATCCATGATATGATTTTAATAATTTTGTTATGATCACCCTGCCCCTGGAGGGAAAATAGTTAAAGAGAGGAGGCTCTTGAGTGACATGTTACAGGAGCCCTCCCCCTCCCACTAAACAGCTTTTTTTAGTTTGGTCCATTTTTTTTCCTCTTTCATTTTTAATTGCATAAAAGCTTTTTAAAAGTTTAATTATTCTTTAACATATTTCTCTTTCTAGTTCATTGAGACAATACAAGAAAAGAATCAATCCCACTATCAATACAAATTCAGGATTGTCACAAGTAGTAATTACAACTTGCTGTAGTGCCTAGATACCTTTTTTGATATATAAGCTAGCTCTTAGGGTGTTGCTTTTTCATAAGCTTTATCTTGCACAGTGATAAACACTAACCTGATAAATTGGCCTTTGATGTATGTTTTAATAGTTTTCAGTAGTATGATAGTTTCATGTCCAAAGCTTTTGTGCCAAACTTTATTATATATTGACCACCATTTAGTAAAATCTATTTGATCTAATACTGCTAAGCACACAGACAAAGCAAATAAGTCATTTTTTGGATCATTTAAAAACTTTTTTGGGTTTTACAAACTGTTACTCTTCCTGGATTAAGAAGTGGGTTGGAAGGCCTCCAATAATATAGTATTAATATCTACACTATTACTAGTTACTATCTCTCTCTCTATATAACTATATACTCAAGTACTTATATAGTATACTATTACTGTTACTATCTATACTATACTACACATATATTTATACTATCCTTTTCACACAGAGATTCTTGAGCAGGTGTAAATAAGCAGGTGTACCAGGAAACAATTTTGTCAATAACGTTAACAATCTCACAGTGCTTCATGAAGCTCAAATGAAGAGGAATTAGTATCAGAAGAAATTTTAAGCCAATGAAACAAAAATTGAAAGGAGTAGAGTTTCCTGCTGAGTGAAAGGACTAATTCCTTGTGTGCTGATATGGCTATTCTCTTTTCAGGAGTTCAGTTGTTATTGCTAGGCTATATGGCTAGTGGTACAAATGGTTCCCACTGTGCTAAGCTGACAGCTTTAAAACATTCTGTGAGATCCCAGCTATACCAGGAATGCTACCTTAAGCATTTCTAGGACTTGAAAAAGGTACTGCAGAATATTGTGTAATGTTTCCTGATATAGAAACTGGGATTTCTGCAGAATTGGCTTGAAATAGTGAGAAAGGAGATTTTTTTTCTTCTGAGGCTGATCAAAAGCAATGCTCTGTAATCCTTTCGGGAGACTCTGTTATAAAGAAGAAACGTTTTTCAAAAGAGAAGTTAAACAAAAATTCTTTTTTTTTTTAAGGTATGGACTTTTATAGTAACATTTTTATTATGCCTGATCAAATATAAGTTTTAGTAGCTGTATTTTTCTTTTCCAAATGGCCTTTGCATTTCAGTGGCAAGATTGTTTTTCTTTACTACCAGTATTAAACTGTTGTGAAGTTTGATTGGATACTTTGTTCCATGTAGTTTAGTGGGAAATGAGGTGATTGTATTTAAATCTTTCCCTAAAAGTGATGAAAAAATCAATATAATTAAGATGATGATGATGATGATTACTGCTTTGTTCAAACACTGTTGGTTAAATTAGCTTCTTTGTTCATTATATATTTCAGCATTTTGTGTTTTTTTTTTTTTTTTAATGTTACAGTTTCTAGTAAAAATGCGCCTGTCATCACTGTTGCTGTAGAAATCTGGAATAAAGCCTTCATTTTCTGATTAGAGGTCTAGTAGAATACTTTGCTATCTTTTCTCTCTGTGCTTTACTAACTTTTGCAATTTACGCATCACACATCTTCCTGCCATCCCTCTCTCAGAGCACTCAAAGAAGTGATGAAGAAAGTTTGCTTCTTGAAAGATCGAAGCTGCATTTTGGCAATGTAGAGAAGCTGGCTGGCTCGCACTGCACAGGAGATGCAGATTCTCTGTTCCCTTGCTTAGCGTTTCATTGGTTTTTCTGTTCTAGTGAAGTCTACGAGACTTTCCAGTCAGAATGAGTTGTCTTTTGAGGCTCAAATTAACTAGCTGTTGGTACGCTGGTTTCCAGTAAGTATATTGGTGAATGAATGAGGTGAGAACTAAGCTAAGACAGACTTTTTGCCAATTGTCAGCTTCTTTGTGGCCGTTGGTGTTATGGCAACAGACACTTATGATCTAATGGTACTTTAGGAATGAAGCTAGCTGGGGGAAAAAAAAAACAACTAGTGCAACTAATCTGACTTCAGATTAAATGTATAGGATTTATGCAATGACATGATGGTTCAGTTTCAGCAAAATAACTCCAGAAATCTGGAAGCTTGTCAAATCATGTATGAGTACAATAAAAAGTTACTGGTTTTCCTGCTGTCTTACTAGCTGGCTCTCGGGTAGTTCCAGGGCAGCCAGGCTGGCTGGATAAATTGGGACCCTTAGATTACTGCTGTTGATATTAAACAAGTGAGGACAAAATGGAGAAATATAAAAGACTAGAGAATTTAAATACATTCAAGTCAACAGGACCCAAATGAAATTCTGCCTAGAAAAAGGGTTCCCAAACTGCAGTGCTAATAACAATTCCTTGGCTCTTCATAGCTGTTTGTGGATGTTGCCTTCAGGTTAGGAGAACCAGGACAGTGTCACCATGTTGGTGGTATATAAGTTTGGAAATTACTGCTTCGAGGACTTCAGAAATTATCAGAGGTAAACTCTGACTGACTTGCTACTGACTTTGAGAGCTCATGATGGATCAGGAAAGACCCAGGTGGCTGGGAAAAGAGAAAAAAATGAATGTCTACTGTTGAAAGAAATTGTGAGGACTTACATGTGATCCTAGTGGTGGTATCAGAAAAAATTATTAAGCAAACAATTTCTATAAACACCTAAGAAAATAGTTAAAAGAGAACAGACAATATAAACTTATCAAGAATAAATCATGGCAAAACAATCAAATTCTCTTCTTTAACTGAATAACTGGCTCTGTAGATAAGAAACTGTAGATATATCTCATCAAAAAACTACTGAGACGTTACCATCCACATGACATTCTTCTGCTCCACCAACAAAAATATGACCCAAATGTAATTACTGTGAATCGGATGCACACCTGATTGGAATGGTTTATGATCAATGGTTTGCTGTCATTCTGGGAGGACATTTCAAATCAGTCCTTTTAGGGGCCTGTCCTAATTTGTTTTTATTCAATATTTGTATTTAATGGCTAGATGGAGTTCACTTTCACTTTTAAATATCAGTAAGATGAAATTTAACAAAGATAAATGTTAAACATTACATCTGAAAAGAAAATGTCAGAGGTATGAGTATAAATATAAAATAAGGAATAACTGCCTATGCAGAGTATTATAGAAAAGGGTCTGGGGAGTTTCATTAAATCACACACTGCATGCATTAATCATGCTCCTAGGATATATCAACAGCAATTTTTTTAATTGGACACAGGAAGTGGGTTCTAGTCTCTCATAATCGATTGGGCTGGTGTAGCATAAGATCACATACTTTGTCTGAGTTTTAAAAGATCTGAACAAATTGGAGACAAAGGAAAATGTTGCCAGTGAAGAGTTTTAGAAGATGTGAAGAGCAAAGAAAAATTGAGGGAATTGGGTTTGCTCAGATGTGCTGGAAAAGCAAGTTTGCAGTGTAAATTCTTTTTAGAAAGAAAATGACAACCAGCTTTTTCTTGTATCTCTTAAGCATAGAAGAAATAGTGGTAAGTTTACATGTCAACAGAGATTTACATTTAGATAGATGTTAGGAAAACAAACCTTTTTGATGGAGAGAGGTTTTGAAATGCCTGTTAGAGAGTTGACTGGTTAATGGTTATTTTCTACCATGGTAGTAATACCTCTTTCTTCAAAACTTAAGTTAGCTTCTTTTGCCTAGTTAATTTTACACTTCATTGCTTCCTCTCTTGATTCATTTAAATCTCTGAGATGCCTTTGCACCAAGTACAGAAGAGTCACCACAGTGTGTAGGCCCTACGCCCTATATATGCCTTAGGACCTACTTTTTTTTTTTTTTTAACCTAAGCTTTAGAGCATCAGCCATTTTTGTCTTCATCTGTCAACAACCATTAAGCTAACATAAAAAGAAAGAAAAGTTAGCTTGAGAGAGTACTCTACAATCATCAGATTGCAAGGGCAGAGCAGGAGACAACAGCAACAAATCAGGAGTTGTTAGGAAATGTCAATATTAAAATGAAAATATTTTTGTACAAACATCAATAGACAAAAGGATGCATTTGCTTTGTGTTAGTGGTCTAGAATGGATTTATTTCTTAACAAAAACAATTCTATTTTTTTCATGACTTTGGGATTTTAACTATATAAACATAGTATAAAACGGGTAGAACAGTCATTTTTCATCATTAATAAATGCCATTAGTTTACTTTTTGCCATGTTTATCTTGATTCAAGGATGTTTTCCAGAGAAAATTATTGGGCTAGCCTTGTTGCAAAATCATTTTTCTTATGTGATAATGCAGTTATGAACTTGTTACAAAGAAAACGTTTTCAATTACTGTAAGGCAGATGAGTTCTCAAGCTACAAATTGAACTTTCCCAATATGTAAAGCTATAGGCCTGATTAACTTTCCACTAACTGTTCCAATGTGCAGCTAAATAGAAGGCAATTTACTAGTACAAAACCTGGCCATATTCCTTGTTTGTGTGTGTTTTTCAGTTGAATGGGAGAAATGGTGTATAGGTCTGTGAATTCTCTGATCATGATACTGATTTACATACTGTAGTTGTGGGCAGACATAGTAAAATATGAAATGAGCCTCCCCCAAATGCCTAATTTAAGCAATGCCTTGTTCTTGGTATGCGCTGTTTATAAATATCGATGCTTATAAATACAAATCCATATTTCTGGATCATGTTTGGACATCTGAGTGCATTGCTACATGGGCAAATGCAGAGCTGTACTTGTGCTGTCTGTACTCAGGGCTGACCAGACAAGCTCTGGTCTGGAGACCTGATAGCCAGAACACCATAGCTCTGCTTCTTCCTGTAACGCTTAGCTTTAACTAATACAGCTGTATGGTGTGGCTCAGGAGCTGAGTCAAGCATGGAAGGAGCATGGGACATGATAAGAAAGAAACCTGAGTCAGCCTGCATGCCCTGCTGTAGCTATGTCCTGTGTATCTGAGCATGAGAATCATGTCTCTGTATAGCTGAATGAGGAGCTACATATACACTCACCCTGCAAATTATGAGAGAAGGAGAATGACTAAAATTTGGATATTTTCACATTTTTAACTTGGCTACATTTTAAATAATCCAGACTTAGTTGTTGCACATTGAAAAGAGCGTGGAAATACTTCCACTTTGATTCATATAGTTTGCAGTGAAATGATACAGAACTAAATGTGTAGTAGTACTAAATGTAGTAATGACACAAGGGTAGGCAGTGACCTAATCTAAACTTTTGGCCCTTTGAGTATCTCAGAACATTAGGAAGTATTTTTACTAGGCTCCTTAGTTTTAATTCAGCGGTTATATATGATTGTATCAGACAAATGTTGCCTCTGAAAAAAATGCTGAATGTTTACATACAATCACCTGATCAGTCTTCAGAAAAATAAATTGGCAGAACTGCATTGGGTGGTGGTAGCTCCCCAAAAGAAAGAGGCACACTCGTAAGACAGAAGATGGTCTTAAATTCTCACTCTACCTAATTTGGAGCAGGACTTTGAATCACGCTTGCTCCAGCTCAGAAAATGTGCCAGGCTATTGGGTCACTTAATCTTGAAACTTAATCTTCAGTCACTTAATCTTGAAACTGTTGCATAATTAATTGCATGTTTATAAGAGTAAGAACCTGAACCATAACTCTCTCACCTAGTGCTGAACTATAATCAAAGTAATTCCTTTTTTGTTCAGTGAATATTTAGACTAAGTGGAACAGCTTCCACAGGGAGATATTAAGTAGTCCTGTTCCACTCCACCCTGCAATAGGGGAAAGTCCTGGTTGCCAACTTGGTTCTCATTCAGGCTGAAACTGAGAAGTGAGGTTAGGGGAGGGAATGAAGAAGTTGGGTAACCAGCTGAGCAACTAAACCATGGAGCTGTACAATAGGAATTTGGGGCATGTTGAAGTGTCTCTCACTTTGCCTAAGAAAGAGGCTGTGCTGGCTTTGGTGCCCAGCTCCAGGAGAAGCATTGTATCTGAGGATCTTTAGAGGAAATATGTGCCTCTGTTATTCCTGAAGTTAATACCTAATGAACTTTGAGAAGTGGAATCAAGGCTGAAACAACTTCTCCTCAGTCTTTTGTTAGTCCCATTCTTAAGTATCTGAACTTCCCTTTGGATTATGTAGTGAATGTCATACAACTAAAATGTGGCCAAGAACTCCAGTGCTTATCTAAGATATGTGTAGCTTTTGTAGATTTAGCTGTGGGAAGACTCTTTTCTTTCCTTTGCTAACAACAGACTGTACTGAATGTCTGAAGGGGAAGACACATGTCTGTCTCCCCCAACAAACAGCTGAAAGTTTTAAGCTAACTAGTGAACTGTTGTAATGCAATTGCCTTTCTTGAAAGCAGTTATTTTTCCGTTTGTTGATTTTTTTTTTTAATCTCCACTGGAAAATGTATTAATGATGCTGTTTGCTGCTGCTGGCTACTTGTGACGCATTTTCTCATATTTTCTTTTTTTAAAAGGAGGCTGCATGTCTTGACAGAGAAGTTCAATTTCTAGTTCTGCTAGTATTTTAACTACTATTGGTAGTCTGCTGTAGTGTCAATCAAGGCTACTTAGGCTCATTTGGGTAGGTATCAAATCATCAGTTTGGAAACTCCTTAGGTGCACATTTGAGTACGTGGATATATGGCCATGTAGAATAGGCAATTAAGGAGCCTTCTAAAGACACAGCTTTTTCAATGTAGATTTTGATCTGTGGGAGGACTTAGAGGATACCCATCTGCCTCTTTGGGAGTTGATCCCAGAACGTTACCTTATAAGTCTAAATCCACATCAGCTAGGATAGTCCCTTATGCTTCTTTTATGTCCCAGCCCAGTTTTGTTCCATGTTTTATGCCTATGCACTGTCACATTGACTTGAGATTGCTCACATATATAAATGTGTTTATATTTAATAATCTTGCTTAGGCAGAATGTAGAATGCTATTTTCTTTGCTGAGGGGCTTCTCAGAAAGAAAGCAAAATATGACCTTGTAAAGTAGAGAATACTCTTTTCAAGTACTGTAAGGCACCCAAAGCAATCTTAATTTTAAACATACTACACTAGTGAAGTAATTTGTGAAGGCTTTTTATCAATTCAGTTGGTTTATCTTATCAGTTCAACTGTTCCAGAATGTAGACTTTCAATAGAAAATTACCTACTGGATTTCCCCCCCGCCCCCTTGGTATGCATTCTGAGTATGTCCCAAGCATACCTGGGTATCATCTGGGTATAGATGATTTTGCACATTATCAATGAAAGATAGCAACAAGGCTATCAGCATGGAGTAAATTGATCTTAGAGATACTATGAAGTTAAATATAGGTGTTGCTTTAGGTTCCAGTATCCTCTTTAGACTAGGCCTGGTGCTTTTTCCACAGGGTTTTCTAGTCATTTGTGCAGCTTCCTTAGGAAGCTCTAACTAAACAGTAAGTACAGCTTTTTTCAAAAGTGTGTTATCATTACAATGCTATTTTACCTCATCTGTTTGTATTATCGTTAATGTCACTTTATCACTAAACAAGCTAGGTATAAATCAATCCGGGTGTTGCCAAAAGATATCTAAACTCACTAAGCACATATTGTTTGACTTCAAGTTCTAAGAAGTTAGAATTCTGCTTTTGCGCAGACCCCAATCTGTCACATAGTGTGCAAATGAATTATGTCTTGCACACAAACCTGAGTTTGTGTGCAAGACATAAGCAACTCCAGAAGTTGGTGGTACTCTTCTTAAATCTCCTAGAGATTTTCATCCACTTGCTTGCAGGA
Organism: Apteryx mantelli; assembly: GCF_036417845.1. Lineage (NCBI taxonomy): Eukaryota > Metazoa > Chordata > Aves > Apterygiformes > Apterygidae > Apteryx > Apteryx mantelli. Next base: position 128,537,575 of record NC_089979.1, read on the forward strand.
CTCCTAACATCTACTGAATAGAAAGACACTATAAGCGATCCCATTTCTGTCACACATCTGTGGAAGAAAGGGAAGGAGCTGCTGGTGATGACCTCTTTCTATGTAACAACCTAATGGTTCTAGTAGATCTATATGTAAAAAGTTCAAATCCATGTCTATCCCAGGAGAGACTGCAGAAGTATTGGGAGGTGAGTACTTCTTACTTCAGGTGATATTTCACCTGAAGTAAGAGGTGAAGGTATTTTCATATAGTAACCTGACTGTTATATGAAAAATGGACTGCTCCCCCTTCCTCATTCTTAAAAGAAAAGAGTGGACAATATTCAGAACAGTGAAATGCCTAACTCTGAATTTTGGATTCTGTTTCTGTGTGTGGAAGCTTTAGTTTTTTACTGCATGTAGTCCCATTTCCTTTTCACATTAGTGTGAGCAAACAATGCTGTGTAACATTTTCTTTATATAGTGTTAACAGGGAAAAATAAAGATTGTGTGCGGAGGGAAATGGCCTTCATCTTTTTTTTTTCCTATTGTTTAACATACTGCCATGCTACAAGTTTTATTTATTTTAACTGGAAAAGCAATGACAAGCCCAGAACTACTGCAGTTGAAATGTTTGGTTAGTCCACAGGGTATCTGCTTTAACGCTTCTGCTACCATGATGTATTTTTCAATTGCCTCTTGCTGATAACCATGTAATACTTACTTACATCTTCATATTTTAAAAATCCCTATCCTCTTCAAAGCTAAAAGGCATAAATCAAAATGATTTTTCTGTTCCAAAAGCATTGCATAGATATTTATGAGTTCTTTGACTGTGCCTTATAGAAAACTATAATCAATGGAGCATGGCACTTTGGTCTGAACTCTGTAAGACACTACAGTTTGACACATAACTGAATTAATGCATTCAGAGTACCCTAGCCATGCCTACAATCTTAGTTCAGGACATGTAAACTATCTGATCAAGGTAACCTGACCCACAATGAAAGAGGTTTACAATCTCATTACTTTACATATGACAATATATTAATACATAGATTAAAGGTACACAAAATGAGAAGAAAAATAAAACAACGTTTATGGTAACAAAAGAGATCAGGAAAAATGATGCAAGATCTATGGTTGGACTTTAAAAAGTACATATTTAAATGTTTCCTCATATGAAATCATAAAAATTGTCTCTAATCTCTTCATATCAGAAGATAGAGCATGGTGGAAACCGAATTTAATCTTGCAATGTAACTGTGAAGTTTAAGTCTGATGCTTTAATTTTGTAAGCTGAAGTACTGCAGTGACTGGAAATATGAACCAAACGAAACATAAACTGAGAATATGGTATTACAAAAGATTTTCTTTTTTCAGCTGGAGAAACTCTCCTCTAAGAGTCAGATAGATTGATAGTGGGCTACAGGTTTGAAGTTATTTTGAGGGAAGGATGGAAAGCACAGTTGAATAATATCAGCCCTGTGTTTCTCAGGACAAATTCCTTGAGCAGGAATGGATGAACTCCTGTTTAGTTCTGAATATGTTCAGGTAATGTGATTTGAAATGTGTGATGTAAATTTGAACGTGACTGGATTGCATTTTTTTTTTCAAGTAGATTCTGAAAAGACGTAGTGCTGCCCAAAAAAAGAAGTTAGGAAAAGGGGGCTGGAGGAAAGAATGAGAGGAAAGAAATAGAAACACATATGGAAGAGAAGAAGTCCTAAAGAAATCAGATATACTAGCTATGCTAATCTAACTTTAAATTATGTTTGGCTCCAGCACATAACACAAACTTTTATGTAGCTTTCCTGTAGTGATTTACTTTGGGAAAGAGTTAAAAACCCCAAACTTTCCTGGATTTAAGAACCCTATCCAGTTTTGCAAACTCAAAAGCACATCTATTAGACTCGCAAGCTTTCTTAGTTTTTCCCAGCATTCCTTGAATCATTGTTAATTCCCCTCCCAATCTCCTTACCTCGTTATTAAGCCTACTGATCTGCTGTTTGGTCTCTTCTGCTTTGATAACAAGCACAGCAGCACCAATTTCAGCCTCTGGAAATAATTCAAATACATGTAAATGAGAGAAGTATAACAACTTGGAATTAGCAATGCCAGTCTTTCACTTGTCAGTCGTTTTAAGTTTAAACCTAGCTTTTGCTTGGATCAAATGAAAGTAAAATCTTGTGTTTATGATCAGTGTAGAATGTGTAAGAAAGGTGTGAATGAGATAAGCTGTACTGCTCTCTCCAGTCTCAATCTGAAAGGACCAAGAACAACAACCCTGGTGCCAGTGGTGTGATACCTCAACAGTTTTGCTGTTTTTTTTTTTTTTTTTTTAAATCACATATATAAAAGTAAACTTCTATTATTATTTTTCTGTTTTGCTTCAAGAGGAACTGAAGTGTCTTAATGGCCTCTGTGCAAAAGGTATATAACTGTGAGAACTGTTTGCTCATCAAAAAGGGGAGGCTGGAAACAGTCTGAGCAGTACTGCTTATGTCACTTCAGCATTAGACCACTGAGTTCTCTCTCTCTCTTTTACACTTTTTTTCTTTTACTTTTCTTTCTGGCCTCTTGTGTTCCTCTGTGCTGCTATTTCATCAGCCTTTTCAGAGTGCAGGTCATTTAAGGCTGCCTAAAACCTCTTGCTATTCATGCTTTCACTCCCACAAGGAGCCATGGGAGGAGGAGTGTTTTTCACTTTCTGAAAAGCACGATACTCCAAGCTCTCCTCCCTTGTCCCAAGTAAATATCTTTTTAACAAAAACTGGGATTCAAGTTTGCATCTGGCTCTTTGTGAATTATTTTTTCATTTGATATTAAAATGCCTTGATAGTGAATTTTGCCATGTGTTGAGTACTTTCTAAGCCCAGAGGTCTGGGAGCATCAGACTCATGGCTGATCCTAAAGTATTACTGGTTTGAATATAATGCAGAAAAATACAGAATTCCTTACAGGCTGTTTATCATGACTGGCTGTTAGCAGGGAAAGGACAATTGGCCTATAGACCTTGTTGTATTTTTCTACAGTGGCCAGTGCAAATGGTACTGAAAGCACAGGTACACGTTAAATCCATTTATGCTGCTTGTGAGGAATTATCCTTCTGAGACTCGAATAAGCAAAGGAGAACAAATAGCAGTTATGGAAGCTGTTTTCTCTATTGAGTGATTTCTCAGACAACACTCACCTGCAATTGTAGCAGATACCCTGGATTCCTGCCTGAGCTGATCAGAGCTGAAGTCAAAAGTTTGGCTTTCCTCATTACGATTTCCATCTTCAATCCCATCAACAATTCTGGAAAAAAAAAGTGTGGGGGGTGGTGACAGAGCTTTTAAGTAGTTCCATAAACATCACATTCATAATTATATTCTCAAAATTACTCCTAAAGGGCAAATTTTTATCAATGGTGAATTTTGCACTGCACTAAGTTTAGATAAATATAAGAACTGTTATGTTGATATTTCTTGTAAGTCACTAAAGATTAAATTTACTGTTGGAGGAAAGAACATGAGGCTAAACATAATTAACCAGAGTTTCAAAACTATCATAACTTTTGCAGTATATACTGGGCCCTAACAGAACGTATACTGAATATAAATATAGCTTGTTTTTCCTATCTGAAGTAATCTGTTGCTTTTCTTCTTTCTTCTACACAAACCTAAATATGCTTCACTATGCTGCTGTGAAATATAAATCTCCCTGCTCATAACAGTCAGGCTCTTAATTTAGGTTTACTGTTCATTTAAGCAGAGGCTAAGCCTGGACTAATAGATTTTTCAGTGCATCTCTACACCAGTCAGAAGTGTTGTTGCCACACAGATAGTTATTCTTAAATTAGTTTTAACCTAACTAGCTTGTGCAGAGCAGTTTTGTATGCAGGCTGAATACAGAAATGTATATCTAGACCCAGCCTGCAATGTCACAGTTGCATTAGTATTGGTATCTGTTCTAACTAGAAAAGGCATTTGTCAGGTTATTTCTACTCATGTATTGCAGCGGACCTCCAATTTACAGTGGCAAGAAATCAAAAACAAAAACAAAAAAGGTTGAAGCATACATACTAAGAATAGGAAATTGGAATCACACAGACAAGTCATTACACCTCAATAAAAATGAATTATAACAAGACCTATTCATAATAATATATTTGAATTAGTACTATAAAGAGAATAATTTACCTTCCATTGTTTTAAAGTCAATGGAAGTGCCTGGGAAAAGAGTTAATTGACAGAAGTGGAGCATCACTTTCTTGCTTTGTCCACACACCAGATTCAGAATTTGTCTTCCATTAGGCAGAAGATTTAGAAACTAATGTGGAAGGGCTTAAATCAGACAGTTCTTGGATTTTCCACTAATACAGTCAACGGTGATGATTTTGTAATGATGGCAATTAGATTTTCCATCTAATAAGAATAGGATATTCTCAGACAAATCTCTTGACTGGAAATATTTGACTAAAGGAAGAATAGATAACACATAGATGTCTGTGATTATATTTGGTTTGAAAGACCCGTGTAAATTATGAGCTCTGTGCACATACAATATATTCTTGACCATCTGGCCCTTTGTGCAGGTTTAGGGTCTTGTGTCTTGTCTGAGTTATCATGATATGAGCTGGATGTTATTAAACTTCACTCTAATCTAACCAGCCTCTGGGAGGAGAATGGGACTCAAATGTCGTGCTCTGACAACACTGGACTATACTGTTACCTGCAACCGAAAATCTGAATGATTACTTTATCTGGAATTTGCTATCAAGCCTATTTAATGTCATCTGGCCTCACTGCTTCAGAAAGCAAATTTTTAAATCAATATCCATTTTGTAGATATTTCTAATTATTTAAAATGTTAACATTTTAACTGCCTTTAAAGTACACAGGAGAAAAACTATTCAGACATGTCTTGGAATTTATAGCAGCTCTGTCCTTTAAAGTGTTTCAAGATACAAACTAAAAAGAAAGACACCATATTAACAAAAATAGCTGGTTCTGGAGATCCACAAGACAAGGTTCTAGTTGGTAAATATGCAGTAGGAAAGAGAGTTATTTGTATAAGAACAACTGGAATGTAGAGATACCTAGTTTGGTCAACTGAAAATATATGGGGGTGACAAAAGTAACTAGTAAATCACATTCCTTTATTCATTAGCTTTTGCACAGCCCTGAATTTTCTCCTGAAGATGAAAACCTAAACTCCCAAGCAAATGAATAAACAAACGAACAACCAAAAAAATCAGAAGAGATTAACGTGTGACCTCTCCTATCCAGTAGGTTGGGGCTAGAGTACACTCATCCACATGGGTCTGAGGAGATTCAAATGCATAAATACCTCCTTCCAGGACTGCCTTTATTCTCAGTTTTACATTATGGTGGGATAGGAACAGACTCACTCCTTCCTTTTTGAACCTCTTCTTCCCAGTCACTTTTTGGGTGCTCCGTATGAAGTAGATTATGACTACCTAGAAGTTAGGATGCTAACTTCTATTCCTTTATCCAAGGACTACTTCAATATTTTAACCAGTCTCCATGCATCTGCTCTCTTGCCTTTACTACAGTATACAAGAAATGAATTTGAAGTGCCAATAAAAAATTCTGGTTGGCTTACTCTAGGAAACATGCACAGTAGAAGAAGTTTCTTAAGAAGACAAAAATGCATTCTCTTCAAAACATGAGCGTCTCAACTGCATTGACTGGACATTTCAGTCCAAAACAATTTCTTGCCATCCCCTTGCTTACACTGCTGTCCAGGAGCAAACAAAAATATGGACCATAATTAAGATTTTATTTTCTCTTTAATGCTTATTGAAAATACGTTTAAGGCTTTAAAATTTTTTTTAACCTGTTGTTAGTTTCAATGTTCTGATTATATAAAATTATATTTTAGTAAATAATATGAAAGCTTTCTGGCTGGAAAACAAAGTCTCAAAAACCTGTATATTACAAGCCAATGTCCCAGCCTATTAAAAGGAATATTCTGCAGTTAAAAATGGAAATAAGAAATAATGTATCTAACACAACTTGTTCCACATTTGCTCTTGCAGCCTTGCGTGTCAAAGTCTGGCTGCATTTGTTCAGAACTGTAATGAATGAAATTGCATTTCAATGGAAAATATGAAAGATAGCTTTTCCCTGAATTACCACTTGTTTTGCAAATTATAATGACATTTGGTCATAGCTGACCTGAATCAAATTCATGAGAGCTACAAAAGAAATGAAACATTTTCCATTACACATTTCACTTCTGCTAGTGTAGAAGCCAATTTTCCACATATTTCCCCCCCTCCCCATTGGCAAAACAAGAATTGGCTTGTTACCTGCTCCTATTTGAAATGTGTCTATACCAATCAAATACATGATGAAGGAGAATGATTGCTTTATACTTTTTCACATGTAACTTTTACCATCACATCCTTAGGGACTGGTGCCTTGACAGAGCTAAACAAATATTGGTCAAGCTGTGGCTGTGTCATGTTTGCAATGCCAAGCTGCTGAAACTACTACTCTGCTCCTAGTGAACAAAGGAAGTTTTTGAAAATGTAAAATATGTCAAATTACAGAACCCAAAATTTGAACCGAAAGATCAACTGCTGCAGTTCCTCATATATCAGGGAAGCGATTGTGATTTCTACAAAGAACTAGTACCAAAATTCTTGGCTTGTTAGCAATTAATGATTATATTGCAGCAATCTGGAAATAAATTCCATAAATCACTTTACTAGTAAGAATTAAAATATTTAAAATTATACAGTACCAATACCACAATAAACCATTATATGACTTTTGTTTATGTCATAATTCACAACAAAACAGATTTTCTCAACTGTGTAGTTACTTTCTACATGTCTTCTATCGTCATCTTCTTTCTCTAATGTGAAAAAACCTGGAATATTTTCTAAAATTGCTAGGCAATAGTTTTCCATTAGAGTCCTCTTCTCCAGTAATTTTTGTGTTTGCACAGCTATGTTCTATTATTATCTACTTGCTTTCTAAATTGCTTTCCCTCTGATGGACTCAGAATGCTTCACAGTGCTACTGTGGAGATATATATTATTACAGAAGGACAAAATGATGCAGTAAAGCCAGACTATTCAGATAAGTCACACATTTTCATAATTGCTGAATACTTTGCCTTTTTACTGGTAGAAATACATTATTTTGCAATAAAGCCCTAAAGCCATAAAATTCTGCATAGTGTGTGATAGTTCCTACAATATGAGGACTCTTCCTTCTCTGCAGGATTAATGAAATGTTGACATTTCAAGAAAGTATGAGCTATTAAAGAAACATAAATTTTATAATATCACCACCATTTTCTAGTAAAAGTTATATAGTAAGGAAGAAAATAACCATTCATAACTATTACCTTGGGCTGAGGTCTGGTGGACCACTGATGTTCAGTGCTGAAAGGTGTAACTTAAGGTTTTTCTCTTTCTTTCTGGAGTAGTAATGGAGTTCAGTTTCATGCTTGGCTCTTGAGGGGTTTGAACTGCAAGCACGGATGGGCGAGTGAAAGGGCACTGTTCCTGAGGCCAGCTGTTTCAAGTTTCTCCCTAGGTAGCTCTTATTGCTTCCAGTCTTCTTCTGCTGAGAGGAAGTTGTGCTTCTCGTATGGATTGGTGAAAGGGAGCTGCTCTCTTCTTCTCCTTCCTCATCCTCTTCTTCATCTTCCACAATTGATGCAAGTCTCTTCTTTATATTTCCATTTCCCTTGAGCTCTGTCTAAAATAGCAGATAATACATATTAACATAAAATTCAGAGCCTGATACTGCAGGAACAATTTCTTTTAATGTTCATACTGGAATAAAACCTGATCTATTATAGCTTTCATTTCTCATTAGAACTAGGGCTCTTTTGGAACTCTACCGTTATTTATCTCTTCAGCTGTGGATATCTACATATATACACAGAGAAAGACACAAATACATTAAAAAGTTCTCCAGTAACATTGCCAGTGAACTCATTGCAATATGTTTTATTACCAAGGAAGATTATGGCTAGTTCTTACAAGCCATGTGCTTGAATAGCTAAATCTTGCTTTACTGAGGAGTTATTTCTTCTGAATGTAAGACGATTCCTGGTGCACCAAGGGAAAGAACTGAGGCTGGTAATTCATGTAATATCACATTTTTATGCAGAGCCATTTATAACATGTAAATAACACTTATAACAGTTCAGTTTGAGCCAAGATGTCCTCTCTGTCTTTCTTAATCATTGTGACTGAAATGCCTGCTGGGACAGTGGGCAGATCTCTCAGCTTACGCAAAGTCCCATTAAAGCACTAACAGTGCGACAGTGTCAACTTCGGAACGAAGCCATCAAAAGCAGAGTTACATCTATTTAAAAAATACACACTGTAGATGCATGGTGTTGTACAGAAGGCAATTCAGAGCACCTAGAGAGGGTTCTATTCTTGATGTACTAAGTAAAGCACAGCCTAAGAGAGCAATGTATTATTTGTTATTGCTTCACGGTAACAAAATAGATTGGCTGTGAGTGTGGAGATATACCAACACGGAGATCATGTTAAAATCAGGCCATAACTTAAAATAATCCCATTTACTCCCATGGTACAACTTACTGGACTAGTAGTAGGCAAAGGGAGTAAAGCGCAATCCGGTTCTAAGTCAAATTTACAAACTGCACACATCTGAGTGAACAGGAGAGCCAAATGCAATTTCATTTTTTCAGAAAAGGTTGCTATTTATTTATTTTTCAGACTATTTCTCTCCATCTTTTTACCTTCATTTAAGGGGGGGGAAGCACTGTTAACTTTACATACAAAATCTGCTCTTAAGAACTTTCACAGTCCAATTTCCCAAATCCAGGCCAAGTTAAATTGACTGGGTGAAAATGCAGGTTTGAGGAATTTATTCAAATGTTCTGAGCTTCTATCGGTGTCTATCTTAATATTTTGTAGCATGAGTTTAATTTTGCTGTGTGCTACTGCACATTTTCATTGAGTGAATGCTTTTCTGTTTGTATCCATTGAGCAGAGGTAAAGAATTAGGTTCTTTCAGTCTGAGATGTATGAAAAGGTACGAATTTAAAACAACATCAAAAGACCTGTCTACATAAAATATAATAGCAGCCTTGTTGTCAACCATAATACTCAAATGTAGGCTAACATGATGAACAAATTGTACAGGACTTGGCTCTGATGCGGCCTATACTCTACAGAGAATGAGCTTTAGCTATATTCTAAACTTTGGCTTGAGTAAACATGTATTTAAAATGCAGGTGCTGCAGTAGGATATCCAAATCCAGCACCTGGAAGAAAAGATACTAAGCTGTTACACATATAAAATGGACAGTGGCACAGCTATCTGCAGGATCCTATTTAAAAGCTTATTCTGAAACCACTAGAGTCTCTTGGAGCCTTTCCACCTTTGCTCTGGCCATACTGTGCACAATGTCAAGCTTGGCTTATTTAAAATGCAATTAACATACCTGAGATAGCGTAGACTTGTTTGATAATTTTGATATTACCTGAAAAAACAAAACAAAAAGTAACAAATATGTGCATCTGCACAATATTGGCTTCCAAGAGTGTACAAATGTCTAAATCAAAATATTTCTGTTGATACAAGAAAAGAATTTCATGACACAACCGCTGTATTAAATTAAATGGCAGCATAGCACCGATGCTAATGACGGTGCTTGGAAGTAGATGCTGGCAGAACAAAGTTATATCTGAACAGATTTTGGTTTTCCTTTCATAAAAGGAATATTTTCCTGCAAAAATAACATTTTTTACATTAGTAAAAAGTTGGATGAAAGCTCCAAAGCTGTGAACGAACGTAGATGGGAGAACTGTGTGCCTGGGGGGCTCGGTGCTGCTGTGATGGAATCCCATGCAGGAGCAGTGCGCTGCCTTGCTGCTGCCTCTGTGTGGATTTGGCTCCTGCGCCAGTCTAGTACTTACATCTACATGATCAGACTTTAGCAGAAGTCCCTAAATCTTTACTTTGGGGATTTTTCAAAGACAGTGATGGGACTGAAGCAAGTAGGACCAACATAAAACTATGGGAGATACGTGCTAAGAGCTATTCAATTGCACAAATTTTTCCCCTCTTGGATTAAATAAAAAAAAAGAAAAGAAAAGAAAAAAAATCATGTAAGTTTAATGTGTAACTACTCACAGTAAGATCCACAGGAGCTGCTAAATACCAGGTGATATGCTCATTCTGTCGTTTATTTAGCTGTCTACATCCTGTCCACAGGCAAGTTTCAGACAGCCCAAGTGCCAAATTTATCAGAACAGTTTAGTCCACCAGCTAGAATTTTCAGAAGTGATTTTCAGCCTTTACGTTCCTAAGACTCCCATGTCAAGATATATACTACCAAACACCCCTCAATTTAAAATTTATTGCATCAGCTTATTTATCTCCAAAGTCAGGTAGAAGAAGCCATGCCTTTCTGGAAGTTATTGGGACTTCCAAGTTTCGTAAAAGTCTTCAGAACACCTAAACACACAGTATTTAGGCACACATTTAGAAAACATCATTCTGTTCTGTTTTTTTCTTCACAGATCTTTCAGGTTATCCTGAAAACTGTTTTGCAATTGCTCATAAAAATGACGGTATTATTAGTGGTATAATATATGAATGTATATTTTACCAATACTTAATTTTGTGTAAGCAGAAATCCTACTCCACATCTGCCAAGCCAGTAGCAGGTGTATCCATAAATTTAGCAATAACACTCACCAGACTGCCAAACAGAACAACTGCAATAATTAGGCTATGTAAATAAAATAACAACTGCTGTGTTCTTCCTGGGGTTGATAAAGTATTAGATATGATATTAGCAGAGGAGTTAATCTCAGATATTGAAATCTCCCAGCTTGCGCTGTAATCTATGCCAATTGAAGAAACACCATACCTTTCAAGATTTCAGAGAAAAGGAAACTGGGAATGTACTAAAATACTGAAGCTTTAAAAATCAGAACTAGCAATACTTATGGTGCAATTTGCACATATGTTTAATTAGATTAATTCACAGTAGTGCCCAGAATTATGGGGCTTCAATTTTCTTGTCTTCCAGGCACAGGTGCAATATAAATGTTAAATAGCAGCATTAATTAAAACTCCAAACCAATCACAAACATTAGCAACTTGACAAAAAAGATCTCAGAAAATATGAATTTGCCTGCTGGAGTCTTTAGAAGGGACTTTTTGCTTGTACCTTTGAACAGGGGTAAAGATCTCTCTCCTCACTTGATTTTTTTTTTTTTCCTCATGAGCATCTATGTTAATTCTGATTTTACATCTTAAAAATGGAGGAGAAAGAAAATCATAATATGGGTGTCGCCTGGAGATCCAGTGTGCTTCCCCACAGCCCTGCTGGGTTCTCGAGCTTTCCGCTCCACGACGAGTCCCGGGCAGTGCTTCCTGGCAGCCAGCCTCCCTGGCCGCCAGGACTGCTGCTCTGCCAGGAACCACGGTAGTGGCAGCGTCCATCCTCCTCTACTGTCTGTATTTCCTGGTAGCTGAAGCAGGGAGAATCTGCCTGGAGAGGAAACAGGGTCAGTGGCAGCACAAGCCGTGCATTGCCTTAGGACCTCACCAGCAGAAAGGTGAAAGGGATAGGGATTTTTGAAGGCAGGTTGCTTTTTGCAGGGAGGGGAAGGAGGACCCTTAAGAGGAAGGTAGTATAAGAGAAGGACAGGTACGAGCAGGGACCAGGTGACTTGAGACACGTTTCCTCAGATTTTCTTCTTTCATTTGCCCAAATTCTTGAACCCCTTCTGAGTGGGGACAGCTTCAGTCTGGGTAGACTGATGCTCTTGGATAGTCTCTGTGCCTATAAACCATCTCCTCCATATCATGGAAACCACAATGAGGAATGTTTTAATTGCTTCTATATTAATGCACTACAGCTGCATTTATTACTTGTAACTTTGAACATTGTGTCCTTTGTAAATAAAACTGAGGCCTGAACTTTATGGCTTGGCAGTTTAAAAACTAGTAAAAGAAACTATAATTAAACCATGACCAGACAGAGTTGTCAAGAGTTAACTCTTCTTAACCTCTTCCAGCAACTCCCTTCTTGCCCTCTCTCTTTCCCCACAAAAGTACCATTCTCAAAGAGAAAAAGAAAAGATATACACAAGAACATGGGGGAAAAAAAAAAAAGTAAAGCCAGTAAATTTAAAGACTTAACCATGCACATAGTTTTGTCTCTCTACAAAGGCAGTATGAGAGAAAAGAATTATGGGTGGAAATGAGGAATTGTCCTAGTTTCTGTCTGCTAAAACTTTTTGTTTAGGTCAACAGACTTTTGTAGTCTACTTTAAAATGCTTTTTGTCTGAAATAAAAAGAAAGAGGGTACAAGATGGCTAACATTACAGTCTTTTAAAGGGAAATAGTAGTTTTACAGGGAAGTAGTATGTTAAAGGATAAGGGCAGCTGGAAGAAAAACACATATTTTCCGTATTATGCGTTAGGAAAAAAAATGACCGGCATTAGCACATGTTGTGTGAAACACTCTTAAAGGGTCTATTTCAATTTTTAATTTCAGCCCTGGTGTCTCTTTATATTTTGTAAAATCAACCACTAAAATTAATGTCACAAGATAAAACAATAATAGATCAAGTACCAAAAGCAGAATCATATCAATTTCTTTCATGAACATAATCTCAAATCTATGTTCTTGTTGTTGTTTAATATGTTAATAAATAAAGCTGAAAAATTTAGTAATCTTTATCATTGCTTATTACAAGCACAAAAAGGGCATTTTCACACCTGAAAACACTGGTGGTTTGCTATCAGAAACCAGTGATCTGAAGCAGATTTTTCCAGGGCCAAGGGACAGTAGCCATCGATAGAAGAATTTCTAAGGGAAATTGTAGCCAAACCAAGCCATCAATTAAAATTATAAAATGATAAAAGGAGAAATATAGAGATACAGCTAAATTTGGTAGTAAACCAGAAAATGTCCAAGTAGGTAAATTTGTGTTTGTCAGGCTCAAAAGAATGTTATCAGCTTTTACTGGATTCATTCTTATTGCCTTCCTATCACTGTTCCTGAGAGGTAGAAATATAATTTCACTGATTTGCTTGCAAATCTAGGATCCAAAAATATATGAATAATACTTTGCATCTGAAGGTCAAAAGGGTAAAATACTGTTTCGGGAAAGGATTTGAAATCAAGCTAGAATATTAATTTTCTTAGTTAGCATTTGGAAAAAACAAAAAAACCTGTTTAGGAGCAATGTCAGAATGGGGGACGGGGGGAACAGAACACATGCCATATGTTCTGTTCTTTGCAAACTTATTGTGTAGTATGGAAAAGATATGAGCACATAACAAGGGATTACTGTACCTCTGGAAAGCTTAATGCCTTACACGTATTCAGCCCTCAGTTTTTTGTAATCAGGAAGTTCTTCAATGAAATATCACAAATCCTTTAAATCACAGACCACTGACAAAGGAATTCTGAAGAGTCTCTTAGGTCATATACAGTTGTTTTATAAGTACATATACTGATTACACTTTCTATAATTGACGAGCTTGCTCCTTTATTTTCTCAGATTCCTTCTTATCTCTTTTCCTTACCAACTGGGCAAATAAAATAAAAAAAAAACCAGATATAGTTTGTAGACGCAGATGCTTTCAGCATTCTCTGCTTACAGCATACAGCATACTGAATGAGCAGCAAAAGTAAAAAAACAGATCTGTTTTATTCTAGGTGACCAATAACGGTGAATTGCCATGATCTTTGCAACCTTCTATTAAGTCATTATCCTACATCATCCCTATTTTCTGAACAAATTATTATAGCTTGTGGAGTTAGTCCAAGTATTCAAAAATTGACTGGGTGTGATTGCTCTGGATAAGCTTTTTTTGTGATTGAATATTTTTTGGATTCAGATTTCTCATGCAAGCTTTCATATTTAGGCATTTAAAGTTTGCTTTTCATGTATTTCTTTAAAACCTGGAGGATAATTTCACTGGATTCATTAACAAAAACATTTACTTATACTTTGATTGTTTTACTAATAATATGAGATCTATTGCATTTCTTATTAAAAAGGTAAACATGTCACTGCAACAAAAATTAACCTCTCTGTCCCTTGTCCCAGTCACGAATTGAATCAATGGTAAATGTGGTTGGTATAATTTGTCATTTCTGCTTTTATATTCTTACTCGCCCCTGCCCCCCAAACAAAAGTGGGAGTTGTTAAAATGGACAACAGACCTGACACAGATGTATGTTGTTCTGGCAGGTAGCACTTTTGGAATGGCTTACAGGTTAGATCAGATAAAAAATATTGCGAAGAAAACTTTTCAATATTCCTGCTGCATGATTGCAGTCATGACAGAAGACTCACTCTGATGAAGGTTTACATCCTATCTATAGAAATTACAACAAATGCTAACACCTTTCAAGGCAATAAAACTCAAAATTCTTCCTCTTCCTGCAAACACTAAGGCATATGCTTAAGTTATGAAACTAAAAGTCACATAGGCTCGTATATGTTTGCAGGACTGGAACTTTGGATTGATATCTGATTAAAGTCCTCAATCCAAGGCTGTAGAAACTGTGCAAGAGTAGCTTCTATATTAAAATAAAACTTTGAAGTTTTATTTATGTTTATGTAAAACCTCTGCCTTCAAAGGCAGCAGTCTTGCAGTAACTTTGAAAGTAAAGGAATTTCATGATTTTATCTCAGGGCATGAAGTCATGTCCTGGCATGTGAAGATACCAGGAGAAGGCAAAGTATATAACCTTGTTAAGTAAGAGGGCCAACTTAACTTCATTACCCTGTGATGCAATTTATTGCATGGACACACAGTACAGAAAATCTAAGTGCATAGTCCTTTGGAGCTCTTTGCAGCTTCATTACTCAAGAAGTGCTACATAGGTTAGAAACTAAGCCAACATGGATACTCAATAAGTGGATGGAAAAAATACTTTAATTTTCAAAGTAGCACAGTATGAAACCAAACTCAGTATTAATCTATATCAGTTTTGCTAAAAGAAAGGAAATAGAAGACAATATATATAAAAGACTAAATTTTACAAGAGTAACCACTTGAAAAAAAGCAAAAGTAGGATAAGTGACTCAATACCTGAGTTCTGTAGTTTCAATGAACATGACTCAAAAAATAAGTCTTTCCTGCTTTCTTCCGTATTAAGAGAATGGCAATGTAAAGTCTTTAGCCATTGGAATAACATGATTTAACACACTTTTCACCACTATGTAGGACTTTGCAAAGACTATTTATTTGAAAAAAATAGGACTATACTAAACCTATCAAAATAACTCGCTTCTTTAAGCTAGGATAAAAAAAATCTTTCTAAGATAAAAGTTCTTTGGTCTACCTTCCTTTGCAAGTGCATTGAAAAGAAAAGCAAGAGAGATTTCAGAACAGCTGTGTGGAAATTTCACCACCCCTGAATCTTATTATCTTCCTTTCCAACACCAAAAACTGATGCCTGTAGTTTTTCATGATTCCACTGCCTTCTGATTGCATATCCCCTGGTCCTATATGCCCATCAGGCAATGCCTAGATGCATTCAGATTCTTGCTCACATTAATTTTCTTTCATATAAACCAGTCCTGCTTCCTGTTGCTTTTACAAGAAACAGACTGGAAACAAGAACAAGAGTTTGGGATTGGGCCTTAAGCCTATTCAGCTGGTTGCTATACATAGTCATAATAGAGATGTGAATAATGGATAGCTCAGGAAAAAAAAAAAAAAGCGACAGAAATTTGATTCATACTGAGCATGGCTGTAAACAAGAGCCATTCCAATACTCCTTCTGGCACCATCTCCAAAGCAGTAATTTCATAATATAAGCCCCTGCAGAAGGTTACAAAGCCAAAGCATCCCATGAAAAGGATCCAGCAATAAGTCTTGACATGTCTAAAGGATTGTGCCATCTGTGCAAGACAGTTTTGCTAATGACAACTAAAATCCATCTCAGAGCCCTGCAATCAGAAAAAATGCCAGGGTTAACACAGACAAACAATGATTTCAGAAAAGGCAGAAGGAACCGCCAGTGACTGATTTAAAATACAATTGATTAATTAATAACACAGTGCTTTTCATTGAAAAGGATTCTCTCAGACCTTTTATCCTATGCATATATTGCCATTCTAGAAGCAACAGCACTTAAGAAATGAATGAACTTTACTATTTAGACCAAAAATACAACCTGGGCAATTAAACTCTGCATTCATAAATTCTATTTCATCTTTAGATTGACATTCTTCTGCTTGGGTTTATGGATTACTGCTGGGATTGCCACCCTTTTCATAAACCTGTGTTTTATGCACACAGTAGATGACCTCTATTTTCAACAGAAAGCAGCATCTCCAAAAGCACAGTGTGACCTTGGGATGTTAGTTCAGTTCTTCCTCAGGGTACTGCATGCAATGAACTAATGCCTCTTTTCACAGAAACACCACAGAAAACATTGGACTACAAAGGCCTATTGTTAAATGGTCAGTGCTTGACTCTCTCTGACATTTCTGTCATCAACCCAAATATCTGAGGAAAGTGTGCCAATTAGTTAATTAGCAAACATGGCATTTCTGGTGACACTTCTAATCCATTTGCAGAACAGGCTTAACACAAGGTTCACTGAGAGGTATCCAATAATAAGAGACACAACAAACATCCAAGGTATAGGGTCCCTATGAAGTAAAGCTTTGCTTTCTGCTAAGCTGTCTCATTTTCTCCCTTCCCCTAAGCCTAATATATAGAAGTATGTTAGTATAGTAATTATGCTGTTTATCACAGCATTCAAAAACTGATATATAGCCTTAGGTAAGAGCTGAATTTTCAGAAGGGCTTTAGTTACACTTATGTAGGTAGCTTCTCTAGCTCTAGTTTTACTGAATGAAGGTATAGAGGAACAAAAAGGAAAATATTCTGATGTATTTAGTTTTATATCATCAAAACCGTAAATCACACTTATACATAAATTAAATACCTTCTTAATTTTTGTATGCTTTCATATCTTTGAGGAGAAGGGTAGGTACAGATGACCTTCAGAGGTCCCTTCCAACCTCAGCTGTTCTATGATTCTCTGCTTCTCTGATCTTTAAAAAAACTGTACTTAAAAATTCTATAAAATTGGAACATAGAATGCATACTTGTATCCATGTAGAATGCCTACTTGATGTGCAGGTTGCTCTGATTGTAGACAGTTTGCTCAAAGACTAGATCATATTCTAATTTCACACACTTCAGCATGTATTCTGAGGTTATAATGGCTATGCAAGTGATACAGGAACTTTACCATATAAGCCAGTCTGGCATGGTCATTATATCTCAAAGGTACTCTGAGGCTTCAGAACTAGTGTTCTCCTAGAAAATTTTCCGATAATTATTCTCATTTTCTTCATAAATTGTTTTTATCTTAAACAGGATAGATTACTGAAGAATGCTTCCAACTTTAGGCCACTTACTGATCTTTGGTGTGTCAATGTAAAATAAATGTAAATACCAAAAAAGCCCCTCTAATATCATTCCATTGTAAAGTACAAGATATATAAAATTAGCTTTATTTTCCATTTTTTCCAATGCAGAAGCAAAGATATAATACTAATATTATAAAGGTTATATAATTATATTTTCCTAGGCACACTGAAGCATATTGGCAAAAGTTATGTAGCATCCCTGTGTAATTAAAATAGAAATGGTTAGATTCCAAGGCAGTACTCTTTGATAGCCAGCATTCCTGCCTAAATTCTGTTTGGCACAGTGTGATACCTTTCTCGCACCACATTCCAAAAACATCAATAAGCTGCTTTACTCTCCTGGATTTTTTCTACATGGAACTCTCTGGTTAAGCTTTATTATCTGAGGCAGAATGCAATAATCCCAGGAAGTGAAATGAATGAGAATGGAGAGAGTTCAAAATGACTCAAAAGCTAAAATTAGAAGTAAAGTTTTGTCACTTATTTAAACATCTTAATTCTAAACTACAATAAAAATTGTTTATATTTTTCCAGACAACACTAAGGTCCAGTTGTGAAAATTCTAATAACATATATATAAGCATTTAGTAGTCTTATTGCAAACAATGTCTAACTAATGATCATAATTCCTAGCTGTTAAGCCAGTCACAAGAGGCAGAGAGTGCCCACAGGGGTAGGCATTTTAAGGTGGGTTACGTACGTGTATTATAGTTCCAAACAAAACTCAGTGGATTATTTTCCTCTTGTTCTCTTCAACCTCCTGCAGTACATCCTTACAGCCCATCCTCTATTTGTTTTAGGCTTAAAATAAAAGACTTGTAAAACACAGAGAATTAATGGAAAACAATACTAAACGATTGAAAAGATGATCTAATAGCATCAATAAGTCATGACCACAGATCTTCACAGATTGGAAAAATAAAAACAAAAAAGGACAAAAAAGGAGACCACAGGTGGCTGCATGTCATTCTTTTCAAAAATATTTAGAATAACTGAAGATTAAAAAAATGAGATGGGAGCATACCAAGAAAAAAATTCTTTAGGTAAGGATAGTGGGGAAGAAAATGAAAAGGGCACCAAGACTGAAAGAGAAAAGACATACCAGTCTGTCCTTTCTGAATTATGTGTTTTGGCATTATTTCTCAGTGCTTATATCACATTGAAGGATATATTAGAAACGTGATAGTGAGATGAGTATCTTGAGGGGTAGTCAGTGAACTGATGGCTCAAAGCCACCACACATCATGCTTACCAGTGACTGCAAATAAAAAAAAAAAAGTATGGGCTGGAAGACACCAAAAAGGGGTGAAACCTGGTTTGCACTATAGCTCCAGGTCACCCCCTTTCCCCTGCTGAGTGAAGCAGGTAGTTGCCAGGTTAAAGAAGTGGAGGAAGGACTGAATGTAAAACTGTACAGGGAGGAGAATATTGTAGCAAAATCAGTTGTCTGAAACTAGTATCCAATTTAAATAGACACAGTTCCATCAAAACATGCTTAGTGTCATGAATACGGGTAGAAGAGCTGTGAAATATCTTGCAAGGAGCCAGATGAAAAAAACAGTTTCTCACTCATTTAAAATCAGAAATGAAGTGTAAAACAGGTGAAAGAATTGCTCTTTTATTTTTTATTTTTGTTTTTGTTTTTTAACCAAGATGGTCATGTGCCCTTCTATGGCTTCAAGACCCTGCTACTTGTCCTTCCAAAGAAGTATAGTGAGGTTATGTGAGTATTGTCTACTTCACCAATAGGGGTATTTATTTTGAAAAGGAAAGGAAAGGCAAGTGAAAGGAAAAGAGGAGGGAAAGAAAAGAGAGAATAAAGAGGAATAAACAGAGGGAAGAAATAGAAGGGGAAGAAAAAAAGAAAAGAGAAAAAAAGACCAGGTGTTCCCAGAAGCATGGAAGAAAAATTAAATCCGAGTAGCTTGTAAAGTGTGAGAGAGCGCTGAACAATATTTCACAGTAGCACTGATTGCAGAGTAGGCCATGCACGCGGGCTGCTAGGAAACCTATTCTAATGAACACATCAGGAGTCATGTCTCAGAGCCAATTGCATGTTCATAATTTTAAAAAGTGATTTTAGTTTTTGATAGTGTGAGGAGCACATTCATTTCTATACTAGACCCACTGAGAAGATGAGAGTTTTGCAGACCCCCTCTCATACAGAATGAGATGTAAAGGAGAAATGAGAATACAAGGCCTGGCAGGCAGAAGGCTGTGGACATACAGTGGTCAGGCACTTAGGCTCGCTAATGGAACAATGGGGTTTTGTTCTCTGCGACTTCCAAGTACACATGGACAAAAGAGAAACATAATAATCAGGAATATTTGAGTTTCTTCAGAATAATAACATGGATAAAATGTTAGACTTCTGTTGCTTTGGGTGAATTTTTCACTTCTATATTTCACTTGTAATACTGATTGTACAGAAACACAAAATCGCTACTAAATGAGGGTCTCTCGTTTTGCCAAATTTATACCTATTATGCCACAGACATCAAGGACAGACATCAAGCACCAGTGATACTGCAATTACACCTACAGTAATAATACATGATCTGCTGCCAGACAAGCTGCTAACAAAGGTGGGTGATTAACTACATGCAAGTTTGTTTAAAAATAACAAGTTTTCCTAAAAGGTATCAGTCCACACTCACAGATGTCAAAGAAGGGGCTTTTTACCTTACCTAAGTAGTCACTGCTTTCTATACAGTTGCTGGGCAATGTGGCAAAATCCACTTCCCTATTAAAAGATGGTTGGGATTATCTGGAAATCTTTTATGGAAATTATTTATTACGGAAAATATTTTGGGACCTTTTATTGCTGTCCAGTGTACAGGATGAGCTGTGATCTAGGCTGAAGTGGAGGAATTATGACAAAGTGTAGCAGTGTAGTAAGAGCTGCTTTAGAACCTAGTCCTTCAAGGTTTTACTATAACACATAGGTAATATCCAAGAAATCAGTAGATTTTTGGCATCCTGAAAGTTAAACATATGAATAAGTAATTATGTGACTAAAGTTTCTATTTGCAACACTTGCCAAAATTAAAAGCAATGATTTACAAAAAAAAGCATCCTTGTTATTTTTTTCATAGTATCTATAGAATTGTAACAAGGATAACTATGATCTGCTTCTTTAAAACAAGAGACTATTCACTATGCAGACAATAAAGAGGTACTAAAATCAGAAATAACATTCTGTTTCCATGGTTTGTGAATAATAGACAATCAAATATGTAACAGATAGATAGAATTCCTTCCGAGTTATTACTTTATTGGGAAACAGCACTCAAATTCAACAGACCTGTATTAGAATATCTAGAAGAATCAAGACTGAAGAGGCAAGAATGAATTTATGTCAGAGGAATAATGTACAGACTGAATAGGCAGACTTTTAGCTCAACTTTGTGCTTGCATTCAAAATATTTTTTTTTACTATCCATTTGTCTGCCTACAAGAACAAAACCACTAGATAGCACTGAAAAAAAAAAAGTCTAGAAATAAACAAATCTAGAAATAAAGTGGGATAAAAGCATACATGTGTATGCTTTTAAAGTGAATGCTTAATGCTTAGCTGGAATGGGCCAGAAAGTTCAGCTTATTTTTGAGCAGAAGCTGCAGATATTTTCCTTCCCAAACTATGCCCTCTATTTTATGCTACAGAGCTCTTAGAGCCATTTTCACTGTCAAGAACACTAGGTTTGGCCTGTTGTCTGGTTTCCCAGAAGAAAAGGAGGGGTATCCCTTGTAATTTGTGTGGTATTGCTAATAACAACCAGAGCTTGATTATATTAAAAAAAAAAAAAAAAAAAAAGTTAAGGTTTAATAAGTTCTACATACCAGTGTTTCAGAAGGACAAGAATTAAAAGCCATTTTTCAGACAATGCCTTCTGGGGGGGAAAAACACTTTGTCTTTACTGCTTTTTGGTTGCATTTTTTAATTTTCTTATTTTTTCTTATCTTTTTATTTTTATAATTGGGGAAACTTGCAGAGAGACTCAGTGTTCCCAACGGAGGAAGAATCTACCACCTTTCTAGCACAATCTCTGTCATTATGTTTCATTTATACCGTGGATACACTCCAAGGAGCCAGTCTTTCTCCCTTTTTCAGAGACACAGTATTTCTTTTTAAAGAGAATAGCCTTTCCTCCTTTTGGGGAGGAGGAAGGGAAGCTCTCTGTAAGAGGCAGGACACTACTTTTAATGCTACATAAGAAAACCTGGCTCTTATTAATTACCTATACTGTCAGCAAGGATAGTTTTTCGATTCTTCAGGAATATCATCTTTCCTTTTAGAAAAAGACACATATTGATAGTGCTCTAGGGAGTCAAAGATTGTGCCTGCATGCTTCAGGCCTTCCTTTGGGACTTCATTACAGCTTGAGGGATCCATAGGTGTCAAGGAGGCCCCTTGGACTTTTTATCAGTCAGGCTATACCCAACCTTTGTTTTTCTTAAACAGACAAATAATTTTGTAGACACTACAGACACTTTTGTGTAAACACAAGAAATAATCAGTAACAATAAGTTGCTACCAAGCCCACAATGATATTTTACAAATATTTACCTAACCTAAGTTTCTCATAGGATAGTTCAGAGTTAAGAACATCTGCTACTGCTCTCTAAATCTACAGAACAGCACATGTTTTCCAGGATCAGTGGGTAGTAAAATCATTTCCACTTTCTTTCATATAATTATATTAGATGTTGTAAGAGCCTTCTTATGACTGCTTAGCCTTATCAGATCAGATATATGGCTCTCTCACAGTCTTCTATATGTGCAATCTATAATATACAATGTAAAAAATATCGGGGCGGGGAGGAGGTAGAAATCTGTGCAAACTATTTCATGACTATGATATCATAGCCACAGACCTTGACAAATTGGTTGAAACATCTGAATGGCTGAATTGTTTAATGTCACCCCTCCAGCTACCAAACAAATGAGCTTTTCCTAAATGCCCTAAAATCATTCAGTACATTTACAAGAACAGTTACTAGTTTCTCCAGCGAATTTTGGCAAAGAAAGCAAAAAACTGAATTTATATAATCAACGTACAGACTTTTTTTCTAATTCAAATCTTGCTGTGATAGGAATATATAAAAAGATGGCACAATAGCATTGCCAGTGTGGCTGCACACACATTAATGGTTATATTCATAAATCACTTAAGGATCCCTTTTTTTAGACCTATCATGAGGTCCCACTGATAATTTTATCTCCCTATTTCCATATCTCTCTGTTTCTCTGTTTCTCATTAGAGGTTGAAACAGTTATATCATTGCCAGTTCTGTACTTACAATCTCCTGAGCTTTTCTTCCAAGATTGTTTAAACAATACTTTCAGTTCTTCTATAACTAGATACCTGCAGTTTCTGCTTGATGAGAGGAAATCCTGTTACAGTTCCTCTTTGTTTTACTGAAAAGTGACATGGCTATAGAAGTCCTGGAGCGTTTTCCAACATTACACCTTACCTGGCTTTTTAGTGCAGATGGAGTATATTGTTGTATACATTTTTAGACTTCCAAATGGATCAAGAAAACAAACAAAACATATTTTCCTAGAGGTATCTGTGTGGGTAGGGGTAGACACATGATCTGGCTCTAAGTATCCAACTCTGACATTTCAGGATCAAGAAACTCCTGATTACTCCTGTCCCTTTTTGGTCCACTTTGTTTTAATTCATTTAAAAGCTCTTATTCAGTTTTCTCAGTGATGAGCAGTTCCAACAGCAAAAGGGAGGGGGTAGTGGATGGTACACCTTTCTGCAGCATCACCTTTTCAATCCTGGCTTAAAGGTTTGGAAAACCACAGCCTAAGCCAGTTTTGGTGGACCATGGAGGGAAAAGCAATTTTGTTGTAGGTTAGGACTGAAAGACACTTGGCAAGTCGTCATGGGGAAATTCATGCTATGCCAATTTGCAGTTCACCTGACCCTAAATACTGTTACAGATCCATTTCCAGAAGCATTAAATTCACATTCAGTTGCAAATTTGCACTCACTTCAAACAGCCAAGATAAAAGAAAATGAGAAATTGACATATTCAAATGAATCAATCTAACTTTAAACTAACTATGGAAAAACCCTCCGAACCCAAAACTTTCCGTAAAGCTGCAGAAGCCTTAAAGACGCACAAAAGTAAAATCTCCCTATATCAGAGAGACATCAAGATACCATGTCACAGCTGTCAAACTCTCCCAACAGCACCATTTTCATTCACATTACTTGTACTTCTGCTATCTCTTCTTCTTAATATTCTATGAGAAAACCATCAGATAACTCATGGATTACCTCTGTGTGCGTTCTATTCAGGTAGACATGGTATTTTCTAGGAACTGCATTCCTGGGTGAAGCACAGCAAGTGAGTGGTTGACCAGGCACACTTGCTACTGCCACGGCCTCTGCCCTCGTTTGGTGA